>NC_133328.1:24860721-25602962 GCF_042186555.1 Aquarana catesbeiana | reverse complement strand
TCATGTGCGTGTAAAGGCAGGTGTCCCAATACTTTTGACAATATATTGTAATTGTGGATGAATCAAACTAGCGGTATTATAAAAGAACTTTATGTAAATAGAAATATCTGATGTAATACGATTCTCCCAATGTGCTTTCAAGAGCCCACATGTCAGAATCTCTATGGGACCACTCAGAGTCCTTATTAGAGTTGCCACCTCATCCCTTTAAACCCGAACACCTATTAATTACACAGGTTCTGTGACTGATTAAGGTGGTAATTAAACTCACTTATTGCCTTACCTGCATTCAGTTAGCCACAGAACCTGTGTAATTAATATGTGTTCGGGTTTAAAGGGATGAGGTGGCAACTCTATTAATTATACAGCCATTATATTATACATCTCTTCAATAGATGACACCATAGATCCTGTGTGGAAGTTATTCCTACCACCATTCTTGTGCCTTGTACTGGTGCCTGTCTGGCTGTCCTCTTGTTATGTTAACTTGTTTGGACCACCAACCATTTTTGTATGTATCTTACGTTTCGGAAGACCCGCAATCTTTGCCTCTATATTTGTATTCTCGTTTAATAAAAATACTATAACCCCTTTCGCCGAGCGTACGCAGATGTGCGTACTCAGCTTTCGGGGGTTATACCGGGATGATGCCCGCAGCTGCAGGCATCATCCCGGTACTGTTTTTTAGAGCCGGCAATCGGCTTTCCAGCGATAACAACCGATGCGGCTAATAGCCGCTCGGCTGTTATACCGGAGGAGCGGGAGGGGGGCCGGAGGAGCGGGAGGGGACCCCCCCCCATTAGCCTCTTCCCGGGCCTCCTGTTCCACCGGGAGGCCCGATCAACAATGAAGCCGTAAGCGGCTTCGTTCCAGTCTCCTAATTGTAAACACGGAAGCGACGTCATGACGTCACTTCCCGTTTACTCGGCTGCAAATGGCGCCGGTTATAAAAAAATATACAGTATTCTGAATCTCCGAAAACAGCGATCTAAATACTTTGAAGTCATAAAGAGTACCTGTCACCACCTATTTCTGTCACAAGGGATTTTTACGTCGCCTATGAAGATTTTTAGGTACCGTAGTTTGTCGCCATTCCACGAGTGCGTGCAATTATAAAGCGTGACATGTTTGGTATCTATTTACTTGGCATAACATCATCTTTCACAATATACAAAAAAATTGGGCTAACTTTACTGTTTGTTTTTTTTAAAATTCATGAAAGTGTCCCTTTTCCCAAACAGTTGCGTTTAAAATAGAGCGCTTTCTATTCATGGAAGCTATAGTACAGATTCTATGAATGGAGGAGGGGGTGGAAATAGTGGGGACTCTGTCACAGGCCCAGTGGCTCATATTAACCCTCACGCACCGGAAGATTACTAGTGTGAGGGTAATGGGGGGCAGAGGACTTCAGATTTCAACTAGGACAGCCAGCACCAGCACAAGGGACACTTCTTTTTCAATGTAAGTAATCTCCCTTGTGCTGATTTGTTTTTTTAAAAAAAAGTAACCAAACTTAGGCTTTACCATTAGAAAATCTAATTTTTTAAATAAAATTATAACCGTTTATCGCTAGCTTTACTGATAAAGAGTATAATAGGAGCATCCAGTTCCAGAAACTAACCCTGTAATATATTTCCTGTATAATAAACTGATGTCACTACCCTGCTTCACCCTCAGAGAATAGTTATTGATCACCGTGGTTCGTGTCGTCCCGTGATAAGATTGTTTACAATGAAGTAAAATGATGGGACAAAAGTAGTGACAGCAGATAGGGTAGCATTACTGTATTATAATTTGCTGTAACCGGGACAGATGGGTTATAGGTCAATAGTAAAATAAAGAGCTGTTATCTCAAACAAAACACCATTCACAAAGCTGCAGGAAGGATTTTACCATTGTTTGTTGTTTTATTTCATGATAATTTCCCAACCAAAATATTCTGTTTTTGTATTCGGTTTTCTTTGGGGGACAGGAAATGTATTATCAATGTTCGGGAATTACTTTCAATCCATGCCTACAAAACTGTATGGCAAGAATCCCTGGTTCTTAGCCCCATCCACCCCCTGTAGAGTAGGGTGACCAGACATCCCTGGTTTATGGGGTCAGTCCCCAGAAAAAAAATGTCCCTGATCACATCCCCGGTTAAAAGAATGTGTCCCAGAATTCTTTGCACCTTTAATAATGGTCCAGAGCAGCTGCAGGGTAATCCATGTTGGCAGCAATTCTGTGACCAGCCTGGAGCAGGAGGAGGGAAGGGAGGGGTGTGTCTTCTCCCGACTGTGTCCAGGGTTTTTGATGTCATATACCGATATTGCGGCTTGTCCAGACTTTGTTGCGGGATGTGACATATGGAGTATTTGCTGCCTTGCCCTTGTTTGTGATAGTGACCTGCAGTGCACACCTGGGCCTGCATTCTTGACCCAGAACAATGTAGGCTCAGGTGTAATTAAACCATACACATTTAAGTACAATTATTTATTAAAACAAAATGCACTCACATGTTATAGGGACAGAAATACAATGTGAGAAAGTTAAAAAAACTATAAAATAGGGAATGGCGCTTTTATAAAAAAGGTGTATGAGTACAGTGACTAATCTTTCTTGTTAAGGATATAAAGTGACAGGTGCTAGATATGTGCAAAAAACTGTGATCAATATGTGTATTATAATTAGAGGTCAATCACTATACCCCAATATGTGAGTGAAAAACACACAAAAAACAAGTGACATATGCATATAAATCCCATAGAGATTAATCCTTTACAATAAGGGTCTAAAGTGGCAGGTGCAAAGGTATAATAAATATGTGTAAAAAATATTATGTAAATCAATATGTAATTGAAAAAACAGCAATAGTTCACTTAACCAATCAATATACAGCCAGCTGTGTAATGTGTAAAGGCATATATAATGTGTTAATCTAGTAAAAACAAAGTAAAATGTCCATAAAGGTGACGTAATGTTCCATCCAATGTGTTAGAGAGCCTCTTTTGCAATAGGATATAGATGAAAAGTGCTAAAATTGGTGGCAACATTCCCCTTATGTGTTTGCACTCACCAAAGCGCCCTACCCCTGCAGGGGTGCGAGCGTAAAGTGTTGATCCCAAGGTACCGATATCCTTCTGGCTCCCAGCAACACGGCTCAGGGTCATCCACGTACAGGGAAGGAGGGGGAAGGAGACTCCACTATCTCCTGATTCAATGAAGTTCCCAACCAGGCATCCACATTATGTATTTCATAAAAAAGAAAAAGTAGTCCACATAGCGTAACTCCGTCTAACTCGTTTATTGAAAGTAAAAGAAGTATCCAAGAAATAGACGTTAAAAGTTTTAAAAAAGGGGAGAGGGAGCTCACAGGCTCTCGTGCTCTCCAAACAACACGGGGAAGCAACGCTACACTGAATCGCCGCTTGCGTTCTACCGGTCGTGTATCCGGATATGACGTAATGCGTGTCAAGATAGTCCCGCCTTATGCGTTTCGTCACACGGACGTCATCTGAGGCGCTCAGAGGATTTTTTTGTTAGTTCTGGATAGAGTGCAGAGGGCTTGTCAGATTTAGTGCTGTCTGTGCCCCCATTATGGAGATTCACCCTCTCTGTCTGTCCTGTTTACCATTATCATTGAAATTAAGAGTAAAAGAAAATGCCAAATTTTGGGTTGTCCCTAGAAGAGTAATAGAGAGGAAATATTCCAATGGGGACACTGGTTCTGGTGACCATGTTTGTCTATAGTACAGGAAGTGAAGGGAAATCTCTGCAATGGGACACAGGTGGCGAAAGAAACATCTGACAGGGGTTTAGCCCTCCCTTACTCTAAAATGAAAAAATGTTTTGTCTATAGTTCTACTTTAATCTTGGTCAAGGGGTCATCAGTGTCTAGCGTGAAAGATAGATCTTTGTCCCTGTTGAGGATTTTTCATTAATTCCTATCTGGTGAAACATGAGAGTAAGTCAAGGGAAACTCTCTAACAGAACCTTGGATAGCAGTAATGTAGCACCCCCTTACCTCCTAGAGGTTGTTAGGGATTCTTAGTGGTCTGGTGGGTTGATATGTCACCTGGAGGTTGGATTCTTAACTTTCTGAAAGTTGTGAGGAATTCAGCGCCAGTACTTTTGTAAGGGTTAACAGAGTTTATTTGATATGAAAAACCATGGAAGAGAAGGATACCCAAATAGGACCATACCAAGATTCCAAATCCTACTTACAGTCAATACAAAAAAGGACCTTTTATGCCAGACCAGAACTCCCTGGATAAGCCACCAGACTTCTTGCCATGTCCAAGCTCTTACTAAGTTGTTCGGGACACTCTTCCAGAAGATGAAGTTCTGCCCTGTTGCTCCAATCCAAGTTTCAGTTTCAACCCCCCTAGGAAAATCCTTCAAGTTTAAAGAACCTGAACTCAGGCCTTCCTTTTTCAAGCACGTGTGTCCTCCCCCAGGCAGCAAGTCTGCGAGGGTAAAGTCAATTAAACATACATCCTCACTGGCCAAAGCCTGAAAGAGAGAGCCCAAAGGATCTCCCAAATATCGGTATCATGCTCCAGCATACACCACTGTTTAAAAACCTCCTAGTTGTTGGCTAGGGAGATATACATTTTCCAAACTAATAATATTGGATATTTTGTACACAATCCCCAAATAGCAGGCAGAAGCAAACATTAACCTGAATCCAGGAAAAAGCCTACAGAAAGCAGAATTATCAATTCAGACTTAGGCTGACTGCAGCCCAGCAATACTAAATTTTATAATAGGGACACTCCTACTCAGGGCAGTGTTTCTCAACCTTTTTTCAGTCCAGGCACCCTGCACAATTATGGAGAATCTCAAGGCACCCCATTCTAAAATATAACAAAATGAAACAAATAGTTTTACATAATGCAGTAACATCTACAAAGCGATTTATGGGACACCCAACATTCAAAGCGATTTATTCTTCCAAAGCAAATACACTTTTACACACTCGTACTGACTAGTATTTCAAAGTTTCTCTTCTTCCTCAGTCTCTCTCCCTCATTTAGCTAATGTTACCCCAGTGCTGACAGAGAGGGGGCAGGGGAGGGCAAACAAGGATGCTGTGCAGGTGCCCGACATCCTCCTTATCAACTGATGACTTCACTGGTTGTGAGGACACCGGTGGTTGAAAGATAATGGAAGATATGGACGATATGGTGCACAATGAAAACCTGTGGCTTTGTGTAATTAAAAGGCAGGCTTCATTCACCCACCAGCTTATATATAATTCTGAGCAATTTTGTAGGCATTTTGCCAAGGCACCTCTGAAGAAACCCAAAGGCACCCCAGGGTGCATTGGCACCCCGGTTGAAAAAAGTTGGCTTAGGGCAAGGCCATTACAGTAAAAACGGACCAGCTGCATCCAAAAAAACAACTACAGAAGCTATCGCCCAACCCTCATTTTCCAGTGTGTTAACAGGAGAGAAAAGTAATCTAAAGGTGGTCTACTGTCTTGCCTGTACACCAGAACCCTATCATATTGTTATCTGTGCCCTATAGGTTCATGATTTAATATTTACCCTGCTGGAGTGAGGAATGACAGTATTGTCCACAATCTCACACAGGGTTTGCAACAACACTGACCTGTGGGCACTGCCAAAAAAAACAGAGCTCACTTTCCTGGTGTTCTGAGAAAGGGGCACTTTGTATTTTGGACTTTTTATTTAGGAAATAAAAAAAAAATAAAGAAAGAACACTTAGGAAGTTAAACATAAGCAAATTGATCTAGCACAGTGTTTCTCAACATTTTTTTTTTTAATAAAGGCACCCTTAAATTATAGACAATTTCAAGGCACCTTTTGAAAAAAGACAGTCCCGAGGCATCCCATTCTAAAATGTAAAAAACTATTCTAATAGTTTTATATAATGCAGCAACATCAACACATGTAGGACACCCAGTGTTAGAGGTGATTTTTTCTTCCAAAGCAAATTTCTGCACACTGGTATTGACTAGTATTCCAATGTTTCTCCTTTCCCTCAATTTCTTTCAGCTAATGTCACCCCAGTGCTGAGGAAGAGAGGCAGAGGAGGGTCAAACAAGGATGCTGTGGAGGCGACAGACCTCCTCATTATCAACTGAAGATATCATTGGTTGTTAGGATGCCAGTGTCTAGAAAGTCGTAATGGTGCATAATGAAAACCTATGGCTTTGTGTAACTAAAAGGAAGGTTTTATCCACCTGCTGGCTTGTTATACAGTTTTTGATCAATTTGTAGGCATTTTGCCAAGGCACCCCTGAACAAGCCTTAAGGCACCCCATGGAACCTGGGCACCCTGGTTGAAAAGGGCTTGTCACATGGTAAAAGAAAAAGGCTTGTCTAGCAGATTGCCTGCTGATCTATGCAAACTGGTCCAATATGGATCAAGCCTAGTTCTGAATGGATTTGTTTTTTTCTCAAAGTGAAATGTTGTTATGCTAACATTATCAGTAGGCTCATTCGTTCATTCTAATTGTTTTCTAGAACTGATTAAAGTGACAGGTGCCATTTGTGGTATTAACTCCAAAAAACAGATTACAATACTTCATTTTTATCCCTCATTTTCAGACTCGAGTTGTCCAAGGAAAGGAGCCTCCTCATTTGCTTGCTATATTCAAAGACAAACCCCTCATCATATACAAAGATGGAAGCTCAAGGAAAGGCAGCCAAGCTCCAGCTCCAGCAGTACGACTATTTCAAGTGCGGAAGAATTTGGGATCCATCACAAGGATCAATGAGGTAAAAAAAAAAACTTCTACATGGCATCAGTTTGATATCAATTTCAAGGTTCTGAGATCATTCAGAATTCAGTAGCAATAATTAACCTGCAGTTAACCTTCTGATATGCATTTGATCTAATTCAAGCAGGTTTGCATTTCTATAGAGCTAGGAATGCTATAAACATTTATGGAAATGCAAAACTCATTTGACGCAAACAAAAGTCAGTTGACACAGGCCCTACAGAAGATCAGGAGTAGAAAGGCAAATACCCAACATGCAAGAGTGGGGCATCACTAGAACAAAGGCGTCCCTAGGGGGGGGAGCAGAGGGGGCCCTGACCCCCCCCCCCCCCCAACATTATGCTGTGCCCCACCATGTGCCCCCCAATAAAAAAAAATTTTTTTTTTTTATACAAAAAATCAATGTCTAAGAGGGAGAGAGTCCCCAGTCAGCTCCTGCAGGTGATTCCTTCCCCCTCCCTCTGCTTGCTGACACTGCATAATGCGAGCGCTCACACAACCACGGCCGCCCGATCTGCTCCTTCCCCTGCATCCTCATTGGCAGGGAGAAGAGCGAGTTGCAGGAAGGACTCCACCAGGACTCTCAGTTACTGAAAAAACAGGCTGATTTCTCCATCCTTAGGACAGGAGAACCAGCCTGTAAATTCCAAGAGATGCCAGACCAGAGCAGTCAATAGCAGGGGCAGGACAGCAAGAGAAGGCTGGGGAACCCCACAGTGGCAGAACACCAGGGCCCGGAGGCAAGACAACCTTTGCAACCCTGATAGTTCTCCTACTGCTTTGGATCCTTATATTTTCTTGGTATGCTGGTGACATATATTTCTTGTTTTCTGCCACCCTGGGGGGGGCCCCAATATAGTAGGAAGGGAGCTCACTGCAGAACATGTGAAAGCGCCATTGTGGGGTCGTAGTAAAGGGCCCCAGGATATATATATATATATATATATATATATATATATATATATATATATATATATATATACATATATATATATATATATATAATTGCATTATATAGTTGCCCCCCTACTTTTGTCCTCTGTCCCCCCATGTGCCCCCCTTGGAGATGCCACTGCACTAGAAGCCCCTTAGATATGCTTACATGGTACTCCTCCCGTTGGTAGACTGTGGACCGGGAGCATCTACATATAGATCTGCCTTTGTTACATTTTTTACTGTGGAGGATCCCCTTGCTAAAAACCCTTTCGGAAACCCCTGCCAAAAATACTTATGCCGACATTTCACAGATTACATTAACATGCTCACTAAATTTTGGAATATATTAAATATAGGAATAATAATATGGCATACCTAGAATTTGTCACACTGGGCAGATCATCTTTTAAACCACCTACTCTATACTATAACATTTTCAGTACTAGTCTTGAAATTAAGTGAATAATAACAGAAAAGAAAAGCAGACAGTAAATATTGCGGTGTCTCCCCATAAAAGTCATTGGTATGGACATGCCACCTTGCATTGGTGGTCAGGGTAGTGTGACAGTTCAAAAGTACAAGAGTGCAGACTATGGGGCTCCAGAATATTGAGTTAGCGAGGAGAAGACTAGTACTCTGGTTTTCTACAGGCTGTGGTATTCCCAGATTGAGTTCTAGAGTCAGGAGACTTCGAAGAGCTTTGGACGGAAGAAGTCTGCAATCCAGTGTCCAGATCTTGAAGGAGACCTGCAGGCTGTGTGTGCAGGTGAGGTGTGCACTCCCGTTTTAAAGACAGGTTTGGGCAAAGCTCAGGGCTCCCTTTTGGAGGCAAGTGTGCTCTACATAGGAGACAGTACTCCATGCTAGAGACAGGATGTTTGAGTGAGTGAGAATGTTGAGGGAGCTAGAGAGAAGGAGGTCTTAGGAAAAAATCCAGATAAACATTTATTATGAAACAAAAAAAAAAAAACTCTAAACACAAATTTCCTGAATGTAAAACAAGCCATCCATCTGAGAAAAACAGTTCACTTGTTTGACTTTCTGTGTTGCAGGTTGATGCAATGCCAGCTCTTTAAATGCCAATGATGCTTTCGTCCTGAAACTACAAAATAACTCTGCCATGATGTGGATCGGAAAGGGTGCAAATGAGGAAGAGATAAAGGGAGCGGAATATCTGGTGAAATTTCTTAAGTGTAACACCACAAAAGTGCCTGAAGGGCAAGAGCCAGGTCAGTACAATTTAATAGTTGCAATCTATGAGCCTCAGGAACCTTAACGTGGTTCTAAAGGCTCAAAGTGTTTTACTTCATGCATTTTCCTTCATGCATTTTCCTTCATGCATTTTCAGTGCAGCAACCCCCCATCCCCCCCTCCCCAATACTCACCTGAGCCCCATCGCGATCCAGCGATGTGCACGAGAGATTTGGCTCTCACTCCTCACAGCAAATGAGGAGAGAAAAGGTCCAGGGCTGAGCCACGGCTCTGTGTGGAATGGACACGCAGAGCCATGGCTCGGAAGCGAACCTGCTTGGGTGCCCCCAGTGCAAGTTGCTTGCACTGGGGGCACTGGGCAGGAAGGAGGGGCCAGGAGCATCGGGGGGGGGACTTGAGGCACTGCACAGAGCAGGTAACTATGACATGTTTGTTATTTTAAAAATAAAAAAAATAAAGCCTTTAATATCACTTTAATGTCTCTGTCTATAGCCAAGTAGTTTATTTGAACATACTCCTCTGAGTTTGTTATATAAGCAGACTGTATGGTTATTCTTGATCTCTACAGATGCGTTCTGGAAAAGTCTGGGGGGTAAAAAGGACTATCAAACTTCTCCTCTCCTGGAAACGCAGTTGGATGATAATCCGCCAAAACTTTTTGGGTGCTCCAATAAAACTGGGCGCTTCCTGGTAAGTCCAATCTTCTTGTCAAACCATACTTGATTTACAGTTAGTTCTTACATTTTTGCTTGTAACAGAGGATACAATTTGTAGAGGCAGATGAAATCACAGGTGACCAAACCTACAACTGGGTAACCAGAGGTCATTCATGCCTAGAGACGCAGAGAAAAGTTAGCATGCATTCATCAAACGGACAATAATTACCTGGCATATATATAGTATCTCACACAATTGAGTACAACCCTCACATTTTTGTAAATATTTTATTCTATCTTTTCATGTGACAACACTGAAGAAATGACACTTTGCTACAATGTAAAGTAGTGAGTGTACAGCTTGTATAACAGTGTAAATTTGCGGTCCCCTCAAAATAACTCAACACACAGCCATTAATGTCTAAAAAGCTGGCAACAAAAGTAAGTACACCACTAAGTGAAATTACCAAATTGGGTCCCAATTAGCCATTTTCCCTCCCCAGTGTCATGTGACTCGTTAGTGTTACAAGGTCTCAGGTGTGAATAGGGAGCAGGTATGTTAAATTTGGTGTTATCGCTCTCACTCTCTCATACTGGTCACTGGAAGTTCAAAATGGCACCTCATGGCAAACAACTCTGTGAGGATCTGAAAAATTTTTTTGCTTTACATAAAGATGGCCTAGGCTATAACAAGTTTGCCAAGACCCTGAAACTGAGCTGCAGCACAGTGGCCAAGACCATACAGCTGTTTAACAGGACAGGTTCCACTCAGAACAGTGCACGTCCTCAGCGTCATATGCAGAGGTTGTCTTTGGGAAATAGACGTATGAGTGCTGCCAGCATTGCTGCAGAGGTTGAAGGGGTGGGGGGTCAGCCTGTCAGGCCATACGCCACACACTGCATCAAATTGGTCTGAATGGCTGTCATCCCAGAAGGAAGCCTCTTCTAAAGATGATGCACAAGAAAGCCCACAAACAGTTTGCTGAAGACAAGCAGACTAAGGACATGGATTACTGGAACCATGTCCTGTGGTCTGATGAGACCAAGATAAACGTATTTGGTTCAGATGGTGTCAAGCGTGTGTGGCGGCAACCAGGTGAGGAGTAAAAAGTCAAGTGTGTCTTACCTGCAGCCAAGCATGGTGGTGGGAGTGTCATGGTCTGGGGCTGCATGAGTTCTTCCGGGACTGGTGAGCTACAGTTCATTGAGGGAACCAGGAATGCCAACTTGTACTGCTGTGACATACTGAAGCAGAGCATGATCCCCTCCCTTCAGAGACTGGGCCGCAGGGCAGTATTCCAACATGATAACGACCCCAAACACACTTTCAAGATGACCACTGCCTTGCTAAAGAAGCTGAGGGTAATGGTGATGGACTGGCCAAGCATGTCTCCAGACCTAAACCCTATTGAGCATCTGTGGGGCATCCTCAAATGGAAGGTGGAGGAGTGCAAGGTCTCTAACATCCACCAGCTCTGTGATGTCATCATGGAGGAGTGGAAAAGGACTCTGGTGGCAACCTGTGAAGCTCTGGTAAAGTCCATGCCCAAGAGGATTAGGGCAGTGGTGGAAAATAATGGTGGCCACACAAAATATTGACACTTTGGACCCAATTTGGACATTTTCCCTTAGGGGTGTACTCACTTTTGTTGCCAGCGGTTTAGACATTAATAGCTGTGTGTTGAGTTATTGATTAGTCTACACAGGGCTGGTGCAAGGATTTTTGCCACCCCTGACTCCACCCCCTTTGCCCTGCCCATGTATACTTTACCTTTTTAATGAAGCACCCATCCAATGCAGCCTCACCAGCGCCCATCAAATGCAGCCTCACCAGCGCCCATCAAATGCAGCCTTACCAGCGCCCATCAATGCAGCCTCACCAGTGCCCATCAATGAATGTTTGCTTGCTTCCATTCATTCGGGAGTCGGTAGACAGACACAGTCCTCCGCCTCTGCAGCGCCTCTGATACTATGGGGTTGATTTACTAAATGTATTCTTTAGCATGAGTATTCTTTATATTAGGCCTAAACTGAAAGTAACCTCATATCTTTACATGTTCTACAGAGGTTCATGGACCAGTTTGTGTTCTGCTGTGATTGCTTACTACATAGCAAACCTTTCCTTCCTGCAAAACAAACCTATGCAGTATGTTAAAACATTCACTTTTTCGTTCTCCAGAAGTTGATGGGTCAACATAGTGGCGAATATTAGCCGGCAACTTGGTGAACTTCAAAATATACATTTTTTTTTATTGGCTACATATAGAAAATCCATTGAATACAACAAACAAGTTTCAGACGTTATGGCCTTAATGCTTGCTGTTTTTTCTTCTTTATTTAAAGTAGTTGTAAACCCTCCCCAGACCCCCTGTTTTTCTAACCTGAGCCCGATCGTTCCAGCGACGAGCCCAGCAGCACAAGCCACTCTCTCAGGCCTCATTGGATAGATTAATAGCAAAAGGAGCCGGGGGGGGGCGGGGCCGAGTCCTGCTGTCTGTGTCAATGGACGCAGCAGCAGAATTCGGGAGCGTGCCCACACGAGTCCCCCAATGGAAAGCGGCTCTCCATGGGGGCACTCAAGAAGAGGAGGAGCCAAGAGCGCCACAGGGGGACCCCAGGAACGAAGAAGGATCGGGGCCACTCTGTGCAAAACCCTTGCACAGAGGAGGTAAGTATAACATGTTTGTTATTAAAAAAACAAAAAAAAACAAAAACAAAGCTTTACAATCACTTTAAATGTTATTTTCTCTTTGACTGATTTTAATTACTGGGTCCCGCCTCCTTAATTTGTTTGGAAGTGGACCTTAGGATCTGTAAATGCTGTGACTTTCTGTATTTTAGTATTCTATAAGTAAAGCTATAACGGCTTAAGCGCAGTTTTGAGTCCACCCAGCTCCTTCAAATTTTCTCATTACTGTGGTCAAAAATGAATGTGAATTTGACCCCACTAATGATTTAAAAAATGAATGAACATTAAGAACATACTTACAATGAAAAATGTCAAACTAAATTCTACAATGTAGAAAAAAGTAGTGAAATATTAGAAATTCCGATGCAGCTAAATTGATAGTTTTTAATGATTATATGTCCATATTGTGTGACCTGCTGATACTGCATTTGGCTGCTGGTGAATTGTTTTAATAACATCTGTGACATATATTTGATGTAGGTTGAAGAAGTACCCGGAGAATTTACCCAGGAAGATCTGGCAGAAGATGATGCAATGATGCTGGATACCTGGGAACAGGTAAATATTGTAGGGTCAGTTGTTGACTTACTGCATACCAAATGTTCTCAAACTAAGAGCAATGGAGTCTTTTCTGGAGGGGTGCAGAAGAGCATTATGACCTTCTAGACTTCTTTGCTAGCCAAACACTACATGCTGCATAGAATTGCCTTGGTGAAAAGGGTGAATTCAGGTATAGCGGGCCTAGTCCTGTGTCATCTTTGGCATGCCGTGGAGGTGCATCTAAATGTGGAAGGACTTGCATTGAACATGTCTATGGTTTCCAATGGAGAGTATCTAAAGGCCTACAGGAGCTTAAAATTAATGCAATCCCTGTACTTGTTTTATTGCTGACACAAAGTAGCTAAAACCTTCAAGTAAAGAAGATGGGAGAGCCACAAAATTTATCAAGTCTAGAAACAATGTATTCGTTAGCAAAAAAAAAAAAAAATGGCTGCACAACCATCTGCTTTTGCTCTTGCTACTCTTGTTTGCCGAGGATCTCTTCGTTTTTCCAGACTTTCCTCAGCTTAAAGTATTTAGCCATGATAAAGGGGGCCAGCATCTACCCCCTGAAATGTGTTGGCTTTACCTGAGAACCTTACTAGCTAATGCATTGTTTCTGGACTTGTGAAACATTGTGGCACTCCCGTGGCCTTTTCTTGAAGATTCTACCTCGAGAACCTAGTAGTTAGTCATTGTACACCAGAGAGCTATCTATGTTCTTTAAACATCTCCAAACCTGTTCTGAAAACTGATTGATGTTGGGGTAAACACCACACCTTCCTATTTCTGTAAAAGTGGATAGAAGAGTGGGCAGACAGAAAAAAAGAGTGGACAGGTTGGGCACAAGGTGAACATAATGGGACAGCAGGTAGTGTGAAGAGAGTAGGTGAAAATGGAGTGGACAGAATGACTAAAGAGGAATTAGGGATTAGAATAGTTTCTTGGGCAAAATAACAGGTATAACTTTGGAACCATTGGCGTCACTAGGGTTGGTGTCACCCGGTGCCTTAAACATGGTGTCACCCCCCTTCCGCCGCAGACATGATACAAGAGATGGTCGGAGACTGTAAGAGGATACAAGAGACGGTCGGAGACTGTAAGAGGATACAAGAGATGGTCAGAGATTGCGGCCATAGCCGTACTCACAGTGGCATGGGAGACTCCATCAGCCATGGATGGAAGATGCGGGGGTCCGGTCTCTGGGACTCTGTGTTCCCATGCTCACAGTGGTGTGGTGGGAGTCTCCAGCAGCCATGGGTGGATGGTGCAAGGCAGGGTTCCAGTTTCCGGGACTCCATGTCCGTGCTACTCACAGTGGCCTGGTGGTGGGATGGCGGGTCGGGACTCAGGAGGCGTGCCCACTGCTGTGACGCTGCGCTGCCATTCATTCAAACATTGTGCCAGGCAGCGCCATGATACCTCTGACTCACTGCCCATGCGCCCGTCTGGCCGAAAATAGCCAAGCATGTCCGAGCCCAGTTGGGCTCGGACATGCTTGGCTACCAGCAACCATATTTTATGCTTGGCTTCCTGCAACCATATTTTTTAGGAATGGTTGGCACCCCTGGTTTCACCTCTGGCGGGTGTCACCCAGGTGCAGTCTGCACTCCCCCCCCCCCACCCCATTAGCGATGCCACTGTTTGGAACCAATGATTTTTCGGCTTGTAGCTCCTGCTAGGACAAACTTGTTCCTGGTTCAAGAACATTTGCTTCTTACACCTTTATTTCATGAACAGAAGCATTGAGATGTGTTAGCTAGAAGAGGTTTACGTTCCCACATGCTTATTATCTAATGGGAAGAATTTAGGAGTATATTTTTAAATACTCATGAGATGTTGAAGGCCCCCTGCTTACGTTTTGTATTGACCCGCAGACGGCTACATCCCGGAAATGGTCTGCTATTCTGTATTTTTAGGAATTCTTCTGGGACAGACAAGACCGGGATGGGATTTTTCCTTTCAGGATCACTAAGCAGGATTTTCCTAAACTCAGTAAAGGTACAAGAGACTTAAATCTCATAATTCATCTTTATTTTTTTCTTTCAGATATTTATTTGGATTGGAGATGACTCAAATGAGGTTGAGAAAAAGGAATCCTTGATAGCAGGTATATTAATATATTTTGTTTAGCTGTGTATATACTATGGGTCATAGATTGCACAAAAGAGTTCCTTAGCTCTTTAAACAAGTTAACCACTTGCCGACCGCACTATAGCCAAATGACGGCTACAGAGCGGCAGCGGTTAGTTCAGATTGAGGTAAAGAGCCAATTAACGGCTCTTTACCACGTGATCAGCTGTACACAATCACAGCTGATCACGTATCTAAACAGAAGCCGGTTATTGGCACACCTTTCCTCATGCTGACAGCATGAGGAGAGGAGAAGAGAGCCGATAACCGGCTTCTCTAAAAGGGACCTCTACACTGATAATCAGGGCACTAATAATTAGTGTCCTGATTATCAGTGCAGTCCCACCAGTGCTACCAGACTGTGCCCACCAGTGCTGCTAGACTGTGCCCACTAGTGCTGCCAATCGGTGCCCATCAATGCTGCCAATCAGTGCCTCCTCATCAGGGTCAGCTACCAGTGCCGACCTATCAGTGCCCATCAGTGCCACCTATCAGTGCCTCCTCATCAGTGCAGCCGAAAAATTACCTGTTTGCAAAATTTTATAACAAACTATGAACAAAATTTTTTTTTTTAATTGTTGGCCTTTATTCGTTCATCACTGGTGTCAGTGGGAGGAATAGTGCCCCATCCTTGGTGTCAGTGGGAGGAATAGTGCCCCATCAATGGTATCAGTGGGAGGAATAGTGCACCATTGTTGGTGTCAGTGGGAGAAATAGTTCCCTCTTCATTGGTGTCAGTGGGAGGAATAGTGCCCCATCTTTAGTATCAATGGAAGGAAGGTGCCTCATATCAAGGGAAGGAATAGTGCTCAAGAGCCAGAGAAAGGGAAGCAAAGGGCCACATCTGGCCCCTGGGCCACAGTTTGGAGACCCCCTGCTCTATTTTATTATTTTCTATTCTATTTTATTGAATTCTACTCTTTTCTATTCTATTGTATTCTACTCTATTCAATTTTATTGTATTATATTGTATTCTTTTCTGTTCTGCTCTATTCTATTATTTTCTGTTCTATTCTATTTGATTTTATGCAAATTCTGTTCTGTTCTATTCTATTCTATTATGTTCTGTTATTTTCTATTCTACAGTAGTCTATAAAGCATAGTCTATATAAGTAGGAATCAACATCTTATTTCACTTGTATTTTAAGAGAAGTGCCAACAATTGTAATGAGGTATGAAAAAAAGGGGGGGTACCTTCGTCCCAACATTTTATTACAATTTAAAATACATATATTTAAAAGAAGGAGGACAAAGCAAAAAGGCTCTATATGGTCACAATTGATGTGATACTAGAATGGTTTTACCATATGAAAACAGTTCAATTGTGACCATATAGAGCCTTTTTGCTTTGTCCTCCTTCTTTTAAATCTATGTATTTTAAATTGTGATTGTAATAAAATGTAAAAAATTTTTCTACCAATCATTGTTATCCCAAGCTTTTTGTATGGTACCATTAAAGTCCATTTCACCCTCCCCTAAAAAAACATCTTTTTTATTTCACTTGTATACCACTGTAGTTATTGCAATATGTTTCCATTTGGAATTCAAATTCACTTTTGAATTCGGATTAATTTTCAAATCCAAATTTGTTTTCAAACTCCAATTTAGATAATTTATTTCGTTATAACTTATTTCAAATTCGTTGAAATTCACTACTATTGTGATTTGGAAATTCGGATACATCTATGTCTAGAGACAAAGAAGAATACCCCTAGGTATGGGACTTTTGGAGGCACTACCACAATGCAAAAAAATAGGTATAAATCGTTTTATTAGACAAACGGTAACATCAAAAATAGAAAAATATATATAAAAGTACATGGATGCATTTGAACATGGATACAAAGTGAAAACCAGTCAGATGGTAAATGAACATATCTCCTTGGTTCAAGGAGATATGTTCATTTACCATCTGACTGATTTTCACTTTGTATCCATGTTCAAATGCATCCATGTACTTTTATATACTTTTTTCTATTTTTGATGTTATCGTTTGTCTAATAAAACGATTTATACCTATTTTTTTGTATTGTGGTAATGCCTCCAAAAGTCCCATACCTAGGGGTATTCTTCTTTGTTTCTAGCAATTACGGGATGTGGCACACCTTTAGGTTTCTCTATCAGATTCTTTTTTCCATCTATGTCTAGAGGGTATGGAGACATAAACTATTGTAAAAAAAAAAAAAAAAAGGGTAATAATAGCCAATGCTGACCTTTAATAAATGCGGACAGTCAACCTCTTATAAAACTATTTGCTATGTTTATCCTGATCGATTCACAGCCAAAAGATATCTGGAAAGTGACCCAAGTGGAAGAGACAAGAACATCCCAATCACCATTGTGAAACAAGGATTTGAACCTCCAACATTTACCGGATGGTTTCTGGCCTGGGATCCCAAAAAATGGCAGAAGTGACAGAACAAATGGACTTTAGTAACGCACTTCCAGACCTCCAAGACGAAACAATGATGTGAAATGCCTATCATTGGTTGGCTGATTTATGGCAGTCATTGAGAATATTTTTCAAGGTCAATAGCAGTTGTATTTTGCCAAGCTCTAGAGCCAGAGGTGGCTTCATTCACATACTGTAGCTCTAAAAGAAACTCATGTATTATGAATAAGTGTTTTCTACATGGGATGAAATATTGGTGGAACTCAACACACCAGTTTAACAGTTTCCCAAAAGAAAGTTTAAGTTAGAAATGTTTAAAACATGTTAGTAAATCCTTAATCAAATAGTTTTCTGTCGTGTTTTTATTTATATATGCTACATTTGAGGTATGCTTTAGTTGTCAGCGTGCTTATGTCAGCTCTCAACTGAACATTAAAGCCCCCAAATGGTTGGTCTTGTAGCTGCACATGTGTGCAACCCCGTGGAAAATTCAGATCTAAATAGAGTCTAATGCCGCGTACAGACGATCGGACATTCCGACAACCAAATGCTGGATTTATTTCCAAATGATGTTGGCTCAAACTTGTCTTGCATACACGCGGTCGCACAAATGTTGTCGGAAATTCCGATCGCCAAGAACGCGGTGACGTACAACATGTACAACGAGCCGAGAAAAAGGGCGTTCAATAGCCAGTGCGGCTCTTCTGCTTGATTCCGAGCATGCGTGGACTTTTGTGCGTCGGAATTGTGTACACACGATCGGAATTTCTGACAATGGATTTTTTTGTGGGAAAATTTGAGATCCAACTCTCAAATTTTTGTTGTCGGAAATTCCGACAGCAAATGTCCGATGGAGCCTACACACGGTCGGAATTTCCGACAACAGGCTCACAACGAACGTTTGTTGTCGGAAATTCCGAGCGTGTGTACAGAGCATAAGATGGCGCCTTCTGTAGCAGCATGACAAAGTTTCCAAGGTGAGCAAATCTTTCATTTTTGAACATCCAAGGCCATCTAGAAAGAATAGAAATGAGGATTTTAACTTAATTCATTACTCTAAAGCAGTGGTGGTCAACTTTCTTGAACAGGGGGCCTCAAGTGCAGCTCTCAACATCACTAAAGGACCGCACATAAAATTCAGTGAATATTCAGTGTCAGAAACAGCAGATACACAAAAGGATGTAGTCTAGGCAGGGCTCTCTTTAAGGCAGGGCAAAAGGGGCAGCTGCCCTGGGCCCCATCATTGTTGTGGGGCCCTTAGCCGCTGCCTCATACTTGCCAACTATCCCAGTTTAAATTCCCTTGTCCCTTGAAGTTTTAGTCCTGTGCTGTGTCCTGATATCGCAGAGTGAAGTTCTGTTACTAATGATGCTTAGCTCTGCCCTATTGCTGTGTACAGATGACTCACCTGCAGGCCCCGTGTTTATATGTAAATAACCTGCATTGGTATGAAAAAAGCGGCCGCATTAATATGTAAATGTGGGACGATCTGTGGCATTGATATGTAATAGAGACAGCATTCATATGTATATCATGCACCCCTGAGGTCATATCCATCATCACCGCTGCTGAATGCTGCCCATTGAGGAGGTAAAGGGGTATGCTTGCAAGTCTTGCCTACAACTGTGGTCATTAAGCTTAACATCAGCCTGTTGTGCAAAGGTAAGCAAATTGGAGGTGGAACCCTTTTTCAAAACAACATTGTGCTACAGTGCCATGAATTTTGGTGCATGTGAATACTCACATCTCAGCAGATGCGTGAGGGTGTCATTAACAATTAATGGCACTGCTGTGTATCTGCTAAAGGGCAGCACATTTCTGTGGTGCCAGGAAAGCGATTTTGCATGTATTCCCGACACACACAAATGTGAACACAGGCTAAATGTCTCAGTTACATTGGTGGTCAGTGTAAATCTTCTATAGTAGGTGTATGGGGTAAATCCGCGCAATGAATTGAATGTTTTAGTTATGGATATGGCTGCTGCCTCTACACATACAATACCACCTAAGTGGAAAGTATTAGAAAATGGTAAAAAAGCAGGAGTAGTATGGCGCTGCCCTTATGGAGACAAAAAATGTTTTCTTCTTTGTAGTGAATGTATTGCCTAGTGTCCTTATAGAATTGCTTCTAAAACCTGTATGTGTTCAAAAGTTGAATAAAACTGTGACTGGTGGTGAATATTTCTATTAAAAATGAAAATACAACAACTGGTGCTCCAATTGTTCAACAAAGATGCATAGTACCCTTTAAATTAGGTAATAAAGTAGTTGTGGATATGGATACAATATCATCTAGGTGGAAAGTGTTAAAAACAATACAATACCACCTAAGTGGAAAGTATTAGAAAATGGTAAAAAAGCAGGAGTAGTATGGCGCTGCCCTTATGGAGACAAAAAGATATTTTCTTCTTTGTAGTGAATGTATTGCCTAGTGTCCTTATAGAATTGCTTCTAAAACCTGTATGTGTTCAAAAATTGAATAAAACTGTGACTGGTGGCGAATATTTCTATTAGAAGTGAAAATACAACACCTGGTGCTCCAATTGTTCAACAAAGGTGCATTGTGCCCTTTAAATTAGGTAATAAAGTAGTTATGGATATGGATACAATATCATCTAGGTGGAAAGTGTTAAAAAGAAAAAAAGAAAAAAAGAAAAAAGAAAAAAAGAAAAAAAAGAAAAAAAGGAAAAAAGAAAAAAAGAAAAAAAGGAAAAAAAGGAAAACAGGAATAGTATGGCGCTGCCCTTATGGAGACAAAAAAAAAAAAAAACTCTTTCTTTATAATGACTTTATAATTCCTAAAGTGTGTGTGCCACACACACTTTCCACTTAGGTGGTATTGTATTGTTTTTAACACTTTCCACCTAGATGATATTGTATCCATATCCACAACTACTTTATTACCTAATTTAAAGGGTACTATGCATCTTTGTTGAACAATTGGAGCACCAGTTGTTGTATTTTCATTTTTAATAGAAATATTCACCACCAGTCACAGTTTTATTCAACTTTTGAACACATACAGGTTTTAGAAGCAATTCTATAAGGACACTAGGCAATACATTCACTACAAAGAAGAAAACATTTTTTGTCTCCATAAGGGCAGCGCCATACTACTCCTGCTTTTTTACCAGTGTAAATCTTCTCATTACATTGGGGCTTGGTGTACAATCCTTTCATTCACACTAGTTCCCAGCGTGAAGGTACCTCTTACATTAGTGGTCAGTGTAAATCCCCATTACATTGGTGGCCAGTGTAGAAACCCCTCTTTATATTGGTAATCGGTGAAAAAAAAATCCAAACTTGCATTTGTGGTCAGTTTCGAGTCCTCACTTACATTAGTGGTCCATGTAGAAGCCCCCTTTAAATTGGTGGTGAGTGTAAATCTCCCCTTACATTGGTGGCCAGTGTAGAAATCCCCCATTTATAAAATCCCCCATTACATTGGTTGTCAGTGTAAATTCTTCATTACATTGGTGGTCAGTGTACATTTCTCTTTTTCGTTGGTGGTAAGTGCTGAATTGCCCTTACATTGGTGGTCAGTGTAAATCCCCCTTTTACATTGGTGGTCAGTGTTTATCCCCCCTTTAGATTGGTGGTCATTGTATATTCCCCCTTACACTGGTGGTTGGTGTAAATGCTCCCATTACATTGGTGTCAGTGTAGAAATCCCTCTTTATATTGGTGGGTGGCGTAAAAATACCCCGTTGCATGATGGTCAGTGTAAATCCCCCCTCACATTTGAGCAATGTACAAAAAAAGACTGCCAATTTAATTTTTTACATTTTTTTTTTACTTTCTGCTATAATACATATCCAAAAATATATATATATAAAAAAACTAATTTATTCATCAGTTTAGCCTGATATATATTCTTCTACATATTTTTGGTAAAAAAAGAAAAAAATCGCAATAGGTGTATATTGATTGGTTTGCGGAAAAGTTATTGCATCTACAAACTATGGGATAGATTTAGGGACTTTTATTTATTTTTTTTATTGTTTTAATTGCGATTTTTAGAGGGACTGCGACATTGTGGTGGACAAATCTGACCCTAAATGACACTATTTGGGGACCAGTGACATTATTACATTGATCAGTGCTATAAAAATGCACTGATCAATGTATAAATGACACTGGCAGGGACGGGGTTAACACTAGGGGGCGCTCAAGGGGTCACAAGGGCAGTGATTGGTCACAGCAGAAGCCGATCTGCGGGTGCCGGGCACTGGATGTCCGCCGGGACACGCGGATCATTGGTAAAACTCGCAGAACGAAGATCTGCCTATGTAAACAAGGCACATCTCCATTCTGACAGGGGGAAGGGAGAGATTTTGTGTCTCTGCAAAATCCATCTCTTCCCTTAGTAAAAGCAGCACATACAGTACACAAAAAACACTGGCTAGACACACATGTAACCCTTCGATCACCCCAGATGTTTAACCCCCTTCCCAGCCAGTGTGATTAGTACAGTGACAGTGTATATTTTTAGCACTGATCACTGTATTAGTGTCACTGGTTCCCGCAAAGTGTCAAAGTGCTGCGTGCACACGACCGGACTTTCCGGCAGAAAAGGTCAGACGGAATCATTCCATCGGACATTCCGATCGTGTGTGGGCTTCATCGGACCTTTTCTTTTTCGAAAATTCTGACGGACCTAGAAATAGAACATGTTTCAAATCTTTCCGACGGACTTGATTCCTATCGAGAAAACCGTTCGTCTGTATGGTAGTCTGACGGACAAAAAACGACGCAAGGGCAGCTATTGGCTACTGGCTATTGAACTTCCTGTTTCTAGTCCCGTCGTACGTCATCGCTTTGTAAACGATTGGACTTTGGTGTTATTGTGTGTAGGCAAGTCCGTTTCAGCGGAACTCCGTCGGAAAGTCCGTCAGAGTAGAAAGTCCGCTCGTGTGTACGCGGCATTAGTGTCCGATTGTCCGTCGCTGTATCACAGTCCCGCTATAAGTTGCTGATCGCCGCCATTACTAGTATAAATAAAATAAATAAATAAAAATTCCATAAATATGTACCATAGTTTGTAGACGCTATAACGTTCACGTAAACTAATCAATATATATATTTACAAAAACATGTAGCAGAAAACATATTGGCCTAAATTTATGAAGGAATTACATTTTTACATTTTTTATTGGATATGTTTTATAACAGAACGTAAAAAATATTGTTTTTTGTTTTTCAAAATTGTCGGTCTTTTTTTGTTTATAGCACAAAAAACAAAAACGCAGAGGTGATCAAATACCAAAAGAAAGCTCTATTTGTGGAAAAAATATGACATTTTATTTGGGTAAAGCGTTGCATGACCGTGCAATTGTGAGTTAAAGTAATGCAGTGCATTATCGCAAAAAATGGCCTGGTCATTGAAGCGGGGGTAAATCTTCCAGAGGTCAAGTGGTTAAAGCGGTTGTTTAGTATGGGGAAAAAAAATTGAATAGTCAGCAGCTACAAATCCTGTTAGCTGCTGACTTATATTAAAAGGACACTTATGCCCCGTACACACGATCGGATTTTCCGACAACAAAATCCTGGATTTTTTCCCGAAGGATGTTGGCTCAAACTTGTCTTGCATACACACGGTCACACAAATCAAGAACGCGGTGAAGTACAACACGTACGACAAGCCGAGAAAAATGATGTTCAATAGCCAGTGCGCCTCTTCTGCTTGATTCCGAGCATGCGTGGAACTTTGTGCGTTGGAATTGTGTACACGCGATCGGAATTTACGACAACGGATTTTGTTGTCCGAAAATTTGAGAACCAGCTCTCAAATTTTGTGTGACGGAAATTCCGATGGAAAATGTCCGTTGGAGCCTACACATGGTCGGAATTTCCGACAACAAGCTCCCATTGGAAAATCCTATCGTGTGTACGGGGCATTAGAGTATCTATCTATCCAGGGATCCAGCGCTGTCCTCAGCTGGTCTAGTTCTTCAATAGCCTTTGGGTTCCCGTCACCGGCATCCTAACTGTGGGCAGACAGCTATGCTGCTTTCGGCCAGCTGCCCACTGCATGCAAGAGCTGCGCTTTGTGAATGGCCCCAAAGTCTTTTGGGACCCGTGACAAGTCCCAGAAGCCTGGGGGGGGGGGGGCTTCCGCTCAGATCGCCTGGTGGGAGCGGGTACCTGTCAAAACTGGGTACCCCCCCCCTCCCCCCAAAATGCTATGCCAAATGTGGGAGAGGAGGACTTAAAACTTAACTTCCCCTTTTGGGTGAAGTTCCGCTTTAAGGGTGGTTCAGGTTTGCCAAAACCATGGGTTTGAGATGAAAGAGGTTGATTGCCCAAAGAGCTTGCAATCAGAATTAAAGCACAGTTTCTAGACTAACCCCAATCTTTCCCTATGCAGTTTATCAGCTTTCCCTACACCAGCTTTCAATTCACTGGCACTATGGGGTTGATTTACTAGAACTGGAGAGAGCAAAATCTGGTGCAGCTCTGCATAGAAACCAATCAGCTTCCAGGTTTTTCTGTCAAACCTTAATTGAACAAGCTGAAGCTAGAAGCTGATTGGCTACCATGCACAGTTGCACCAGATTTTGCCCTCTCCAGTTTTAGTAAATAAACCCGTAAAAATGCTTTTAACAAGATGGGGCTGACTTAGGTAGAATTCGAGGCTAAACCTAACTAGTCTTAACCACTTGTCTACTGGGCACTTATACCCCCTTCCTGCCCAGGCCAATTTTCAGCTTTCAGCGCTGGTGCACTTTGAATGACAATTGCGCGGTCATGCAACACTGTACCTATATGAAATTTTTATCATTTTTTTTTCACACAAATAGAGCTTTCTTCTGGTGGTATTAAATCATCACTGTTTTTTTTTAATCTTTTGCTAAAGAAACAAAAAAAGACTAAAAATTAAAAAAAAAATAAATAAATAAAAATGTTTACATAGTTTGTTATAAAATTTTGCAAACAGGTAATTTTTCTCCTTCACTGACTTGGGCTGATGAGGAGGCTTAGGTGGCATTGAAGGGCACTGAGCGGTGACACTGATAGGTGGCACTGCTGGGCACTGATAGGCACTGGTAGGCAGCACTGGTAGGTGACACTGATGATGAGGCACTGATGGGCACTGATTGGCAGCACTGATAGGTGGCACTGATAGGCAGCACTGATGGTCACTGAAAGGTGGCACTGATTAGCACTGAAAGGTGGCACTTGTGGGCACTGATAGATGGCACTTGTGGGCACTGATTAGCAGCACTTCTGGGCACTGATAGGTGGCACTGGTGGGCACTGATGGCACTTGTGGGCACTGATTAGCAGCACTTGTGGGCACTGATAGGTGGCACAGATCGGGACTGATGTCTCTGTAACAGAAGCCAGTTACCGGCTTTATTCTTTTTTCCCCACACTGATCGTGAGGAGAGAAAAAGCTGATAACCGGCTTCTGTTTACTTCCTGATCAGCTGACATTGGCTCGGAGCTGATCACGTGGTAAAGGGCCCGCTGTCATTGGCCCTTTATCCTGTTCTGTGAGCAGCCAAGCAGCACGTTCACAGGAGGACATCTATTGACGCCCTCCTGGCACTGGAAGCCTGTACTGTAGCCATCATTCGGCTATAGTGCGGATGGAAAGTGGTAAAAATGCTCCCTCCCTCCTTGACATCTAAGAAAGAGATATATAATTACCTATTTTCAGGCCACTCTGGTCCAGTCATGTGACCTGGCTTCCCTGTGTCAGCCAGCAGCAGCTGCAGGGGAGAAAAGGGAGCACCGAAAATGGCTGTGCCATGGAAGCCAATGGGTGACGTCACCACTCCTGGAATTCCCAGCTGTTGATGGGTGTTCCCTCCTCTCCCATGCAGCTACCAGTGGCTGACACAGGGGATCACATTACCAGAGCGGAGCAGGCTGAAGATAGGTAAATATATACTCTCCATGGTTCTTACACAGGTTAGTCATAGGTGTTGGGAGCGGGAGAGAGAAATTTTATGACTAGCTAGGTGTAGCCTGAAATTCTACTTCAACCCCTTGGTGCCAGGAGCTGGGGCGGGGCTTATTGCCATGTGACCACCGTGATTGGCTGCCATGGAGGTCAAAATTGCTTGCGATTGGGAGTTTCCTGTGAGCCGCTGGCAGGGCGTGCAATCTCGGCACAGCACTGTTGACGCTATTGCATGTAAATATGCGGTCGCTCTGAGAGGCTTAATATTTGCGTGCACTCGGCGCCACGAGGTTAACCCAGCAAGTATTCGATCTACCAAAAGAATTGGATACTTGCAGTGGCCAGGGAGCAGTGATGCAGCGGTGTTTCAACACACGGGTTGCCAGAAAGGTAAGTATATTGTCTCTACTTTTACAGGTATAATATACAATTGACCCCGGGAGTGGCAGGGTCACTTTAAAGCCTCCCAATTCCAATTTAAAACCACATAATCTAAGCCAAATTTCCCATTTAATATATTAGTGCCAGGTCAGCAAAGGACATTATATATAAATATTACAGCACATTTAAACATGACAATGATAAACATCTTTTAACTAATATTTTAGACAAGAATCAGACTAGAATATTGATACATAAATACAGTAAAACATAACAGAAGGTAGAGGAGAGTCAATGACACAAGTGGTTTGCGGATTACCGGTGAAATGTCGTGTTTGCATTCTACGTTTAAAGTGACACCCCTCAATCCACATAGTATGTCATTGTGCTTCAGTCATGTCTTCCATTTTCCGGCTGCTTTAATAAATTATTAACCTCTCTATTGGAGTGCTCTCTGTTCTCTAATGAGGGATGACAATGCTTTATGTGCAAAAAAGCGTAAAACATATTTGCAGAAAAGTCCTGGGGCTAAATGTGTTATTTAATATTCATTGCTTACAAACTTCCTCCCTGTATCAACAGCCGCCGTCAATTATTAACCAGTGCTGATAATGGGAAGCTATAGAGAACTGTCAGCGAGAACATCTTTTGAGTTATAATTATACCATTTAACACAGAGTCATTTTTGATGTGACTTTAAAGCTGAACTCCAGCCTAATCGCCAATCTTGCACAGTTGAACAAGCTCCTCTCCTGTACTAAAATTCTTTATTCTGCAATGAAAGGTCCTTGTTCAGGTACTTCTTCTTATGAGGTGACAACACTTTGGTCCTGTCTCTGAAATTTTCTCCTGCATTGTTACCCTGTCACAAGGGCTTCCGATGGAGACTACAAGTGCACATTACACAGGCAGGGTCCACTGCCATCACCATCAGGAAATGTGTTGCTAAAGCTATTTTTGTGATTTTTTTTAAAGAACATAAATATAGGTAGAAGATGTGCTTCCCCAATTCATTAGCTAATGAACTTGTTGGACTGGTTCATGAAGCTCAGGACAGGAAATGATGTTGGCAGGAAGTAGGAGGAGGGAAAAGGACTTGAAGTACAACCATGTGCTCAAGACAGAGGAGCAGTACTGGTTGTTTTTGGAAGACTCCAAGAAGCAGTCTGGAGAGATCCTCAATAAAAGGAAGAAGACTTCATCACCAGGAAGAACCAAGTTAATTAACTGTTTAGTGCATGCCTATCACATACTTTGTACATGCTTATTTGCTAGAAAGGATAGATAGCTTGTGCATGTTGTAGACATATTTTGTAAAAATCTGTATATGTTATATTGTTTTTCCTAGATTTGTATGTGTAGTATTTTGTTTAGTAAAGCATTAATACACTACAGAGGATTTTATGCTTCCTTGCTTATACTGCAAAGCAACATTAAAAGACAAAGCAAAACAGTCAACAACAGGCTCCCATGCCCCAGCCATTGTTGTTGCTGCTTCCTCTCCCCTGCAGCTGTCTGCTTGCTGACACAGGGGGGCTGGAGCTGCGGATTATTTGATTGTTATGGTTAGGCAGGAATTCCACTTTAAGTACTCCTATCTAGGCTGAGGGCCTGAAAAAAGTTACCAATCTCTTGAATATTTTGTGAAACTGGTGGGATGTGGTTAGAGCTTTGGCTCATTAGCCTTGAAAAGCTTTGCAGTCTGGGACCCCTAGGTTCGGGAACTGGCTTAACAACCTGCATGGCATCGGCCACCTTACAAACCTATATATAAGAGCATGAATATTGTTTATAATTTATATTATGGCTTATCGTGAATAAATATTAACAAAGTTTTTGAAGCAATTTATGGAGAGATCTCTTCTGCAGCAGCTGGCTGTGCCATGTTTTCATGCTTTATTAGGTTCTTCCACAATCCTAGAGAGACGAGGTGTAAAGCTGTACAAGGAAAGGAAGAGGTTCACCTCTTATAGCTTTGCACAGGTAAAATGTTTTGGGTGAGTTCAGTAGACGTTTTGTGGTGGATGTGACTCGGAGGAGATAAGAGCATAAGGTCCCATTTCTGAAGCCCTCCATGTTGACTTCCATACATGAAGGCATTGGGGGGAAACTTCATGTTCACATTACATCTTCTGGGCCCAGACCATTAACACACCACCGGAAGCTTCTGGGCTTTACAATCAGCCAGTGTATCGTCTGGCCTTCAGCCTTTGGTCTCACTACTCATCTCAGAAAGCCTCATACATCATCGTTAACTCTGGTCTGACTCTTCCCAATGGGCACCAGATGGGACAAATGTACTGTCCTCTCTTGCTTGGTAGCCTCTTGTGTACGGCTGCTGCTTACCTTGCTATTGGCCCAACTTCCATTATCCCACCCGCTGGACCATTGGAGTTAATGGACACATACTTCACTTTCTCACCCACGGAACGTTACATCATCTTGACAAACAGAAGAGGAATTTACACGAACAGGAACAGTGTTACTTGATCTTTCAGTGCCACGGGGGCTAATATGAGTCGAGGAACCTGTCTTCAAGAGTGATAACTATCTCGGTCTCTTCCGCCCCCGTTCCTCCACTCATAGAAGCTTTACTATGGATGAAGAGTGGGTGGATGAATAAAAGGTCCACCTCCTCAAATCATAGAGCTATAGAACAGCTTATATGAATAGAGGAGTTTAGTGCAAAGGGCAGGCATGGTCAGCAGCACTCTTGATGAGTACGTATGGCAGGTCCTGAGGCTCATATTAACACCCATAGCACCAGAAGATCATGACTACAGGGATAGGTGGAAGATTTTGACTAAACCCTTTGACTAAGCCAGCAGCACAAGGCACACTTCTCATTGATTTGTAAACGCGTTCCCTTGTGCTTATTTAAAAAAATAAAACTTTTTGATTAAAGCTAGTCTTTAACGTTCATGGTTTTGTAATAGAATGCCTAAGTTCATACATACTGCACATAGGTGTGATGGTCACACGGAGGTGTAGAGGGGTAGGAGATGCACATTGAGAGGTTCGCTCTGTTACAGGGATGGAGCTAGGGATGAAAACATCCAAGGACAGACAGCTAACAAGTGGGACTGTTGACTGCAATCTATGCACAGCAACCTCCTCCCAGCTCTCTCCACCTCGCTCCTGGTGCTGGGCTGACAGGAGTAGCGATGCCTCCGTCACTGCTCCTGTCAGCGGTGGTGACCCTCAGTATGCGGCACCCGGGCACATGACCCCTGCCCCCCCCCGTTTCGGCCCTGACCACAGTGTTATCCATATAGTTCATTTTCTGTGGATTTCCTGTTATATATATATATATATATATATATATATATATATATATATATATATATATTATTTTATGTTAGTGATGTTTTGCAATTGTCTCAATCTAATTATAATGCCCCGTACACACGGTCGGATTTTCAGACGGAAAATGTGTGATAGGACCTTGTTGTCGGAAATTCCGACCGTGTGTAGGCTCCATCACACATTTTCCATCGGATTTTCCGATGCACAAAGTTTGAGAGCAGGCTATAAAATTTTCCGACAACAAAATCCGTTGTCGGAATTTCCGATCGTGTGTACACAAATCCGACGCACAAAGTGCCACGCATGCTCAGAATAAATAAAGAGATGAAAGCTATTGGCCACTGCCCCGTTTATAGTCCCGACGTACCTGTTTTACGTCACCGCGTTCAGAAAGATCGGATTTTCCGTCAACTTTGTGTGACTGTGTGTATGCAAGACGAGTTTGAGCCAACATCTGTCGGAAAAAATCCTAGGATTTTGTTGTCGGAATGTCCGATCAATGTCCGACCGTGTGTACGGGGCATAACTCTAATCCTGTACAATGCAGCTCATAGCAGCTTAAATAGAAGTATATTGGGATTTAAATAGATAATAGATTTTTTGTTTTGTAGCCCAGGTTGAATAAAGTACTGAAGGCTATAGGGCAATAACAGCTTTTCTCAATATATCAACTAAAAATGCAAGCATTAAAACATCCATTACTGGACATGAATATTTGATGTTTTTGAGTTGTTTATGTAGCATCCTGAGGTTTAGGCAGGGTTGCTCCTAAATGTATCTGCCTTGGCCAATTGTTAGGGATCAATTGAGTCCACTCTAATGCCGCCTGCACACAATCGGACATTCTGACAACAAAATCCATGGATTTTTTCCGACAGATGTTGGCTCAAACTTGTCTTGCATACACACGGTCACACAAATCTTGTCGGAAATTCTGAACGTCAAGAACGCAGTGACGTACAACACGTATGACGAGCCAGGAAAAATTAAGTTCAATAGCCAGTGCAGCTCTTCTGCTTGATTCCAAGCATGCGTGGAACTTTTGTGTGTCGGAATTGTGTACACACAATCGGAATTTACGACAACGGATTTTGTCGTCGGAAAATTTGAGATCCAGATCTCAAATTTTGCGTGACGGAAATCCCGATGGAAAATGTCCGATGGAGCCTACACACGGTCGAAATTTCCGACAACAAGCTCCCGTCTAACATTTTCCGTCGGAAAATCCGACCGTGTGTATGGGGCGTAAGTCTGGAATTGCTGCACTTCTCTCTTCTGCCACTGGGTGGCTGGGTACCCGGTGGCATTAGATAAGACAAGGGCAAAGCAAGGACAGATTAGGAGTATATGGGGTATCTCAGCCAATGGGCAGGGGTTTTCTTAAATCCCTTGGCCTGCTGGGAGAACCTATATATTTGGGTGGAGTCAGGTGATCGGGGTTCTGTGCCACCTGGACGGCTGTCTGGGTGGTCGTGTGTTGTGCTGCCCGGGCTGCTAGGCCGAGGATTGGGCCTATCCCAGGTACATCTGGCTCCTAGGCTGTCTGAGAGCCTATCCAGAAGCAGGAGAGAGTATTGCAGGGTTGGGATTGTGGCTTGCAGTCCAACCAGAAGTGACAGTTCTGCCGGCTGGAGAACCTGTCGTGGTTGGAGGTTGATGGGAAACTGACGCCACTAAGGAACCAATCACCTTGTTACCAGGGACCACAGTGAGTAACTGAAGCAAGTACCAGAGCAGTATTCTCACCAACAGGGGACGGTGAAGAATCGGGAAACTTCAGCAGGTGCCAAGCCAGGGACTCAACCAGTGGGGTAACTCTTATGGAGTATCTGGAGTGCCAAGCCAGGGACCCAGCAGGGAAGTGGGGAAGACACTTGAGGAAGATACTAACGCAAGAAGATTGGAAGAGCTCACGGATTCAATGGCAGTGAATGAGCAAGTCTAGCAAGTCTAGTGAGAGAGACTGGGAGCTCAGTGGGCTGAGTGTCTACAAGGAGTGATTGTATAAAAGTAAAGGAGTTCATTACGATTTGTGTTCGGAACTGTTCTAAGACTGTTGCCATAGGAGACATCGCTCCTACACATGCATGTGATGTCTTGCTGGATGCCTTTCCCTGCATGGCCGTCTACCTGTAGAAGTCTCCGAGTCTGCTAATTGACATTGCAACTATCTAAGGGTGCCCTGGCACTAAACCCTCTCTCCCACTGTTCTGTTCAAGAGAAAATAAATCTCTTTGCATTCAAGAAGTGTCTGGCGCCCATGAATCCACCATGCATTACACCCACCACTGCAACCCACTCTATACAGAAGGATGTCAGCTGTCCTTGGCTCTGGAGGTTCTCATTAGACTAAAGGAGACCTGGGGCCTTGCTACATTTAGATGGATTCAAGGTCAGAGTGTTCCCACCATGGAAACCGAATGAGGACACTACAATGTCTGTTGTGGACTTTGCACTTAATAAAGTGTTTGTTGTTTTTGAGTTACAGTAACATTTTATTTATTTTTTTTGCAAACAACCTGCTTTATTGTGGCCATCTGATTATGGGGGGTTGAGTGTAAAGGCTAGACGGAGGCTAGCCTGTATTTGTGGGAGGAGTCTGAGAGGGCTATTTAAGCCTCCTCCTCTGTCAGGCCAGGGCTCGTCGGCGTTTCTGGGTTCAGCAGGAAGTGGGGCCTACACGTCACTTCCGGGTCGGCTGCAAGATGGTGGCGGTGCCTCTCTTGGTGCTTCACCGGGGAGTTCGCCTGTCCACCCACCTGGTCCCCCCTCGACACCCACATTTACGGGTCCCCGCTTCTCCCGATGTTTCAGCGGGGGGGGGTGATCGTCCGCCTGCCGACTCCTCTCCCTATGTAATTCAGCTCCACGAGGGAGCCGCTTGCTAGCCAGCTCCTCTCTCCCCTTACCAGCTTGCTCCAGGGGGGAGCTGCCCGCCCGCTTCTCCAGGTGTTGAGGGGGGGGATGTCCAGCCAGCTGCCTGCTCCTCTGCATACGGCGCCACAGGGGGGGCCGCCCGCCCGCTTCTCCTGGCGATTATGCTGGGGGAAGGGAGGGGGGCCGTCCATCCATTCGTCCTCCACCCACCCTCCTTCCTTCCCCTCGGCTGCAGCTGGTTAGGTGCTGCTCGCCCGCTTCTCCCAGGGCTCGTGCAGGGGGGAAGCGGGGGGGGGCGTCCGTACATTACCTCAGATGCCGGCCGCTTCTCCCTTCATCTATCGTCCAGGTGCCTGCCGGAGCTGTCGGGGCTGCCCGCTTCTCCGGGCGCTCGTGCGGGGGGGAGGGGGGGTGTCCGTCCATTAACGTAGCTGCCGCCCGCTTCCTTTCATCCAGGTGCCTGCCAGAGCTGTGGGGCCCGACCGCTTCTCCCGACGCTCATGCCGGGGGGGAGCGGGGGGGCGTCCATCCATCATCCACGGCTCCATCTGGTCAGCGTGCTGCCTGCCCGCCGGCTTCTCCCGGCTCCCATGGGGGGGGCGTCTATCCATCCATCCATCTCCGTAGCTGGGCACAATCCTGCATAGTCGGGGGGGGCACCACTCACTTCTTCCTTTCATCCCTCTGTTCCGGACAGCGCCGGGGGAGCGACCGCCCGCTTCTCCCGGCACTCATGCCGCAGGGTGGGGCGTCTGTCCGATCATCCATCCTCCAACCACCCACTTTCCCCACAGCCCCATCTGTCCGGGGTGCTACCCGCACACTTCTCCCGGCTCTCATGCCAGGGGGGGAGGGGGTGGGCGTCCGTCCATACGTCCATCCTCCACCCACCGACTTGCCACTCGCCCGCCAGTTCACCTCCCTGGTACCACGCCGTGCATTGTGGAGGGGATTCCCGCACGTCTCCCAGTTCTCATGGCGGGGGCGCTCACCCGACTGCTCACCTCCTGGTATTCACGTGGGGCATCATGTGGGGGGATCCCCGCACGCCTCCCGGGCATCCACCGCTTCAGTCACAAGTGTTCATATCGTGGCATTTCGGCACAGATTTTCTGTCATAGCGTTCGGCCCTATTATTTCTGTCATGGTGTTTCTGCCCCAGCAGTTCTGTCGTAGCGTTCAGCACTTCTGTCATACTGTTCAGCATTTCTGTCGTAGCGTTCAGCATTTCTGTCATAGCGTTTAGCTTTTCTGTCATAGCGTTTAGCATTTCTGTCATAGCGTTTAGCATTTCTATCATAGCGTTCAGCATTTCTGTCGTGGCGTTCAGCAATTCTGTCGTAGTGTTCAGCATTTCTGTCTTAAGCGTTCTGCCCAGTATTTCTGTCATAGTGTTCAGCATTTCTGTCATAGCGTTCAGCATTTCTGTCATAGCGTTCAGCATTTCTGTCGTAGCATTCAGCATTTCTGTCATAGCGTTCAGCATCTCTGTCATAGCGTTCAGCAGTTCTGTCATAGCGTTCTGCCCAGCATTTCTGTCATAGCGTTTAGCATTTCTGTCGTAGCAGTCTGCCCAGCATTTCTGTCATAGCGTTCAGGATTTCTCTCATAGCGTTCAGCATTTTTGTCATAGCGTTCAGCATTTCTGGCTTAACGTTCTGCCCAGCATTTCTGTCATAGCGTTCAGCATTTCTCTCTCAGAGTTCTGCCATAGCATTGTTGTTATATGCGTTCAGCATTTCCGTCTCAGCGTTCTGCCCTAGCATTTCCGTCTCAGCGTTCTGCCCTAGCATTTCCGTCTCAGCGTTCTGCCCTAGCATTTCCGTCTCAGCGTTCTGCCCTAGCATTTCCATCTCAGCGTTCTGCCCTAGCTTTTCTGTCATAGCATTTTGCCCCGGCATTTCTGTCATAGCCTTCTGCCCCAGCATTTCTGTCTCGGCGTACAGTCTCGTCATTTCTGTCATAGCGAGTCTGCCCCAGGGTTCTGTCATAGCGTTTTTCCCCAGGATTTCTGTCATAGCATTTCTGGCTCAGGATTTCTGTCATGGCTTTTCTGCCCCAGGATTTCTGTCATGGCATTTTTCTTTATTCAGTCATGGCGTTTTCTGTCATAGTGTTCTGCCCCAGCATTGCTGGCTCAGCGTTCAGTCTCAATTTTTTCTGTCTCGGCATTTCCGTCATAGCGTTTCTGCCCGAGGATTCTGTCTTTGCATTTCTGCCATTAGTATTTGAGTCTCAGCGTTTCTGTCATTGCGTTTCGGTCATGGCATTTCTGCTTCAGCGTTTCTGCCCTAGGATTTCTGTCATCGCGTTTCTGCCTCTGCATTCTGTCAGAGCATTTTCTACCCCAGCATTTTCTGTCATGGTATTTCTGCCCCAGGTTTTTCTCTCATCACGTTTTCTGCCTCAGCATTTAGTTCAGCATTTCTGTCATAGCATTTTCTGTCATAGCGTTGTTGTCCTTGTGTTTCTGCCCCAAGATTTCTGTCACAACGTTTCTGCTTCAGTGTTGAGCCTCAGCATTTCTCAGAAGGGCATTGTTGTTCAGTCACGGCATATACTTCGTAGCTGTTTCATCTTCGTTGTTTGTCACATGTCTCATCATTTTGTTCATGTTTGTACCTGCGTCAGGTAGCTAGGGCTCACATGTCAGGATCTGTCACGTCTACAGATCCATACAGGCTGAGGTTTCGTTTGTTAATGATTGTTGACCACAATCTTCTCGCCCGTATAACATACATCATACGATGCACGTTCATTCACCACACCTGTACGATTACCCACTACGGTCGGTCTGTGGGTACACCAGCCCTGAGTTTTCAGTTAATTACCTGTCTCTGCGTGGCAGGTTACTCGGGCTCACTCACTACTTACACGAGGGGGAGGGGGGGCTCCATCATCAGGTTCATTCATGCGCAGTGGTCTTGACATTTCTGCTCATGTTCTCATAGGGGGCATTGTTGTTCTCATGTCTTGTTGTCTGTCATGTCTCTTGTTCATGTTCTCAGGTTGGGCTGCTTTGGCATTCATCATCCCCTTGTTGGTCCTTAAGTGGTAGGTTTGGGCAAACGTCGTCATGATTCTGGATACCACTCTCGGCCCTGATCTCTTGTCTAGGATGTGGCCTGGAAGACTGCTCAGGGACGTCAGTCCAGTCATCTTTTCCGTTCCCCAACCTGTTCCAGGTAGGGGGGTTTCAGTCACTTTGGGTATGACTGTTTCATGCCATGGGACTTATTTCCCTGGGGTGGAGTCTGGCTCTCCTTCCTCGGTTCAGGATTCAGACTCGGTTGCCAGGTCATAGGCTGAAGCACGACCCGATCGAATCAGGTGGGACCAGTACTCTGTGTCTGGCATGGTTTTCCATGTTGTCAATGCTTATTGCCATAGTGCATGGGCCTCATCCACCTACTCCATCACATCCTTCAGGTATTTAGCATTTTGAACTCCTGCCAGTTGTCCTTTGGCACTCACCCTCGCACTTCCCCATACCAGTTTGGGTAGGCCAGGGCTTGGGGGGATTTCACTGAACACTTCACTGGTGTCCGGTTGAAATTTCGATCTTCTCGGCTATCATTTTGCAGGGGCTCCTCGGGACAGCCATTGCTCCCCTTCCTCCACGCATCCTCTCTTTCACACGCAGTTCATTCTCATGTCTGGGTCGTCTCGGGCTTCAGGCTCTGTCCAATCGTTCACGGGACGTTTAGTTGTGTTCTGGGTAGCTTTGCAGGTTCTATAGGGGGTTCTGTCTCATCACCAAGTCAGGAGTCGGGGGGGTTTCTTCTGTCATAACGGACACTTATCGGATATATACTGTTGCCATCCGGGCGCGCGCTACTCCATTTGATGGATTGTTACCTTCCCTTCTTCACCTAAGTTTGTGTCTTTTTGCCCTCTTTTCAGGCATACTAACCAATCAGGCCAAGGCACACCTCAGGCCTTGGTGCGTAGGAGTATCACTTTCTCACTCGAAGACTCTGACTACAAGTGTAAAGGCTAGCCTGTATTTGTGGGAGGAGTCTGAGAGGGCTATTTAAGCCTCCTCCTCTGTCAGGCCAGGGCTCCTCGGCGTTTCTGGGTTCCCACCCACCCGTTTCCCCCAATCTTCATACATACTCATATTACTTTTTCTTACATTCAGGGTATGCCCTCTTTTCAGGCATACTGACCAGTCAGGCCAAGGCACACCTCAGGCCTTGGTGCGTAGGAGAATCACTTTCTCACTCAAAGACTCTGACTACAAATGATATGAAGAGCTGCAAGTCGGAAACTGTTATTGCTGTTAGGACTACAGTTGCTAAAGTTACAAATCCCCAGTTTGGCTGCTAATTGGGATTGAGGTGAATCTTTATTAAAGCTGTACTCCAGCCTTCCCTTCAGTCTTGCACAGTTGTACAGTGTCCTCTCCTGTACGGAAATAGCTTACTCTGCTTTCACTGCACACTGTAAGCTTCTCATAATGTGCATTGGAAACTGTAGCAAGTAAGACACAGACTGTCTCACTTCCTGGCTGCAGGATGTCCTGCATCATCTATCATGGGTGCTCAACCTGTGTCCCTCCAGCTGTTGTGGAACTACAAGTCCCATGAGGCATTGCAAGCTGCTGACATTTATAAGCATGACTCCAAAAAGGTGGAGGCATGATGAGATTTGTAGTTACGCAAAAGCTGGTGGGCCACAGAGTGAACGCCCCCATTCCTCTACAGCCTGATTGTCCTTGGCCAATCCATTTCATTCATTGGATTTCAGATCTTCCAAACATGGAGCCTCAACATCACATGTGGGCAGGGGCGGACTAACCATTTGGGCACTCGGGCACTGACCGAGGGCCCCATGCCACTAGGGGGCCCCATCAGGGTGGCCAGCCTCAGTAAAACTAGGGACAGTATGTAAAAATCTGTGTATTTTTACATCTGTCCCTGAAATGTCTGACACCGACATCATTTTGATGTGAAAATCCCGAGATTATATATGCTCCGCCTCTGCACTGCCCCCTCAGCCAATAGGAACACTCTGTATATGCCCCCTTCCACAGTGCAGATTTTTTGACACAGGAGCAGGAGATGCCGAATGCTGGAGGAGAGGGAGGCGGGGACACAGCTTGCAGTGTGGGACGGGCTGCTGCCTGATAAGGTAAGCTGGCTGAGCTTTACAAAATCGATTCTAGTCAGTGGATTACCCTGGTGAGCAGAGAGGGAGGGGGGAGGATGTGTTTCCTCTAGCAGAGCTCCTCCTGTCTCTGAGGCTATTCGATCGATTTTGTGTGTGAGAAGTGCAACGCTCCTGGAGGAAGAACATGTCCTCAATGTCTCCCCCAATCTCTACTACATCTCCCTACTCATTACCTGCCCACCATGTACACAGGCACAGTCCCCTCCTCTCCTGTATTACCACCTCCTATGTCTGTGAGCTGCTGGGGCACTACAAGTCCCAGCATGCCAGTGTGTTCAATCAGGCTGATTTTTGGATGAAATGTGCTGGTGTGTGTGTGTGTGTGTGTGTGTGTATGTGTATGTGTAATTGTGTGTGTATATACTGTACAATGGCAGTTAGTGCACAAAATTTTTTGGGGGGGCTCAAACAAACTGAAAAAAAACCCCATAAATTGCCGCCACTGTACCCATAAATTGCTGCCACTGTGCCCATCAAACGCAGCCACTGTGCCCATCAAACGCAGCCACTGTGCCCATCAAACGCAGCCACTGTGCCCATCAAACGCAGCCACTGTGCCTATCAAACGCAGCCACTGTACCCATCAAACGCAGCTACTGTGCCCATCAAATGCAGCCACTGTGCCATCAATTGCTGCCACTGTACCAATAAATTGCCAATACTGTGCCCATCAATTGCCGCCACTGTGCCACCAAACGCAGCCACTGTGTCATCAATGCAGCCACTGTGCCCATCAATTGCTGCCACTGTGCCATCAAACGCAGCCACTGTACCCATAAATTGCCGCCACTGTGCCATCAAACATAGCCACTGTACCCATCAAACGCAGCCACTGTGCCATCAAACGCAGCCACTGTGCCTTTAAACGCCACCACTGTGCCATCAAATGCAGCCACTGTGCCATCAAATGCAGCCACTGTGCCATCAAATGCAGCCACTGTGCCCATCAATTGTTGCCACTGTGCCCATCAATTGCCGCCACTGTGCCATCAAATGCAGCCACTGTGCCCATCAGATGCTGCCACTGTGCCCATCAATTGTAGCCACTGTGCCCATCAAACTCAGCCACTGTGCCCATCAGACGCAGCCACTTACCTTGTCTCGGTGGGGCCGCGGGTCAGGGCGGCAGGCGGCGAGCAGTGTCCTCCACGCTCCTCGATGTCTTCTCCTGTCGTCCCTTCCCGTCCTCTGCGATAGGCTTCCAATCACAGCGCCAGTCAGGTGACAGGTAACAGACCCGAGCACCTGATTGGCTGAGAGGCGGTTCAGTGTTAGCAACGCAAATATTCATTCGCTTTGCTAACACAACGCTTAGTGAACAGCGAGCGCCCAGCATGGCGCCCGCTGTTCACCTTTTTGGACGCCTATTAGAGCCTATGGCTCTAATCAGGTGCTTACAAAAAATAAAAATACCCCGCCGCTGTAATTCAGGTGCCCGGCGCCCGAAAACCGGACACCTGAATAGGGGGTGACAGCGGCGACCGTAGATAGATTCATGCAATGTATGAATCTATCTATGGTGATAGAGTGGTGCCAGGAGAGGGGGGGACGCACCGCCATTGATACTGTATGTGTGTGAATACTGTATGTATACTGTATGTGTGTATACTGTGTATGTGTACTGCATGTATACTGTATGTGTGTGTGTATACTGTATGTGCGTATGTATACTGCATGTGTATGTATACTGTGTATGTATACTGCATGTGTGTGTATACTGGGTATGTATACTGTATGTATACTGTATGTGTGTATGTATACTGTGCATGTGTGTCTATATGTATGTATACTGTGGATGCATGTGTGTATACTGTATGAACCAGGTGTGCCCACTGCTGCTCATCAGCAGTCGATCTAACAATCCCATGCCCGTGAAAAATGCACTTGTTGCCATTTGGAGCCATCTGATTGGTGCACTGCAGAGCTCGGCCTCGGATCAGGCAGCAGGTCTGGGTACACACCTGTGCAGTGATATCATGGCACACATCAAGCATGGCCTTTATTCATATGCCCCACTGCCCGATCTAAGGCCAGCCACAGCAGTTCACTATTCAGCTGGCTCTACAACTCACTTGGGTAGTTCAGAGGCTGCAACAAGTGGATTTTTTCTAATTAAAAGCCTTTTCCCGACAGCTGCCTGCCACACCAAGTACTAAGGTGCAAAGGTGTGTGTAAGGGGACACTGATGGAAGGTGACACTCTGGGGGCTTTGCCATGGGGTGGCACACTGGGGGGCTCTGCTGTAAGGTGGCACTCTGTGGACTGTGATTTATAGGGAGAATGTTGGGACTCTGATGTAAGGGAGAACTCTGCTGTACTCGATATGTTGTTTTGTTTGTTACTTACTCATGGTGTGACGGCCATCTGTAAGCCCGGGGGCCCCATAATCTTCTATTACCCGGGGGCCCCATGAGTTGTCAGTCCGCCCCTGCATGTGGGTGTTACCTAGTGCAGGCTGCATGCAAAGCATCTTGCCTAGGAACATTCACTCCTCCAGACTGACATTTGTGCACCAAGGTGTAGCCAGGTGCTGGGCTAGAGAGAGCGAGCAATTTAGGACTCTGTGCTGCAGCTGCTTTCTGTGCTCCCACCAGGCTATCTGAACTAACTAACACTGTTTGCTTCTGGCCAGCCGGGAGGGGACTTTAAGCAGAAGGCACTCAAGAGACTTTAGTGTATATAGGCCACACTGAATTGTGGGAGATATAGTTCAGAAGAGGAATCATGCTGTGAAATGGACTACAATTCCCAGTAAGAGACTGTTAGGAAGAGGAGGAAGGAGCTGTTTTCCAAGGTGGTAGACGGACGACTTCCTCTTGCTGTGTGGAGATCGGAGAGCGTGTGCCAATATTCATGTACGCACACCTGCCTACTATAACTCTGTGGCTTGAGACAGTGAACCGGAGTGCCGATAACCTGTGTGCAGAGCTGCCAAGGTTGCCAACTTGAGGTTGGCTTTATCGCTGGGACTGGTGAGAGGCCACTGCTGCAATTGGATTATCGCTGCTGGCAGAGACTGAAACTATAGACTGTCCATCCGCATAGAGGCTTCTATGACTGCATGCAAAGTTTAAAGCAGGGATCCTCAAACTACGGCCCTCCAGCTGTTACAGAACTACACGTTCCATGAGGCATTGTAAAGCTCTGACATTCACAGACATGACTAGGCATCATGGGAATTGTAGTTCCTGAACAACTGGAGGGCCGTAGTTTGAAGACCCCTGGTTTAAAGGGACTGTACTTATGTGCACCGCCTTAAAGACTGGGCCCCACCATTAGCCAACTGAAGTTTTAAAGCTAAGAACTGCCTACCGGATAGCTGCTTCACAAGGACCAACAGTTGTGGGATTAGTCATTATCGCTAATGCTGTTTGATACAGATACTTTTTTTTCTGATGCTGTTTATTGCTGGGTTAACTTTGCTCATTTGGTACAGTGTTGAAATCTAAGCTGCTATAAACTAGTGATTGCATTGTTAAAGTCACTGTGAGCAAACTGATTTTTCTAAGTGCGTATTTCTGTATGTATTACCATTTATCCTAATCTGTGACAATATACTCACTTTAGAATAGGAAAGAGATGCGTGGGCTTGGACTTTTTAGGCAGGATAACGTTACCGTGCCTAAATAATCCAAGCCCACACATCTTTTTCCTATTCTATCTAATCATAGGACATGGCACAGAATACTCTATAAGTATCTGCAGTACCACTCTGCGCCGATACTAAATTTCCGTATAATATACTCACTTTACCTCCAGTTGACCAGTCTCATGTTTACTCCCTGGTGCTATCGTTTAGTCATATGCAGGGTGTTTATATTTGCGCTCCCATAAGTTTTTTGTGAGAATTTTGATTCAACCAGGTGTGTCAGAAGGGACTTTTTTTCCCAAAGTCGAGACCAAAGAACACGGAACCCAATATTCCAAGCAACTTCTGCTGAGGTAACTCTACAAAGGCCTTTTGATATTTGCATTACTCCTCTCAAGAGCCAGACCTCTGCTTGCATTAGAGCTGAGGGCCCTTGAGAAGAGCAGTGAGGCATGGTACTGTAATATGTTCAGGAAGATATGTACAGCACCCTGCCAGCCCCTTCCATCAGCCATGATCTGCCTGCACTGCAAAACCTTGGTTTGAGAGTAACTTGATTTGAGAGCGTTTTGCAAGACAAGCAAAATTTTTTAATACATTTTGACTTGATATACAAGAGATGTCTTGATAAATATGAGTAGCGTCATGTCCCAACCGAGTATAAAAGAGAAGAGAGGCGCCTCTAAGTGTAGCAATACGGTTACATTTAATGAAGGTACAACATTTAGCAACTCGCATGGTTGATGATTAAAACAGGCACATCTAAGTATGCAGGCACCCGGGATAAAGCTTTCCACATAGACCGTCCTCCGCGCCGCCATCAATGACATCCCTTCCACTCTGTGATCCATGAGCGGTACAAGCCTCACTTACAGGTCACTCTACTGCAGGGTAGTCTTCCCAGGCACGATTTCAGACTGACAGCAGTGAGAGCCGGCAGTGCGGAGGATGGTCTATGTGAACAGCTTTACCCCGGATGCCTGCATACTTAGATGTTCCACTTTTAAGGCCTCATGCACACGGACGTTTTTACAGCCGCTTTTTTGAGCGTTTTTTGCAGCTTAAAAACGCCCGTCTATGTTAGTCTATGGCTTCATGCCCACCTAGGCGTTTTTGAGCTGCAAATGGCACAGGCGTTTTTAAGCTGTAAAAAAAACCCAGTACCAGTAGGTTCTGAGAGACGTTTTTCAGCTGTAAAAACACTCTAACGCTGATAAACTCTCAAAAACGCTCAAAAACGTTGCTCACCAACGTTTTTTAATGTTTTTGATCCATTGAAAAAAAAAAATTTGAAAAAATTAAAAAACGCTACCGCGGAAAAACGCTAGAAACCGCTAATAAACGCTAAAAAACACTATTGCAAAAACGTTGAAAAAAGCTGAAAAAAAGTTTAAAAAAACTCACTGCAAAGCTACTGGCGTTTTTATAACGTTATTTTAACGTCCCGTGTGCTTGAGGCCTAATCATCAACCATATGAGTTGCTAAATGTTGTACCTTCATCAAATGTAACCATATTGCTACACTTAGAGGCGCCTCTCTTCTCTTTTATACTCTGTAGCTCCTGCTGGATTTTGCTTCTAATCCCCCTGTGGAGGCTGCTATTATATGGTTACACAACCTATCACATTGCTATAATCCTTTTTATGTGGACTATAAACTGAAGGACTTATGGATAAAATACAAACATGTTTCTAGAACGAATTATGCTCCTAATCCAAGGTTTTACTGTACAGAGATTCAGTGATGACATCACCGGGTGTAATAAAAGGTATTTATTGAAAACAAAGGAAACAAACGATTTCACCAAAGGAAAGGCGAGTATATACTGCTGGGGAAGAGAAATACGGCAGTTACATTCCCCTTTTACTTTGCCCTGTATGGGCAAAAGTAAGGGTTCATTTAAAGTATATCAGTCAGGTTTGGGAATGGAGCTCTAGCGGCAGTCCAAAGCAATTCAATAGAAGTATCAAAACAGAAGTTGGGATGTTGCAGGCCATGGTAGTGTAAACCCCCTAACATCTGTAAGGGGGTCCTTGGTAGGACGTTCTGATCCCTACCAACCAATCCCCGAACAGCAGGTCTAAAAATGTGCACTGAGTCCTGCAGCTTTGTACATTCAGTGCCTTAGAAAAAGTATTCATACCCCTTGACATTTTCCACAATTCGTCATGTTACAACCAAAAACGTTAATGTATTTTATTGGGATTTTATGTGATAGACCAACACAAAGTGACACATAATTGTGAAGTGGAAAGAAAATGATAAATGGTCAGAGTTGATGGGAAGATGGATGGAGCCAAATACAGGGCAATCTTAGAAGAAAACCTAGCAAGATTGGGAGCCTGATCCCCAGTCAGGCGACCAAGAAAGTCAGGGCGTATTGGACTATTGCGGTACGATACACATGACAAGATAAAGAATATACCAATAATATAAAGATAAAAAAGTATAATCGATTTTATTGATGCACAAGACAATTCATGGTAATACATTACAACGAAGTAAAAATTGAATAAAAATCAAGAACATTGGGGTCATGATTTTACAGTAAGACAGATCATCTCAGATATCGAATTCCTCGACTAGTTTCGCGGACATAACCGCTTCGTCAGGAGGGGATCTGAAGATGGTAAATTCTGACTAAACAGTCTAAACCTAACAATTGGAAAAGAGTACAGTAAGATTTAACAGAAAAAAAAAAAAAAATATAGAAATAATGATAAAACTGTGTTACAGCATCAAGGTTAAACCATATAATAAGGATTGCTGGGGGAAGGGACAAATCTGCTTACCCATGTCCCAACAGACCCCAAGCGCAGGGCTCCTCCACCAAGGGTAATCTCCCACGGCGACCCGGGGGAGCTGCAAAGATGACGAGGATTGTATGGATAAATATATTTGTCAATTGGTAGAGTATGTTAAGTTGCCAAAAGGGGGCCAGTGATAGGTAGGGAAGAAATGATGAAAGAGTGTAAGTGTAAAGGGTGATGGGATGAATGCATGGTGCACAATTAGGGTGAAAGTAGTGCATAGGAATGGTAAGAAAATAACCAAAGAATTGGGTGGGAAAGTGTAATAGTGTACAATAAGTGAGAGACGGTGAGTGAAAGCAAAAGATCAATTAAAAAAGAAAAGGTGATGTGTGAGAAGGAAATAAAACCAAGGAAAGGGTGGAAGAAGAGAGGGAGGAAGAGGGGGGAAAAGGAAAAAAGGGGGGGGAAAGGGGGGAGGGGAAGAGGGAAGAAAAGGAAAGGGGGAAGAATCAAGAGGAATAGAGGTGAAGGGGAAGGAAAGCAGAAAATAAAATGTGGGGTGTGAAGTAATTGGGGCAATAATACCTGGTGCTAGTATAGCCATATGGAGGTGCCAGGAAAGGCACCCTAAAACAAGCCGGTAACGTGCTGGGCCAGAAAAGAGGTAGTATGCATAGCAGGTAGCGGGCGGAGGCATGATGCAGCGTATTCGCCCCTACCTGGAGTATCTAGAGGGGGTTTACCTCAGTATTTTACCACAGAGGCCATACATTTATCTTTAGAAGAAAACCTGTTAGAGAGTGTGCAAAAGACTTGAGACTGGGGTGGAGGTTCACCTTCCAGCAGGACAACGACCCTAAACATACAGCCAGAGCTACAATGGAATGGTTTAGATCAAAGCATATTCATGTATTAGAATGGCCCAGTCAAAGTCCAGACCTAAATCCAACTGAGAATCTGTGGCAAGACTTGAAAATTGCTGTTCAGATGCTCTCCATCCGATCTGACAGAGCTTGAGCTATTTTGCAAAGAAGAATGGGCAAATATTTCATATTTTGCAAAGAAGAATGGGCAAATATTTCACTCTCTAGATGTGCGAAGCTGGTAGAGACATCCCCAAAAAGACTTGCAGCTGTAATTGCAGTGAAAGGGGGCTCTACAAAGTATTGACTCCGGGGGGCTGAATACAAATGTACACCACACTTTTCACATATTTATTTATAAAATAAATATGAAAACCATTTATCATTTTCCTTCTACTTCACAATTATGCGCCACTTTGTGTTGGTCTATCACATAAATACCCAAGGCTAAGAAGCCTAATTGCTTTCTATGTCTTCCATGGCTGAGCCCTGCAAATCTGGTAAGTGGTCCATCAATACATGAAAATGATACCCATAGAGCTTCAGCATCTAATGCAATGCGAACACAACCTTTCACTGCATAGAACAGATATGAAGGTCAGACAGTAGGCTCTACAACAAACATGTCATCCAAGGATATGAACAAGAGAAGAAGAATACGTAGCTGAGATCCTACAACTGTCATGCGGTGTGTGGGAGGAAGGGCACGGTGTTGGGTAATAATGAAAATATGAGGAAGGGAAGGAAACGGCATGATACAAATAAGGAAATAAAACAAATGCATCAGATCCATAATAAACTTTGAGCTACTTCTCAGAAACATGTGACAAATGTACTGTAGCTGGCAGGGATTCAAGTCATGATTTGGTAAAGCAACAATGCTCACTGGCTAGCAATGCGACTTTACAGTTCTAAGGTGGTGCGTTCAGTTCCCTGCAATGAGCTTTGATCTTTTTAAGAATTCCTAAAAAGTCCCAATAATAGAAGAGTAGTTATACTCACCTCTATAGTGGTCCATGTCTCCTACCTTCCCTCCATTCCAGGACTGCCTCTGTAAGACTCTTTAGCATCCTACACTTTTGGGAATATCGGATGCCTGTGTTCCCCTGCCACATGTCATGGTTCCAACCTCCGACCCCTAATTCACAGCTGAGTCCTGTAGTGTTGTGATCAGAGGAAGGAACCAAGGTGAGCAGTGGGGGAAGCAGGCATTCAACACCACCAGAAGTGTGGAAAGCTGGAGCGTCTTATGAAGGCTACAGAAGAATGGTGGGAAGGTAGGAGACGTAGGCCACCAAAGACATAATCCTAAGCTTCAATTGTAGGGACCTTTCATCTGTTTTTTTTTTTTTAAACTGACCGTGTGAGTTAAAGTAGAACCAGAGGCGGCTCTCTAATTAGGCGAAATAGGCGGTGGCCTCAGGCCTCGCAGTCATAGGGGCCTCGCACAGCTGGATTGTTTACCTTATCAGAGAGCCGCCTCTTCCAGCAGCAGAGGTATCTGCCATCACACAGTCCTGAGTCCCCTCGTTTTGTTACAGGGAGAGATAACAGGCTGCAAGTGTGATGTGTGATCGGAGCTCACCTACATCTCCGGATCACAGACAGGGAGAGCCGCTCAGCATAGCCTGTTCTGACAGATCTTCCCCCTCCCCCTGCTGACCGCACAGCCAAACAGAAGAGGAGAGAGAGCTTCTGCTCCTCCTCCTCCCGCCCTCTCCTCCTGTGTCTGCCCCGCCCACTCTCCTCGGCAGTGTTCTCTGCTCTGCCTCACAGAAGGGGATGTGTGGGCGGGAAGATTCAAGCTGAAGACCAGCAAAGAGAAAAGGACAAGGGGAGTCTGATCCATCCATCCATCCATCCATCCATCCATCCATCCATTCCTCCTGCCTCCCAGTGAGTACACTGATGTAGGGGATGCTCTTCCTTCCCTTCTTCCTCCACCCCCTTCTCTTTCTTTCCTGTCCATTTTTCTTTCTTTCCTGTCCATCTTTCTTTCTTTCTTTCCTGTCCATCTTTCTTTCTTTCCTGTCCATCTTTCTTTCTTTCTTTCTTTCTTTCTTTCTTTCTTTCTTTCTTTCTTTCTTTCTTTCTTTCTCTCTTTCTTTCTCTCCTTCCTTCCTTCCTTCCTTCCTTCCTTCCTTCCTTCCTTCCTTCCTTCCTTCCTTCCTTCCTTCCTTCCTTTCTTTCTCTTTCTTTCTTTCCATTCATATTTCTTTCTCTTTCTTTCTTTCCTTCCATCTTTTTTTCTTTTTCTTTCTTTCCTTCCATCTTTCCTTCAATCTTTCTTTCTCTCTTTTTCTCTTTCCTTCCTTCCTTCCTTCCTTCCTTCCTTCCTTCCTTCCTTCCTTCCTTCCTTCCTTCCTTCCTTCCTTCCTTCCTTCCTTCCTTCCTTCTCCACCCATCCCCCTTTATTTCTCTCTTTGTGACAGCCTACCAGAATAGGTAGGATCTGTGAGAGCAGCTTCCCTGTGCAGCTCTGCTTGAGGAAAATATATCTTTATTATGCCCACTCACCTACCCCCTGTACTGTCCACTCCCCTATACTGTACACTCCTAATACAGTTCATTTTCATCCCTTGAATTATTTTTCCCATTATGGGAGTGAGTGGGGCCTCATGTCTAAGTTTTGCCTAAGGCCTCACAAAGTCTAGAGCCGCCTCTGAGTAGAACTAAGTAAGTGAGATGTTTAACCCCTGTAATATTTTTTTTTTTTTTTTGCCCTCTGTGTCCCATTTACCTTCCTTTCCTGTTCCATAGCCAAAACAAAAAGTGAGAGGAAATCCCTGAAAGTGAGGGAATCATTGGTCGTCATCAGAACTAGTGTCCCAATTGGAAGATCTTCCCACTCTTTCTATTCTGGTGACAACACAATTTTTGGAATTTTCTTTCCTTTTCACTGTTGGCGATAACAGTAAACAGGACAAATGGAGAGGATGAATCTCCTTAACCACCTGACGTCCGCGCTGTAGCCGAATGACGGCCACAGCGTGGACCTGCATTCCCGGGAGGCCGTCATATGACGGTATCCCCTGTGCGCGCCAGGCGTGCTGTGATCACCGAGTCACTGAGACTCGGCTGATCACCGATCCGAGTAAGGGGCCGGTCCCGGCCCCTTACCATGTGATCAGCTGTCAACCAATGACAGCTGATCACCTGATGTAAACAAAAGATCGGTAATCGTTTTTTTTTTTTTACTCACGCTGGCGGCTGGGATGGAAGAGGCACATCTGCCTCATCAGTGCCTCCTACTAGTGCCACCTAACAGTGCCCACAGTGCCACCTAACAGTGCCCACAGTGCCACCTAACAGTGCCCACAGTGCCACCTATCAATGCCCACAAGTGCCACCTATCAATGCCCACCTGTACTGCCAATCACTGCCACCCATCAGTGCCCATCACTGCCACCCATCAGTGCCCATCACTGCCGCCTATCAGTGCCAATCACTGCCGCCTCATCAGCATACATCAATGAAGGAGAAAAATGAGCCGTTTTAAATTTTTTATAACAAAATATAAAAAAAAAAAATTAAGTTTTTTACATTTTTTTAACAAAAAGTAAAAGCTGCAGAGGTGATCAAATACCACCAAAAGAAAGCTCTATTTGTGTTGAAAAAATGATAAAAATTTCATTTGGGTACAGTGTTGTATGACCGCGCAATTGTCATTCAAAGTGCATCAGTGCTGAAAGCTGAAAACTGGTCTGGATAGGAGGGGGGTTTAAGTGCCCTGTAAGCAAGTGGTTAACCTCTTGCCGACTGCCCCACGTACATATACTACAGGTACGTGATCTCACGCCTCCGAGTCTGCGGTGCTCACGCGCGCTGCCGAAGACCTACTTCCTCTGTGATTGGACACAGAGGGAGCCAATCAGACCCGACAATTGTTCCCGACAGAGGCAAGGGAAGATAGAGATCCTGTGTTTCTTCTAAGCAGGAACACGGATCTCTGTCTTCTCACACTATAAGCACCTCCCTCACACAGTTAGAAAGCACTCCCTAGGGACACATTTAAACCTTTGATCACCCCTGATGTTAACCCCTTCCCTGTCAGTGTCATTAGTAACATATTTTTTTTAGCACTGATCACTGTATTGGTGTCACTGGTCCCCAAAAAAGTGTCACTTAGTTTGTAGACGCTATAACTTAACCAATCAATATACGCTTATTGGGATTTTTGTTTACCAAAAACATACATATCGGCCTAAATTGAAGAAGAAATTCGATTTTTTTTATATTTTATTATTGGATGTGTTTTGTAGCAGAAAGTAAACAATAGTGTTTTGTTTTTTTTCAAAATGATCCATTTTTTTTTTATAGCGCAAAAAATAAAAACTGCAGAGGTGATCAAATGCCAACAAAAGAAATTTCTATTTGTGGGAAAAAAAGGACATACATTTTTTTTTGGGCACAGTGTCGCACGACCGCGCAAGTGTCAGTTAAAGTAACGGAGTGCCGGATCGCAAAAAATGGCCTGGTCATGAAGGGGGGTAAACCTTCCGGAGCTGGAGTGGTTAAAGAGTTGTGGCAGAACAGGGAACCCATCATATCAGGGGGCATCTGCGGGGGTTAAGCACTGTAATAATAAACACTGATCTGGGTTATTTTTTTTTACCAAACAAAAAGTTTTTTTTGTAACAAAAACTAAGAAAAACATTTTTTTTTTTTTTTTTTTTTAATATTTGCAATTTTTCCCTTTAGACAGTAAAAAAAAAAAAAAAAAAAGCCCAGTGATGATTAAATACCACCCAAAAAAAATCTGTCTAAAAAAAAAAATATCAAATTCATTTGGGTACATTGTTGCATAACTAAGTAATTGTCATTCAAATTACAACAGTGCTGAAATGTGAAAAATGGCCTGGGCAGGAAGGGGGTGAAAGAGTTCGGTCTTGAAGTGGTTAAAAGTAAAATTCCTGCCTAACACCACTGGTTGAAGGAAAGAAAATGTCTCGATCCTTACATCAACAGTCAGTGGTGATGGAGGAATGCTTCCCGCGGGGGTATTGTATTTTGACAGTGGGAGGTTTCCCAGCCATCAAAATACAATAATCGTTATAGCCGCCGGCAGTGATCGAGCAAGAAAAACTCGTCAGGCTGGTTGTACTGAAGTTGATTGATAGATGGACTTCAATACAACAAGCCTGCCCATAGATAGATCGAAACTTGGCCAGTTCCTGCCGAACCTTCCCTGTGTGAGTTAGGGTGGGAGTGGGGGCTGCATACTAAAGGTTTCTTATCTTCATACATAGAATGCACGAAGGTAAAAAACCTTCAGCCTTAAGTCTTGGTTCACACCTATGCATTGTTTAGTGCATTTTTAGTTTTGCAGAGACACATTACAATCCATTTAGCATGGTTTTCTATGGGTCATGTTCTCACCTGTAGTGAGTGTACAGCTTGTATAACAGTGTAAATTTGCTGTCCCCTCAAAATAACTCAACACACAGCCATTGTCTAAAGTGCTGACAACAAAAGTGAGTACACCCCTAAGTGTAAATGTATAAATTGGGCCCAATTAGACATTTTCCCTCCCCGGTGTCATGTGACTCGTTAGTGTTAGAAGGTCTCAGGTGTGAAAGGGGAGCAGGTGTGTTAAATTTGGTGTTATCGCTCTCACTCTCTCATACTGGTCACTGGAAGTTCAACATGGCACCTCGTGGCAAAGAACTCTCTGAGGATCTGGAAAAAAGAATTGTTGCTCTACATAAAGATGGCCTAGGCTATAAGAAGATTGCCAAGACCCTGAAACTGAGCTGCAGCACGGTGGCCAAGACCATACAGAGCTTTAAGAGGACAGGTTCCACTCAGAACAGGCCTCGCCATGGATGACCACAGAGTTTGAGTGCACGCGCTCAGCGTCATATCCAGTGGTTGTCTTTGGGAAATAGACGTATGAGTGCTGCCAGCATTGCTGCAGAGGTTGAAGGGGTGGGGGGTCAGCCTGTCAGTGCTCAGACCATACGCTGCACACTGCATCAAATTGGTCTGCATGGCTGTCGTCCCAGAAGGAAGCCTCTTCTAAAGATGATGCACAAGAAAGCCGCAAACAGTTTACTGAAGACAAGCAGACTAAGGACATGGATTACTGGAACCATGTCCTGTGGTCTGATGAGACCAAGATAAACTTATTAGGTTCAGATGGTGTGAAGCATAGGCGTGCGCAGCCTATTGCATTAGGGTGTGCACCTCAAACCAAAGCTCAAACACATGTGCGTGCGTATATATATATATATATATATATATATATATATGTATATATACAGGGCCCAATATTTCAAGGCCTGAGCTACTAGGCAGTCCTCAAGGGTTACTCGCCACCAGTTGCCCCACCCAGCCCGCCCCGCCCCTAATTCCGCCCCAAACACGCCCTCATAAATTATCTGACACTTAAATGTATTATGCAGAATTAAGTTATAAAAATAATTATATTCACAACAACTGCATCCGTGCCCACCAATGAAGGCTGCCTGTGTCCCCCATGCAGCGTTGTGCCCTCCAATGCAGCCTTGTGCCCAGTGCCCACCATGCAGCCTTGTGCCAACCAATGCAGCTTTGTGTCCATCATGCAGCCTTGTGCCTAGTGTCCACCAATGCAACCTTGTGCCTAGTGTCCACCAATGCAGCCTTGTGCCCAGTGCCCACCAGTGCAGCCTTGTGCCTACCAATGCAGCCTTTTTTCCACCATGCAGCCTTGTGCCCACCAATGCAGCCTTGTGCCCAGTGCCCACCAATGCAGCCTTGTGCCCACCAATGCAGCCTTGTGCCCAGTGCCCACCAATGCAGCCTTGTGCCCACCAATGCAGCCTTGTGCCCACCAATGCAGCCTACAAGTGCAGGGGAGGAGAGGAACAGGAGAGCCACCCAGGTGTTCAGAGCGCAGCGTGGGGAACACAGCGATAACACCTTTCATTTCAATTGTTCCCGCCACTCAACGTCATATACAGCCCCGCCCCCTGGCCGGAGAACTTTGATTGACAGATCACCCGTCACTGGGATTGGATGGGTGATCTGTATATCAAAGTCCCGGGACCAGGAGGAGGGGCTGTATCTGACAGCGAGTGTTGGCGAACACGGCTATTGAAATAAAAGCTGTTATTGCTGCGTTCCCCGCGCTACGCTCTGAACACCTGGGTGTCTCTCGCCTCCCCTCCGTGAGCGCTGGGAGATGGACTCCCATTCCACACAGGCTGCCGGCTTGCCCCCGCTCCCAGGCAGCCCTTCCTCGCCAGCCCTTAAAATCCACTCGCAAAATGCGAGCAGATTTTTTGAGGGCTGTGTGTGTGTATATATATATATATATATATATATATATATATATATATATATATATATATACACACACACACACATTATATATACAATTCAAATCAATATGAACCCTGCCTGGCTTGTCAGCAAAAAAGTAAGTGTGTGTGTGTGTGTATATATATATATAAATAAATGCACACTTACTTTTTGCTGACAAGTCAGGCAGGGACAGGGTTCATATTGAGTTGCCTTTTTATTTTTGGTCCATCGTTCTTGTGTCTGGCTGCATGCTCTGCTCAGTGCTGTCTCACTGTCTCCCCTTCACCTCACTCAGCCATCCGCATGCCGCTATCTGATTCCAGGCTGAGGCTCCGCTGAGTCCCCTGCTTCTTCCAAGGGAAGGATAAGAGAGAGGAGGCCGGAGGGGAGGCGGAGTGCAGATGTATATCACTCCGCCGCTGCCTGCGAGACCTGCGCTGCCGGAACTATAGAAGACCCATCGGCAAATGCGGCTTGATCACTCCGCCGCGGCTGTGGTCCCGGTGACTCCCTCCACCCAGCAGTGTGGCACACAGATGTTTTTGCTTGCCAGGACCACCAAAGGCAGAGGTGACATGAGCAGTAGTCACAACTATTCGCAGCAGTCACAACTAGCAATGAGAGCACAGGGATGATTAGGGTGTGCCTGGGCACACCCGGCACACCCCGTGGGCACGCCTATGGTGTGAAGCCTGTGTGAAGGCAACCAGGTGAGGAGTACAAAGACAAGTGTGTCTTGTCTACAGTCAAGCATGGTGGTGGGAGTGTCATGGTCTGGTGCTGCATGAGTGCTGCCGGCACTGGGGAGCTACAGATCATTGAGGGAACCATGAATGCCAACATGTACTGTGACATACTGAAGCAGAGCATGATCCCCTCCCTTCAGAGACTGGGCCGCAGGGCAGTATTCCAACATGATAACGACCCCAAACACACCTCCAAGATGACCACTGCCTTGCTAAAGAAGCTGAGGGTAAAGGTGATGGACTGGCCAAGCATGTCTCCAGACCTAAACCCTATTGAGCATCTGTGGGACATCCTCAAACAGAAGGTGGAGGAGCGCAAGATCTCTAACATCCACCAGCTCCGAGATGTCATCATGGAGGAGTGGAAGAGGACTCCAGTGGCAACCTGTGAAGCTCTGGTGAACTCCATTCCCAAGAGGGTTAAGGCAGTGCTGGAAAATAATGGTGGCCACACAAAATATTGACACTTTGGGCCCAATTTGGACATTTTCACTTAGGGGTGTACTCACTTTTGTTGCCAGTGGTTTAGACATTAATAGCTGTGTGTTGAGTTATTTTGAGAGGACAGCAAATTTACACTGTTATACAAGCTGTACACTCACTACTTTACATTGTAGAAAAGTGTCATTTCTTCAGTGTTGTCACATGAAAAGATATAATAAAATATTTACAAAAATGTGAGGGGTGTACTCACTTCTGTGAGATACTGTATATATATATATATATATATATATATATATATATATATATGTGATCCAGCTCTTCTGGGTAGTGAGCGCTAATGCGTGCTGCCAGCGGCTCGCTCCCGCTGTGACTATACACAGAATGGTAGTCCGCCTATGTAAACAAGGCGGATCGCTGTTCTGACAGGAGGGATGACATGGATCCTGTGTTCCTGCAAAGGAGGGACTAGGATCCATGTCTTCCCCTAGTAAAAGCACCTCCCACAATACACTAAAACACTGGCTAGGCACACAGTTAACCTTTTGATCGCACCTGATGTTAACCCCTTCCCAGCCAGTATCATTAGTACAGTGACAGTGTATAGTATTAGCACCGATTACTGTATTAGAGTTACTGGTCCCCAAAAAGTGTCAGTTAGTGTCTGAATGTCCGCTGCAATATCGCAGTCCTGCTAAAAGTCGCTGATCGCCACCCTTACTAGTAAAAAAATAATAAATAAATAAAAATTAATTTAAAAAATCCCATAGTTTGTAGACATTATGCACAAACCAATCAATATATGCTTTTTTACCAAAAATATGTAGCAGAATACATATTTGCCTAAATTGATGAAGACATTTGATATTTTACATTTTTTTATTGGATATGGTTTAAAGCAGAAAGTAAAAAAAAAAAATATATATATATATATCTAGCTATATCTAGAGATATATATATATATATATATATATATATATATATATATATATATATATATATCTAGATATATGTATATATCTAGATATATATATATATATATATATATATATATATATATATATATATATATAGATCTATATATATATATATATATATATATATATATATATATATATAGATCTATATATATATATATATAGATCTATATATATATATATATATATATATATATATATAGATAGATAGATAGATAGATAGATAGATAGATAGATATATAGATATATAGATATATAGATACATATTTATTTATTTATTTATTTTTTCTTATGTAGCACAACCCCCTTGGGGACTGCTTGGATCTACCTGCTCATCTGCACCACCATGACCCTGGGACCATTCCAACCCACCTGACACTCTGGGTTCAGACATCTTTGCAGCACCTTACAGTAACAAGTCAAACCACTCAATGAGTTTATATTTTATTAACGTTTACTGGATAACTCAAGGAAGAACTTTGTTGCACAGAGGAGGTAATAGATCAACTGAACTTTGGATAACAGTCCTTGTTCAGTAGAAGAATTCCTCTACAATAATACAAGTTAATACGATTTGGCAATAACAGTATATTATATACACGTATGTACAATGAAGTACCCCTTGCACATGACCTGAAAGGATAAGCGAGAGTTAAACATTAATCCTGGCAAGACTTCTAAAGGGGGAACCCAGACCGAGCTATTTAACTTTTAATCCTAATTAAACAAGAACGGTATGAGGGCCCTTTAAGTGGTAAAGGCAGTAATGTCCCCGTTGCAGGCCTGATGGTCGGAGGTCATTAACTGTATCCAATAAGGTGCAGCAACAAGGCACTGGTATTTATTGGAATGGTTGATGCGACAGGTGCAGGGGTAGGCAACATCGGCCCTCCAGCTGTTTTGAAACTACAAGTCCCATGAGACATTGCATGACCCTGACCATCACAGGCATGACTCCTAGAGGCAGAGGCATGATGGGATTTATAGTTTCACCACAGCTGGAGGGCCGAGGTTGCCTACCCCATAATGTACAGTGTTCAAATAGCATAGCTCCCATCTGTCCCTTATTTTGAGGGACTGTCCCTGATTTGGAACAAAGTCCCTCTGTCCCTCTTTCCTCCTCATTTATCCCTTATTTGGTCTGATCTATATAGTTGTATGTAAAATGCACTTTTTATCTTTCAAAAAGTGTTTCCCAGCACTAAACCTTTCATCTGATTTCTAAATTGCTGCATTTGTACATTTCAAAAGCCAGTATAAGGCAATAATAGAGGTTAAAAAAAAGCAATTAACAAAAAAAAATTCTCCTTTAAGAGGGCGTGGCAGGGGGGTATTTCCTATGCCTACATGCTTTTGCTAATAGGTGTCCCTGTTCCCATCTCAGAAAGTTGGGAGGTATACAAATGGAGATGCAGTAAAGTGTTACGCCAGGGTAAAGCTGTCTGTATACAGTGTCCCAGGGAAGAAACAAAGAAAGATTTGCAAAGGTGGGCAATTGCCCTCTCACCAATGACCAGACCGATTCAATGCCTTCTGAACAGCGGCTCCCGGAGAGCCGTCCTTGCAGCAGATCCACTCGCGATGATCATCCGATGCGAAGCACAAAGCGCGGGTTGTCGGACTATCAGGGTGGTGCTGGATAGATGTCTGATGATCAGCAGGCAATTATGGGCCCTTCTCGGCTGAGTTGGAATCTTGTACACCGTGTGGTAGGCCAGCGACCTCACCCTCTCAGAACAGAGAGGTCCGTCACACACCAGGCCCAGGAGGAAGAGAGGGTGGGGCGCATCTCTGGTCTCTTTTATCGCTGTTCCCAGCATTTTCTCTGATGATAGCAAAGATCCCTGGGATATGTAGTCCGGGTGCATAGTCATACGGCACAATTGTCATTCTGAGGAACTACTAATCCCACAATCCCTTTGGTTTGGCTCACGGATATGATGTCAGTTAGTGACGCTGGGCACTAGAGGGACAATACAGTACATAGAAATGACAGGGAATCGCTATGCTTTGCAATTGTAGTCCACATTGCTACACTTAATTGACTGTCTTTTTTTTTTGTTTATAGCGCAAAAAATAAAAACCACAGAGGTGATCAAATACCACCAAAAGAAAGCTCTATTTGTGGGAACAACAGGACAAAAATGTTATTTGAGTACAGCGTCGTACGACCGTGTAATTTTCAATTAAAGTAACGCAGAGCCGTATCGCAAAAAATGGCCTGGTCATGGAGGGGGGGTAAATCTTCCGGGGCTGAAGTGCTTAAAGAGGACCTAAACTATGGAAGCTGTTCCCAAAAAGAGGCAGGCAGGGGGCAACAGACCTATCACTAACCACTTCCGGACCGCCGCACGCCGATATACGTCCTAACTTTGAAGAGGGATATCTTTGTTATGCAAGCAGCTAGCTGCCATAACCCTGGTATCCTCTTCTTCAGTGGGTGGTTCTGTTTCTGATAATAGTGGTCTCTGCGGCGGATTCGCCATGAGATCACTTTTGTCGTTAGCGGGAGGGGGCCACCCCCCCTCCCACCACGTCCCGGTGCCCTGCACCGCTTACCGGAGCCGTCGGTAGCGGTGGAGGTGATTGGGTCCTCTCCCTAGCTTGACAAGGAGACGAGTGAGGGGAAGATGGCCCCCACCCGTTTCCATATCAATGCTGGGCGGAAGCGACGTCAAAACGTTACTTCCGCCCATAGCTCTTAAAGGGATATTTTTTAAAAAAATGTTAATGACTTTTTTTTTTTTAATTGCATTTTAGTGTAAATATGAGGTCTGAGGTCTTTTTGACCCCACATCTCATATTTAAGAGGTCCTGTCATGCTTTTTTTCTATTACAAGAGATGTTTACATTCCTTGTAATAGGAATAAAAGTGATAGATTTTTTTTTTTAAAAGAACAGTGTAAAAATAAAAGGTAAAATAAATTCGGCCCCATCCCGCCGAACTCGCGTGCAGAAAGAAGCGAACGGATACGTGAGTATGAGAACGGTGTTCAAACCACACACATGAGGTATCACCACGATCGGTAGAGCGAGAGCAAATAATTTTAGCCCTAGATCTCCTCTGTAACTCAAAACACGCAACCTGTAGAATTTTTTTAAACGTCGCCTATGGAGATTTTTAAGGGTAAAAGTTTGTCGCCATTCCACGAGCGGGCACAATTTTGAAGCGTGACATGTTGGGTATCAATTTACTCGGCGGAACATTATCTTTCACAATAAAAAAAAAAATTGGGATAACTTTACTGTTGTCTTATTTTATAATTAAAAAAGTTTATTTTTTCCAAAAAAGTGCACTTGTAAGACTGCTGCGCAAATACGGTGTGACAGAAAGTATTGCAACGACTGCCATTTTATTCTCTAGGGTGTTAGAAAAAAAAAAAGTATAATGTTTGGTGGGTCTAAGTAATTTTCTAGCAAAAAATGTTTTTAACTTTTAAACTACAAATCTCAGAAAGAGGCTCGGTCTTTAAGTGGTTAATATTGCCTGCAGGCTCCTTGCAGCTGCCCTTTTCCCCACTGCAGGCTTTATTATTATTAATTAACAGCATGACTATCCTCCCACACACACCGCATGACAGTTGTGGGATCTCCACTGTGTGTCATTAACTAGTTTGTTGTATAGCCTGACCCTCATGTCTGTTCTATACAATGAAAGTTTATGTTCATGCTGCATTACCTGCAGAAGGTCTTCCCATGTACTATTCTGTATGGGTAGCATTACATGCATGGACGGACCACCAGTTCAGCAAAGTGACTTTATATTGGCCCTGGACTTAAAGCAGTTTTTAAACCCAAGAGCAAACATTTATTACATTGATGGCTGCATTCGTTTTTAATTTTTTTAGGCTTTTTTTTCTTCTATTTTCATCTGGTGATCCAGCCAGCAAGTGTGTTATTTTTCAAAAGCACAAGCCCTCCAGCAGAATGCATCAGTTTACAGGGATGAGACAAACCACTTAACACTGGCGGGGGGTGAATAAAAGGATCAGCTTTTATTTATTCATGTAAAAACCTTTATCCCAAAAGGAAAAAAAAAAAAAATAAACAGTTTGCCGTAACTGTTTATAAAGTGTGAGCTGGAGTTTGGCTTCAGTTTGTTAGCGTATCTAAATCTGCTAGTACAACTAACGCTCCCTTCCTCCAAGAATGACAATGCTGCTGTCCGGTGTACCTCCGGTGCTCACTTGTGACTCACTAATACAGGAGACGTCTAACTGGCCAGATCACCAGGTGAAAACATGAAAACAGTGGGGGGGGCCAAAGAAAAGAAAACTAATGCAGCCACCACATCTAATGTTCGGTAAGCTGCAATATATTGCATTTTTGCTTTTGGGCTTAATACCGCTTTTAAGACGACCTAAACTTTAAAAGCTGTGGCAAAAGAAAGGGCAGGAAGAGGGTAGGGAGGGTGGCCGATACTGAGCATTTTCACGAATACTCGCTTTTCTCATGAAAATGCTCCCAATACTTTGTGGTGCGATTTGCGTCAATACAAAACGAATGGTTTGCAAATCGCACTGCAAAGAATCACATGTGATTTGAACAGGAATGTGGTGAGATTCCTGTCCGAATTGCATGCAATTTCCCGTCCACGGCTCCTGTGTGTGTATAGAAAAGGATAAGCGCCATCTAGTGGGCAGTTTATTAAAAATGTTATAACTCCCATTTAGGCTCGATTCACACCTATGCATGTTGCTTTTGAGCGTTTTTGGAGGTTTTTTTTTCATGCTTGGCACGTTTTTGAGCAGCGTTTTTGTAGCGTTTTTGCCGCGTTTTTGCCGCGATTTGCGTTTTGCGTTTTTTTTTTTTTTTTTTTTTTAATTTTTTTTTACAGTCTTAAAAAAAAATTACAAAAAAAAAATTAAAAAAAAAAAAAAACGGCAAAAACGCACCAAAAACGCACCAAAAACGCTGCAAAAACGGTGCACTTGCGTTTTTGATGCTTGTCCATTGAAAACCATTACATGCAAAACGCTGCTTTTTGCATGAAAAAAAGTCCCCGACCCTTTCCAAAAACGCAGAGATACAAAAAAGCATTGATGTGAACATGTTCCATAGGAACCCATGTTAAAAAATTCCCATGCATTTCTGCAAAATGCAAAATGCATCAAAAAACGCGCTAGTGTGAATGGAGCCTAATACATATCTGGTCAAATGCAAAATCTGCATAGGTGTCCCGGTCCCGCCGATAATAGCCAATCACGGCCGCTGGAGGTGCTCACAGGGCTGGAGGAGATGTATAGGCGGTCCGCCCCCAAGCTGACATCACTTCCGCCCTATACCCACGGGGTGCCAGAACTTCTCCTCCAGCCCTGTGAGCACCTTCAACGGACATGAATTTCTATCATCGGCGGGACACCTATGCAGATTTTGCATTTGACCAGATAACTAATAATTTATATTATTTTATATAAGCCAAATATGCTGCAGAAATCTCCCTCCACTGAGTCTGGCTGCAGCCATTTTAACTGCGGGCAGCCGAAGCTGCTGCCTGTTCACTTCCTGGATTTACACAGACATACACCCCAAGTTTAGGGCTGCCACCTGTCCGTGATTCACCCAGACAGTCCGGGTTTGGAATCCTGTGTCCAGGTTTCAAGCGGACTGAAACCCGGACACATTATTCAGACTGGGCTGTGGCTCCTGAAGTAGCCAAGATAGTCACACACAAATCTGTTGCCACCTGGGAGCTGCGGGCAGCTGTCTGGGTTCTGGTTCGGCATCACTGGGGGGCAGGGCAATTATGTCAGCAAGAGCAATTTGGCCACACCCACCCTTGGCTGCCACACGCTATGCGCACCACATTACTACTGTCCTTGGGGGCCACTGGAGTCCTCTTCCACTCCTCCATGATGACATCACAGAGCTGGTGGATGTTAGAGACCTTGCGCTCCTCCACCTTCCGTTTGAGGATGTCCCACAGATGCTCAATAGGGTTTAGGTCTGGAGACATGCTTGGCCAGTCCATCACCTTTACCCTCAGCTTCTTTAGCAAGGCAGTGGTCGTCTTGGAGGTGTGTTTGGGGTCGTTATCATGTTGGAATACTGCCCTGCGGCCCAGTCTCTGAAGGGAAGGGGTCATGCTCTGCTTCAGTATGTCACAGTACATGTTGGCACTCATGGTTCCCTCAATGAACTGTAGCTCCCCAGTGCCAGCAGCACTCAAGATAAGTTTATCTTGGTCTCATCAGACCACAGGACATGGTTCCAGTAATCCATGTCCTTAGTCTACTTATCTTCAGCAAACTGTTTGCGGGCTTTCTTGTGCATCATCTTTAGAAGAGGCTTCCTTCTGGGACGACAGCCATGCAGACCAATTTGATGCAGTGTGCAGCGTATGGTCTGAGCACTGACAGGCTGACCCCCCACCCCTTCAACCTCTGCAGCAATGCTGGCAGCACTCATACGTCTATTTCATAAAGACAACCTCTGGATATGACGCTGAGCACGTGACCTCAACTTCTTTGGTGGACCATGGCGAGGTCTGTTCTGAGTGGAACCTGTCCTGTTATACCGCCGTATGGTCTTGGCCACCGTGCTGCAGCTCAGTTTCAGGGTCTTGGCAATCTTCTTATAGCCTAGGCCATCTTTATGTAGAGCAACAATTCTTTTTTTTCAGATCCTCAGAGAGTTCTTTGCCATGAGGTGCCATGTTGAACTTCCAGTGACCAGTATGAGAGAGTGAGAGCGATAACACCAAATTTAACACACCTGCTCCCCATTCACACCTGAGATCTTGTAACACTTATGCCCCGTACACACGGTCGGACTTTGTTCGGACATTCCGACAACAAAATCCTAGGATTTTTTCCGACGGATGTTGGCTCAAACTTGTTTTGTCTACACACGGTCGCACAAAGTTGTCGGAATTTCCGATCGACAACCACGCGGTCACGTACACCACGTACGACGAGACTAGAAAAGGCCGGTTCAGAACCAAGCGCGGCACCCTTTGGGCTCCTTTTGCTAATCTCGTGTTAGTAAAAGTTTGGTGAGAGACGATTCGTGCTTTTTCAGACTCGTGGCTTTCAGATCGTTTTCTGCCGTTCAGTTTGCGCTTGTGGGTTTGTATCTGCTCTTCAGTGCGTGCAGTCAGTTCGTATCGGAGTTTTCTGTGCGATCTTGTCGGCTCGTTGCTGTTTTTCAGGTCGCTCTTCACAGGCCTTGCTGTTCTTCAGTGCGTTCTGTTACTTCGTTCTGAGCAGCCGACCGTTTTCTAGCCATGTTTCGTATGCGTACTCCTCGTAGAGTTCGTGCTGTGCGGGGGCTTGGTGTTGGGGTCCTGACCTTGACACAAGTCCAGTCCATGAACAAGGTGGGGAGGAGTTCATGGACCAAGAATTGGTTGCTTCAGCGTCACCAGTTCTGTCACATGCCTTTGCTCCGTGAGATCCGTGAGAATAATCCTGATGATTTCAGGAACTTTCTCAGGATGACGGACCCCGTGTTTCACCGTTTGTTGGCTTTGCTGACCCCTTATATTAGCAGGCAGGATACCTGCATGAGGCAAGCCATCACTCCGGAGCAGAGGTTGGTCGCTACCCTGCGGTATTTGGCCACAGGGAGAAGCCTGCAGGACCTCAAGTTCTCGACAGGTATCTCCCCCCAGGCTCTTCTTTGTGGACATTTACTGCTTGTGTTTGTTTGAGCTGACCCTGACAGAAATGTGTGGAGTGCAGAAAATGGCGTGATTGTGTAACCTTATACAAAGCACTGTTGGCTGTTATTTACTAAATGCAAAGACACTTTTCACTACAAGTGCACTTGCAACTGCACTGAAACTGCACTTGTAGTGCAAAGAGGATTTGCCCTTAGTAAATAACCCCCATTTTCTCATAAAACAACAATTACATCACCCCAAAAGTGTTGTAGTGTTGAGACAATAATCCACACATTCTTGATGAACAATCTTTTTAATACCTGCACAATCACATGTGCATTTACCAAAGGTTTTTCTGACAAACCAACATGTTTGTTGTATAACAATTTTTGTGGTGTTATTATCCAAAATCAAAATGTGCATTTTATAGAAAACAGGCCTGTGTAAAACCCACAAGAAAGACACAAATCTTGATCTTACAAAGTTCACATTTGGTAGAACTGGAAGGCAATATCAGACATGAGTATTTAGGAACTGTGTTTGATATTGCGTTCAGATGGGGGGAAATCACCCCTGGAAAAGCCAAATTTGGAAGATGCACACAAATTTCCCAATGCCAACATGTGCTATCTGCCATCAGGGGGGATCAAGGGACGTGTTTTGGGGGAGAAAGCCCTTCCTCACCGCTACTTTATTATTGAGGAAGGGGTTGCACCCCCAAAACGCGTCCATTGATCTCCCGTGATGGCAGATAGCACATGTTGGCACACTGTGTGCATCCTCCAAATTTGGCTTTGGGAAAAATCACAAAAACATTTCGCACATTGTAGCACACAAAAGAAGAAAGTGATTTGGAGGGGCTTTAAACTCGCCCCAAAACATCAATGATGTTTTTATATTTTGGAATAACATCATTGATGTTTTGCTTGATGTTTTCCAATTGTAAATTACACCCCATGATCTCCCCGATCAGGATCTGGGCACTTTCGGATGTGAAAGGATCTTCATCCACAACATCACGATCACCTAAAAAGAGAGGAAACCCAAAATAAATTAGGTCTAAAAAAAATGCCGCCATCCATCTCTTATCTGAGCCTGTGGTCGCAGACACTCACCTGTTGTGGTAACTACTTCCACCACGTCTTCTTCCTCCTGCTCATCTTGTGTTGGGGGATTTCCCCTTCTTCCAGAGGTGGGGGGTCTCTGGTCTCCTCGGATGAGGGGTGTCCTCTGAGTCTTTTCTCCCCTATGTAAAACAAAAATGGTATAATTAGCACACAGATATTTAATGTCAGAACTATAAAGATGAAACATTGCTTGGAAGTGGGGTACAATTGTCTATTTTAGCCGAGTTCCAACATGTAGCTTTTTTAGTGTCCTTTGTCAAGCTGCAATACTTTACCTGTTTGGTAAAAGCTTCACAGATGTAGCCCCCCCTATAGTATACAGTGGGGCACCTGTGTGGCCCCCCTAATAAAAATGGTGTTCTTGTGTCCCACACTAGTGCTCCAGTGTCCAGATGTGAAAACAGCTGCTCAGTGTCCTCTCCTTACACACAATCTAGTTTGCATTTCATTCTAGTAACAAAGCCATCTACACAACCCAATTCTTTGAAGACAAGTATAGGGCGTCAAAATGGTGGCCAAATGCATATGGCCTAAACAATGGTATTTTATCGTCCGAAATAAAAATGTTTGATCCGAACGAATAACGTGCCCATGAACATGAAAGTTGCCATTTTAAACTGTACAACAGTTCCTAAAAGCACATGGAGCAGCACGAACGTCATAAACATAAAGAATAGGAACACAGCACAACTACTTACTTTTTTGCAGCACTCTCCGGATCTTTCTGTACTGCTCATGTTCTCGTAATTTCAGGTCCGACCACCGCTTCCTGAGCTGATCTTTCGATCCTCGTACCCCGAATTTCCGGTGCAGACTCCTGACCACTTTCGCCATGATTTTGGCCTTGCGGACATTGGGGTTGGGGTAAGGCCCATACTTTCCATCATAGTCGGCCTTCTTCAGGATGTCCACCATCTCCAACATCTCCCCAAAGGACATATTTGAGTCCTTTAATCTCCTTCTGGATCGGGACGTTTCAGGCTCCGGCCTTTCCTCCTCCTCCTCCTCGTTGCTACAATTAGCACGATCCTGCTGTCTATCCGCCATGTGCTCTTCCCCCACTGCGCCGAACGAAAAGGGGCGGGGAATAGACTAGAAAGAACGTCAGGGGCGGGCGGAGTTATACGCATGCGCAGTGTGTATAAATCATAACGCGCGCGTCTTACGTACGATCTGTGAGCGGAGGAAGGAGCATCGGAGACGCCGATCGTGCTAACGAAGGTAGGATCTAAACTTGGGCCTATACTGCTTCGAAATGGAAGCCTATATTGTAACAAGATTAGGGGAGTTTGGCCTGACATTAGGCTTTGTCTTGTGTTGTGTCTTGCAGAGAAAATGGATGGGTTCAATGACCACAATTTCCTGCCCCTGTTTATTGTCAAGTACAGGGAGCTGCCCTGTCTGTGGCAAGTCAGACACCCCAACTATAATCACAAACAGAAGAGGCAGGCAGCGCTGGAGAAACTGCTGGAGTTGGTGAAGCCGGTGGTCCCCACAGCAACCATCCCTTATTTGAAAGCTAAAATTGGTGGCCTGAGGAGCACTTATCTAAGGGAGCGCAAGAAGGTCACAGATTCCCAGAGATCCGGAGCTGCAGCAGATGATGTTTATCTCCCCAGGCTGTGGTACTATGAGAGAGGGAGGGAAAATGTCTAATTGGGCCCAATTTGGACATTTTCACTGAGGGGTGTACTCACTTTTGTTGCCAGCAGTTTAGACATTAATGGCTGTGTGTTGAGTTATTTTGAGGGGACAGCAAATGTACACTGTTATACAAGCTGTACACTCACTACTTTACATTGTAGCAAAGTGTCATTTCTTCAGTGTTGTCACATGAAAAGATAGAATAAAATATTTACAAAAATCTGAGGGGTGTACTCACTTTTGTGAGATACTGTAGGCTTTGTTCTTGAGAAAACGTATTATTCTATCAAGGGAATTTAAGAATGAATTATGTTATGTTTAACTTCCAAAGAAAAAAATCTGACGGTGCCGAGTAGATTTTAATGATTGCATTTTATGATTTTCCTTTTCCTGAACTTTGTTCTTTTGTTGTCCTGAACAGCAAAGCAGTTAGAGATAAACTTAAAGGAGAACAGCAGTCTTTTTATTGTTTTTTTTTTTTTCAAAGGACATGCATGTCAAAAAGATCAGCTTAAAACGTGTTACTAAACCCTCAACAGTAAAATCAGTCTGTATATATGCAGTAAAACATGCTTGTTATATTTACTGTGGAACCCAAGGGGTTAATCCTCTACATTGTGTAAAAGGGCTGTTTGATCCTGTCTGCTCTGATCCACCCCTTCTTCCACAGTCCCCAAACTATCTGCTGATAGTACAGAGCCTTGGGGGCACTCTGCACATGCTCAGTTTGGTGTGTATTGCTATTTTTTTTTTTTTTCTTGGGAGGGTGCATGTGATCAGCACAGGGCCAATCAGCACTGTCCAGGCAGAGGGTCAGGGGTCCTGCAGCCTCAGAGGACAATCAGTGGAGAATGAAAACTCCTCCTACAAGCTTTAACCAGGCACTGATAGAAGTCACAAGACTGCTATATACTGCTGATGAGAAAAGGTAATTAGCAGTTTATATTTACTAAAATAATTTCCATGTTCTGTGTATGGTGGGAGATCAGATATAGTGAATGCAGGCTCCTGGGTTTCGTAAAACTTTAACCATATGCCGACCAGCGCGCGACGATATACGTCGGCACAATGGCACGGCCCCTTTAAGATGCGGTATTGTGGGAGCGCCCGCCACGTGCTCCGTGACCGTGGGTCCCACAGACTCGATGTCCGCCGGTTTCCCGGCGATCGTGTCACGGAGCGGAAGAACGGGGAGATGCTTATGTAAACAAGGCATTTCCCCGTTCTGCCTTGTGACATAACAGAGATCACTGCTCCCTGTCATCGGGAGCAATGATCGCTGTCATGTGAGTAGTAGCTCCCCCCCCCACAGTTAGAATCACTCCCTAGGACACACTTAACCCCTTCATCGCCCCCCTAGTAGTTAACCCCTTCCCTGCCAGTGTCATTTACACAGTAATCAGTGCATTTTTATAGCACTGATTGCTGTATAAATGTCAATGGTCCCTAAACAGTGTCAAAAGTGTCCGATGTGTCCGCCATAATGTCGCTGTCATGATAAAAATCGCAGATCGCCGTCATTACTAATAAAAAAATATATAATAATAATAAAAATAATAATAAAAATGCCATAAATCTAACCCCTATTTTGTAGACGTTATAACTTTTGTGCAAACCAATCAATATACGCTTATTTTGATTTTTTTTTACCAAGAATATGTAGAAGAATACATATCGGCCTAAACTGAGGAAAATTTTTTTTTTTTTATGTATTTTTGGGGGATATTTATTATAGCGAAAAGTAAAAAATATTGCTTTTTTTTTAAATTGTCGCTCTTTTTTTGTTTATAGCGCAAAAAATAAAAACCGCAGAGGTGATGAAATACCACCAAAAGAAAGCTCTATTTGTGGGGAAAAAAGGGGCGTCAATTTTGTTTGGGTACAACGTCGCACGACCGCGCAATTGTCAGTTAAAGCGACACAGTGCCGAATCGCAAAAAGTGCTCTGGTCAGGAAGGGGATAAAATCTTCTGGGGCTGAAGTGGTTAAAGTATGTTAGAGAACTCTGGTCAAAGCACAAAGTAACGGTTTATTCGAGTATCCCTGACATGTGATACAGTTGTACTAGGTTGTGATCCTGGCATTAGATCTGTTGATGTTCAACTTCCTTCAGCAGGGTGACAACATTATATGTTCTGTAGTGAAAACCCTGCAGTGTTGTCACCGGGGATGAGCTCAAGGTTCGGGCAGAGCTTGTGTTTGGGTGTTATGGCCCTCCTAGTTTAGGTATAGGATTCTGGGAAAATTGTGTTTGGCCCCCCTATATAGCAAGTAGAGTGTTGATTATTTTTGGCCTTATAAAAAGTAAAATATACCAGCGCAAAAAGATAATATAAAACAGATCAAAACAGCTGCTGAACACTCTAGGCAAATTTACAAAAAAAATCCCAGATAATAAACATCAAATAAGTAAGAAAAATTCATTGAAAAAAGTTCATAAAAAAAGTTCATAAGCAATCATGAGAATATGCAAATCCCAATTTCCCAATAAAGTGACAAGGTGCATTCATGAAGATTAGAAATTCCGTGCCAAAAAGTGTGACCTCCACCATAAGACCCTCTGCTGCTCCCCTCCACACCGGGACCCCTGAATCAACAAAGGGTCATAAAAGCTTTCCCCGAAGGGCAAAATCTTGGAGGATGTGGATACACCTCTTCTGAATGCAGATCACACGGATCTCCACAAAGGCTCAAAGGTCAGGGATCGCAGCATCAAATCATCAGTGTCCCGATATATGCAAATAAAACAGGAAACATCCAGTGCTCTCTGCTAGCATATATTTAATAAAATAAAAGAGTCACACTTACATAAAAAAGAGAGCTTATCCAGGAATGTGTGCGATGGGAATACGAAGTATACACTTACATAAAAGGCACTTTCATTAAGTGCCAGACAACAAGCAGCACATGAAATCATATCCAGAGGTTGTCTTTGGGAAATAGATGTATGAGTGCTGCCAGCATTGCTGCAGAGGTTGAAGGGGTGGGGGGTCAGCTTGTCAGTGCTCAGACCATACGCCGCACACTGCATCAAATTGGTCTGCATGGTTGTCATCCCAGAAGGAAGCCTCTTCTAAAGATGATGCACAAGAAAGCCTGCAAACAGTTTACTGAAGACAAGCAGACTAAGGACATGGATTACTGGAACCATGTTCTGTGGTCTGATGAGACCAAGATAAACTTATTTGGTTCAGATGGTGTCAAGTGTGTGTGGCAGCAACCAGGTGAGGAGTACAAAGACAAGTGTGTCTTGCTTACAGTCAAGCATGGTGGTGGTCATGGTCTGGGGCTGCATGAGTGCTGCCGGCACTGGGGAGCTACAGTTCATTGAGGGAACAATGAATGCCAACATGTACTGTGACATACTGAAGCAGAGCATGATCCCCTCCCTTCAGAGACTAGGCCGCAGGGCAGTATTCCAACATGATAACGACCCCAAACACACCTCCAAGATGACCACTGCCTTGCTAAAGAAGCTGAGGGTAAAGGTGATGGACTGGCCAAGCATGTCTCCAGACCTAAACCCTATTGAGCATCTGTGGGACATCCTCAAACGGAAGGTGGAGGAGCGAAAGGTCTCTAACATCCACCAGCTCTGTGATGTCGTCATGGAGGAGTGGAAGAGGACTCCAGTGGCAACTCCTGTGAAGCTCTGGTGAACTCCATGCCCAAGAGGGTGAAAGGGGTTGTAAACCCTCGTGGTTTTTCACCTTAATGCATTCTATGTAGTAAGGAGAAAAAACTTCTGTAGTGCTGCAGCCCCCATTTTACTTACTTGAACCTAGTTTTCTTCTCCCTGGGTACGAGCAGACCAGCTCTAGCTGGTGTCTCCTGTCCTGATTGGATAGATTGATAGCAGTGCAGCCATTGGCTCCCGCTGCTGTCAATTAAATCCAATGGCGCTGGGGGGTGGGGCTAAGTCCTGCTTTCTGTGTCATTAGACGCAGAAGCAGGACTTGGGAGCGTGTCCGCATGGGTGTGCCTCCGACGGAGCACTCAATGCGGGGTGGAGCTACCAGCGCCGCTGAGGGACCCCAGAAGAGGAGGTTCGGGGGCCACTCTGTGCAAAACGAACTGCACAGTGGAGGTAAGTATGACATGTTTGTTATTTAAAAAAAAAAAAAAAAGACGAGGGTTTAGTAACCCTTTAAGGCAGTGCTGGAAAATAATGGTGGCCACACAAAATATTAACACTTTGGGCCCAATTTGGACATTTTCACTTAGGGGTGTACTCACTTTTGTTGCCAGCGGTTTAGACATTAATGGCTGTGTGTTGAGTTATTTTGGGGGGACATCAAATTTACACTGTTATACAAGCTGTACACTCACTACTTTACATTGTAGCAAAGTGTCATTTCTTCAGTGTTGTCACATGAAAAGATACAATAAAATATTTACAAAAATGTGAGGGGTGTACTCACTTTTGTGAGATACTGTGTATCAATGCCACTGTATTTTTTTTTAAATTCTCTAAGTACCTTATCTCTCCCTGTTCTTTGGCATCTGCAGTGAAAGATCTGTGGGAGGGGCTTCTATTACTCTGCTGATGTATGCTCTCTAGAGTGTCTGTGTCCCGCCAGCCCTGATTGGTGCTGTGCTGGTCACATGACTAATAATACCTGTTTCAGAAGAGCAGTTCAAATTAAATTATACTGTAAATATCAAATAACAATCTTTATTGAATATTAAATGTGTATTGTTTGTGCATTAAAGAGTAATTCCACTTTTGTTGAGAAAAAAAGAGTGTTTTCGTAATTATCAATCAGCTGCTGCACCTGCAGGGCTCTAATGAGGAAGTTGCAGGGTCTGCACCCCTTTAGACGAGATTTCCCTTTGGGAGTATCTCACCAAAAATCACATTTTTGTTGCATTGCAGACTTCTGGTAAAATCAGTGAGCCAATCACACAAACAGGAAATTACATTTTCAGGGGGCGTTCTGCACACTCCAGGTCGCCATATTGCATTTTACAAAAAATCACAAATTGAAAAGCAAAGGTAATTTTTAACCTCTTGGCACTGGCGCCTCCCGGTCCTTTAAGAGGTGTATGACGCCGGGAGGTGGAGTGCGGCTTAAGATCACATGACCGCCGTGATTGGCTGTCTCGTGGTCTGAAAACTCCTGATCGCTCCTTTCGGTAAAGCGACTGAAACTGTGCTGGGAGTGCGCAGCGCGCACGCTCTCGGCACAAGTGAATTGGGGGTGATTAACACAAATATGTGGCCCCTCTGTGCTAAGGACCAGGCACCAAGAGGCCGTATGTTTGTGTACAGCCAGCGCCAAGGGGTTAACCACTTTAAGACCAGGCCTATTTTTCAAACTTGTTGTTTACAAGTTAAAATCTAGGGGCTTTTTTTGTTAGAAAATTACTTAGAAACCCCAAACATTATACATTTTTTTTTAACACCCTAGAGAATAAAATGGTGGTCGTTGCAATACTTTCTGTCACACCGTATTTGCGCAGCGGTCTTACAAGTGTACTTTTTTTGGAAAAAATACACTTTTTTGAATTGAAAAATAAGACAAAAGTAAAGTTAGCCCAATTTTTTTTTTTATATTGTGAAAGATAATGTTACACCGGAAAATTGATACCCAACATGTCACGCTTCAAATTTGCGCCCGCTCATGGAATGGGGACAAACTTTTACTCTTAACAATCTCCATAGGTAACGTTTAAAAAATTCTACAGGTTGCATGTTTTAAGTTACAGAGGAGGTCTAGGGCTAGAATTATTGCTCTCGCTCTAACGATCGCGGTGATACCTCACATGTGTGGTTTGAACACTGTTTTCATATGTGGGTGCTGCTTACGTGTGCGTTCGCTTCTGCACGCGAGCTCATCAGGACGGGGAGCGTTTACATTTTTTTTAAATTTTATTATTTATTTTACGTTTTATTCTTTATTTTTACACTGTTTAAAAAAAAATGTCTATTGTATTCCTATTACAAGGAATGTAAACATCCTTTGTAATAGAAAAAAGCATGACAGGACCTCTTAAATATGAGATCTGGGTTCAAAAAGACCTCAGATCTCATATTTAGACTAAAATGCAATAAAAAAAAAAATATCATTTAAAAAAATTAAAAAAATGAATTGGCCCTTTTAAGAGCTATGGGCAGACGTGACGTTTTGACGTCGCTTCCGCCCTGCAGTGTCATGGAGACGGGTGGGGGCCATCTTGATATGGCAAAGTACTAATGCGCTACCAACAGTGTATCAACACAAATAAAGTGCTAATTAATAAAGTGCATACATATAAAGTGCTAAATGAAAAAAGCAGCTAAACTTCTATAGTGTAACCAACACCTCTAAAAATGTATATCATGTAGTGAAGTAGCACTAATATAGCATGTCAACAAAAATAAATAAATAAATAAATAAACACAAGGAATTTCTTAGATGCTCATGGCAAATATAAACTCATATAAAAGTGTTCAAAGTCCTAATAGGTGCATCCCATAATATATATCTGAGCAATAATGCAATGAAATCCAGTAAAGTGTATCACATAAAACTAAACTAAAAGTAAATTGATTCCCAGGAGTAATCAGCATCCAAAAAAATCAGGTGACTCGAGAGAGATGATCAGTTCCAAAGTGAAAAATATAAATTAGAATAGATAACAGAAGAGACGAGGGGGATAAGGACAGGTGAAAGAGTCCAAATTAAAGATGTAAGATGGTAAACATGTCTTTCTGCAATCCTCCCCCAGTAGTGCTAGCTTCTCACCTTATAGATAGACCCCAATGGGTCTAATGGGGCAACAGTGAACGACCAGCCTGTTGTTGAAGCTTTCCTCACAAGGTCCAAGGGACCGCTGTAACTTTTTCTCTGGTCTCCACGGTCCTTTCCTAAAAAAAAGTTTCTCCCAATCCGCAAGATAGAAGATAAAAAAGAAGGCTCTCCATAGTGTAGTAGGTTTAAAGGTTCAAAAGTAATTTATTGAAAAAATCTAAAAACTCCTTTACAATAAAAATGGCAACAGCAGGCCAGGCAGCAATAAAATGTGTCACGGCCGTAACCGGAAGTGACGTCACCAAGCTCCTCCCGACTAGTCGCGTCACAACACACGTGACTTCATCAAGGGTATAGGTGCTGGGTGACGGTGGTGATCTTAAATAGCAATACTAATCATGTAAATGAACAATATGTAAATGAGGCATAAGAGCAAAGGACTCTGGGTAAGTCAGATTGGCAAAGCAAAAGACTAACTAATATAGTTACATACTCACAAGAAGTGGTATAAAAACAGATAATGGTAAAAAAAAAAAAAAAAAGGAAGAGCGACAGGCGGAAAAAAAAGAGCGAAATAGAAAGAGCAATAAAGGAAGAGCAAAAAAAGAAAAAAAAAAAAAAAAAAATATATATATATATATATATATATATATATATATATATATATATATATATATATATATATATATATATATATATATATATATATATATATGCATGATATCAATAAGCAGAAATAAAGCAATTTAAATCAAACTCGATGTTAAGACCTGGGGGGCAAAGGATTACATTCCAAATATCCATCGAGATTCGTATTTGCTACAAAAAATAACTTTATTGCTTCCTCTCTAGTGGGACTTACATTTTTCAACACCCCAAAAAGAGAGGGAACTGGGATCCTTACCATGAACTTCTGAAAAATGTCGAGAAACACTATGTTTAGGGTAACCTGACTTAATATTTTGAATATGTTCCCTAAGTCTTTTCCAGAGGGGTCTCTTGGTTCTGCCCACGTACTGGAGATTACATGAACATTCCAGTACATAGACTACACCCTCTGTTTTACATGAGAATTTAGATGAAATCTTTAATAGTATACTTTCTTTCCTGCTAATGTTTTAGAAATTTTTCTTTGACATATATTTGATGTATACTTCTTTCCTGTTGTATTAGCACTGAAATCTTCCTTTTTCTTTTTTCTAAAGGTCGTATGACAACAAGCATAGCAATTTTTGCATGGATAAGAACCCTTACCCTCAAAGAAGGTAAAGGTTTTGTTAGACGGGGGATCCAGAACATTTTTTTCTAACAGGTCAGGAAGTGTGGGAGCCCTTCTATAGACGAATCTGGGAAGTGTAGGTAATACTTGACTTAAATGGTGATCAACTGTTAGAATCTTCCAGTGTTTTCTAATGATTGACTCAAATTTCTTGAATTGCACATTGTAATTGAGAATTAATGGGATTTCAGTATAGTTAGATTCTTCTTTTTCTTTATTTTTCAAAAGATTATGTCTTTCAATATTTTTCACTTCTTCAATTTTTTGCTGTAAAAAGGATTTTTCATACCCTTTATCTAAGAATCGCTCTCCAATAAATTCTGCTTGTTGTTTATAATCAGATTCAGATGTACAATTCCTTCTTAGCCTGACTAGTTGTCCCTTTGCAATACTCAACAACCAGGATGAATGATGACAACTGTCCATAGAGAGGTAGCTGTTCCGGTCGACTGTTTTGAAGAAAGTTTTGGTCTTAATTCTTCTCTCTTCCTGCCAGATCTCTAGATCTAGGAAATTGATTTTTGATTCATTTATTTCCCAGGTTAACTTGATGGTTTTTCTCATTTCTTTCTGAACTTTGGCCAAATTGCATCAGACTCTCCCTATCTCACTTCCAAATCATAAATATATCTTCAATATAACATTGGTATAACATTAATTTATTGGGTCTGTTGTTATATATAAAATCATCTTCCCATTGTGCCATATGGAGATTAGCAACACTTGGGGCGTACTTATCCCCCATTGCTACCCCTTGTATTTGTCTCTAATAATTTTGGTCATACCAAAAGTAATTGTGACTAAGGCTATATTCTAGACACCCCAACAGGTATTTTCTTTGTTTATACTTCAAATTGCTGTATTTCCTAAGGGCCCATCTAGCAGCTGATAATGCATCTTGATGGCTAATATTAGTGTACAGTGAAGTGACGTCAGCTGTAACTAAATAGATTGGCTCCTCATCAAATGTAATTTCCTCAAGTATTTGGATCAGATGTTTCGTATCTTTCAAATAGGCTTTTGTCTGCTTTACCACTGGTTGTAGAAAAAAATCAAGGTATTCCCCCAGTCTAGCTCCCACCGAATTGATCACGATAGGTCTCCCTGAGGGATTCTCTTCATCTTTATGGACCTCTGGGAGTATATATATGACTGGTATTCGACATGTATTAGGAACTAAATATTGTGCTTCTTTTTCATTCAGAAAATTCTTTTCTTTTCCCTTCTCTATTAGTTTGCATAAATCATTTTTATAATGCAAGGTTGGGTTACTCAGAAGTTTTTGATATGTGAGTATATCGTCAAGCTGTTTCTCTATTTCCTTCTTATATTATTCTTTAGAGTGTATTACAATAGCTCCCCCCTTATCCGCTGGTCTTATAACTATGTTCTTTTTTTCTATAAGCCGCTTTATTCCTTTTCTTATTTCCATTGGGTCCCATGCCTTCTTTATCTGCATTTTATTTAAATCCTGTGTAACCATTTTTTTTAAACACATAAATATGTCCATCACTTCCGGGTGGTGGATTGAAAAGCGATCTATTCTTTAACCACTTGACATCCGCGCTATGGCCGAATGACGGCCACAGCGCGGACCTGAATTTCCGGGAGGCCGTCATGCCTCCCCTGTGCACGCGCCCTGCGGGGCGTGTGCCGAGCGTGCTGTGATCAGCGAGTCACTGAGACTCGGGTGATCACCGTTCCGAGTAAGGGGCCGGTCCCGGCCCCTTACCATGTGATCAGCTGTCAGCTAATGACAGCTGATCACATGATGTAAACAAAAGATCGGTAATCGTTTTTTTTTTTTCTACTCACGCTGATAGCGTGAGTAGGAAAAAAAGCCGATCACTGGCTCAGCTGCAAGGGACATCGGTCCCGAAGTGGAAGAGGCACATCTGCGCCACCTGCCATTGCCACCTAACAGTGCCCACAGTGCCACCTATCAATGTCCACAAGTGCCAGCTATCAATGCCCACCAGTAGTGCCAATCAGTGCCACCTAGCAGTGCTACCTATCAGTGTAACTGATCAGTGCCCATTATTGCCACCCATTAGTGCCCATCACTGCCACCCATCAGTGCCCATCACTGCCACCTATCGGTGCCCATCAGTGCCGCCTCATCAGCGTACATCAATGAAGGAGAAAAATTACCTGTTTTAAATTTTTTATAACAAAATATAAAAAATTCAGTCTTTTTTAACAAAAAAAAAAAACGCAGAGGTGATCAAATACCACCAAAAGAAAGCTCTATTTGTGGGGAAAAAATGATAAAAATGTAATTTGGGTACAGTGTTGTATGACCGCGCAATTGTCATTCAAAGTGCGCCAGCTCTGAAAGCTGAAAATTGGTCTGGATAGGAGGGGGGTTTAAGTGCCCAGTAAGCAAGTGGTTAAAGTGCTGTGTGCATAACAGTCAGGGTTGGTCATTCTTCATACATTTTTTGATATTGAGTTTCCTTGTAAACTTTTGAATGTCCACATATCCACATATATGTCCACATATGTTCTAAATTTATTAAAATTCTTCTCTGGGGCAAATTTAATGCCCCTATCTAAGGTATTAGTCTCTTCTTGTGTTAACTCAATACCACTAATATGATAATATGACTGATGATTCCATTCCCTCTTACTCTCTTTTTCTTTTTGAGCCCTGCTCTGCATCCTCTCTTCTTTCTACGCTTCCCTTCCTTCTTGTTTCTGGCCTGGGGGATGTCCTTGTCCCTGATCTTGGGGATCTCCTGCCTCCGTTTCCTCCATATGGATTTCTTGGGGGTCTCCGCTGATGTTCCTCTAAAAAATGCTGTGAGGTATAATCATGGTTATCTTGGTATCTCACATCCTGATCATGACGCATGTATGGAGTTCTATGGAGATCTATATCCCCTCTCAGAGCGTCATATCTGTTAGAGGTTGATATTGGACTTCTCCTATTTTCATAGTCATGGGGGTTACCTCCCTCCCAGTATTGGGGGTAATGTTGGCGATCCTGCCAATAAGGAGTTGGGCTTCTTCGTTCCCGATAGTGATTTCGTTCCAGAGTTCTTCTTTCCCGACATTGTTCATATTAACCAAGACTTTCTTCGAAACAGTTGACCGGAACAGATACCTCTCTATGGACAGTTGTCATCATTCATCCTGGTTGTTGAATATTCCAAAGGGACAACTGGTCAGACTAAGAAGGAATTCTTCTTGTTTATAATCAGATTCATCTGAATCTGATTATAAACAACAAGCAGAATTTATTGGAGAGCGATTCTTAGATAAAGAGTATGAAAAATCCTTTTTACAACAAAAAAATTGAAGAAGTGAAAAATATTGAAAGACATAATCTTTTGCAAAATAAAGAAAAAGAAGAATCTAACCATACATTAATTCTCGATTACAATGTGCAATTCAAGAAATTTGAGTCAATCATTAGAAAACACTGGAAGATTCTAACAGCTGATCGCCATTTAAGTCAAGTATTACCTACACTTCCCAGATTCGTCTATAGAAGGGCTCCCACACTTTGTGACCTGTTAGCAAAAAATGTTCTGGATCCCCCGTCTAACAAAACCTTTACCTTCTTTGAGGGTAAGGGTTTTTATCCATGCAAAAATTGCTATGCTTGTCATCATACGACCTTTAGAAAAAAGAAAAAGGAAGAGTTCAGTGGTAATACAACAGGAAAGAAGTATACTTATAAAGATTTCATCTCATGTAAAACAGAGGGTGTAGTCTATGAACTGGAATGTTCATGTAATCTCCAGTACGTGGGCAGAACCAAGAGACCCCTCTGGAAAAGACTTAGGGAACATGTTCAAAATATTAAGTCAGGTTACCCTAAACATAGTGTTTCTCGACATTTTTCAGAAGTTCATGGTAAGGATCCCAGTTCCCTCTCTTTTTGGGGTATTGAAAAATGTATGCCCCACTGGAGAAGAAGCAATAAAGTTATTTCTTTTAGCTAATCCGAATCTCAATGGATATTTGAAATGCAATCCTTTGCCCCCCCTAGGACTTAACATCGAGTTTGATTTAAATTGCTTTATTTCTGATTATTGATATCATGCATATATATATATATATTTTTTGCTCTTCCTTTATCGCTCTTTCTATTACGTTCTTGCTTTTTGCTCCTTTTTTTTTCTCTCGCTCTTCCTTTTTCACTCTTCCTTTTTCTCTTTTTTCTTCCCTCTCCCTCTTCCTTTTTCGCGCTTCACCCTTTTTTTTTTTCTCTCGCTCTTCCTTTTTTGCTCTTCCTTTTTCGCTCTTTTTTTTCGCTCTTCCTTTTTCGCTCTTCCTTTTCCCCCCTTTTTTTTTCTCTCGCTCTTCCTTTTTCACTCTTCCATCTTTTTTTTTTTTTTGCCAATCTGACTTACCCAGAGTCCTTTGCTCTTATGCCTCATTTACATATTGTCCATTTACATGATTAGTATTGCTATTTAGGATCACCACGGTCACCCAGCACCTATACCCTTGATGAAGTCATGTGTGTTGTGACGCAACTAGTCGGGAGGAGCTTGGTGACGTCACTTCTCGTTACGACCGTGACCGGAAGTCTTTTCATTTGTTTGAGACGTTTTTTTGCTGCCTGGCCTGCTGTTGCCATTTTTATTGTAAAGGAGTTTTTAGATTTTTTTAATAAATTACGTTTGAACCTTTAAACCTACTATGCTATGGAGAGCCTTCCTTTTTTATCTTTTATCTTGTGGATTGGGAAAAAATTTTTTCTAGGAAAGGACCGTGGAGACTGGAGAAAAAGTGACAGCGATCCCTTTGACCTTGTGAGGAAAGCTTCAACAACAGGCTGGTCGTTCACTGTTGCCCCACCTATAGGATTGGGAGAAAACTTTCTTCTAGGAAAAGACTGTGGAGACCGGATAAAAGTTACAGTGATCCCTTGAAAGCTGTGAGGAAAGCTTCAACAACAGGCTGGTCGTTCGCTGTTGCCCCATTAGACCGTTGGGGTCTATCTATAAGGTGAGAGGCTAGCACTACTGGGGGAGGATTGTAGAAAGACGTGTTTACCATCTTACATCTTTAATTTGGACTCTTTCACCTGTCCTTATCCCCCTCATCTCTTCTGTTATCTACTCTGATTCTAACAGAGTAGATAACAGATTAGATAAGTAGATTTTTCTGAAAAAAGAAAAAGGAAGATTTCAGTGCTAATACAACAGGAAAGAAGTATACATCAAATATATGTCAAAGAAAAATTTCTAAAACATTAGCAGGAAAGAAGTATACTATTAAAGATTTCATCTCATGTAAAACAGAGGGTGTAGTCTATGTACTGGAATGTTCATGTAATCTCCAGTACGTGGGCAGAACCAAGAGACCCCTCTGGAAAAGACTTATGCCGCGTACACACGAGCAGACTTTCTAGCATACTTGGTCCGACGTTCTTCCCGCTGGACTTTTGAACGGACGGACTTGCCTACACACGACTGGACTTTCCGGCAGGCTAGGTCCGCCCGTCTTTCCGACAAACTTTCGCCGGAGTTACGGCGGACTTTCAGAATGAACAGACTTGCCAACACACGGACAAGTCCGTTCATTTTGAACGTGACTCGGGTACGACGGGACTAGAAAAGGAAGTGAATCCGGTTTTATCGGCAAGATTGACACCTTGCAAGCCCCGTCATGGAGCATACCAGGCCCTTAGGTCTGGCATGGATCTTGAGGGGAACCCCCTACGCCGAAAAATCGGCGTGGGGTCCCCCCCAAAATCCATACCAGACCCCGATCCGAGCACGCAGCCCGGCCGGTCAGGACTGTGATGTTTTAGGGGCCGTGGTCAACATCACCCGGTGACCACGCCCCCTAAAACGTCACAGTCCCAGCATGCCCGGGGACTGTGACAGCATAAGGGGGCGGGGTCTCTGCCTATATAAGTCACATCGGCGCACTCAAGAGACCAGTCCAGCCGGAGAGACCGTCGTGTCAACATCTGGAGAAGAGAAGAGGGAAGAAGACAAGAAGCCAGGAGTCCGGACTTCCGCTGGCAAGAGAGCGGCATGAAGACAGCGGAGGAGCCAGCCGAAGAACTGGAACACCAGGAGAAGAGGACAGAGAGAGCGGAGAAGAACCAACCGGACGCCGGGAGAAGAGGAACCGGAGGGACCCCCGAAGCCAGAAGAAGACCCCCGTAGCTGTCTTATAAATTACTTCAAAAACCTGTGTAGTGTGCTTTATTATTGACACTTTTTCCCTAGGTGAATGGGTAGGGGTACCATGTACCCCATACTCATTCACATAGGGTGGGGGGCCAGGATCTGGGGGCCCTCTTATTATAGGTGGCTCCCGGATTCCGATAAGCCCCCCGCCCGCAGACCCCGACAACCAACGGCCAGGGTTGTCGGGAAGAGGCCCTTGTCCTCATCAACATGGTGACAAGGTGCTTTGGGGTGGGGGGCCCCTCAGGGCGTGCCCCTTCCCCAGAGCACCCACCCCCCCATGTTGAGGGCATGTGGCCTGGTACGGTTCAGGAGAGGGGGGGGGCGCTCGCTCGTCCCCACCCCCTTTCCTGACCGTCCGGGCTGCGTGCTCGGATCGGGGTCTGGTATGGATTTTGGGGGGGACCCCACGCCGATTTTCCGGCGTAGGGGGGTCCCCTTAAGATCTATACCAGACCTAAGGGCCTTGGATACCCCGCACACGCCGCAATAGGAAAATTTGTTTTCGCATACTAGCACATTATGTTAAACTTACCTTAAAACTAAGATCTTCTAGCGCCGAGATGTCAGAGTGGCAGACGCTCCCATCTTCACCCGTATTGCTTCCGGGTTCACGGACTCCGGCTCTGTGACTGGTCGGAGCCGCAATGACGTCACTCCCGCGCATACATGCGGGAGCCGCTGTTCACGGCACAGGGCTCTGAGGGAATGGCATGGGTGGCCTTCAGAATGATGTCACCGGCTGCATGTACAGTAAATATGGTGCAGATTTAGGAGATATTTTCACTGCCTATAAGTAAAAGTTAGTTATGGAAGTTTACTTCCACCTTAACTACTTGCTGACCAGCCGCCGTCGTTATACGGCGGCAGGTCGGCTCTCTTGCGCAAAACGCTGTAGACATCCAGTCCGCGGGTTGGGCGGACTCGATCCCTGGCGACTCACAATCGTCTAGTACAGAGGCAGAAAGGGGATCTGTCTATGTAATCAAGGCAGATCCCTGTCCTGACGGGGGACATGACAGAGATCTACTGTTCCCAGTCATCAGGAACAGCAGTGGCAGCTGGTGCTCAGAATTTTTTGGGGGGGCGCAAACAAACTGAAGAATTCTGAAAAAAACCCCATCAATTGTAGCCCCACTGTGCCTATCAGTTGCCGCCACTGTGCCCATCAATTGCCGCTACTGTGCCAAATCAATCGCAGCCACTGTATCCATCAATTGCCGCCACTGTGCCAAATCAAACGCAGCCACTGTGCCCATCAATTGCCGCCACTGTGCCCATCAATTGCTGCTACTGTGCCATCAAACGCAGCGACTGTGCCCATCAATTGCCGCCACTGTGCCCATCAATTGCCACCACTGTGCCCATCAAACGCAGCCACTGTGCCCATCAAACGCAGCCACTGTGCCCATCAATTGCCGCCACTGTGCCCATCAATTGCCACCACTGTGCCATCAAACACAGCCACTGTGCCCATCAAACACAGCCACTGTGCCATTAAACGCAACCACTGTGCCCATCAATTGCCGCTACTGTGCCAAATCAAACGCCGCCACTGTGCCCATCAATTGCTGCTACTATGCCCATCAATTGCCACCACTGTGCCCAATCAAATGCAGCCAGTGTGCCCCCTGCCTGCCGTCTGCACTTACCTGTCTCGTGGGACAGCTCCTCGATGTCTTCTGCCCTCCTCTCTTTCCATCCTCTGCTATGATTGGATGTCTGGCATTCCGATTATCGTACGATCGATTTGAATGCGGAATCTTTCGTACGATTTTCGGATCGTGTGTGGCGGGGCTTTACACTCCAGTCATGCTGTACAGTGACTGCAAGAGCCCGACACCTGGTTAAATCCAGGTACTTACACTGCTTGTATTAAAAAATGCATTTAATTAAGCATTAAGGATAACAGATCTGCATTTATTTGTGTCTTTTATATCTGCCGATAGAGTTCAGTTTTAAAATGTACAGCCACAAGGATAAAAGGGAAAAGGGGGAGGGGGTCATGGCTGAAGCCTTTAAATATGTTAAAGTGGTTGTAAACCTCGGACATGAAATATGAACAAAGCTTATCCCTCTATAGTGTGTACTTATGTCAATTAAGAGTAGTAAGTGTCATTTCTGTCTGCTGCTTTGTTCCTCTGCTCTCAGAATGAATCACTTCTGACAAGTTTTCCTGACACCAAGAGAAAATAAAGTGACAGGGGAGGGACCTCCAGCAAATTGACAGCTTCGGCTCTGTTCCTGTGTGCTGTGTGAAGGGGGGGGGGGGGTTGCCCCTTCCCTCCAATCAGCTCCCAGAGCTCTCCTCGCTGAGCTCTGCACAGTGTAACTTCAGCACTCCTCCCCCTTTTTTCTTTACTCTCATACAAGCTTTATAATTCAGCACTTCTACGGATGTAGAGAAGAGAATGCACCGGATAAAAAGGTACAACTTATGTAGGAGGATTTGTTTAATCTGTGTGTATTACCTGAGGCCAGTCACTTCACTGGGCATAAGGAATGGTTTACAACCACTTTAACCAATTCCGGAATGCCCCATAGCAGATATACTGCTACAGGGCAGTGCTCCTGCGCAGAATTACGTATATATATATGTGATTTTGCACTTCCACCTTCAGCAGAAGCCGATCTGCGGGTGCCGGGCACTGGATGTCCGCTGGCACCAGCCAATCGTCGGGCCAGAGACACAGAATGGAGCTCTGCCTATGTAAACAAGGCAGAGCTTTGTTCTGAGGGGGGAGGGGGGATGATGGATTTTGTGTCCCTGAAAAGCAGGGAATAAAATACATCACTTCTCTTAGTAAAAGCACATAACACAGTTTACACATAAACACCAGCTAGGCACACATTTAACCCTTTGATAGCCCTTGATGTTTAACCCCTTCCCAGCCAGTAGTACAGTGACAGTGTATATTTTTAGCACTGATCATTGTAATAGTGTCACTGGTTCCCACAAAGTGTCAGTTAGTGTCTGATTTTCCGCCGCAAAATCACAGTCTCGGTATAAGTCGCTGATCACCGCTAATACTAGTATAAAAAATAATAATCAATATACGTTTATAGGGGTTTTTTTACCAAAAATATTTAGCAGAATACACATTGGCCTAAATTATTGAAGACATTTGATTTTTTTTAATTTTTATTGGATATGTTTTATAGCAAAAAGTAAAAAAAGTTTTTTTCAAAATTGTCAGTCTTTTTTAGTTTATAGTGCAAAAAATAAAAAACGCAGAGGTGAAGAAATACCACCAAAAGAAAGAAAAAAAAATAGTAAAAAAAAAAAAAAAAAAGAGTTAAAAAAGAAAATAATTATTTAATTAATTTTTTAAACTTACTGGCCACACCAATCATTTGATTATGCTGTACTGCTCTAGTGACAGTAAGTTTAAAAAAAAAATGTGAAAAGAATTGTTGATTCATTTTTTCAAAAAAAGAAAAAAAAATAGTAAAAAAAAAGAAAAAAGTTTAAAGAAAAAAATTATTTACATTTTTTTAAAAAACATACTGATTACTTGACTGCCATACCAATGATTTGATCAATTTACTTAATTTTTCCATTTTCTAAAAAATTGTGACAAAAAAATTGCAACTTCATAAAACTCACCATGCTTCCTATTGAATTCCTTGGACTGTGTACTTTCTAAATAGGGGTCATTTGGGAGGTATATTATTTGTACTGTCCCGGGCATTTTAGGGCCTCAAGAATTGAGACAGTCCGTCAGTACACCAGGACTGATCAATTTTCAGATATAATTACCATATTTGTAGACTCTATAACTTTCCTACTGACTAAGGCTCCATTCACACCTATGCAAGTTTGCTTTTGAGCGTTTCTGCAGTGCTTTTTGCATTTTTTTTTTAACGCAATTTTACAGCGATATTGGCGAAATTAGCGTTTTTTTTGGTGCTTTCTTTTTGTTTGGCAGATTAAAAAAGAAAAAATGCAAATTGCGGCAAAATCGCTGTAAAAGTGCACTACATGCTTTTCTGCAGCTTCTCCATTGAGGCCGGGTTCACACTACTGCGAAGCAGGGCACCGCTTGTAATTTGCACAGGAATCGCAGCGCATTCCTGTGCGAATTACATGCGGTGTCTCTGGGGTGCGAATTTAGCCATGGATTTGTATGGCTTAAATCGCACTGCATTCGCACCAAACTCGTGCAGGACCCTTTTTCTTTGTCTGTACTAGAATCGATTTGCGCTGCGTTTTGCAAACCTATTTTGGGGTGTTGTTAGCTTAAAGTGGTTGTAAAGACAGAAGTTTTTTTTTATCTTCTGTGTGCAGCAGCCCCTCTAATACTCACCTGTAGCCCCATCTCTATCCAGCGATTTGCACAAGTGCCTCAGCCGTCCGGGACTTTCCTTCCTGATTGGCTGAGACACAGCAGTGGCGCCATTGGCTCCCGCTAGTGCCGATCAAAGTCAGTTAGCCAGCCAGGAGAGAGAGGGGGCGGGATCGAACCGCGGCTCTGTGTCTGAATGGACATATGGAGCTGCGGTTCGGCTCTGGTGCCCCCATAGCAAGCTGCTTGCTGTGGGGGCACTTGACAGGAGGAACCCGAGAAGAGGAGGATCTGGGCTGCTCTGTGCAAAACCAACTGCACAGGGTAGGTGAGTATAACATGTTTGTTATTTTCATACAAAAAAAAAAAAAACCGAGACTTTACAATCACTTTAACATACACTCTACAATCGGTTCGCATGTTCGCTGTGAATTCGCACCACATCTAGTGTGAACCGAGCCTGAAGTCTATTGAACCAAAAAAAGCAAAAAAAAAAGCACCGTTTTGCATTTAAAAAAGTCCCTGACCCTTTCCAAAAACGCAGAAGCACAAAAATGCATTGATGTGAACGTGTTCCATAGAAACCCATGTTAAAAATACAGTCTGGTGTTAGTGCAAGAAGCATAAAAAATGCATTGGTGTGAATAGAGCCTTAATAATAAATACTGATTTGGGGAATTTTTTTTTTACCAAGGAAATGTAGCAGACTATATTTTGACCCAAATTTTTGAATAAAGATTATTTATTTGCAAAATTTTATAACTGAAATGATGAATAACATGTTTTTTTCCCCAAAAGTTTTTTAGTATATTTTCATTTATATAGCAAAAAATAAATAAAATAAAATAACTAAAGGTAATTAAATACCTTTAAATGAAAGCTCTATTTGTCAAAAAAAAAAAAAAAACATTTAATTTGGGTTCAGTGTTGCATGGCTGAGTAATTGTCTCTGTACCAGTCTTCTACGCCTAAAAAAAAACCAAATGAAGCATAAAAACACATTAAAATGGCCAAACACATGAAAAACACATAATAGTAAATAAATATAAAAAAAAAAAAAAAAATCAACTGCTCATGCACAGATGTGAACCTAGACAAAGTGAATTGGAACAGACTTAGGTTTATTCTTTTTTTTTTTTTCAATCAAATCTTTTCTTTATTGTTTTTTCAAAATACACTAATAAAATAATAATAAAAAATAATACATTTAAAAAAAAACAGAGAAAAACACACCCAATCATATAACATTTCCCACATATTCCCTCACCCAAATAAATCACCCTAAAAAAAAAAAAAAAAAAAAAAAAAAGGTCTATTCTTAGACAACAATGTAAAAAAAAAAAAAGAAGAAAAATAAATAATATAAGACCAAAAACAACTTCCCCCCAAAGAGCTGACTTGATGGACCTCTTTGTCTATTTTTACCATCAATCTTCTATGTTCCTATATGTAATATAAACACATAAATGAAAATAGCTTCTTCCTCGCCGGTCATGAATGAAGTCTCTGTCGCTGTTCTTTCTCTAGCAAAGCTGAGACTGATTACTGTACACACCTCCCGGCCCTCCCTTTTCCTGCCCTGACTATATAACTCCAGCATTGTACATTAATCCTGCACGCTTGCTGACTGCTCGCAGAGACGTAAGCCAATTGCTCCGTATTAAACTTCTTCTGCGCCCTCCTGGATTGAGCCATGGTTCTCTATCACAAAGAGTTTGAGCACGCCGGTGCAAAATCCGGTCTGCAGATTTGGAGGATAGAAAAGATGGACCTGGCTCCGGTACCGGAGAATCTGTACGGCAACTTCTACGTGGGAGATGCTTATATTATTCTGCACACCATCCAAAAGAACACCAGCAAATTCTACAACCTGCACTACTGGCTGGGTAGGTGGCATTGAGCATTTAGCTTGCTGCAGTTTATTCATGTGTATTGTCATATAGCTTCTCCCTACTCCACACTATGAATTCTTCACCTGTCACCTGTCATCATGGAGGTGTGGTGTGTTAATATGCTTGTTGGCGTGTCAGCACTGGCTGTATACAGAGTAACATGATTTATTACAACCAAACATTCTACTACTGTGCAGAAACCTTGGGGTTGATTCGGTAATGACCTATTCATATGTTGCTGTGCCCTCATGTGCACTTATTATAGCATGTGTTAACATAACATTGTGTTGTGGCAGCCCGTTCATTATGAAGGCCACTCAAAGCTTAAACCAGCCATTCTCAACTAGGGTTCCTCCAGAGGTTGTAAGGGGTTCCTTGAGTTGGGGCTGATTGACCTCCCATCTGAAGGTGTCTGCCAAGTTCCGGGTGCCAACACCAGTTGGCAGAGCCAGCAACATGACACCATGTTTTTGCCTTGTCTGAAAGGTGGCATTCTGGCCAGCACTGTAAGGGTGGCATTCTTCCAATTGACCACCATTGTAAAGGGCAGTCTTCTCACTGCCCCCCCAATGTAAGGGGAATTCTTCTCACTGCCCCCCAATGTAAAGGAAATTCTTCTCACTGCCCCCCAATGTAAGGAGAATTCTCCTCACTGCCCCCCAATGTAAGGGGCATTCTTCTCACTGCCCCCCAATGTAAGGAGAATTCTCCTCACTGCCCCCCAGTGTAAGGGGAATTCTTCTCACTGCCACGCAATGTAAGGGGAATTCTTCTCACTGCCCCCCCAATGTAAGGAGAATTCTTCTCACTGCCCCCCAATGTAAGGGGAATTCTTCTCACTGCCCCCCAATGTAAGGAGAATTCTTCTCACTGCCCCCCAATGTAAGGGGAATTCTTCTCACTGCCCCCCAATGTAAGGAGAATTCTTCTCACTGCCCCCAATGTAAGGGGAATTCTTCTCACTGCCCCCCAATGTAAGGGGAATTCTTCTCACTGCCCCCCAATGTAAGGAGAATTCTTCTCACTGCCCCCCAATGTAAGGGGAATTCTTCTCACTGCCCCCCAATGTAAGGAGAATTCTTCTCACTGCCCCCCAATGTAAGAGGAATTCTTCTCACTGCCCCCCAATGTAAGGGGAATTCTTCTCACTGCCCCCCAATGTAAGGGGAATTCTTTTCATTGCCCCCCCAATGTAAGGGGAATTCTTCTCACTGGCCCCCAATGTAAGGAGAATTCTTGTCACTGCCCCCCCAATGTAAGGAGAATTCTTGTCACTGCCCCCTAATGTAAGGGGAATTCTTGTCACTGCCCCCCCAATGTAAGGAGAATTCTTGTCACTGCCCTCTAATGTAAGGGGAATTCTTCTCACTGCCCACCAATGTAAGGGACATTCTTCTTACCGGCCACTAATGTAAGAAACATTTTCCACACTGACCCCAATGTAAGGAACGTTCTTCACACTGCACTTCAATGTAAGGAGCATCCAGCTCACTGTCCCCCAATGTAAGGAGCATTCTCCCCCACTGCCCCCCCCCCCTCACCCATATGAGGAATATTCTTACCACCAACCACCAATGTAAGGAGCATTCTTCCCACTGACCCCCAATGTAAGGAGCATTCTTCCCACTGACCCACAATGTAAGGAGCATTCTCCCCACTGCCTTTCATTGTAAGGAGCATTCTTCCCACTGACCTAAGAAGTATTCTTTCCAGTGACCACCAATGTAAGGATCATTCTTCTCACTGACCATTAATTTATGTTGCATTCTTTCTATTGACCACCAATGTAAGGAGCAATGGCATTCCTCCCATTAAACACTAAGGGATTGGGTTAAGCATGAGGTTAGTCAAGACCCAAAACTATTTGAGGGGTTCCTCTTGATGGAAGAGGTTGAGAAAGGCTGGTGTAAACCAACAGAAAGTGTATCAGACCAAATGAATAAAGGAGTCCAAAACTGCTTTTGTGATTTGCAAACCATTTACGCTGTGTTGGGCTCCTTTATGAGTTTGGTCTGGTTCTCCTTCTGTTGGTTTGAGCTCTTGTGTTGTCCCTAGGTACCCATTGGAGGGTAGCCCTGGTTGCATGGGAGCCACCTTATCAAAGTTAGTGAGCCCCTCCAGTGTCTTTTTCCATTTTACTAAGCTTTGAATGACCCAGCACCTCTTGGATGTATCACTTTGAACAATCATTATGAATGGGATGCCAATGCACCACAATGGATGAAAAGATGTGCCTAACCCTTAACAATACAGCACACCACAACGCATCGTATATATGTTGTAGTGCGCTGCGGAGTATTAAGCTCTATCTATGCGTTTGGATGCAATTTACTAATGGCAATGCAATGCACCACACAGCACATAGAGCGGGTGCAATGCCACAGTGCCCACATGTGACGGGGGCCCTAGAGAAATAGACATTGTTCAGAGAAAGAAGCTCTACTCACTTTGAATACTTAATCATGTGCATAGGAATTTCGAAGGATACAATTATTTTGTGCTTGCATTGTACTACATTATTAAAGTACACAGAGCTTAACCTTATTCAACAACCTAAGTGAATATTTACTTTGCAAGGCAAACAGTCCTTCTATCTTTAGTAATTCTGCACTACTTCATCCGTGGAAAATGCGTCAGGATTTTTTGGTGAAAAAGTAGTTGCGGGAAAGTCTTTATAAAAACGGAACAATGTATCAGAGAACTAAATTTCATTGACTCTTGGTTGAAATATGAATACATTATATGTAAGCCGTCACCTTATTAAACAACCCATTGAGTTTAAAATAGAAACAAAGGGCAAACCATTTGTGTATAGATATAAAAAACATTATAAATACCTCTTTTTTCCTTTTTTATAAGTGATCACATTCCCTCTGTTATCAGCTGCAAAAGGATTTGTAGAGTTGGGAGAGGAAAAACAGCAATACATTAATCCTCCATGTGAATGGCTCTGCAGGATGCGTATGAGCTCAAGTCATTGGAGGACAGGCAGGCTGTTCTCCCAGCACAGCCAGAAAACTGACCACATTGGGATGAATGTGCCCTAATTCCTAGCATGGTCTGTTTGAAATAGGATAGCTGGTGGACTGGCAGGAGCACTTTTAGAGTTCTCAGCTGCATAAGGAGCTCAGAGAGGTAGGGGAGACGAAACAGCAGTACACTGGTCTTCCCAGTGAATGGCTGGGTGTGTGTGTGTGGGGGGTGTGTCGGTCTAATCGTTGGAGGAGAGCAGGCTAAGTTGCCAGCACAGCAAGAAAACTGACCATGCTGTGCTATCATGCCTAGTGTGGTCAGTTTTTAATAGGAAAGCAGAGTGACTGGCAGGAACACCAGGTGTTTCACACAAAGGAAGCAATAGAATGGGAACATGATGCCTTTTCATACAAGTACATGGTACAACAGGCACACATCAGGAATCTGAAATGCTGGGGTAATATATTCTTTAACTCTTACAGGGTACTGCTTCCTAACTCTCACACGCATGTTTCAGCTTCCAAAGGATCTTCACTGCAATACTAAAATTCCCCAGTGCTCAATCCAGCTAGACCATAACTATAATTAAAGCAGACCTTCACCCATTCTAGCAAGCTCCTCTCTCCTGCCTCTTCCCCTTCTATCTTATATATTTGGCAGAGACCCCACGGCAAGCCTGTGTATGTGCGGGAGACCCATTGCATACGCAGACATACTACTTGGTCTCTGTCAGGCCATGTAGACCTATCAGAGACTTGCAACATGTCTGTGCATGCACTGGATCTTCATTAAAGATGGCAAAAAGGGAGAACTTTGGCTTCTTGAAAGACAACGCAGGACTCCATGGTCTAGTAGATATGTTTTCTTTTGGGTCAAGTTTTAGGGAGTTTTGGGACAAGTTTTTATTGTTTGGAGGTCAGCTAGGGTGAAGTTCCTCTTTAACTGTTTAAACATTTTGGTTAAAAACAGGTTTTTGTTGTATGTGTTTGCAAAAAACCTGTGAAGCCACATTGCTGGTTCAAAGTACCTTTGCAAAGTGAGATTCCCAACTTCAAGCCCCTGGAGCCCAACCTGCAGCTTGGGGGCCCTTTGGCATTTAACGTGCAGATCTCTGTGGCCTCTGTCTGAAGTCACTGACCAACTCCTGTATCATGTCTGCAGTCTCTGACCATTACCTGTTGTAAGTCTGCAGTCTCTGACCATCTCCTCCATTGTATCTGCAGTCTCTCACCATCTCCTCCATTGTGTCTGCAGTCTCTGACTATCTCCTCCATTGTGTCTGCAGTCTCTGACTATCTCATGTTGCATGTCTGCAGTTTTAACAGCATTTTTGTAACATTACATTCACTGAATATCATGTGTGGCCCTATTGTTGATATCAGGGGCCGCACTTGAGGCCCCCCTTATATCAAGTAAAGTTACCACCACCAGTGCCTGATTAAACTCTGTAAAGGCCCTTAGGCAGCTGAAACATTGGGGCTCCCTTGTAGGTTTCTGGAGGTTTCTCATGCACATGCTCTAGTAGGATACCATTGAACTAAGAAGTGTGCACGTCGGACACTAGATGGAGATGACGATCACTACTTTACATTACAGGTACGTATGTTACACCAGAATGTTTTAAAAATGGACAACTGAAAGAAGATGAGCTTTTAACCCTTTCTTACCCCCTTAAAAGCTTCTGCGGGAGGCGGGCATTGGAGTCACGTGACCACTGGGATTGGCTGTGACATCGGTCACATAATGGGAAAGCTCCCAGTCGCAAGTGTGCATTGGAAGCTTTCCGGTACCCCCCGGATACTGTGCTGGGGCACTCACTCTTAGCACAGAAAAGTGTTTACAGGTAACATATGTCACAGGAAAAGCTATTAGAATTTATAGTTCCTGTGAAAATAAGGAGAAATTGGACAATGGAGGACTTCCCAAAACCGTCAGGGGGAAAAATAAAAGTTGAGTCAGACAATAACATTCCCGATTGTTCCTTTTCTTTGGAAGGACAATCTTTTTTTTTTTTTTTTTTTTGGAAGTCTGACCGTACTCACTGCACTATACATCCAGCCCTGCATAGTTTGAGAGGAGCCGCCGCGACAGTGAAGACCCGGAGAAAGAAGGGGTACTACTGGAGGTACTACCAAATATCTGACTTTATAGGCCAGGAAACAATGGAGAAGGAAATATAAATAAATCATCACATTTATTGAAAAACTACAAAATATACACATAATTGTTGGAAAGAGTAAAAAACATCATACATATGCATTTATGCAATTTGTACTGTGAGCCCTTGTTTCGCCGTTAGGCTTCTTCAGGATATGACCAAGGTTTAAAGACGCAACAGATAAGAGAACAAATCTCGCTATCTGAAATGAAATACGTTGACATTGAAATCAAAGATATTGCACAAACAGAGAACATCCTGATATTCTAAAAAAGCATATGTTGCATCACTCAGAGGAAACACATCAAAAACGAGCAAAAAGTGGTACCTTGAGTTGGAGTACATTGTTGTATATATCCCCATAGCCTGGGATAGGCGATGGGTTTTCAAAATTCGAAACTACGAAAAAACATGTAATGCAACTCACTAAGTATATTGTTAAAATCGCTAAAAAGCATATGGCATAGCAAAGATGTATATATAAAGTAAGTACTTACTAATCAATGAATTTCAAATTTTATGAACAGGGGCAAGTAAAGGCTTCACTACAAACATGTATGGGGCCAGCAGAGCAATATTATATGGTGTATATCTAGGAAAAGGGCCTTTATTGGGATTAGGTGTTGCTCATGGCTGGTAAAGCCTGAAAAAAACATGCTGTGCCTACAACCAGAAGATACAAAGGTGTAAGTTAATTCAATATCTTTAAAGTGGGGTTCCACCCAAAAAAAACTAGATGAAAAATCCTAAAAAAAAAATACAAAAAAACATTTGGATATTTTTTTTTTACTTACCTCTAAATGCCTGTTGCTAGGGGGTCCCTCGTAGTCTGCCTCTTCCAGTGCCTGGGCTGGTGACATCACTTCCCCCTCGGCACAGGAAGGGCTCAGCTCTGCTCCCTCCCTCCTGTCAATCATCTGGGACCCATTACAGGTCCCAGGTGACTGAGCGGCCAATCACGGCGCGCGGAGCCGCTTGCGCATGCACAGTGGGTGCCAGGCTGTGAAGCCACAGCCCGGCGCCCACAGTTGCAATGCCGGCGCCGCTGAACGGAGGGGGAGACGAGCGGGGCTTCGATCCCCCCGCTTCGCTGGACCCTGGGACAGGTAAGTGTCCAATTAAAAGTCAGCAGCTGCAGTATTTGTAGCTGCTGACTTTTAATTTTTTTTTTTTTTTTTTTGACTGGACCTTCTCTTTAATAACACCCAAAATGCTTGCGTAGAAGGAAGAGTCAGGGTAGTACTTACATGGAGTATATAGTAAGGAAGCGTGCCCCTGGGAGACAGCCGGGTGCTGTACAACAAGTCCACATATGAAAGGGAGCATTATTTATACTGGTGGATAGAGTAAACAGCGAATCATAGCGATCCCACTCTAAGAGGCGTCGACTGGCCTAAAAAAAGGGGAGAATTGTGGGTATTGTAGGCAGTGGGGCAGGTGAGCCCCTGCATTCCCTGCGCCTGTGCAGCTCGAACGCCGCTAAATACAGGAGGATTGCGGGTATTGTAGGCAGTAAGACGAGCGAGACCCACCACGCCGTGCGCGTACCTAACCCGGGTAACACAAAAAAAAAGGCAGAGAGTGAGCTACGGATATCACCGGCCGTACAGCGAGTGGACCCCGCTCCCACTGCGCACGCGCTAAACATAGGAGAACAGGAGACGTGGGTTATGGTTATGACAGTGAAGACCCATCGTTTGCCCCATTCTTCCCCTGCAATCATTCATTCTCAAAATTCCTTGTATTACGAACATAAATGCATGCGTCAGGGGCTCCTATGCATGAAAACGCCAATTGCCATACACATGTTACATTTTGCCGCGCACGCTGGAGTGAGAGCGTTACAGACCTCCTCTGTAACGATAAACTGATGACCTATAGGGCTATTAAGGCTGGGTTCACACCGCAGCACGGAGCGGCTGACAGCAGAAGTCCGGGGCGGCTTCATTCACCATTTCGACCCCTTTCATACTGAAGGCTCTTTTTAGGCGTTTTAGCGCTAAAAATAGTGCCTGTAAAGCCTCCCCAGTGTGAAAGCCTGAGTGCTTTCACCCTGGGGCGGTGCGCTTGCAGGGCGGAAAAAAAAAAGTCCTGCAAGCAGCATCTTTGGGTGGTGCAGGAGTGGTGTCCTAAACTGCCCCTGCCATTGAAATCAATGGGCAGCGCTGCCAAAGTGCCTGCAAAGCACTTCAGCAGCGGCGCTTTTTGGGGCGCTTTTAACCCCTTGTTAACCCCTTCTTTGGGGTTAAAAGCGCCCTGCTCCCGCCCATCCAGCATAAAACTAGCTGCACTTTACTGCTAACACTTGGCGGTCTAAGTATGAAAGTAGCCTTCAGATCCGACTTCAGCCCAATTTCTTGGTTGAATTCGGACCAGAAACGGACCAAATGATGTACAGGGCTCCTGTGCAACTCGCGCTGGAGCCGCTGAGGAGATGTCTGACTATTTCCTCCATTGTGTCTGCAGTCTCTGACCATCTCCTCCATTGTGTCTGCAGTCTCTGACTATCTCCTTCATTGTGTCTGCAGTCTCTGACCATCTCCTCCATTGTGTCTGCAGTCTCTCACCATCTCCTCCATTGTGTCTGCAGTCTCTGACCATCTCCTCCATTGTGTCTGCAGTCTCTCACCAACTCCTACATTGTGTCTGCAGTCTCTCACCATCTCCTTCATTGTGTCTGCAGTCTCTGACCATCTCCTCCATTGTCTTTGCAGTCTCTGACTATCTCCTCCATTGTGTCTGCAGTCTCTGACCATCTCCTCCATTGTGTCTGCAGTCTCTGACCATCTGCTCTATTGTGTCTGCAGTCTCTCACCATCTCCTCCATTGTTAAGAGACTCATGCTCACCTATATCCCCCATTGCCATCCTAGCTGGCAAGGGGGCCAGAAATACAATGAGATTGACTGTGCCGGAGTCACTGAGGAGGCCATTTGGAATTGGTAGAAGATATTAGGCATACGTAGATGCCCACACCGGTTTACTTTTAGTGGAGAGATTATGATTAAAATAAGCTCATGAACAACATGCTCCCACACAGCAAGACTTCCCTTATTTGGTATCCAACCCATGACTCAAACCATAGAAATACAGAAAGGAGCACCAGACCAAAACCAGATAAAAGAGCCCAAGATTATTGGTAATTATTGGTCAAAAAGTCATACAAAAACAGCCAACGTGTTTCAGGCCACCAACCCCCCCTTTATCTGGGCTCAACACAGGATAAAACTTGGATGGACTGCAGTTGCTGTGCAGCAATTGACTGTCAACTGCTGCCAAGTTGTTACTCCATTCTGGTTCTATTATAGATCGGTGAGGCCACCAAGCCCATTCAAGTTTCACCCTGTGTTGAACCTTGATGAAGAGGGCATTGGCTGTTTATATGTCTTTTTTACCAACAATGAAAAGTATTTTGGACTCTTTTATCTAAATTTGGTTTGGTGCTTCTTTCTGTATTTCTATGATTAAAACAAGTGCATGCCTGTCTTTGACTGTACCATATAAAGCAGTATGTAAACCCACCATTTCATATTCCTGATATGTGCCTGCTGTACCATGTTCTTGCATGAAAATGTATCCTGTTCTCTTTGTATTGCTTACTTTATGTGAAATCCCTGGTGTTCCTGCCAGTCCCTCTGTCACAAGGGCCACATGATGAGAAAAAGTAGTGGGGAGGCCTCCCTTGCACCTCGGGTCCTTGAAGCCTCTGGAGATGGAGACAGAGACTTGGTGGACACCAAGTGGCACGGGTGCCAGGGGTGTGGAGCACTGTGCAAGCCTTAGTCCGAGATCCGAGCCGAGGTCAAGTCCAGTTTGGCAACGAAGTATAAAAGGGTTAATCAGAAGAAGAATGGTTGAGATACAAGCCGGGGTCGGTTCCAATCTGGCAGCTGAGTACCAAAGGGGCAAAGAAGTAGAATGGTCAAGGTACAAATCCGAGGTCAATGACAAGCAGCAATCAAGAGTAGTCAAACAGGTTTTCAGGTCACAACAAGTTCAGACAGATCACACGCTAGCACAGGAACAAGGGGGGACTGAAGATAATCCAGCAATTTGGCAGTGTCTGGGCTGGGCTTATATAGGGAAGTTTGAGGTCACTTCCTGTGCGCCTCCTGGGCATTTCCCAGCTTTTTTCCATCAGGTTGAGGTCACTTCCTGTGCGCCTCCTGGGCATTTTCCCGCCTTTTTCCATCTGTCTTTTTTCGTCTTCTGCGCAGGTGCGGGTTGGCGCACTGAGGCGTCTTTGGCGCATGCTCAGTTGGCACGGATTTCCTCTGGTGGCAATGCACCATTGGTGCATGCGTAGTAAGCCCTGGACTCTTACACCCTATGCTTACCTATTAAAAACTGACCACACTAGTCAGGCATGCTGAGAACTCAGCCTGCTCTCCTACCATGATCAGACTTCTGCTGACACACCCTACCCTGCTCGGCCATTCTCTGGGAAGACCAGCGTGCTGCTGCTTCTCCTCCCCCAGCTCTCTCTTGCTGTAACTGCTTATAAACTATTAGCTGGGGTTCAACTTCATTAGTGGCTTTAAATCTGCTATTACATCTAACACTTCCCTTCCCACCAGACTGACAATGATGCTGTGTGCTGTGCCCCCTGTGCGCCTTCATCCAGAGTGGGGGCACTCCAATACAGGAGGTGTGGCCAGATCACCAGGTGAAAACAGAGGGGAAAGAAAGCCTAAATATAAAAAACGACTTGCAGACACCACATCTAATGATTGGTAAGCTGCAATATATTACATGCTTTGGCTTTGGGTTTATTACCGCTTTAACTGCTATGACAGGTAACATATATCACAGGAAGACCTATTAGAATTTATAGTTCCTGTGAAAATAAGGAGAAGTTGGAAATAGCACTTCAAGCCTTCATAAAATTGGCCAGTTGGACAATGGAGGACTTCCTAAAACCGTCAGGGGGAAAAATAAAAGTTGAGTCAGAGAATAATAACATGAAAACGTCAACACATAGATGTAATGCACTCTGTAGGTCCCGATTGTTCCTTTTCTTTGGAAGGACAATCTTTTTTTTTGGAAGCCTGATCGCACTCACTGCACTATACATCCAGCCCTGCATAGTTTGAGAAGAGCAGATGTGACAGTGAAGACCCATCGTTTGCCCCATTCTTCCCCTGCAATCATTCATTCTCAAAATTCCTTGTATTACGAACATAAATGCATGCGTCAGGGGCTCCTATGCATGAAAACGCCAATTGCGATACACATGTTACATATTGCCGCGCACGCCGGAGTGAGAGTGTTACAGACCTCCTCTGTTACAGACCTCCTCTGTAAGGATAAACTGATGACCTATAGGGGGCTTTAGGGCTGGGTTCACACCGCAGCACGGAGCGGCTCACAGCAGAAGTCCGGGGCGGCTTCATTCACCATTTCGACCCCTTTCACACTGAAGGCTCTTTTTAGGCGTTTTAGCGCTAAAAATAGTGCCTGTAAAGCCTCCCCAGTGTGAAGGCCTGAGTGCTTTCACACTGGGACGGTGCGCTTGCAGGACGGAAAAAAAAAGTCCTGCAAGCAGCATCTCTGGGTGATGCGGAAGTGGTGTCCTAAACTGCCCCAGCCATTGGAATCAATGGGCAGCGCTGCCGAATCGCCTGCAAAGCACTTCAGCAGCTGGCGCTTTTTGGGGCGCTTTTAACCCCTTGTTAACCCCTTCTTTGGTTGGGTTGGTCTGAGTGTGAAAGTAGCCTTCAGGTCCGATTTCAGCCCAAATTCTTGGCTGAATTCGGACCAGAAACGGACCAAAAGACGCACAGGGCTCCTGTGCAATTTGCGCCGGAGCCGCTGAGATGTGTGAACCGGTTCCATAGAGAGCTGGTCACAATCTCCTGCTGTGCGAATGGGTTGTGGGGAAAACTGCATCCAATTCGCACTAGTGTGGACCCAGCCTTAAAGTGTCACCTATGGAAAATGTAGGGTATGGAAGTTTGTTGCCATTTCACAGGCACACAAAAAATGTAAGGGTTGGGTATCTATTTACTCGGTGCAACCTCATCATAGTAGGTGAGGTTGAGGGGTTCTAATATTTATGCCTGGGACTGGTACAAAGTGATTTGTAATACAGGTACACAATAGTTATATTTTGCTGTTGCACTTAAGTTATAAGAGTTCATAGTTACATAGTAGGTGAGGTTGAAAAAAGACCATCAAGTCCAACCTATGTGTGTGATTATATGTCAGTATTACATTGTATATCCCTGTATGTTGTGGTCGTTCAGGTGCTTCTCTAATAGTTTTTTCTAAATTATCGATGCTCCCCACTGAGACCACCGCCTGTGCAAAGGAATTCCACATCCTTGCCGCTTTTACAGTAAAGAACCCTCTACGTAGTGTAAGGTTAAACCTCTTTTCTTCTAGTTTTAGTAAATGGCCGCTTGTCTTTTTAAATTCCCTTTCACGGAAAAGTTTTATTCCTATTGTGGGGTCACCAGTACAGTATTTGTATATTGAAATCATATCCCCTCTCAAGCATCTCTTCTCCAGAGAGAATAAGTTCAGTGCTCGTAACCTTTTTCTTCATAACTAATATCCTCCAGACCCTTTATTAGCTTTGTTGCCCTTCTCTGGACTCTCTCCAGTTCCAGCACATCCCTCCTCAGGACTGGTGCCCAGAACTGGACGGTGTACTCCAGGTGCGGCCGGACCAGAGTTTGTAGAGAGGGAGAATCATAATTTTATCTCTTAAGTTAATCCCCTTTTTAATGTCCTTTTCCATCCTAGATTCCCCCAGAGGTTCTCCCCCCAGTGTATAGATTGCATTCATATTTTTGGCACCCAAATGCATTTTACATTCTTCTACATTGAACCTCATTTGCCATGTAGTCGCCCACCCCATTAATTTGTTCAGGTCTTTTTGCAAGGTTTCCACATCCTGCAGAGAAGTTATTGCCCTGCTTAGCTTAGTATCGTCTGCAAATACAGAGATTGAACTGTTTATCCCATCCTCCAGATCGTTTATGAATAAATTAAATAGGATTGGTCCCAGCACAGAACCCTGGGGAACCCCACTACCCACCCCTGACCATTCCGAGTACTCCCCATTTATCACCACCCTCTGAACTCGCCCTTGTAGCCAGTTTTCAATCCATGTACTCACCCTATGGTCCATGCCAACGGACCTTATTTTGTACAGTAAACATTTATGGGGAACTGTGTCAAATGCTTTTGCAAAATCCAGATACACCACGTCTACGGGCCTTCCTTTATCTAGATGGCAACTCACCTCCTCATAGAAGGTTAATAGATTGGTTTGGCAAGAACGATTCTTCATGAATCCATGCTGATTACTGCTAATGATACCGTTCTCATTACTAAAATCTTGTATATAGTCCCTTATCATCCCCTCCAAGAGCTTGCATACTATTGATGTTAGGCTAACTGGTCTGTAATTCCCAGGGATGTATTTTGGGCCCTTTTTTTAAATATTGGTGCTACATTGGCTTTTCTCCAATCAGCTGGTACCATTCCAGTCATCTTATATATTTTACTTTTGCAGTAATATCGTGTGACATAAAAGTTTGAAACTACTAATATTTTATTCTCTAGGGCAGTGATGTGAACCTTGGCACCCCAGATGTTTTAGAACTACATTTCCCATGATGCTCATGCACTCTGTAGTGTCGATGAGCATCATGGGAAATGTAGTTCCAAAACATCTGGGGGGCCAAGGTTCGCCATCAAAAAACAGCTCTGGCTGCGAAAGGTTTAAAGTGCGCAAAAATACTATTTTTAAAGCTGGTGCTTTCACCGCCTCATCTTAGGGGAGCCATAGGTATTAATCACAGGCATAGCTTTGTACCTAAGCATTGCTTGCAGTGATCAGCAACTACAAGTCCCATGAGGCTTTGCAAGGCCGACAGTTACAAGCACGACTCCCACAGGTAGAGGCATGATGGGGCTTGTAGTTTCCCAACAGCTGGAGGGCCACCAGTTTGACACCCCTGGGGGGAAAACAATGACTGTCCCCAATTATCAATGACATCTGCTATGATGATGGTTGCATGTATCTCACCCACCGTTCTCATGGACGTACCCACCAATCTATTGGCAGCATAAAGAGCAGGCGATCTGTCCGAGAACTGCAGATGAGATTTTGTTTTTGGTATAAATGATTTCTTAACTTTATAGTAAATATTTTTATTATAGGGACGGATTTTATAAATATCTCTCAGCCGAAGTATTCCTGCCAACTATTTTGCAGGTTGTGAGATCCGCCCCGGGACTTTGGCCAGGAATTTTTTTTTTTTGGAAGAAATATGTTTGTGAGTTCTTCCTCGTCAGTTATCATCAGATGGCGATACATTAGAGGGACGCTGTAAAATGAACGCTTAGTAAGCACTTTGTGCAACAGCTTGATCAATAGATAGCCATTATAGAGGGGGATTGATGGGGGGGTCGGATGCAGCAAAAAAAGCTTTTAGTAAAGTATCATTGGTGAGTTTATAGAGAAATACAGCTTATGGCAATGGTGAGAAAAAGACATTATGGGTAAGATTTACTAAAACCGGAGAGTGCAAAATCTGGTGCAGCTCTGCATAGTAACCAATCAGCTTCCAGGGTTTTTTTTGTCAAATATTGAACAAGCTGAAGTTAAGCGCTGATTGGCTACCATCATCAGGGCTGAGACAAGGGGTGGGCAGGAGGGGCAGCTGCCCTGGGCCCTGTGGTGTCATGTGAAGTGGGGGAGGGGCACCACAAGGAGATTGGGGGGGGGATATTTGTGTTGGGGGGAGACAGAAGGTAAGAATGGCTCTAGGAGGAGAAATTTGGGGAGGTGTCCTAGGAGTGGTAATTTGGGGGGGGGATCTGTGTTGGAAAGGGGGGGGGGACAGAACGTGTGCTAGGAGGGGGGATTTGGGGGGTTTTTGCTAGAAAAAGTGAAATGGTAGTGAAGGAAAGGGATTTGTTGGGGGGGGTTGTGCCGCCACTGTGCCATCAAATGCTGCCACTGTGCCCATCGAATCCCTCCACTGTGCCATCAAATGCTGCCACTGTGCCCATCGAATCCCTCCACTGTGCCATCAAATGCCGCCACTGTGCCCATCGAATCCCTCCACTGTGCCATCAAATGCTGCCACTGTGACCATTGAATCCCTCCACTGTGCCATCAAATGCTGCCACTGTGCCATTGAATGCTGCCACTGTGACCCCCCCCCGCCCGCTCACCGTCTGCCTGGCACTTAACCTGTCTCAGTGGGGCAGCGGGTGATGGCGGCGAGCCGTGTCCTCCATGCGTCTCCTTCCGTCCTCTACTCCCATCCTCTCCTGCTGATAGGCATCCAATCACAGCGCCTGTTGTTTCAGCCAATCAGGTGACAGGTAACAGACCCAAGCACCTGATTGGCAGAGAGGCCGTTCAGTGTTAGGAAAGCGAATATTTATTCGCTTTTCTAACGCACCTGTGTGGACTGCGAACGCCCAGCATGACGCTCGCAGTTCACCTATTTTGAAGCCTATTAGTGCCTATTTCTATAATCAGGTTATTCAAAAACACCCCCCGCCGCTGTAATTCAGGCGCCCAGTGCCCGAAAAGGGGCCGGGCGCCTGAATAGGGCGTGGCAGCGGCGGCCATGGATGGATTCATGCTATGCATGAATCTATCCATTGGTCATAGAGGGGGCGGCTGGAGAGAGGGGGCGGCGCCCGTGCGCCCTTATGGACGCACCACCACTGCATCACATGTAATTCACACCGCATGCCTGTGCACATCACATGCAGTGCAAATTCAGCCATACCATTTGTATGGTTGAAATCGCATCGGATTCGCACCAAAATGGTGCAGGACCCTTTTTTTTTTTTTTGTCCACACTGGAATCGGATCTCATGGGTGTTCAGACCCCTGCCATTCGATTCTATCTGATTCCACAGTTTGCACTGCGTCCTGCTAACCGATTTGGGGGTGTCATTCACTTTATATTTACACAAAGACGAGGCTTTTTCTGACACTTTTTGTTTACATGTGAAGATTTGTATTTTCTGCTAGAAAATTACTTAGAGCCCCCAAACCTTATATATATTTTTAAAAGCAGAGGCCCTAGTGAATAAAATGGTGGGTGTTGCCATTTTGGGTAGATCAGCAGTTTTTGAAATGCTCAGACCAGCCCATCTGCAACCAACAACCATGCCACGTTCTTGAATCCCCTTTCTTCCCCATTCTAATGCTCGGTTTGAACTTCAGAAAGTCATCTTCACCACCTCTAGATGCCTAAATGCATTGAGCTGCTGCCATATGATTGGCTGATTAGCAATTTGTGTTACCAAGCCATTGAACAGGTGTACCTAACAAAGTGGCCGGTGAATGTATAAATCAATACGTGCAAAAAATTCATCAATAAGTGTAAAACTTCATCTCTCGGGAATGAATAAAATCCACACCTATGCAGGTTGCAGTTTGCGGATTCCGGGTGCATTTTGCGTTGATCGAAACACGTTTTTGATCCATTGAAGTCTATGGAACCAAAAACCAAAAGAAAGTCCCGGGCACTTTCCATAAAATGCACAGATGTGAACGTGACCCATACCCTGTCTCCCCAAAAATAAGACCTAGCGTGATTGTCGGTGATGGCTGCAATATAAGCCCTACCCCCCAAATAAGCCCTAGTTAAAGTCCTTGTAGGTCTTATTTTCAGGGTAGGGCTTATTTTTGGGGAAACAGGGTAGGCCTTTTTTGGGGGGGTAGGGCTTATATTGCAGCCATCACCGACAATCACACTAGGTCTTATTTTCGGGGAAACAGGGTAATAGATCATGTTAAATGGACTGCAGCGTGTTTCTGCAAATCTGAAAACGCACTTAAAAATGCATAGGGGTGAACCAGGCCTAAGGAAAAAAAAATGCTGCTGAAAAAATAAAAAGGCTGAAAATCCTTTCAGCTTGCGCAATCCAATGTAATCGTGCAATTACAATCCTGCAATTGTGTAAAGCGGCATGCTACTACAATATATTACTATAATCTAATAACATAAACCTGAAACTATTCTAAAGCCCCATTCACACTGCCGTGACTTGAAAGTCGCATGATTTTACAGCGACTTTGCCGCAACTTTGCAGCTGCAATTTTGCGATTTCAGGGAATGCCTGTGTAAACTAGAGGTCTATGGACCTCAACTCGCATCAAAGCTGGACCAAAGTAGTACAGGGACTACTTTGAAGTCTGTGCGACTTAAAGTCGCATAGATATGAATGGTTATCATTGGGAATCATGGAGTACGATTTGTCATGCCACTCTGATGTCCAAAGTCGCAGGAAAAGTTGCACACGTGTAAAAGATGCCTAAGTCCCCCTTTCACACTGCTGCCACTTGAAAGTTGCACAATTTTGCAGCAATTTTACCGCAATTTTGCGGCCACAATTTTGACGCAATTTCAGGGAATGCCTGTGGAAACTTGAGGTCTATGGACCTCAACTCGTATCAAAGTTGGACCACTTTGAAGTCACACAGATATGAATGGTGCTCATTGGAAGTCATAGGGTACGACTTGTCATCCGACTTTGCAGTCCCAAGTCGCAGTACAAGTCGCACAAGCGTGAAAGGGGTCTTAGGCTCCATTCACAATTGTATGACTCCAGAAGTTGCGCTGACTTTGGAGTGCAACTTTGACGCAACTTTGGATGGGTGCAACCTGGATAGGACTTTGGCTTTGACCAGTGGTAATGGACAACTGTTGCACACACGTTGCATTGTATAACATTCAGGTAGGACTTTCATGCAACTTCTGAGGGTTAACATTGAAATCTATGGCCCCTCAAGTTGCATGAAAGTCCAACTAAAGTGGTGCATGAAGTAATTTGAAGTTGCTGCAACTTTAAGTAGCGCATATATGAATGGGTATCATTGTAAAACATGGCGGAACGAATTGTCATGCAACTTTGATGTCCAACGTTGCAGGACACCTTACCCAAGTGTGAATGGAGCCTAGACATAAATGTATTCAGGGGGGTCTTCTTCAGGGATCAGTATACTGATAAAGATTTAACTGAAGCGAAAGGGTTAAAAGGCTCAAAAGAGTTGAAAGGAAAGAATTGCATTACCAATGTACCCTGGGTGCTCCTCATAACGTCTCGGAGGTGCCCGTGGAGCGAGTGGCCTGAACCCCATTTGTTGATGCGGTGGGATTTGCATGGAATGCGTCCCCTAGGTTCAGGGGTTCTCAAAACACTATGGGGAGGAATTCTGGAGAAGACAGAGTGCTATTCCATGGCATCTTGTGGTGCCTGCTTTCACAAGGTTCTCTTGGTTCTGCAATATGATCAAATAACCGGTTCCCTTTGCAATTGCACAGAAGACGGCTTGCATCTTCAACTTCCTGAAAAGCCGGCGGTGATGCAACTCTCAGACCAGGATACTTTTTGATAAGATTGACAACACAAACTGAAATGTATTTATTACAGACGTTTGTATAGCACAGTCCTTGCCCTTAAAGCGGAGTTCCCACCCGAAAAGTGGAACTTCCGCTTTAAGGAGTTCTAACCCCCCGGCATGCCACATTTGGTATGTCATTTTTTTTTTGGGAGGGGGAGGGAGTGGGTACCTAGTTTTGACAGGTACACAGCTCCCACTTCCAACCGTGCCACCTCCTCCTCTCCCCCTCCTTCCCTGCAATCTTCTAGGAGGACACGTCACAGGTCCTAGAAGATTGCTCGGCCTTTCAGGACAGCGCAGTGGAAGCCGCAAGCTGCCACAGCCGGGGGTGCCAATGTGGGCGCCGCGGAGTGGAGAGGGAGAGAAGCGAGGCTTTGAGCGGCCAAATGGCTGGACCGTGGGACTGGTGAGTGTGTGTTTAGTAAAAGTCAACAGCTACACTTTTTTGTAGCTGTTGACTTCAAATAAACTGAAAAACGAGTGGAACTCCGCTTTATGGAGCTTACAATCTAAGGTCCCTAACTCACACACGATATATACTTTGCACACACATACACTATATTACCAAAAGTATTGGGACGCCTGCCTTTACACACACACACACACACACACATGAACTTTAATGGCATCCCAGTCTTAGTCTGTAGGGTTCAATATTGAGTTGGCCCACCCTTTGCAGCTATAACAGCTTCAACTCTTCTGGGAAGGCCGTCCACAAGGTTTAGGAGTGTGTCTATGGGAATGTTTGGCCATTCTTCCAGAAGCGCATTTGTGAGGTCAGGCACTGATGTTGGAAGAGAAGGCCTGGCTCGCACTCTCAGCTCTAATTCATCCCAAAGGTGTTCTATCGGGTTGAGGTCAGGACCCTGTGCAGGCCAGTCAAGTTCCTCCATCCCAAGTTCGCTCATCCATGTCTTTATGGACCTTGCTTTGTGCACTAGTCCAAATCATTTGGTGGAGGGGGGATTATGGTGTGGGGTTGTCTTTCAGGGGTTGGGCCCTTAGTTCCAGTGAGGGGAACTCTAAAGGCGTCAGCATACCAAGACATTTTACAGAAAAAAGAGGGAAGTTGGGACTTTGACTCATTCAAAGTCCCAACTTCCCTCTTTTTTCTGTATACAGTAACGGGGTGGAGGCACCTTAGGGTGCTTCATTTAAAGTCCCAATTCCCCTTTAATATATATACCAAGACATTTTGGACAATTTCATGCTCCCAACTTTGTGGGAACAGTTTGGGGATGGCCCCTTCCTGGTCCAACATGACTGCACACCAGTGCACAAAGCAAGGTCCATAAAGACATGGGTGAGCAAGTTTGGGGTGGAGGAACTTGACTGGCCTGCACAGAGTCCTAACCTCAATCCAACAGGACACCTTTGGGATGAATTGCAGTGGAGACTGCGAGCCAGGCCTTCTCACCCAACATCAGTGCCTGACCTCACAAATGCGCTTCTGGAAGAATGGTCAAACATTCCCATAGACACACTCCTAAACCTTGTGGACGGCCTTCCCAGAAGAGTTGAAGCTGTTATAGATGCAAAGGGTGGGCCAACTCAATATTGAACCCTACGGACTAAGACTGGGATGCCATTAAAGGTCATGTGCGTGTAAAGGCAGGTGTCCCAATACTTTTAGTAATATAGTGTATACACACACATACTAGGGCCAGTTTAGACAGGAGTCATTTAATATACCAGCATATCTTTGGAGCATAAAAGGAAAGTGGACATGAAAACTCCATGCAGATTTTGTCCTGGCCAGATTTCAAACCACTGGCCCTAGTGCTGCAAGGCAGATGTCCAATAAGCCATTGTGCTACCCTTAAATATAGGGCATGTAAACAGCTGATCAGCTTGATTAAAGCTAATTTTTTGCCCCAACATGCCAGTATCTCGTATATCACTTCCAACACTTTCCACAGTAACACATACAGGAAGGTGTAGTTCAGCTTCCCTGCCCGGGTGGAGCTGTTACGGTGGCTGCTATGCAGGGAGGATAAAGGAAAAGAGGAACTCTGAGGACTCTGTAGGCATCATCAGGGGAGCAGCCATGGGATTGGATGCTTCTGCACTGGATGACCTTGGCAGCCATCTTTAGTGAGGGCAGTGCTAATAAATAGTGCAGTTGGTGTGCATTTGCAAAGTGGCTAGGTTAGGGGCAGGAATACGTTGGTGAGGGACATGGTGTCTAGCACAGGGAAAGGTTCTGGTGGAGGAGGGACAGTGTAGGGACCTTACACCTGAACTGCTACTCTATGGACCTTGCTTTGTGCACTGGTGCGCAGTCATGTTGGAACAGGAAGGGGACATCCCCCAAACTGTTCGCACAAAGTTGGGAACATGAAATTGTCCAAAATGTCTTGGTATGCTGACACCTTAAGAGTTCCCTTCACTGGATTGAAGGGGTCAAGCCCAACCCCTGAAAAACAAACCCACACCATAATCCCCCTTCCATCAAATGATTTGGACCAGTGCACAAAGCAAGGTCCATAAAGACATGGATGAGCGAGTTTAGAGTGGAGGAACTTGACTGAAGCTGTTATAGCTGCAAAGGGTGGGCAGCCTTCCCAGAAGAGTTGAAGCTGTTATAGCTGCAAAGGGAGGGCCAACTCAATATTGAACCCTACGGACTAAGACTGGGATGCCATTAAAGTTCACATGCGTGTAAAGGCAGGCGTCCCAATACTTTTGGTAATATAGTGTATACAATGGTATGCCTAAAAAAACACTAAAGTGAAAAAAAAATGAAGCACACAAAGTCAGGTGGCAACACCTATAACTCCCATGTGGACAGAAGTCGATAACTTTGTCAATGGGATCTTGCAGGGCACCCAAGGCATTTAGAGAGCCAGGGGCTGACTCCGCCTGTCATCCTCCACCTACAACTAATATACAGTACACAGCAGGTGATTTCTAATCTGTTAGAAACGGTTCCAAAGTTACAGACTTTGTTGTGATCCTCGAGAATTAATTTCTGGAGCCAGCAGCTCCAGAGGTCAGTGAGGGCTTGTTTTAAGTTGAGTCAGATTTTACTGATTGTTAAGAATATGTACCGTATTTATCGCCGTATAATGCGCACATTCATTTTAAGAGGGAAGTTTCAGGAAAAAAAGTAAACTTTAAATAAGGAACTTTGAAGCAAAATAAGGGTCAGTGCCCATCTGCAGCCTCATCAGTCCACATCAATGCAGCAGCCTCACCATTGCCATCAATGCAGCAGCCTCACCATTGCCATCAATGCAGCAGCCTCACCATTGCCATCAATGCAGCAGCCTCACCATTGCCATCAATGCAGCAGCCTCACCATTGCCATCAATGCAGCAGCCTCACCATTGCCATCAGTGCAGCAGCCTCATCATTGCCATCAATGCAGCAGCCTCACCATTGCCATCAATGCAGCAGCCTCACCATTGCCATCAATGCAGCAGCCTCACCATTGCCATCAATGCAGCAACCTCACCATTGCCATCAGTGCAGCAGCCTCACCATTGCCATCAATGCAGCAGCCTCACCATTGCCATCAATGCAGCAGCCTCACCATTGCCATCAAGGCAGCAGCCTCACCATTGCCATCAGTACAGCAGCCTCACCATTGCCATCAATGCAGCAGCCTCACCATTGCCATCAGTGCAGCAGCCTCACCATTGCCATCAATGCAGCAGCCTCACCATTGCCATCAATGCAGCAGCCTCACCATTGCCATCAATGCAGCAGCCTCACCATTGCCATCAATGCAGCAGCCTCACCATTGCCATCAGTGCAGCAGCCTCACCATTGCCATCAATGCAGCAGCCTCACCATTGCCTTCAATGCAGCTTGATCGATGCCCATCTGCAGCCTAGAGGGGACAGGGAGGGGGGCGGGACGAGCGCCGACAGATTACATACAGTGAGAATCTCCTATGATAGACAGAGCAGTGGTCCAATGGCGGCCCAGGAGACAGGACTTCCTATTACAGAAGCCGCCAAGTAAACAGGAGATTCTCACTGTATTTAATCTCACGGCGCTCATCACGCCCTCCTCCCTGTCCCCTCCGAGGCAGCTAAAATTGACGTATTGGCGTATAACACGCACACGCTATTTGCACCCAATTTTCAGCGTCAAAGTGGAGTTCCATCCAAAAGTGGAACTTCCACTCATCAGATTCCTCCCCCCCTCCGGTGTCACAATTGGCACCTTTCAGGGGGGAGGGGGGTACAGATACCTGTATATTACAGGTATCTGTACTCACTTCCGGCATAGATAGCCGCAGAATCTGCGGTTATTTACGCCACTTCCTGCTCCCTCCCCGCTGCCTGCTGGGAAACACACGGGTCCCAGAGGCAGCAGGGGCCATCCGTATTGCGCGCCGCACGGCTTCACTTCCTGATTCCCTTACCGAAGATGGAGGCGGCAGCACCCGAGGACCGAGAGATGGTTCGGCCTCGGGTGCCGACATCGCGGGCGCCCTGGACAGGTAAGTGTCCATGTTTTAAAAGTCAGCAGCTGCAGTATTTGTAGCTGCTGACTTTTAAAAAAAAAATTTTCGGCGGCGCTCCGCTTGAAAAAGTGCGTGTTATACGCCAATAAATACAGTAATTACTTTCATTCCCATACTTTGGCCATTAAAAAAAATCTTTCACAGAACTTGTTGAGAACACAAAGCTACTCATTCTTCCTCCGATATGCAAAGTGTAGCTTACACTACCTTGACCTCAAAACTTTCCTTTGAAAACAGTAATATTAAATGGAGAAGGAACTCAAAGATTTCTTAATGGTTTAGTAACAGCTGAGTATGAGCTAATGTACTCCGGTGTGCAGCAATCTCTTGTGTTTGTATGTGATATGGAGGAGGAACTTACAGTAGTTATGCAAGGTAGTCATCATTGGATACAAGTCCATTAGTAATGGAAGAGTCTTGCTTTCATCCAGAGACTCTTTCTGCACTTTTTTCAAACAGCCACGGACTGTAACTCATTAGTAATGGCCAAATTATACTTTTTTTTTTTTTTTTAATTCACCTTCAATCCACAAAAACATTTAGCATGGAAGAATTTACTGCCCAGCAGTTAGGTCAGTACATTTTGAATAAGAGGTCCGTCCACCCAATACTATAGTGAACCACATGACTGACTACTATATCACTCGTGGCTCTATTGGTGAGATCTCTGTACTGAGTCCCCAAATCTTCCCCTTCTCTGCTCATTATGAGCAACTCAAACCATCCCTGCTGGGTCTGTCTTTTTATATTATGGAAAAGCTAGAACATACAAAGGTTGAGAAGATCTTGCTGCTTGACTATCCAAGGAATATAACAATACAAGTGATGATATGTAGTCCACCAGGATCCATCTACTTTTCAAATCTCACTTTTGGGTGCACTGCCCCTTGAAGTTTTATTGGTCCATACATAGCTGCTCTTCATTGGCATAGTGTTGTAGGTAGGTGTAGGTTGACCTCCGTACAGAGATGCCACTGTCTGCAACCACCATGCAGAGAGAGTGGAGAACAGGAGGAACCACGTTCCTCTTAGACCTTCGTACACATCATCGGGTGGGCAGCTGTCCGATTGGATGCTGCTGCCCTGGATCACTTCCAAGGCCATCTTTGATGAGGGCAGCGCTTACAAAGAGCACTGGCTCACTGCGGTTGGTGCGCATTAATGCATGTGATTAGGTCAAGGACAGGAAACCGCTAGATAGGGAGAGTGTGCCTAGTGCAAGGGAGAGTATCCAGAGGAGGAGGGACAGTATAGAGATTGTTCATTAGTGGTGCGGTGTGGAAACTTCCACCACTAGTACCTTGTTGCATACTGCCTACCAGCCGCAACCTGGGCCGGGTGCTGTCAGTATCTTAGCATCGCTCTCAGCAAGTACTGCATAATCAACTGTGATGCCGTGTACAAACGAGCGGACTTTTTGACCGGACTGGTCCAAAGGACCGAGTCCGGCAGACTATTCGACCGTGTGTGGGCTTCATCGGACCTGCAGCGGACTTTTTCGGTTGAAAATCTGACGGACTTTAGATTTGGAACAAGTTTCAAATCTTTACGTCGGAACTCCTCCGGATCCAGTTCCTATCGAAAAATCCGCTCGTCTGTATGCTAGTCCGACGGACGAAAACCGACGCTAGGGCAACTATTGGCTACTGGCTATCAACTTCCTTGATTTAGTCCGGTCGTATGTCATCACGTACGAATCCGTCGGACTTTGGTGTGATCGTGTGTAGGCAAGTCCGTTCGCTGGGAAAGTCCGTAGAAAAGTCCGTCGGACCAATCCGGGCGAAAAGTCCGCCTGTGTGTACGCGGCATGAGTGTGTCTGCCAGTTTGAAGCCCTGTACAGTGTGGCTGGAACATTCTTGACCTCTCTTACTCCTACAAGTTCCATTTTGAGTGTATGTTTGTATTTGACTCTCGGTAATTCTATGGGCCAGCTCTCTAGTCACTATGCCTGATATACTTAAAATCCTTCTCCACAGAATCTTCTCAGCATATTTGTTTTTTTATCCAAAGTAGGTCTGTAGGTCTTCAACCCACTCCAATTGTTTGGGTTTTGGACTGAAATGCAGAACATGATAACATTTTTCACACACATAAATTAGACAGGAGCCAATGAATCTACCTGCATGTCTTTGGAGTGTGGAAAGAACCCCCCAATGAACATAAATATGCAAACTCCATGCAGATAGTGTCCTGACTGAAATTTAAGCCAATGACCCCATCACCATCAAGAACAGCAAGTATAATACCATTTCCTACTCCTAATGTGATTTGGAAGTAAACATTTTCCATGGCTGCCCAACCCCTCAGAGGTGATGACTTTTTTGATAAGTTTGTTTAGTTTTTTTTGTCTCTGACCCAATCCAGTACCCCAAATTGGTCCTCAGTGGCCGCATCAAACAATTCCTGGAACCACATGAGTAAAGAAAATGCTAGTTTCCTATGTACTTCTTGCTGGCAACTGAAAGATCCTGGAAAATGACGAAAGTAAACTTATTATTATACAATAAATTATGTTCAACAGAAAGCTTTCAAGTATCCTGAATGGCAGAAAGCTAGAATTTTGATGATGAGTGGTCACCCGGGTTGACTTATGTACAATTAGTGACACAGAGGGGGTTATTTACTAAAGGAAAATCCACTTTGCACTGCAAGTGCACTTGGAAGTAAAGTCGCTGTAGATCCGAGGGGGACATGCAAGGAAAATAAAAAACAGCATTTTAGCTTGCACATGATTGGATGATAAAATCAGCAGAGCTTCCACTCATTTCAGATCTACCCCTCAGATTTAGAACGACTGCACTTGCTGCACTTGCAGTGCAAAGTGGATTTGCCTTTCGTAAATAACCCCCAAAGTGTGCAACAGGTCTGCATGATAGACTTTCATCCCTTATCCTTCTTCTGCTTCTTCTTCTCCTTCTCCTTCTCTTCTTCTCCTTCTCCTCTCCTTCTTCTTCTATCCTTCCTCTTTTTCTTATGTCCTTCTTCTTCTTCTTTTGTCCCTCTTCTTCTGTTCTTCTTCTTTTGTCCTTCTTCTTCTGTCCTTCTTCCTTTTTTCTTTATTTGTCCTTCTATTGTCCTTCTTATTATGTCCTTCTTCTTTCGTCCTTCTTCTTCTTCTATCCTTCTCACTTTTTTCCTCCTTATTCTTCTTCTGTCCATCTTCTTCCTCCTCTGTCCTTCTTGTTCTTGCACTCAACCATTCGCTCTTTATTCTCTTTCTTCTTGCAAACATTCTCCTGTCTTCCTCTTGCACTCAATTCTTCGCACTTTGTTCTCTTTCTTCTAGCAATCCTTCTTCTCCTCTCTCCCCTTCCACCACTCTAGGGGGGGACTGGGCCCAGTGGCAGGGAGGCATTTTCCCTCCTCAGACTAATGTTTCTGCAAAATACTGGGCTGGTTGGAATTGGCTCAGAGTGGTGACATTCTCATTGCAGACCTTGGAACACCTCCAGTTATTGGAAGCAGTTGCGGGTCCCACAGTCACTAACAGTGCATCTTCTCCCTTTCCCTTTTCACTCCTCCTTTTTTTTCTCGCCTCCTTCTCTACCTTTGATGTCCCATTTATTCCTAGTCCTCCTTTTTTCCCCTACTTCACTTCTTCAACCCATCTTCACCTCTCTTCCCATCTCTACTTCATGTCTCCTTCAACACTTATTTCCTTTTCTTTACTTCATCTACTCATTGTCCTGCGTTTTTTTCTCTTTCTACACCTTCCTGTGTGTTTTTTGCTTCTTTTTATCTGGAAGAAATCAGCTATAAAAAAAAAAAGTCTGATTGATTTAAGAATTAGGTGTACTGCTGAAGATTGACTTTAAAGTGTTTGTAAAGTCAACTTTTTTTTTTTTTCTTAGTTTAGGATAGAGTAGGGAAGGGTTCAAACCCACATCAGACATCTATTGCTACATTTGTAGAAGGCAGTAATGGGGTCACGCCAATGTTCATAGAGTCCAGGAATTTTTTTAAATTTATGTAGCGCACTACCCCCGTAGGAGCTGCTAGTTAGTTCGTTCCTTTTCGCCAGTGTGGTTCTATTACCCCCCTCCCTCTATTGATGACACAGCAGACAGTCTTAAACAGATAAACGTGAAACTTTATTCTTTCCATTGGTGCATAGCTGAAAAGAATGTGTGATATGTGCAATCTGTATCCTCAGGAAATATGAGCTGCCTTTATAATCTTGGTTCCTGTAATGGTAGTTATAACCTTTTCCCTTGGTGAACCGACAGCGCCCCTCTGAAAGACACCTTGGGTCTCAGATTTGTAAGAATTGTTAGGCCTCACCTGCCCATCTTGACTTCCGCAATCCTCCCTGGTCGGTTCAGGAAAAGTCCCAGATAGCCCCGATCTACCGCATCCTCTTGACAGTCACTTCCTGCTCCTCATGTTCAGAACCATCCCATACGATAATGTCTGATCCATGACTCCTGGAGATTCTTTAAGTATCTTTAACCACCTCCTTTCCTCCATGGCACAGTCCTCTCCCCCACGGCACACTCCTCTCCTCCAAGGCATACTCCTCCACGGCACACTCCTCTCCTCCATGGCACACTCCTCTCCTCCACGGCACTCTCCTCCACGGCACACTCCTCTCCTCCATGGCACACTCCTCTCCTCCACGGCACACTCCTCTCCTCCACGGCACACTCCTCTCCTCCACGGCACACTCCTCTCCTCCACTGAGGGGAGAGAACCCCAGCTGCACCAACTTCTACATGATGACCTCTTCTGCCAAATCTTTTCCCATCAGCCACTCTTTGAGCATGTGACCCACAGTTTATATGAGCCTGATAGCCCCCCACTCAAATTAATAATTGGTTCAGGGTAGCCCATACAACTAACTGTATCCTGTTTCCAATTTACCTTCCCTCCAGCACCTCTCACTGGATGAACAAGGCATCACTCTCAACAGAATGCAGGTGGTCACACCCCCAATTCTACTCTGTCATTTCTCCCAACCAAATCAAACCCAACCAAGCTTAAACCAACAGGGTAATGCACTGGAATTTTTACCTAACACTAACCTTCACTAACTAGTTAGAACACACCTAAGTAGGTGGGCGCTACATATATAACCGTAAAAAAAAAAAATTCACAGGTTTACTCCCCCTTCATCAGGGCTTAAATAGTATGTAATCTTAAAATTGGCAGGACTTAATGATATTTGACTTTATGATATTTCTACCTGTATATACAGAATCAAGAAGTGGGTAATCTCAATAGCAGATCTGTGTAGCATTCAAAGTGTTCCCCGATTGGACAAGGTGAAGAGGCGTGGTGGTCACACTCTCCAACTCCTTCTATCAGAGAATGCTTTGCATTCATTCAGAAGATACAAAGCCTTCTCTGAATGTTACCCATGCCAAGCAGCCAACCTCCTGAGTTCACAATGCAGCAGGGCAGGCGCTTGGCGCAGGACCCGGAATCTAGTGGAGATCACAGGAGTAACTGTTTCTACTACAGTGATTTTCAACTTCTAGGGGTGTCAACAAGTTATGGTATATACATAGTTACATTGGTAAAAGCTGGACCAATGTAACTATGTAGAAAATATCCATATGTGGAATTATTCATTAAAGGGGTTGTAAAGGTATTTTTTATTTTTTTTTAAAATAACAAACATGTTATACTTACCTTAACTGTGCAGCTCGTTCTGCACAGAGTGGCCCCGAACCTGGTCTTCTGGGGTCCCTCGGCGGCTGTTTCAGCTCCTCCCCGCAAGCATTTACCACCTTAATGCGAGCTCCCTCGCATGGTGGTGAGTGCTTGCGGGCGCGCTCCTGTGATACAGCCGGCGGCTATAGCCGCTCGCTGTATCACTCGGCCCCGCCCCCCGGCGCGACGCGTCATCGGATGTGATTGACAGCAGCGCGAGCCAATGGCTGCGCTGCTTTCAATCCATCCACTGCAGCCAATCAGCGACCAGGCTGAGCTGCAATGAAGATGACGAGGACGAGCAGCGAAGATTCGAGGCGTCAGGTAAGTAAAACGGGGGGGCTGGGGGCGGCGGTACTGTCAAAAGTTTTTTCACCTTAATGCATAGAATGCATTAAGGTGAAAAAATTTTTACCTTTACAACCCCTTTAACTTACAGCTTAGAGCTCAAAGTACGGGGGTTCTTCAAAAAGTTTCTGCACAAAGTACGAGGGTTCTTCAAAAAGTTTCTGCACAAAGTACGAGGGTTCTTCAAAAAGTTTCTGCACAAAGTACGAGGGCTCTTCAAAAATGTCTGCACTTTTTTTAACAAGGTTATATATATATATATATATATATATATATATATAAGTACGGAAACCTTTTGAAGACCCCCATGTTTTTTAACTAAACAAATTTGCCAAATGCTCCCCTACCTACATAAAGCACTAAATAAACAGACAGTACTGGACCACTGTTCTTCCGGGCCCCATAGCAGTCAGATGGTCTGCTATAACTTTACTTACGCTCTTGAATTCAATGAAGCGGTCTTATTCAAAAAGCGGACTTCAAGTAACTTAACAAGTCTGCATGAATACATTCTTGACATGTCAAAATATATTTAAAAAGGAAACAGCGCTCAGAAGTGTAAGAAGTGAAAAAAATTAGCTGCCAACACTTATAGATCCTGACACAAAATGCTACATAAACCTTCACAAAGAGTTTATAAGCACTCAAAAAACAAGTGTAAACAAATTGTACAAATAATATTCAAATAAGATCAAAAGTAAAGGAAAATATGTCCAAGCAAAGAAAAACAGGCAGAGGCAAAAAAAACAGCGTGAAAAAAAGTATAAATAAGTTCAAATATGTGATGAATCCACACAAAAAATCTCCTAATAGGGAATTCCCAGCAGATTAATAGTGAATCAAATGCATTATTAGTGATCTAGTGCTCTAGTAGCCCACCCCGATGCGTTTCGTCACAACGGACATCATCAAACATTCTGGTAAGGTGCATCTATTCACTAGAGCACATGTTTGCGGTGAAGATCTCTCATTTTCACTCCCTTCATTTGAAATGTATTTATTTTGGAAGATTCACTATTACTCTGCTGGGAATCTCCTAATAGGACTTTCTTTTTGTGTGGATTCAGCACATGTTTGAACTATATATACTTTTTTCACGCTGTTTTTTTTTTTTTTTTTTACCTCTGCCTGTATTTTTTCAATTTTTTCTTAGGATGGACATATTTACCTTTTAGTTTTGATCTTATTTGAATATTGTTTGTATAATTAGTTTACACTTGTTTTTTTAGCACTACACTTTTTTTATGAATGTCAAAATATATAGCTACAGTACCATTTATGAAAAAAGCACCACCTTAATAATTAAAAAGCCGTCCTTGATATCCAATCTTGGCTGAAATGATGCCACCAGTCTGCTGCACGCAGGAGGAAGCATTTTCTCATTCTCCTCTCCCCACACATCAGACTGAAAACTGTAACTTTGTAGCAAGTCCCAAGGTGAGAGATTACAGCAAAGGGCTTATCTGTGTCAGGCATTTAGGAAACACGGCCAAGAATGGCACAGGCACCAGGATTTTCATGATTGTCAGCTCTGTGCCATCATATCAGTCCAGGAAGTAGATGGTGACCCTGGATGCATCCTGAACAAAGATGGCGCTGTCTCCTTTAGGTCTCCTTTAAGTGCTGTAACCCAAAGTCCTTTTTTTATCAGTATGACTTGTGTAGACTGAATTCTGATTGGTTGTTGTGGATTGTCACCCTTACGAATTAGCAGTCTTTACTGAACAAGGCTAGCAATAGGCTCAGTTTACAAAGCTAAAACACCAGCATAAACGATCATTATTTTTTTTACTTGCCAGGTATTTTATTTTTCAGATATTAAAGTGACAGGTATTTTTATTTATATCCAATGAGATAAAAAAAATACAATCACATGGCTAAAATAAAGATTATCATCTGGGCGTGTTAGCTTTGTAAATACTAAATACTACAGTCCTGTGTGCTTGCAAAGTGACTCAGTCTCCTGGAATTCTTACGAGTCATGTGACCAGAGCTTTATATATTCAGCATATATGCCGTCTGTTTATAATAAGATAGCACTAATGGAGGTCAGAGGACAGGCAGATAGCTTTTACTTTAAATCACAATGTTCCTGTAATACTTCATAAGACAGGCAACTGTAAGCAAATCCTCCAGAAACAGAAGTGTAGGGTATAAAATTCAGACATTGCGACCTAAATACACTCACCTGCCGCGTTCTTCCAGAAGCACATTTGTGAGGTCAGGCACTGATGTTGGACGAGAAGGCCTGGCTCGCCGTCTCCGCTCTAATTTATCCCAAAGGTGTTCTATCGGGTTGAGGTCAGGACTCTGTGCAGGCCAGTCAAGTTCCTCCACCCCAAACTCGCTCATCCGTGTCTTTATGGACCTTGCTTTGTGCACTGGTCCAATTAATTTGGTGGAGGGGGGATTATGGTGTGGGGTTGTACTTCAGGGGTTGGGCTTGGCCCCTTAGTTCCAGTGAAGGGAACTCTTAAGGCATCAGCATACCAAGACATTTTGGACAATTTCAGGCTCCCAACTTTGTGGGAACAGATTGGGGATGGTCCCTTCCTGTTCCAACATGACTGCGCACCAGTGCACAAAGCAAGGTCCATAAAGACATGGATGAGCGAGTTTGAGGTGGAGGAACTTGACTGGCCTGCACAGAGTCCTCAACCCGATAGAACACCTTTGGGATGAATTAGAGCGGAGACTGTGAGCCAGGCCTTCTCGTCCAACATCAGTTCCTGACCTCACAAAAGTGCTTCTGGAAGAATGGTCAAACGTTCCCATAGACACACTCCTAAACCTTGTGGACAGCCTTCCCAGAAGAGTTGAAGCTGTTATAGCTGTAAAGGGTGGGCCAACTCAATATTGAACCCTACGGACTAAGACTGGGGTGCCATTAAAGTTCATGTGCGTGTAAAGGCAGGTGTCCCAATACTTTTGACAATATAGTGTATATATCATAGTTTTTTAAATTTCCTACAGACTAAATAATATACACTGATTTGGCTTAAATTTCATCTTCAAGAAATGTAGCAGAATACATTTTGGCCTAAATTCATGAAGAAAGATTTATTTGCAAAATGTTATAACAGAAACAAAGAGAAACGTGTTTTCAACATTTTTGGTCTTTTTTAATTTATTTAGAGATAAAAAAAAACCCAGTGGTGATTAAATACCACCAAAAGAAAGCACCATTTGTATGAAAAAAAAAAAAATGTAAAAATTTCATTTGGGTACAGTGTTGCATGACCGCGCAATTGTCATTCAAAGTGTGACAGCGCTGGAAGCTGAAACCTGGCCTGGGCAGGAAGAGGGTACAAGCGCCCCGTATTGTAATGGTTAATGCCCCATCTATAATGGCAGGGGAAGAGTTTGGGCTCCACAATATTTAAAGCTTTGCCAACTTTTTCAGCTTATGCAGAAGTTAGAACAGATCCTGAAAGTTAGCGTATGCTGTGTTATGTGTATGCTGTATGCACAGACTAGGGCACCTCACTCGGGAATACTGGGCCTCTTTTAGAAGGTCTCCAGAATCTCCGGTCTGAAATGTTCTTGCAACATCTTCTTGTTTACAGCTGCTCCACATGACCCTAATATAATCTCCATAATTTTGTACACTATGCAGCCAAACATTTGTTGAAACATGACCTTCACAGCTGTATGAGAGATTTTGGAGGGTGTCCATGAGAGATTTTGGAATTCATGTCCGTTCAGCCAAAGGAACATTTAGGAGGTACTGATGTTGGATGAGAAGACTTAGCTCACAATCGGCATACCAAGTCATCAAGGTGTTCAGCAGTGGCGGGGCCCATCCATTAGGGGCGCCGGAGTGCTGCCCACTCTATCCACGGCCGCCACCCCCATGCTCTATCCTCTATTTTGACAGGACACCGCCTACCCCAATTCATGTGTTCAGGCCACTTTCAGGAATTACAGCGGTGGGGGTGGTTTATTTTTCGTAGCAAATGATTAGAGCCAGAGGCTCTAATAGGCTTCCAAATAGGGTTGGCTCGTGGCGCGGAGCATTGCGTCAGGAGCCCACCCAGGAGTTACAACAGCGTATGAATATTCGCTATTGAAACACTGATCCTCAATCCGGCATCCAGCCAATCAGAAGCAGAGACCTGGTTTCCGATTGGTCGAAAAGAGAAGAGTCCCAATGGGCCGCCGAGGAGGAGGGAGGAAACGGAAGCTGCCGCGATGCCCGTGGAGAGCAGGGGAAGGGAAAGCTGTCGCCGCCGGTGAAGCCCGGGAGAAGGGCTGCCCACCACAGTTGGGGTAAGTGCACCAGCCCCGACCGGGGGGGTTGTTTTATTTGCCGCCCCCCCCCCCAAAAAAAAAATACCTGCCGGCCGCCACTGGTGTTCAGTAGGGTTGAGGTCAGGACACTCAAGTTCCTCCACCCCAAAATCGCTCATCCATGTCTTTATGGAAAAAAAATAATATAAAAATAAGACAGAGCTACCTATTTAGCAATTGAATAATTATACTGTGCATTCATATATAACTCATAAATCTCAAAGTTCCTCAATTTATAATTCATAAATCATAAAGTGCATCTATGTACAATGTAAAAGTGCATACATAGAAATACTGATATCAAAAATATTAGAATAAAAGCAATTCCAAGAAGTGCATAAATAAATAAATCTTTATTAATAAAGTGTCTTGAGCAGAAAAAGATTCCAGGGTGTTCCCAATGCTATAATAATGGTGTATACACAGTCCTAGTTCTTCTTATGCTCCTTCCAGTGCAGTCTCCACCATACTAAATAAACTCACCAGAACCATTTGCAGGTAAGACCAGCAGCAATGCATGTAAAAATGGTTTGCAGGAATAACAATGTGTCCAGGCTTAGCAGATCTCCCTCCAGAATCACCATATACTGACACAGTACCCACACATATACCCAATAAGAAAGAACAAAAGGAGCTCATATAGCATAAAAAATGTAAAGTTTCATTAATAAAAGAACCATCACGCAAAGCACTCACACTGGACAGTGTCACAATCGATGCTAGTATATAGCACACTTAGATCTATTACCAAGCCGTCTCAAGCCCCAACCTCAAGCCACGAGTAGGGACCCAGCATGAGTGGTGAAGTCACGGCCAATGTCCTACGCGTTTCGTCATCCAATGTTTTCCAGGGGCGGAAATGGCTTTTATTCTAATATTCATTGGTTGCACAAGCACCTTTTGATATTGATATTTCTAATCGTGCACTTTTAAATTGTACATGGGTGAACTTTATGGTTTATGAATTATAAATTGAGGCAGTTTGTGATTTATGAATTATATATGAATGCACGTGTTATAATTATTTATTGGTAAATAGGTAATGCTGTCTTATTACATTTTTTCTTGTATTCTTTGATGATTACATAATAGAGATTGCTGTTGCACTTGATATTAGAACCCCCAAAAAAGAGGGGGGGGGGGGGAGAATGGAAATGAAGGGACCTTGCGATACCTTCAAAAAATAAAAAAATGTATACATAAGATAAAATCACTTATTTATTAAGATAATATTAAAAGTAACCATAAGAATATCATATATTGTTTGAAAAAAGGTATTTTTTTTCATATTTTGAGGGTATCACAAGGTCCCTTATTTTCCCTTCTTTGTCCCCTCTTTGGGGGTTCTAATATCTATGCCTGGGACTGGTACCAAAGTGATTTGTAATACAGGTACACAATAGTTATATTTTGCTGTTGCACTTAAGTTAACCACTTCAATCAAATTTCAGCTTTGCGCGCTGTCGCACTTTGAATGACAGTTGCGCGGTCATGCTACATTGTACCCAAACTAAATTTTTATAATTTTCTTCCCACAAACAAAGCTTTCTTTTGGTGGTATTTGATCACCTCTGAGGTTTTTATTTTTTGCAAAACAAACTAAAAAAGACCGAAATTTTTGAAGAAAAAAAAGTTATAAAATTGTGTTTTCTCCTTCCCTGACGGGCACTAATGAGGCAGCACTGATGGACACTGATGAGGCAGCACTGATGAGTTGGCACTGATGGGCACTGATGAGGAGGCACTGATATGTAGAATTGATGGGCACTGATAGGAGGCTCTGATATGCAGCACTGATGGGCACCAATAGGTGGCACTGATGGGCACTGACAGGCGGCACTGATGGGCACTGACAAGCGGCTGTGATTGGCACTGACAGGCAGCGCTGATTGACACTGATAGGCAGTACTGATTGGTACTGACAGGTGGCACTGATGGGCAGCACTGATGATGAGGTACTGATGAGGTTCTGACAGGTGTTACTGTAGGGCACTGATTGGCAATGTGATTAGCACTGTGGTGGGCACTAATTGGCATTGAATGGCACTTTATTGGGCACTGACAGGCGATCCTGAGGGGGCACTGACTGCCAGCTGATGGGCACCTTTTTGGCAGCTGTGGTGGCACATCTGATGGGTCTGTGCTGATAATCAATGTGCTGATTATCAGCACAGACCCCCCTCTGACAGGGAGAGCCGCCGATCGGGAAGCCAGCCATTCACCTGCTCAGCGGGGATCAGCGGACAGATTCCCTGCAAAGCAGACGGACTCCTAGTGGAGTCTGCCCCATGTGTAAAGGGCCTAACAATTTATATAGCTACTTGGCAGGGATCTTAGCAATTTGATCTCTTTTCGGTGCCCTGAAATTATTGCCCTGCCCCTCCTTCCCTGCATCTCTCCATTTCTACCGGGTCCCCAAAACCTACAACACAGTGGCAAAATGACCAGGTCGCAAAGGTGGCACTTGTGACCAGGTCCCAAGACGACAGGAAGGGGGCCGCTACAGAACAGTTGTTTTATTGGTTGAAGTAATTTTTTAGATCAAAAATATGTTGTTATGCCCTGTACACACGATAGGATTTTCTGACAACAAAATCCATGTTTTTTTTCCGACGAATGTTGGCTCAAACTTGTCTTGCATACACACGGTCAAAGTTGGTTGGAAATTCCGAACGCCAAGAACGCGGTGACGTACAACACGTACGACGAGACGAGAAAAATGAAGTTCAATAGCCAGTGCTGGTCTTCTGCCTGATTCCGAGCATGCGTGGAACTTTGTGCGTCGAAATTGTGTGCACACGATCGGAATTTCCAACAACGGATTTTCTTGTCGGAAAATTTGAGAACCAGCTCTCAAATTTTGCGTGACGGAAATTCCTATGGGAAATGAGTGATGAAGCCTAAACACGGTCGGAATTTCCGACAACAAGCTCCTATCACACATTTTCCATCGAAAAATCCTATCGTATGTAAGGGGCATAAGTGGCATGTATGGCCAGCAGAATTTGGGTTTTGGGACATGATTACCAAAGAGGGACAGTTGGGGACTACAAGTTTAATGGTAGTTTTTTTTTTTTCTTTTTTTTTTTGATTGCTGTTGTTTGTGTATAGCTGTACATTTAGATTTTTCTATAGATATGAGCTCCTTTAGTTGGCTGTTGGGTTACCAACTAGACCTGTTACAGTAGATTTTCAGCACAATGGCCAACTGAAGGAGTTTATGAGTGTGTAGGGAAATCACCATACCTGGAGGAAAGCCAGGCAAGCCCAGGGAGAACATGCAATCTCCATGCAGGTAGTGTTGTTGGTGGGATTCGAACCAAGGGCCCCAGTGCTGCAAGGTAGAAGTGCATTAGCACAAAGCTTGTTTTTAGGTAAAACCTAAAATGCTGAACATAATTTATTTTATTGCATACAGTATATTTATATCTCCTGTTTTCCCCCTAGGAAAGGAATGCAGCCAGGATGAGAGCACCTCCGCCGCCATTTTTACCGTACAGATGGACGATTATCTGGGAGGAAAGCCTATTCAGTATAGAGAGCTTCAGGGCTATGAATCCAGCGCGTTTGTTGGCTATTTCAAGGGAGGAATCAAATACAAGGTAAACTACGGGATCATTTTAAAATACAAACAACATCTTCTGTGTCTGCTAATTACGACAAAAACTTTAATACCTAACCCCAACCAAATGTCTGTTTCTATCTCTGTCTATGCACACAAGAAAAAACCTAAGATAAGTTCTAGCTCTGTTCGAAACTAAATGTAGCATTGAATGAAGTTGGGTGGGCATATTCTCGGTGGCCCCTCTGGGCCGGTAAGTGCTACAGAAGTCATCTGACAGTTTTTTTCTGGTGGCTTTTCTGGTGAGATCTCTTGGTTCCTAGGTCTGGAGACTTGCTCTTGCTACTATGGGGCCATCTCAGCTGAATTTTGTATTTATTTTATATTCTGGAAAGTGTAACGGGAGAAGTTAGGGGTGCCACAAAGATGGACAGGAACTCCTAAAAGTTCCAATTGGACCGGAACAAATTTGTAAGCTATGGCAGGAGATCTCGCTCTTGGAGTATACAAGGCATATAAGAAGCCAGGGGCTGACTAAGCCCACAGGGGTCCACCTACAAAGAAAATATTTTTTTTTATGGACTATCCCTTTATGTTCCAGCATAGCAGGATCTATTCTCTCTTACCTGAAGGCATACTGGTCTCTAGGTAAGAGTGACTAGAACAATAAAGCCCGGTAATCCCTAAGTGAATAGGGTTTATTGCTGCTTCACACAAATAACTTTTCTGTGGGTCATTAAAACATGGAACTGTCGAGTAATAACGCATACCAGCAGCTCTTCCTCTTCTCAGTATAATAGGCAAGCATTCCATTTAGCATATGTTTTACTATAAATAATGATCAGAGACCTACGGCAGCTCAAACTGGTCCTACTGGAAAAAACCTCAAGACAGCTGGTGAGGACTGGTGAGAGTAAGGGTAAAGGATAGCTGCATATAAGTATACCTTTTCAATTTTTTTTTTTTTTTTGGATGGAGTGGAGAGGGATTAGAACACCTGTCAGTTTTTATTTTGTGTTGTCCCCAAAAAAGTAATAGGTGGGAAATCTTCCAATGGGGGCACTAGTTCTGGTGACCTCTGGGTCCCCAAGGAAATCCCTAAATTTGCAGGGATTTCCTCTCACTTCCTGTTTGGCTATGGGACAGGAAGTAAAGTGGAATCTCTGCAATGGGACACAGAAAATAAAATCTGATGGGGGGGGGGGGTTAATCCTCCCTTACTCTATCCAAATTAAAAAAAAAAGTTTTGACAAGAGTTCTACTTTAAAACAAAAGTAACTTTGAAACTATAACCTCCTGCTTCTGTCTTTTTCCATCTCCATGTTTTGGGAGTTATCTCAGGGCTCCAGGACAAGATGAACATTGCTTACCTTTAGACAAGAAGTGAGAACAGGATCAGGTCAACACGGAGTCAGGAGAGGCGTGTGCTTTATTGAGTGCACTAGCCAGGTCCCACTTTGTGGATTGAGGAGCACTGACTGAGGCCCCTGTATGAATGAAGCCCACAAGCACTGTTTGCAGGCTGCAATTATGTACCTGGTGAAGAATAGAACATTGTGGAGGCCTCTCCTGCCCAACACTCCTGCAGATGGAGACAGAGAGCTTAGGTCCCAGCCGTCCCTGATTTCGAGCGAATGTCCCTCATTCGGAACAAAGTCCCTAAGTTTAGTCTGATTTATATAGTTGTATGTAAAATGCACCACTTATCTATCAAAAAGTGTTTCCCGTTGCTAAACCTTTCATCCAGTTTCTACATTGCTGCATTTGTAAATTCCAAGAGCCAGTATAAAAGAAATAGTAGTGGTAAAAAAGCACTTGAGGGTTTAACCAATCGCTTTTTTTGTACAATTCTCCTTTAAGAGGGGTGTGGCAGGGCATGTGTCCTATGCCTACATACTTTTGCTAATAGGTGTCCCTCGTTCCCATCTCAGAAAGTTGGGAGGTATGAGAGAGTGTGAGGACATGGAGTTTGACGTGTGCCAGAGTAGCTGGCTGGTGGTGTCACCTCTTTCAGTGAGTAGAGCAGGAAGTTGCAGTCCTCAGGATAGGATGCTGAAGCAGCTTGGCACCAGAGCAGGAGACGGTAGCAGGTTCAGGAAGCAGGCAGTAGTCAGTGACAGCCAGGTGGCGAGAGACCGAATTGGCAGGCAGAGCAAGTCCAGGAAGCAGGCCGAGGTCAGTAACAGCCAGGCAAAGCGGTACAGAAGCAGCAGGCAGAGACAAGTCTAGTAAACAGGCCGAGGTCAGAGTAACCAGATGAGCAAGGTTGAGGCAAAGAGCAGAGGCAAAGTCCAAGTGGAAGCTGGGTCATACACAGGTAGGCAAATACAACAGATCACTTCTCCAAGTGACATGTCCATTGGTCGGAGACGGTAAGTGGGCATGTCAATTGCTAAGTGCACGTGCTGAGCCATCAGAGAACGTCTGGTATTGCCCTTTCTCCCAGGAGTATGATAAGTCTGTACTGGTTTTCTGCTCTTCAGAATTTACCTTACAGCTGCATTCAAAAATACATTGGAAGAATATTGTTACACTGTATTTTGGCTAGTACTTATACTATAATGACTAATGCCGCGTACACACGAGCGGACTTTACGGCAGACTTTGACTTTTCGACGGACTTTACGACGGACTTTCCGAATGAACGGACTTGCCTACACACGATCAACCAAAGTCCGACGGATTCGTACGTGATGACGTACGACCGGACTAAAACAAGGAAGTTCATAGCCAGTAGCCAATAGCTGCCCTAGTGCCGTTTTTTGTCCCTCGGACTAGCATACAGACGAGCGGACTTTTCGTCGGGACTCCAGTCCGTCGGACAGATTTGAAACATGTTTCATTTCTAGGTCCGTCAAACTTTTGAGAAAAAAAAGTCTGCTGGAGCCCACACACGATCGAATTGTCCACCGGACTCCGGTACGCCGGACCGAGTGTGCGGTAAAGTCTGGTCGTGTGTACGCGGAATAAGAATTAGTCTTTGATCTGCATACAGCTGCTGAGCCATTCATTCATTTTCCGAAATCATAAATTACTACAATTCCTCTAATTTAAGTGGAAGGGAAGGGATCAACACTGTAAACAGCAGTGTGTACTCTTGTGATCTTTGTTTTTGGTCATCACAGTGATCACATGGTACAGAGCCACTCATATCATCAAAGACATCCAGTAATGGCTTTTAATGGGCACACTTTGGGTTGATTTACTAAAACTAGAGAGTGCAAAATCTGGTGCAGCTGTGCATGGAAGCCAATCAGCTTCTAACTTCAGCTTGTTCAGTTAAACTTTGACAATAAAACCTGGAAGATGATTGGCTGAGATTTTGCACTCTCTAGTAAATCAACCCCTGTCTGGCTGCAGGTTATTTCTGCAGTGATGTTTGTCAATGGTACTGCATAAATAACCCCCCAACAATCCACCAGTGATAGAATAGGAGTTATGCTGGTTTTACCAAATTTTATGTTTTTTTCTTCTTTGTGTTCTGAGTGTTTTTTTTTTTTTCATTTTGGTGTATTGTACTGTTTTTTTCTTTTAGATTGCTTTTAAGAAAAAAAAATTTTGTACTGCATATACTTATATAGAAAAATGTGCCGTGCCTACCAATACTATACAATTTTAAATACATATATATACAGTATATATATATATATATATATATATATATATATATATATATATATATATAATTTTGTTAAGGTCATGTTTACTCATTATTGACACAAGATAGAAAGCTTTTTAAGCTCCCCAGTTTATTATATTATATCGAATTGAATTGATAAGCTCGGCACACTTTTCTATAAATAATTTTTAGGGTGTGTTTTCACTTTATGGTGCTTGCGGCAGGAGTTAATTGATGTCTGTCTCGGTGAGACATTTACAGCAGATTGCATTTTACCTGATATTTTGAAAGATAATAATAATAAAAGATGGCAAAAAATAAAGTACAAAAAAAATATATAATGTCTCTTTAGATTTTTCAAGTTGCTACCTGCACACTGTTTTTTCCCGTTTGTGCAAATAAAAAAATAAATAAATAAAAAAAACATAAACAACAAAATACAACAAAGAAGTGAAAGACAAGGAAAATAACCCCCTTGGACATCATTTTTGTTACACATTTTTAGGGTATTTTTTTCCTCTTTTTAGCATACATGATCACACATGATATGAAAAAATATTTTAACCTCTTTGCACTTTTCCAGTTGCTACCTGCACAATGTTTTTTTCCTGTTTGTGTACAAAAAAAAACTTTAAAAAACAACAAAATTCAAACCAAAATAGAGAAAACGCAAGGAGAAAAAAAAAAACTCCTAAACATTTTTGTTACAAATGTTTAGTGTATTTTTTTTTCCTTGTAGCATACATTATCATGATCACACATTATATTATTATTATACAGGATTTATATAGCGCCAACAGTTTGCACAGCGCTTAACAAAATGGAGGCAGACATTACAGGTACATTACAATTTGGTACAGGAGGAATCAAAGGGCCCTGCTCATTAGAGCTTACAGATTATATGTAAGAAAACTTTTTTTTTTGCATTTTTTGTGTATTGTATTGTTTTTTTGCGGATTTTTAAAAAGAAAGTGATCGGATTCAGAATTTTACACATGTGAAAAAGCCCAAAAAAGGGAATCTTGCACTGTGGTCGTGCTTCCGTTACCCTATCTTTACATTTACATATCTCTACAGGAAACGTATACAGTGCCTTGTGGTATCTAACTGTTGCCTATTTACTCATAGAAATCTTTTTTAGAACGCATTTTAATTTCTCTACATTTTAAATATATATATATATATATATATATATATATATATATGTAGCAATAACTCACGGTGGAGCTGCTGGTTTAAAGCGGGCTTGTTACTGTCACCTTTGTTACCCCAATTTCACCAGAACCGGGTCTAGGGTCCCGTTGAGCTTAATGTAAGACAGTGTAGGCACCGGACACTTGAGTATCTTTTCCAATGCTTTAATAAAGAGTAACTGAAGGAAGTAGCAGGAAAGAGGTAGAAGAAGAGTTGCAGGGAAGTTCAAATACCTTTTCTTAGTATAGTATTAGGAATTGGAATCTTGTAGGTGAATGTACTCTCCTTTTAGAGTTGAATCTTTGCCCGCCCGGATAGGTTTCTCTCACTAACCTAGCAGCCAGTACACAGCACGAACAAAAGTGTCTACCACAGACTTGAATGGAACAGAAACCCGTACGATCCTCTGCCACAGGATGTAATGGTTTACGATGGATAGCAAACACAGCACTAGAGCCTTTAAGCCGACCCGGCAGTACTATGCGGTAAGATTACTTTAGGATACGTCCTCCAACTGAGTCACCAGGCCCCTCTCCAGACCAGCACTCTGCATGGTCCTTCCATGACGGGTCCTCCCCTGGGATCTTCTCAGTTGTCTAGCTTCTTCCCATAGGATAGACAGCCCAAGACCATTTCTCTGCCGCTGTGGTAGGCCCCAGACAGGCTTCTGGGCCCACCCACACGCTGCAGCAAAGTGGTCCTCCCGGTCGGAGGACCACGAGGTAGTACTCCTAGCACATACCTGTCGGCCAGGAGGGCCAGCAGGTGGAACGAAAAGAACCCTAAAACATGGCGTCTGTCCCATAAATACCCTCTCCCAGAATGCAACTCGGGGGACCACCTCCACCGAGTTATCTCCGGGACAGAAGAGCACTCGTGCGCTTTAACGTGTTGCCTTTCCAACACCGACCCATGGCGACAACGACACCCACAGGCACAGTGTAAAACTACATGCAACTCAGCCAAACTGGAACAGAGACAAATCTGACTATGTATGAACAGATAACCCACTAAATTTACCTATAAGCAGTAGATTGAAAATCTACCAGCGCTACATATATATTTTGTATTTTAATACTTTGACGAATTTGGAAAACCAATCATAACACCACATTTGTCTTCATTCCATCTGTTATCTGTATTTCTTTTTTCTTGTAATAACGAAGTAAGTGCTGGGAAAAGGGAACTAAAAAAAGAAAGCTTTGCTAAAGAGGAACCAATTGTAATTTATGGTTAGATATGTTTAGAACATCTACCTAAACAATTTTGTTCCTCACAGAGTGATAACATCTTATAATGAGTGCATATTCAGGATTTGTATTACCTGTAAAGTGGTTGTAAACCCTCACATATATCCAGTGAAGGGACTATCCTCAGGTAATACAAAGAGATTAAACAAATCCTCCTACATAAGTTGTATCTGTTTATCTGCAGCCCTCTCTTCTCTACAGCCATTTTAAATGACAAAGATCAAAGGCAAATTATCAGCTCCAGAAAGCAGGGGCAGAGATCTGATATCGCACACTGCACCGCATACAACAGGGAGCTGAGTGTAATCTGAGACCTGAGTGGAGGGAAAAGACACACATTCTCAGTGGGAAACATGCACAGCTGAGGCTGTTAGTCACCTGCTGTGTGTCGGCATGTATAGTCAGAAGTGACTCATGCAGATATTAAAGGAAAAAGAAAGCAGAAAACGGAAATGACACTGGGTGCTTTGGATAGAGAAAATCATACACTATAGAAGGATACACTTTATTTTTAATTTCAGAGGTTTACTACCACTTTAACTTGCTTTAGCCAAAGGACCGCTATAGCCCTGGCTTCCAGTTCTGGAAGGGCGTCCATGGATGTTTCCCCAGAACGCTGCCTCCTGTGTGCCCCTTGGGGGCGTGCATCAGGCGCATTCTGTGACCGCTGTGTCCTTTGGACACAGCTGACCACAGATCACGGTAAAGGGTGAATCACAGCAGCCCTTTACCATGTGATCAGCTGTGTCCAATCACAGCTGGTCACATACAAACAAACTTGTCGGTTATCAGCAGTCCTTTCCTCACGCGCTGTCTCTGTGTGAGGAAAGGAGAGCCAATAACCAACAAGCCTGTCAGTACTGATTATCAGTGCAGCCCCATCAGTGCAGCTTATCAGTGCTGCCTATCAGTGCCGCCTCATAAGTGCCTCCTCGTCAGTGCCCATCAGTGCCGCTACATCAGTGCAGCCTCATCAGTGCCCATTAGTTCACATCAGTGCAGCCTCATCAGTGCAGCCTAATCAGTGCCCATCAGTACAGCCTCATCAGTGTCCATCAGTGCAGCCTATCAGTGCCCATCAGTGCAGCCTCATCAGCACACACATAATTATTAGCACAGTTTTATAACAGGAAATGTTTTTTTCCCCGACTTTTCAGTTTTTTTCTGTTTGTTTAGCAAAAAAAACCCCCAAAACAATGGTGATCAAATACCACCAAAAGAAATCTGTTTCTGTCTCAAAAAATTATAAAAATGTCATATGAGTACACTGTGGCATGCCCATCAGTGCAGCCTAATCAGCGTCCATCAGTGCAACCTATCAGTGCAGCCTAATCAGCACACATCATTGAAGAAGAAAAATGTATTATTTGCACAATTTTATAACAGGAAATGGTTTTCTCCCCAACTTTTCAGTTTTTTTTCTGTCAGGAGATCTTTCAGACAGCAGTAACTCAACAGAGCAAAGAGCAGTGACCCACATGGTGGGCAAGTATTAACTGTGTGCTTTTGCAGGCTGGGCTTTGTTTAATGTTTATTTTTTGGATATGACAGGGTCACTTTACTTTCAATGTATTTTTATTACTAACGTTGCAAAAAGAATTATATCAGTTCAGTAGTATGAAACAAGACAAGATATAAACCATTTACTTAACCTTAAATCATATACTATACCAGGGATGCTCAACTACACGGCAGAGTGCATGAGCATCATGGGAAATGTAGTTTCAAAACATTTTGGGATCTTGGGTGCCAAGGTTTGCCATCACTGTACTATACTGTATATGAGATACTTAGAAACCTAACATATGTCCTTTATTTCTCAGGCTGGTGGTGTGGCGTCTGGTTTCCAGCATGTGGTCACTAACGATCTCTCTGCAAAAAGACTTCTACACATCAAAGGCCGGAGGGTGGTCCGGGCTACGGAGGTTCCCCTCGACTGGTCCAGCTTCAACAGTGGCGACTGTTTCATCATCGATCTCGGATCTGTAAGTCAAGATAATGACTGCTATTCCATGTGGGGTTAACTATTACTAATGTGGCACCCTTGTTCTAAAAGTAGGGCTACGGGTAAATTTAGTTATTCTGGGTGGTAGCCAGCCTGGCTAATTTGTAGTATTTAGTTTCCCTCCCAGTCCTGTTTAGCTGTGGTTTCTCCCTTTTGTCAGTAGGTGGTGCTGTTGCCTTTGACATTAGTGTGGTGGGCTACAGTGAGTTCAGGTTATGAATAAACATACCTTTCTCAGCTAATCAGATTAGTTGCTATGGGTGGATGTGTGTGAAACAGCGCCTGGCTGCTAGGCCTATCCGGGTGTTCAAGATTCTGCTGAGAAAAGCCTGCCAAAGATCCCGAAACAATTCTGAGAGGGATGGAGTTATAGAGAAGTACTAGAGATGACTCTTCACGGACCGGTTCTTCAAGAGAGAACTCATTCAAAAGAATTCAGTATGATGCAGTGAGAAAAGCTCAGTTACCATAAGAGACAGCCTATTCTACAAAGTACAGATGTGCTGGTTCAGTTTAAAGGCTTTTTTCCTGTACTGCTGTCTACCTTATTTCACCATTTTTGTCTAAGGAGTCTGTCAATCTGCCTGTTTGCTGATCGTTACTATTTTTGACTAAGGGTGTCCTATGCCCTATCCTCTCTCTCTCCCTCATTTTTTATGAGAAATAAACTTCTCTTTGTTCAAACATGAAAGTGACTGGTGCCCAACTTTCTTTCTTGTTCATCACCCACCATGCCTAGTAACCTGAACCCTGAGGAAGTATGTCAGCCCTCCCCACCTCTGGTAGTTACCACCAAGCTCCCAGAAAATTGGGGTAGGCACTACACTACATTGGTTTTCTTTCACTCAATGCCAAAATTCCAGGCAAATATATATATATATATATATATATATATATATATATATATATATATATATATATATAGTCACACTAGGGTAGGCAGTGTGTTACTGGCTGGGTCACCAAGTGATATACAAGAAAATGAATGCAGCTACCAAATCTAAGGTTGAATATATTACTTTTTTGTTCCTGAGTTGAGATATGCTTTAGGGCTTCAGCTAGCGAGAGGCTTTACTGTTAGGTTTACACCTGAGACCTTGTAATACTCATAAGTCACATGACACCAGGGAGGGAAAATAGCTAATTGGGCCCAATTTGGACATTTTCACTATGCCCTGTACACACGGGCGGACTTTTCGGCAACAAAGGTCCGACAGTCTTTCCGACGGACTTTCGAACGGACTTGCCTACACACGATCACACCAAAGTCCGACGGATTCATATGTGATTGACGTACGACTGGACTAAAATAAGGAAGTTCATAGCCAGTAGCCAATGGTTGCCCTAGTGTCGTTTTTTGTCCGTCGGACTAGCATACAGACGAGCGGATTTCTCGATAGGGACTGGGTCCGGCGGAGTTCCGACAAAAAGATTTGAAACATGTTCCAAATCTAAAGTCCGTCAGATTTTCGATAGAAACAGTCCGCTGAAGGTCCGATGAAGCCCACAAATGGTCGGATTGTCCGCCGGATTTGGTCCGTCGAACCAGTCCGGTCGAAAAGTCCGCTCGTGTGTACAGGGCATAAGGGGTGTACTCACTTTTGTTACCAGCGGTTTAGACATTATTGGCTGTGTGTTGAGTTATTTTGAGGGGACAGCAAATTTACACAGTTATACAAGCTGTACACTCACTACTTTACATTGTAACAAAGTGTCATTTCTTCAGTGTTGTCACATGAAAAGATATAATAGAATATTTACAAAAATGTGAGGGGTGTACTCACTTTTGTAAGATACTGTATACTTTAGACCAGCCCCCAGGGGAACAATTGAAATAATCATTGGTGTCATTGGCGGGCTGTGGTGTCCTCTCCTCCTCTACTGGAGTGCAGGCAGAGGCGGCTTCGGTGCCCACTCCTCAAGCTTCCTCTGCCGTGTGTCTCCTCTTCCACCAAAGCGCTAGGCATCCAATGTGATCGCCTGATGTTTGGCCAATCACGACCTGCCTCCTGATTGGCGGGGAGGAACTTTAGTGTGAAAATAGCAAAAATTCATTTGCTATCATCACACAACTGAGTGACACTCTAATCAGGTGCTTCAAAAAAACACCCACCCCGCATTGGAATCCAAAGTGCGGTGCCCTGATATGTAGATCAGTGGGCCAGACAAATGGATAGGGGAGGCAGTGCCAGTGTGCCTTCTATGGATGGGCCGCCACTGGTCAGTCGGAAGAATGCCCCTTACATTGTTGATCAGTCGGAAGAATTCCCCTTACATTGTTGATCAGTGGGAAGAAGGCCCCCCTTAAATCGGTGGTCAGTGAGAAGAATGCCTCTTACATTGGTGATCAGTGAGAAGAATGCTCCTTACATTGGTGATCAGTGAGAAGAATGCTCCTTACATTGGTGATCAGTGAGAAGAATGCTCCTTACATTGGTGATCAGTGAGAAGAATGTTCCTTACATTGGTGATTAGTGAGAAGGATGTTCCTTACATTGGTGATCAGTGAGAAGAATGTTCCTTACATTGGTGATCAGTGGGAAGAATGCCTCTTACATTGGTGGTCAGTGAGAAGAATGCCTCTTACATTGGTGATCAGTGAGAAGAATGTTCCTTACATTGGTGATCAGTGGGAAGAATGTTCCTTACATTGGTGATCAGTGAGAAGAATGTTCCTTACATTGGTGATCAGTGGGAAGAATGCTCCTTACATTGGTGATCAGTGGGAAGAATGTTCCTTACATTGGTGATTAGTGGGAAGAATGTCTCTTACATTGGTGATCAGTGAGAAGAATGTTCCTTACATTGGTGATCAGTGGGAAGAATGTCTCTTACAATGGAGACCAGTGGAAAGATGGTCCCCTTTACATTGGCTGTCACAAGAAATAATGCCTCCCTTACAGTGATGGTTAGAATGCCACCCTTACAGACTGCTAAAAATATCATTGGTATCATGCAGGCACCAAGAACCAGTAGGTCAATCAGCCTCACCTCACGGTGAGGCTGATTTTCAGGTTTAGGGAACCCATATTAAAAACACTTAATCGGGGGTTAGTAGGAAAACATATCTTACATTGGTGGTCAGTGGGTAGAATGCCCCCCCCCCCTTACATGGCAATCAGAATGTCACCCCCATAGACAGCTAAAAAGATCTTTGGTATCATGAAGGAACCATCATATGAGAGGTTAGTCAACCACAACCCCTTGCAACTTCTGGAGGAACCCTAGTGTTCCATGGAACCCTGTTAGAAATGTTAGGATTCAAACACCACATAGGGAACTATTGCACAATTATTGTTTAAATTAATATACTGTATATCTTTCAGTAGAACATTAAAAGGTCGACCAGAATGTGGTCAAATGTCCTGAAAGTGCTGGGGGCATTTCTAGACCAAATACTGTGTAAACGAGACCTTATTTTAGTAGATTATATTCTGAGTATATTATATTATATTGTGCTTTTTTAGCCTCTTCGGGTCAGTATCAACAAGCTTGACCTTGGATAGCCCTGACATTCTACTTGAATGTGATTGCAATATAATATTTGAATAGGAATTAAACACAGTACACAATGAGTAGAAATCAATAGTGCAGTATGAGCCTCTATGTAAACTGTGAAACAATAGAATGGAATTGGTGTAGTCTTCCACTGTTTGGGTTCCAGGTGTGGAGAGTCTAGAGTATCCACGTTTTTTTTTTGTTTTTTTTTTCAGTGGTGGTTAAACGTACAGTATATACTGATGAGATCCCAAAACATTTCATAATCCCTTTATCAACATGATTGGACATCACATTACCTGATTTTCTGTCTGTATGGGCTTTAAGCTATTAAAGAGGCTCAGAGTAAAATCCTATGCATAGGTGTGCGCAGCCTATTGGATTAATGTGTGCACCCAAAAGCTCATACACACATGTGTGTTTGTATATACACTATACAGGTATTGGGACACCTGCCTTTACAGGCACATAAACTTTAATGACATCCCAGTCTTAGTCCGTAGGGTTCAATATTGAGTTGGCCCACCCTTTGCAGCTATAACAGCTTCAACTCTTCTGGGAAGGCCGTCCACAAGGTTTAGGAGGGTGTCTATGGTGCGCAGTCATGTTGGAACAGGAAGGGGCCATCCAAAACTGTTCACACAAAGTTAGGAGCATGAAATTGTCCAAAATATCTTGGTATGCTGACGACTTCACCCTTCACTTGAACTAAGGGGCCAAGCCCGACCCCTGAAAAACAACCCCACATCATAATCCCCCCTCCATCAGTGCATAAAGCAAGGTCCATAAAGACATGGATGAGCGAGTTTACAGTGGAGGAACTTGCCTGGCCTGCACAGAGTCCTGACCTCAACCCGATAGAACACCTTTGGGATGAATTAGAGTGGAGACTGCGAGCCAGGCCTTCTGATCCACATCAGTGCCTGACCTCACAAATGCGCTTCTGGAAGAATGGTCAAACATTCCCATAGACACACTCCTAAACCTTGCAGACAGCCTTTCCAGAGGAGCTGAAGCTGTTATAGCTGCAAAGGGTGGGCCAACTCAATATTGAACCCTATGGAGTAAGACTGGGATGCCATTACAGTTCATGTAAATGCAGGTGTCACAATACTTTTGGTGTTATAGTATATATATCTATATCTATATGTCAGTAGGGCAGTGGACAGAGTCAATAGTTTTTTTTTTATTATATTATAATTTTTAAGAATTACATTTTTTAAAATAACTTTTTACAATATTATTTCTTCTTATTTTTTTCTATAATTTTTAGGAGGCACATTGGGGAGCTGTGGAGAAAAATCAGGGGTCTAAAGTAGGGTTGCCACCTGTTCAGAATTCACCTGGACAGTCCAGGTTTTGAATCATGTGTCCGGGTTTAAGGCGGACTGAAACCCGGACACATTATTGAGACTGGGCTGTGGCTCCCCAAGTAACCAAGATAGTCACACACATCCAGGACCTGCCATCCAGGACCTGCAGGTGGTTGTCTGGGGGGGGGGGGGGGGGTGATATCAGTGAGAGCAATTTGGCCACACCCACTGCTCCCTGGGGCACGCTATGTGCACCGCATTACTACTCTCCTTGGAGCACCCAAAGGTGTCCCAGGCCACTATATTCGGGTTTGGCTTGAAGAAAAGGTGGCAACCCTAGTCTAAACAGACCCTTGATGTCTCACTTTTGAGACAGAGAAACAGACACAGGTACCGATCGCTCATTCTGCATTAATTCAGAAATCCCCCAACCTGAAAGATCCCCTGCAGCAGCTGGCAGGAGAGGAGAGGGTGGAAGCCGGCAGCATGGGGGTGGGGGGGTGATGAAGACACAGGGAGGTTCTGGGCATGTTTATGATGTTTTATTCACGGCCACCTGGGAGTATTAGGTGTCACCATCCACCGTTGTGTATCCAAGATCTTCCTGTTACATTCTTCATTATATGAAATTAAAGCGGAACTAAACCCATCGATTTAACGGTTTGGAAAAAAAAAAAACGGAATGCCAGGAATGTAACGGTCACATTGGTTGTGCTGTCAACCAAACTGTCAAACCATCCAATGGCTGGTGTCATAATAACTGATCACATGTGCAGCACCCTGGCAGTTGTAGATCATACCGAAACGAATGGTCCCCATACACTAGACGCAAAATTGTTCAAAAATCTGGACCATTCGTTTGTTTTTCCTCTAGTTAATGGCCCCTGTTTTTTTTTTTTTTTTTTACAAATAAAAATTTGGTTTCGACTTTTCAGAGCCAAAAAACTGAAGGAACAGGTTGAAAAAATTCTGCTAAACGAATGACAAATTGAAAGTTTATTGTGTTTCTCGCCTGTTAAAAATGTAACTGTTTGCACTGCGCATATGTGACAAAACAAACGCAGAAACGGATTCATTTATGTCCATTGAACAAATTATCATTCGAGATTCAGCGATTACATGATGGCACCATCGCTTGCGCTCAGGGCTGAGTGCACCATCGCTTGCGCTCAGGGCTGAGTGTTCGTTATTCGAAAACGAGTTTGTGCGATTTTTCGTATAGTGTCAGGCTAACATTAGATGGAAGCTTCCTTGGCTGAAAAGGATAGGAAGGTTCCATTCTGCTTTTATAGGAAATTCAGCAGGATGGGGGGAGCCCCTCCTAAAGTGCACAGCAGGTATGCAGACCTGGGACCCTTGTTCTATGAATGGAAGCAGTGGTCCCTCTACAGAGATTTGACACGCCCCCCTGCTGAGTCAGAGCTAGATCTCTCCAATCAGCAGGGGGCATGAGCCCTGCTGATTGGAGATCTCTAGCTCTGACTCAGCAGTGGGGTGTTTCAGGCCTCTGCAGAGAGACCACTGCTTACACACAGAGAGCAAGGGTTCTAGTCTGCAGCATGCTGACAGGAAACAGGCTTTTCTATTCACGCTTTATCTCTAAATAAAATGGACTGTAAGACTTTACACACCTTATGATGCACCTGGAATGTATTCAATGGCTTTAAATTTAAATTGGGCTCTAACATTTCTTATTGCGGGGTTGATCTGTGGATGTTTGCGGTCTCCCGATTCAGCTGACCCGGTCTTGTTTTGGATTGATTGTCACGTCTCTAAGATTTTCATAGATGTCTCAGGTGGAGAAAGTTTGTTTGCACTTTAAAATAATTTTTTTTTCATTGCTTATACTGTTGTACAAAGGCTCAAGTGTTTTTTTTACCTAATGCATCCCCTAAGCCCCCCCTTGTTCTTACCTGAGCCCAATCTCGATCCAGCGATGTGCACAAGAGTAGTGGCTCTCGCCGCTGTCTCCCTCCTCATTGGGCAGATTGATAGCAGCGGGAGCCATTGGTTCTTGCTGCTGTCAATCAAGTGATGTGACAAGAAACAGGGATAGACAATAGACACAGACAGGGTTGCTCGGGAGCGAGCCCGCATGGGTACCCTGCTCTTCTATCCCACCACTGTAACCCCCTGCTCATCTGCCCCATCAATGTTCCCCCTGTCTCATCTGCCCCACCACTGTACTGCCATGCACATCTGCTCCACCACTGAACCATCTTCTCATCTGTACTAACACTGAACTTATCTGCTCATCTGCCCCACCACTGACCCTTTCTCATCTGCCCCACCACTGACCCTTTCTCATCTGCCCCACCACTGTACCTCCTGCACATCTGTCCCACCTCTGTTCTCCCTGCTCTTCTGCCCCACCACTGTAACCCCCTGCTCATGTGTTCCACCGACGTACCTCCTTTCTTCTCTGCACCCCTCTGCACATCTGCCCCACCTCTGTACCCCCTGCTCATCTGTCCCACCAATGTAACTCCTTTGTCCTCTGTCCCAACCACTGCCCCCCCCCCCCCCCCCGGTAATCTTTCCCACCACTGTAACTCCCTTCTCATCTGGCCCAGCACTGAACCCCCCCTGCTCATCTGCCCCATCACCTGCTTTTCTGTCCCACCGCTGAATGCCCTTCTCATCCCTCCCACCACTGTACTTCCTGCACATCTGCTCCACCGCTGTATCCCCATGCTCTTCTGTCTCACTACTGAATCACCTTCTCATCTGTCCTAACAGTGAACCCATCTGCTCATCTGCCCCACCAATGTACATCCAGCACATCTGTCTCACCTCTGTACCCCCCTGCTCTCCTGCCCCACCACTGTTCTCCCTGCTCTCATGCCCCACCACTGTAACCCCCTGCTCATCTGCCCCACCAATACACCTCCTTTCACATCTGCCCCACTGCTCTAACCCCCTGCTTTTCTGCCCCAGCAATGAACCCCCTTCTCATCTGGCCCATCACTGTAGCCCCCCTGTTATTCTGTCTCACTGCTGAACCCCCCTTCTCATCTCTTCCACCACTGTACCTCCCTGCGCATCTGACCCACCGCTGTACCCTCCCGCTCTTCTGTTCCACCTCTGAACCCCTACTGCTCATTTTCCCCACCGCTGTAACCTCTTCTCATCTATGATATATGTGTTATGCAGAGCAGTGAAAGGAAGCAGAGATGAGACACGTCTACCTGTCCTGGCACACTCATCCTGCTGATTCACCTCTCGCATCCAGCCCACGTGCTTGTATGTGATGTATGGGATGTATGGGATGTATGTGATGTATGTGATGTATGGGATGTATGTGATGTATGAGATGTATGGGATGTATGTGATGTATGTGATGTATGGGATGTATGTGATGTATGGGATGTATGGGATGTATGGGATGTATGTGATGTATGGGATGTATGGGATGTATGTGATGTATGGGATGTATGGAATGTATGTGATGTATGAGATGTATGAGATGTATGGGATGTATGTGATGTATGTGATGTATGGGATGTATGGGATGTATGTGATGTATGGGATGTATGGGATGTATGGGATGTATGGGATGTATGGGATGTATGTGATGTATGGGATGTATGTGATGTATGAGATGTATGAGATGTATGGGATGTATGTGATGTATGGGATGTATGGGATATATGAGATGTATGGGATGTATGGGATGTATGTGACGTATGGGATGTATGTGATGTATGGGATGTATGGGATGTATGGGATGTATGGGATGTATGTGATGTATGGGATGTATGGAATGTATGGGATGTATGTGATGTATGGGATGTATGGGATGTATGTGATGTATGTGATGTATGGGATGTATGTGATGTATGTGATGTATGGGATGTATGGGATGTATGGGATGTCACATACCAGCATATGGAATGGATGCACAATGATGAACTCAGTTTAGGGGTATTTTCTGAAAGCAGTGGGCCTGTGTCTAGGATCATAAGTTGGGCCCCCGCAGCTGAGAAAAAGTTGGGTGTGATTTTAATTGCGCTGAATACTGGCTGTGGCTTAAAGGGACGCAGAGTGCCGGGGTTCAGTAGTAAGTGACGCAAAACTTCAGGAAATATTTCAACAAAGTTCCCAGAGACTCAGCAGTAATTCCACAAACTGTCACCTGATTGGGGTTTTCTCAACACAGTTAAATCCCTTCTTTCTGAGATTGGTAGTGGCAGCCAAGCGAGTCATCTTCCTCCAGATGGTGGACGGGGCTAGCAGGACTGTGATTGGTTTTAGCAGTGGCCAATCACAGTCCTCCTCCTCCTGGAAACAGGGACCGCCCCCTACCAGAACTGCACCCAATCTCTTCCCCGTCACAAAAGCTGACGATCGCAGCTACAGCAAAGTTAGAGACCCAAACAATGTTTCCTATCTTGTACAATGTGTGGGGGCGCAGTGCCTCCCCCTCAGTGCGGTGTGGGGAATTCGGAGATTGTAATACATTATTGTCTCACCGACACTTCCCTGCGCTGCTCTGCTGATGGGGAGGGAGTCGAATGCCGGCAAAAGAGGCTTTGTTTGCCGGGGGTTTCCTACCCCTGCTATAAGGACAAGAAGACTTCAATGATGTTATCTCTGCAAGATGTAACACGTAGTATTATGGGATGTCGGTAATCCAACATGAATGTGTTAAGTAAGATGTTATAATGACACCACCCTGTACATAATCATTTGTCTACCGCCAGACATGTTATTACATAGTAATAATATCTCTCTTACTGTATTCATCTTGTAGAAACCATATTATAGACTGTAGAAACATACAGGTACTTATGTATGAAAAAGGTAAATTATTATTATTATTATTATTATTATTATACAGGATTTATATAGCGCCAACAGTTTGCGCAGCGGTTTACAACATGAGGGCAGACAGTACAGTTACAATACAATTCAATACAGGAGGAATCAGAGGGCCCTGCTCCTTAGAGCTTACAATCTAAAAGGCAAATATGCTTTTATCATTAAAAAGTAAAAGAAAAATCTCCATTTTATCTCTGCATTTATCAACTACCTGCTAAAGGTACAGGTTGTGCAGGATGCAGGTTTTCAGGACATCACAAACTGTAAACTGAGTTACTCTTCTAGTTTTTATGTTTTCTCCTGCATGTTGGTAGGTAGCCTACTTAAAGCAGAGCTCCACCCATAGGTGTGCGCAGCCTATTGCATTATCGGACATTCCGACAACAAAATCCATGGATTTTTTTCCGACAGATGTTGGCTCAAACTTGTCTTGCATACACACGGTCACACCAATCTTGTCGGAAATTCCAAACGCCAAGAACGCAGTGACGTACAACACGTACGACGAGCCGAGAAAAATTAAGTTTTGCTTGATTCCGAGCATGCGTGGAACTTTGTGCGTCGGAATTGTGTACACACGATCGGAATTTACGACAACGGATTTTGTTGTCGGAAAATTTGAGATCCAGGTTTCAAATTTTGTGTGACGGAAATTCTGATGAAAAATGTCCGAAGGAGCCTACACATGGTCGGAATTTCCGTCAGTAAGCTCCCATCGAACATTTTCGGTCAGAAAATCCATTCTTAACTGAACCATAGAAAGCTATGCTACGTTTTCTATGCTTCAGTTTGTGAATTACCAGGAAGCCACTCAACACAGAGAACTTTCCAGTCATTCACTGTCCTGTGCAACTGAGGCTGCAGAGAAATGGACTGGGAAATCTCTGTCCTCAGTCCCTTTCTCTGTCTCAAAAGTGAGAAATAATAATTAAAAAATTATATTGTAAAAAAAAATAAAACAAATATTAAAAAAATATTAAAAAACTAAATAATAAAAATATAAAAACTACTGACACTGTCTACTGCTCTACTGACACCGTCCTCTGCCCTAATGACACCGTCCTCTGCCCTAATGACAAAGTCCACTGCTCTATTGGCACCGTCCTCTACTCTACTAACACCGTCCATTGCTCTACTGACACCGTCCACTGCTCTAATGACACTGTCCATTGCTCTACTGGCACCGTCCTCCGCTCTACTGACACCGTCCACTGCCCTACTGACACCGTCCTCTGCTCTACTGACACCGTCCACTGCCCTAATGACACTGTCCGCTGCCCTACTGACACCATCCACTGCCCTACTGACACCGTCCTCTGCTCTACTGACACCGTCCTCTACTCTACTGACACAGTCCACTGCTCTACTGACACCGTCCACTGCTCTACTGACACCGTCCACTTCTCTACTGACACCATCCACTGCCCTACTGACACTGTCCTCTGCTCTACTGACACCGTCCACTGCTCTACTGACACCGTCCTCTACTCTACTGACACAGTCCACTGCTCTACTGACACCGTCCACTGCCCTACTGACACCGTCCACTGCTCTACTGACACCGTCCACTGCTCTACTGACACCGTCCACTTCTCTACTGACACCGTCCACTTCTCTACTGACACCGTCCACTGCCCTACTGACACCGTCCTCTACTCTACTGACACCGTCCACTGCTCTACTGACACCGTCCTCTGCTCTACTGACACCGTCCACTTCTCTACTGACACCGTCCACTGCTCTACTGACACCGTCCACTGCTCTACTGACACCGTCCTTTGCCCTACTGACACCGTCCTTTGCCCTACTGACACCATCCTCTGCTCTGCTGACACCGTCCTCTGCTATACTGACACCGTCCACTGCTCTACTGACACCGTCCACTGCTCTACTGACATCGTCCACTGCTCTACTGACACCGTCCTCTGCTCTATTGCCCTACTGACACCGTCCACTGCTCTACTGACACCGTCCACTGCTCTACTGACACCGTCCACTGCTCTACTGACATCGTCCTCTGCTCTACTGACACCGTCCACTGCTCTACTGACACCGTCCTCTGCTCTACTGACACCAACCTCTGCCCTACTGACACCGTCCACTGCCCTACTGACACCGTCCTCTGCTCTACTGACACCTTCCTCTGCCCTACTGACACCGTCCTCTGCTCTACTGACACCGTCCTCTGCCCTACTGACACCGTCCACTGCTCTACTGACACCGTCCACTGCCCTACTGACACCATCCACTGCCCTACTGACACCGTCCACTGCTCTACTGACACCGTCCTCTGCCCTACTGACACCGTCCTCTGCTCTACTGACACCGTCCACTGCTCTAATGACACCGTCCTCTGCTCTACTGACACCGTCCTCTGCCCTACTGACACAGTCCTCTGCTCTACTGACACCGTCCTCTGCTCTACTGACACCGTCCTCTGCTCTACTGACACCGTCCTCTACTCTACTGACATCGTCCTCTGCTCTACTGACACCGTCCTTTGCCCTACTGACACAGTCCTCTGCTCTACTGACATCGTCCTCTGCTCTACTGACACCATCCATTGCTCTATTGACCAAAACCATCCACTGTCCTACTGACACCAACCTCTGCCCTACTAACATGTCCATTGCTCTACTGACACAGCATGGTTGTTTGAGCTTTGAGGTAATGCAATAGGCTGTGCACACCTATGCTTAACAGAAAGGCATTAAAGAGGAGGAGGGGTGCTGTAGGTTGTTTAGGTTTAGGGGCATTGGGTGTAAAGGGGAGGGGGGTGCTTCTTCAGGTTGACATTCTGGGGGGAGGTTTGGGTTTAGGGGCATTGGGTGTAAAGGGGAGGGGGGTGCCCTTTTAGGGTGACTGTCTCGGGGGAAGGTTTAGGGGCATGGGTGTAAAGGGGAGTGGGGTGCTCTTTTAGGGTGACAGTCTGCAGGGAGGTTTAGGTTTAGGGGCGTCGGGTGTAAAGTGGAGGGGGGTGCTCTTTTAGGGTGACAGTCTGGGGGGAGGTTTTGGTTTAGGGGCATTGGATGTAAAGGGGAGGGGGTGTTTTTTAGGGTGACAGTCTGGTGAAAGGTTTTGGTTTAGGGGAGTTGGGTGTAAAGGGGAGAAGGGGTGCCCTTTTAGGGTGACTGTCTGGGGGGAGGTTTTGGTTTAGGGGCGTTGGGTGTAAAGGGGAGAGGGGTGCCCTTTTAGGGTGACTGTCTGGGGGGAGGTTTAGGTTTAGGGGCGTTGGGTGTAAAGGGGAGGGAGGTGCGCTAGGACTAGGATATCAGCGGGTGGGGTTAGGTTCAGGTGCGTTGGGTGTATAGGTGGGTGCACTTCCAGTAGACATAGGGTAACACCGGGGATGGGGGGGGGGCGGTATGGCATTGCGTGAGGGGGAGGGGAGAGTGCACAGACATGGTGGTAGACGGGGTTCAGGTGCAATTGACTTATAGTATTAGTGTTGCTTTTGTTTCTTCTCTAATAACGCCATCAAAATAAAGGATGAATTCTTCTCTGACAAATGAATTAAGTCGCATCTATCATCTTCCTTTAATCGGCCTGCTGTGGGTGCTTTCTTTGTGACAATCATTCTCTGTTCATGGTAATGCCTCTATGAGGCTCGCAGGTAAACATTGCTGAGCAGCAAACAATCCGCGCTGTGTTGTGATGGGTAGGCGTTGTCTGTATGCGATGTGCTGCTGACATATGAAGGCTGCAGATCATCTTTACTCTTCTTCTTCCAAAACCACAAAGTAAACGCAGACCAGTAAAGACCTCATCCAATCAGGGGGAGGCATTATTTCACTGCCGGCTAAGTTGTCTCTGAAAACAGGTCCTCGCTTGGCATCTGCAGTACGGCAGCTGTGAATTTTCAAAAGTGTTTTTCTGGCAGGTGGCTGAAAAAAACGGGTCTATCTTTAACCGCTTGCCGACCAGCCACGGTCATTATACTGCGGTAGGTCGGCACGATCCCGCGAGCCGTTGTAGCTATACGTCGGCTCCTTTAAGCGGGATAGCAGGCGCGCGCGCAGGGGTGTCGATGCTCGTGGCCGACGGTCGCGATGACCGCGGGCTACGAGCGATCGCGGGCACAAGAGGCAGAACAGGGACCTGTGTGTGTAAACAAGCAAATCCCTGTTCTGTTCTGTGAGGAGAGACAGATCGTGAGTTCCTAATAGCTAGGAATCACGATCTGTCATCTCCTCTAGTCAGTCCCCTCCCCCTACAGTTAGAACACACAGTCAGGGAACACAGTTAACCCCTTGATCGCCCCCCTAGTGTTTAACCCCTTCCCTTCCAGTGACATTTATACAGTAATCAGTGCTTTTTTATAGCACTGATCACTGTATAATTGTCAATGGTCCCAAAAATGTGTCAAAAGTGTCCGATGTGTCCGCCATAATGTCGCAGTCATGATGAAAATCGCAGATTGCCGCCATTACTAGTAAAAAAATAAATAAATAAATAAAAATGCTATAAATCTATCCCCTATTTTGTAGATGCTATAATTTTTGCGCAAACCAATCAATATATACGTTTATTGCGATTTTTATTACCAAAAATATGTAGAAGAATACATATCGGCCTAAACGGAGGAAAAAAATTTGCTTTTTTTAAAAAAAAAAAATGGGGATATTTATTATAGCAAAAAGTACAAAATATTGTATTTTTTTTTTCAAAATTGTTGCTCTTTTTTTGTTTATAGTGCAAAAAATAAAAAACGCAGAAGTGATCAAATACCACCAAAAGAAAGCTCTATTTGTAAGAAAAAAAGGACGTCAATTTTGTTTGTGTGCAACGTCGCACGACCGCGCAATTGTCAGTTGAAGCGACGCAGTGCCGTATCGCAAAAAAGGGCCTGGTCAGGAAGGGGGGAAAAATCCTTCTGGGGCTGAAGTGGTTAAAGTGTAACTTCAGTCATTTTTTCATCTTTCCATCTATTAAATCTTCTGCCCTTGTTGTTGCTTTAACTTTGCCAGTAAATACTGTACCTTATACAGCCCACTTCCTGTAATCTTGTCTGATCATTAGCCTAGGCTTATCACACCATGCACAGCCTCGCTTTCACTGTTGTGAGAGTTTATCAGGAATGGAGGGGGGATGAGTCATAAGAGGGCCAAAGAGAGCTGCAGAGCTGGAGGTGCACCTCTGTGTGTCTGTGTAAATCCAGGAAGTGAACAGGAAGCAGCTTCAGCTGCCCACAGTTAAAATGGTTGCAGCCAGACTCAGTGGAGGGAGATTTCTGCAGCATATTTGGCAAGTACAGAATGACAGTCTATAGAAAAAAATATGCAAAGTGGTTGGAGGGAAGCTTCAGAATGGCAAAGATGTTTTTATTACAAATGATGCAAGCAGACTGCAGTTCCTGATTGGGATTCAATCTATGAAGTCTGGTGAGATCAAACTCGGCAACAATTGGATTTCTCTGATGTCACTGTCACCCGCCATCCCAACCTACAGCAAAGGGGTGATGCCAAAACACACAGTGCTGGTTAAATATTGTTTGCCTTCTGGGTAAGCAGTTATTAGGGTGGCACCCGGAAGATTCGGTAAGTCGGGGCTCCAGAATAAACAGGACTTTTCTGTGGCTGGTCTGACACGTTCTTCCAATAATAGAGGCAGCACAGTAATTACTGTAGGTGTGTCCATAGACACCGGCCTCTAGTTATGTTATTTAAATATATACAGTGTATACACTCTCCCGCACACTTTACTAGGTACACCTTGCTAGTACCGGGTTGGACCCACCTTTTGCTGCATTCTTTATGGCATAGATTCAACAAGGTCTTGGAAACGTTCCTCAGAGATTTTGCTCCATAGTGACATGATAGCATCACACAGTTGCTGCAGATTTGTCGGCCATCCATAATGCCAACCTCCCATTCCACCACATCCCAAAGGTGCTCTATTGGATGAGATGTGGTGAGTGTGGAGGACATTGGAGTACAGGGACCTCATTGTCCAGTGGTGAGATGATTGGAGCTTTGTGACATGGTACATTATCCTGCTGGAAAGAGCCATCATTTTTCTTGTACGGAAGCAGAACGAAAGATTTTCATTTAATGTGTACCGTTTTCGTACATCAGAAACCAAAGACTGCGCATGATTTGAAACAATAAGCAACGAAAAAAAAAGAAAGCCTTTGTCGTACGAGAATTTTCGTACAAATTTTCTTTCATCTGTACTGATTGGCTGTGAAACAATGAGGAAAATCGGACGATCGTTCGCCCGATTTTCATTCTAGTGGGTACCAGGGGCGGCCCGTTCATTAAGAGCGCATGCCCCCCCCCCCCCCCCCCGTACATCGCCGCCTCCCCTATGCATAGGGCTGGTGCAAGGATTTTTGACACCCTAGGCGAAACCTCATTTTGCTGCTACCCCTTGGCTCCATTCCTGACTCCACCCCTTTTGCCCTGCCCATGTATACCCCACCTTTTTAATGAAGTGCCCATCAAATCCAGCCTCACCAGCGCCCATAAATGCAGCCTCACCAGCGCCCATCAATGCAGCCTCACCAGCGCCCATCAATGCATCCTCACCAACGCCCATCAAATGCAGCCTCACTAGTGCCCATCAAATGCAGCCTCACCAGCACCCATCAAATGCAGTCTCACCAGCACCCATCAAATGCAGCCTCACCAGTGCCCATCAAATGCGGCCTCACCAGCGCCCATCAAATGCAGCCTCACCAGCGCCCATCAAATGCAGCCTCACCAGTGCCCATCAAATGCAGCCTCGCCAACGCCCATCAATGCAGCCTACCAGCACCCATCAATGCAGCCTCACCAGTGCCCATCAAATGCAGCCTCACCAGCACCGATCAATGCAGCCTACCAGCGCCCATCAATGAATGTTTGCTTGCTTCCATTCATTGGGGAGTCGGGACACAGACACGGTCCCCCGCCGCCGCTGTGCCTCTGACACTATGTGCGGCTGCCTGCTGATGCTGAGACTTAGTTGCTTGCTGCAGAGAGAAGAGAGCAGGAACACCAGGTTCGGGTGCCCTAGGCAGCAGTGTGCCCTAGGCGGCTGCCTAGTTTGCCTAGTGGTAGCACCGGCCCTGCCTATCCACACGTCTGGCCCCTTTCAGGACTCCAGTGCATGGATTCCAATGCGAAGGAGCTTTTTTTTTTTTTTTTGAAGCACCGTTTACAGCCAGAGGCTCTAATAGGCTTCAATATGGGGTGGGCTCAGGTCGCAGAGTGTGCGCTCCGAGCCCACCCAGGTGTGTTACAACAGCGAATAGATTTTAACTGTTGTAACACTGATCCTCCTCCCAGCCAATCAGGAAGCGGGTTTTGTCACCGGTCACTGGATTTGCTGAAAGGACAGGTGATCCTATTGGACGCCTAGAAGGAGGAGGGGAGGAGCTAGAAGCCACCATGGAGGACACGGAGCCACTGCACCACGTTGCCTGCCACCCGCCACGATGGTGTAAGTGCTGGACTGACCGGCAAACACCGCGGGGTGGGGGGGGTTGGTTGTTTGCTCCCCCCCCCCAAAAAAAACACCAGCCGCTACTAGTGGGTACCCCACTTTACTGAAATAGCATAAGGATGTTTATCATTATTATACAGCATTTATATAGTGTCAACAATTTGCGCAACGCTTTACAATGAGAGGGAAAACAGTACCATACAATTCTATACAGGAGAATTCTTACATTGAAATCTCAACAGAAAAAGAGTTGATGAAATTTTCACTTACCTATCCAGTGCTGATTGGGAAATGGATCTACATTTCACAGGCAGATTGTTAGATTAGATTTGTGTTTAACGAAAGAGAGCAAACCTGAGCTTGGGACAATGTACACAAGCGACTTCATGAAACTTCACATCAGAGTTCCCCCTTAAAGTTAGGGGACCCCCTTCATGTCAGAAGTCCCCCTTCACATCAGAGGCCCCCCTTCACATCAGAGGCCCCCCTTCACATCAGAATTCCCCTTCATGTCAGAGGCCCCCCTTCACATCAGAGGCCCCCCTTCACATCAGAGGCCCCCCTTCACATCAGAGTTCCCCTTCATGTCAGAGGCCCCCCTTCACATCAGAGTTCCCCCTTCACGTTAGAGGCCCCCCTTCACGTCAGAGGCCCCCCTTCACGTCAGAGGCCCCCCTTCACATCAGAGTTCCCCCTTCACGTCAGAGGCCCCCCTTCACGTCAGAGGCCCCCCTTCACATCAGAGGCCCCCCTTCACGTCAGAGGCCCCCCTTCACATCAGAGTTCCCCTTCATGTCAGAGGCCCCCCTTCACATCAGAGTTCCCCCTTCACGTCAGAGTTCCCCTTCACGTCAGAGTTCCCCTTCACATCAGAGTTCCCCTTCATGTCAGAGGCCCCCCTTCACATCAGAGTTCCCCTTCATGTCAGAGGCCCCCTTCACGTCAGAGGCCCCCCTTCACGTCAGAGTTCCCCTTCACGTCAGAGTTCCCCTTCACATCAGAGTTCCCCTTCATGTCAGAGGCCCCCCTTCACATCAGAGTTCCCCTTCATGTCAGAGGCCCCCTTCACGTCAGAGGCCCCCCTTCACATCAGAGTTCCCCTTCACATCAGAGTTCCCCTTCATGTCAGAGGCCCCCCTTCACATCAGAGTTCCCCTTCATGTCAGAGGCCCCCTTCATGTCAGAGGCCCCCCTTCACATCAGAGTTCCCCCTTCACGTCAGAGTTCCCCTTCATGTCAGAGGCCCCCCTTCACATCAGAGTTCCCCCTTCACGTCAGAGTTCCCCTTCACTTCAGAGTTCCCCCTTCACATCAAAGGCCCCCCTTCACATCAGAGTTCCCCTTCATGTCAGAGGCCCCCTTCATGTCAGAGGCCCCCCCTTCACATCAGAGTTTCCCTTTATGTCAGAGGCCCCCCTTCACATCAGAGGCCCCCCTTCACATCAGAGTACCCCCTTCACATCAGAGTTCCTCCTTCATGATAGAGGCCCACCTTCACATCACAGGCATCCTATCAAATCAGAGTACCTCCTTCATATCAAAGAACCTCCTTCTTGTCAGAGGCCCCCCTTCAAGTCAAAGGCCCCCCTTCACATCAGAGTTCCCCTTCATGTCAGAGGCCCCCTTCATGTCAGAGTTCCCCCTTCATGTCAGAGTTCCCCCTTCATGTCAGGGCTCCCCCTTTACGTCAGAGGCCCCCTTCACATCAGAGTTCCCCCTTCACATCAGAGTTCCCCTTCACATCAGAGTTCCCCTTCATGTCAGAGGCCCCCCTTCACATCAGAGTTCCCCTTCATGTCAGAGACCCCCTTCACGTCAGAGGCCCCCCTTCACGTCAGAGTTCCCCTTCACGTCAGAGTTCCCCTTCACATCAGAGTTCCCCTTCATGTCAGAGGCCCCCCTTCACATCAGAGTTCCCCTTCATGTCAGAGGCCCCCTTCACGTCAGAGGCCCCCCTTCACATCAGAGTTCCCCTTCACATCAGAGTTCCCCTTCATGTCAGAGGCCCCCCTTCACATCAGAGTTCCCCTTCATGTCAGAGGCCCCCTTCATGTCAGAGGCCCCCCTTCACATCAGAGTTCCCCCTTCACGTCAGAGTTCCCCTTCATGTCAGAGGCCCCCCTTCACATCAGAGTTCCCCCTTCACGTCAGAGTTCCCCTTCACTTCAGAGTTCCCCCTTCACATCAAAGGCCCCCCTTCACATCAGAGTTCCCCTTCATGTCAGAGGCCCCCTTCATGTCAGAGGCCCCCCCTTCACATCAGAGTTTCCCTTTATGTCAGAGGCCCCCCTTCACATCAGAGGCCCCCCTTCACATCAGAGTACCCCCTTCACATCAGAGTTCCTCCTTCATGATAGAGGCCCACCTTCACATCACAGGCATCCTATCAAATCAGAGTACCTCCTTCATATCAAAGAACCTCCTTCTTGTCAGAGGCCCCCCTTCAAGTCAAAGGCCCCCCTTCACATCAGAGTTCCCCTTCATGTCAGAGGCCCCCTTCATGTCAGAGTTCCCCCTTCATGTCAGAGTTCCCCCTTCATGTCAGGGCTCCCCCTTTACGTCAGAGGCCCCCTTCACATCAGAGTTCCCCCTTCACATCAGAGTTCCCCTTCACATCAGAGTTCCCCTTCACGTCAGAGGCCCCCTTCACCTCAGAGTTCCCCCTTCACGTCAGAGGCCCCCTTCACGTCAGAGTTCCCCTTCACGTCAGAGGCCCCCCTTCACCTCAGAGTTCCCCTTCACATCAGAGTTCCCCTTCATGTCAGAGGCCCCCCTTCATGTCAGAGGCCCCCATCACATCAGAGTACCCCCTTCACAACAGAATTCCTCCTTCATGATAGAGACCCACCTTCACATCAGGGGTCCCCCTTCACATTACAGACACCCCATCAAATCAGAGTACCTCCTTCATGTCAAAGAACCTCCTTTTTGTCAGAGCCCCCCTATCACACCAGAGTATCCCCTTCACAGCAGAATTCCTCCTTCACGTCAGAGGCCCCCCTTCACTTCAGAGTTCCCCCTTTACATCAGAGGCCCCCCCATCACAACTGAGTACCCCCTTCACAGCAGAATTCCTCCTTCATGTTAGAAGTCCCCCTTCACCTTCTTCATTTCAGAGGCCCTTCTTCACTTCAGAGTACCCCCCTAACAGTAGAAGCCCCCCCATCATGTCAGAGGTCCATATAACTGTATAAACAAATACGGTCCATTTATCATCGGTATTCTTCCTTGAGTCTTGGTGTGCTTTGTGTGTTTCTTCCAGATCTGTGTAGTAATCCAGTGTGAGACTTTCCCTCTGTGTCGGAGCTTCCTGTAATAAAGACCAATCACTGCTGCTCTCTCTCCTTGAGCAGGGTGGCTGGTCTTGTTTCCACCCCTCCTGTAGTTTTCTACAGGCAGCCTGTAGTGGGTGGGGCCTGCTGGGCCCCTCCCACAGCTCTGCTCTCCGAACAGGTTATGTACAGCACAGTGATAATGTCATTTCTTCTTTTAAAAGGTGATATCTGGGTTTGCAAAAGCATTTTGTCACAATAAGTGGATTTATATCCTTGGTGGCTACTAAGGAATATATTTAAATGAACGTTTTTGGGGGCTTTTTTGCAGTCGCAGTTGAATTTTAACGTGTTCTATTGTGTATTGCAGGATATTTTCCAGTGGTGCGGATCAACAGCCAACAAATACGAACGTTTTAAGGCTGCGCAAGTGGCCAACGGAATCCGCGATAATGAGAGAAACGGGAGAGCCCAGCTCATCGTTGTGGAGGAAGGAAGTGAACCGAGCCATCTCACCAAGGTAAAGGCTACTGCTGTGCTGAATTTCATATACAGTACATGTATTTGGCAGGTGGATGGCCAGGCTTATCCAGGACACCAGGAAAGTCTATTTCCTGATAGCAAAGTGAAGCCAAGTCAGAAAGGTGCACAAAATAAGGTAATAGCAGACATATAGCAGGACTCATTTTATGTTTAAAATGGATAGCACGTTCCCTGAAATAAAGCCGTGCGCTCTGATTTTATCCCAGCAGTATTACGAAACGCGTCGAGTTCTCATGTGAACTGTTCCTTCTGACAATAAGAATGTCAGAAATCATTAAAACAGGCTGAGACAGAAGTACAGTTAAATCACACTTGTTTAGTAATAAAAGTAAAAAGAACAAACGTAGTGAAAACATAGCCAAAGTTCAGTAACCGGAACGGATAGTCAGCCAAGCCAGGAGTCAGGGATCAATGTAGTGGACCAGCAAGCAGGATCTGGAGCCAGAAGGGATGTCAGCAAAGCCAGTCTTTAAACAGGAACGCAGGAGATAGTTACTTGTGATGTTGAGCATGGCGAAGGCAGAGCTCCTCTGGACTGGACGGCTTAAGTAGGCAGGACTGAGGAGCAGGATCATCAACAGCTGAGTAATTGTGGAGAGAGATGGGAACTGGCAATTAGACGACAGCTGAACCACCAGCTCAGAGAAGGAAGGGCTGAGCCCAGCCCTGACAAGGAATTACATGCAATGGATATGAGAACTTCTTCCTGTCATATTCAGATGTGGTCATATGTGTGTCCTTTTTATCTTTGTATAATTAAACTTTAGATTTTAACTGTATGAATTTGCTGTTACCATAACGCTTTTTTAATATGTGCTCTTATAAAGTCCTTTGCTACATACACTCACCGGCCACTTTATTAGGTACACCTTGCTAGTACCGGTTTGGACCCCCTTTTGCCCTCAGAACTGCCTTCATTCTTGGTGGCATAGATACAACAAGGTGTTGGAAACATTCCTCCGAGATTTTGCTCCATAGTGACATGATGGTATCACGCAGTTGCTGCAGATTTGTTGACTGCACATCCATGATGCAAATCTCCCCTTCCACCACATCCCAAAGGTGCTCTATTGGATGAGATGTGGTGAGTGTGGAGGCCATTGGAGTACAGGGACCTCATTGTCCAGTGGTGAGATGATTGGAGCTTTGTGACATGGTGCATTATCCTGCTGGAAGGAGCCATCAGAAGATATGTACACTGTAGTCATAAAGGGATGGACGTGGTCAGCAACAATACTCAGGTAGGCCGTGGGGTTTAAATGATGCTCTATTGGTACTAAGGGGCCCAAAGTGTGCCAAGGAACCCCCCCCCCCCTCAAACTATTACATCACCACCACCAGCCTGAACCGGTGATACAAGGCAGGATGGATCCATGCTTTCATGTGGTTTACACCAAATTCTGACCCGACCATCTGAATGTTGCATCTGAAATCGAGACTCATCAGACCAGGCAACGTTTTTCCAATCTTCTATTGTCCAATTTTGGTGATCCTGTGCAAATTGTAGCCTCAGTTTCCTGTTCTTAACTGACAGGAGTGGCACCCGGTGTGGTCTTCTGCTGCTGTAGCCCATCTGTTTCGAGGTTCCATGTGTTGCGTGTTCAGAGATGGTATTCTGCATACCATGGTTATATCGAGCGGTTATTTGAGTTACTGTTGCCTTTCTATCATTTGGAACCAGTCTGCCCATTCTCCATTCACCTCTGACATCAACAAGGCATTCTCCTCCACACAACTGCTGTTCACTGGATATTTTCTTTTTTTCGGACCATTCTCTGTAAACCTGAGAGATGGTTGTGTGTGAAAATCCCAGTAGAACAGCAGTTTTTGAAATACTCAGACCAGCCCGTCTGGTGCCAACAACCATGTCACGTTCAAAGTCACTTAAATCTCCTTTCATCCCCATTCTGATGCCCAATGTGAACTTGAGCAAGTTGTCTTCACCACGTCTAGATGCCCAAATGCATTGAGTTGCTGCCATGTGATTGGCTGATTAGCAATTTGTGTTACCAAGCGATTGCAACAGGTGTACCTAATAAAGTGTCCGGTGAGTAAATTCTTGTTCTTGTTCTGAGTTTCATACACTGCTGAGGTTTGGTAGTGATCGGGAGGCAGTGATTTCTAGATAGAAGTGGGGCCCAGATCACCCCGCGCTGTGTGCGGATATAGTAGGCAGCAGCCGGGTGAGTCACCAGTCTGAGGTTTTGTCTTCCTGCCGTCTCGGTGTGTAGCGTGCCAGCAGACTCCGCTTTCGTGTTGGGAAGTTTTGTTCTCTGATACATTTTTTATGCATGAAAAGTGCTTAACAAACAAGAGAGGATCGAACGTCTTCAAAGCTGCCAATCCTAAAAGTGACAGTAAAAGCGATCTGAAACCCCAAAGCAAACATTTATTGTATTGCAGCTTTCCAATCCTCGTACACACCATCAGACTTTACGACGGGAAATGATCGATGACGGGCTGTTGGCGGAAAATCCGATCCGTGTGTACGCTCCATCGGACAATTGTTGTCGGATTTTCCGCTGACAAATGTTGGATGGCAGGTTTTAAAATTTTTCGCGGACAAATGTCTGTTGTCGGATTTTCCGAGCGTGTGTACACAAGTCCGTCGGACAAAAGTCCAAAGTACAAACACGCATGCTCGGAAGCAAGGACAAGCCGGAAGCGGGCGGTCTTGTAAACTAGCGTTCGTAATGGAGAATTAACATTCATAAAGCGGCAAATGATGAAATCTTGAAATGCAGCGCACAATTCTCTTCTTCTTTAATGGGATAATAATGAAGCTGCTTTGCTGGTGATACTGATGGAGTTATTGCAAATAGACATGTGCACACTGAAATATTTCGTTTCGGAATTGCGTTTTCGTCCGAAAAATACATTTATTTATTTACTCCCGAAATTCGTTTTTATTTATCTCGTTTTTCGTTAAAAATTGCATTCGTCCGAAAATCCAAATTAAGGTCGAATCTGTCATTGAAGGCTTATGGCGTCTGTCGAATGTTCAAAGAAGATTCGACGGAGCAGCTAAACTGTACGACGCTGTATAGATTACCTGCTCCGTCGAATCTTCTTAGAACTTTCAACAGACACCATAAGCCAAAGTACGTGTGTACTTAGTTCTAGCTATTTTACTGCTCCTCCTCTTTGGTTACAATCAGCCAATAACATTCATCATCATCATTATTTTTATTTATCTTTTCTCTCTACGTCGAATCTTTTCTCTCTATGTAGAATAATCTTGGACTAATAGAGTTAAGGTTAGGCACATTCGACCACAGGTTTGATGGACACAGATTGTTATTGTCATCATCATGTTGAATCTCTTATCTATATCGAACTGTTGTAGCAACGAAAACGAAAATAAAGCCTTTGTTTATGTCGGATCTTTCGTTTTTCGGACTCTGCACTTTCGTTATTGTTTGTTAAAACGATAACGAAAATACCTGAAATTCGGACGAAAACGAATGCACATGTCTAATTGCAAACACATTTTTAAAGGCTTTTTTTTCTAGTGATATCAAGAATAATATTATTATGTTTTTTTTTCATTTGGGCAAGTTACCACAACACCATTATCCTGTAGTTTATAAGATCAAAGATACAACTATGTTGGTGTCCCTTGTCAATTTTACATTGTATCTTTTTAAATGTAATTGCCGACTCCCAAACTGTCATTTGAAGTAAAACACATAACCAAGTATTATTCTACACAATTTTTTTTTATTGTGCCTTAAAAAAAGAAAACAAATAAAATTAGACATGAAATCTGCCAATAGAACTTAACCAAAAAGTTCATGCTTTCCATCCAAAAATATAGAAAATATACCAAATCAAATCATTTTTATTCAACCAAAAAAATAATGTCAAAGCAATAACTCCAAGGCCAATAATAAATAACACGTTATCTCCTCCGATTCCGCAACATGTCTGGTTGATGAACGGCCGTTCAGAAACTAACTGAAAAGCGCCAAATGAAAAGCGCAAATCAACACTCACCAAACTTCTACTAACACGAATTTAGCAGAAGGAGCCCAAAGGGTGGCGCTAAAGAGCTGAAAAACCACGTAGTACGTCATTACGTTCATAATTGTTGGCCAACAATTGTGTGGCCGTGTGTATGCAAGAAAAGTTTGGGCCAACGCCCTTCGGACAAAATTCCACAGTTTTGTTGGCCAACAATCCGATCGTGTGTACGAGGCTTTAGATGCAATCACCTCATTCATTTTTTTTTTTTAAGGGCTCATGCACACAGAACATTTTTTTACAGCTGCTGTTAGAGGCGTTTGATGTTTTTTTTTTTTTTTTTTTTTAAACTGCCTCTAAAAGCCCCCCCATGTTAGCTGCCTATGTATCCATGCACACATAAACTGTCAGAGGCGTTTGGAGGCATAAGCGTTTAGTGGCAGTAAAAAAAAAAAAAAAAAAAAAACAAAAAAACAGCCAGCCTGTGCTTGCAGGAGCAGTTAAAACGAGCTGTTAAAATGAAAAACGCCAGAAAACTGCTAAAAACGCAGCTAAACACAGCAAGCCACGTTTAGCCGTATTTGACATTTTTAGGCGTTTTTACATTATAGAGTGTGTTTTCAGTAAAAAAAAAACACGCAAAGACGCTAATGCAGCAAAACATGCAAAAACGCTAATGTAGAAACCCGGCTAAACGCGGAAAAAAACTGGCGTTTTTAGCGCTGCTGTAGCACTGCCGTTTTTAAAATGTCCTGTGTAAATGAGCCCTAAGGCTCTCTTTTTTTTTTTTTTTTTTACTTGGCGACCTAGCCAGTAAATATGTTGCTTTCTCAACAAAACAAGCTGCCTTGCAGATGTAGCAGTTAAAGTTGACAGACAAACCATTTAACACTGACAGGGGTGCTTACAATCATCAGCTTTTATTTATTTATGCACAAACAAACAGTTTAACCACCTCAATACTGGGCCCTTACACCCCCCTTCCTGCCCAGGCCAATTTTCAGCTTTCAGCGCTGTCACACTTTGAATGACAATATCGCTGTCATACAACACTGTACCCAAATGAATTTTTCTATCATTCTGTTCCCACAAATAGAGCTTTCTTTTGGTGGTATTCAATCACTGTTGGGTTTTTATTCTCTGCTAAAAAAAAAACGAAAAAAGAACAAACATTTTGAAAGGAAAACAAAAAGTTTTTCCTTCGTTTCTGTCAAAATTTTTTTGTAAATGAGTAATTTTTCTCCTTCACTGATGGCCATTGATAGGCTGCACTGATGGCCATTGATTGGCTGCACTGATGGCCATTGATTGGCTGCACTGATGGCCATTGATTGGCTGCACTGATGGCCATTGATAGGCTGCACTGATGGCCATTGATTGGCTGCACTGATGGCCATTGATAGGCTGCACTGATGGCCATTGATAGGCTGCACTGATGGCCATTGATAGGCTGCACTGATGGCCATTGATTGGCTGAACTGATGGCCATTGATAGGCTGCACTGATGGCCATTGATAGGCTGCACTGATGGCCATTGATAGGCTGCACTGATGGCCATTGATAGGCTGCACTGATGGCCATTGATTGGCTGAACTGATGGCCATTGATAGGCTGCACTGATGGGCACTAATAGGCTGCACTGATAGGCTGCACTGATGAGTACTAATATGCGACACTGATGGGTGGCACTGATGGCTACTGATAGGTGACACTGGTGGGCACTGACAGGCGGCACTTAAAGCAATAGGTGGCACTGGTGGGCACTGATGGGCGGCACTGATGGGCACTGAAAGGCAGCATGAAATTTGCAGCCCGTCATCCCTCTCCTGCTTCCTTCTGGGACACACACACAGATCTGAGAAGACGGCGGGACCTTTCACAAAGTGTAGTGCGACTCGCGCTTGCGCAGTAGGAAACAGGCTGTGAAGCTACAAGGCTTCACTTCCTGTTTCCCTTACTACAGATGCCAGTGCCTGCACCCGCAGCCGATTGACGAATCAGCTAGAGGTGCCGACATCACGGGATCCCTTGTGTGGGTCCTTATATTAAAAGTCAGCAGCTGCTACAGTATTTGTAGCTACTGACTTTTTTTTTTTTTTACAGACTTGAAATCCTCTTTAAGTGGCTTGTTTCATCTTTGTAAGCTGATACATTCTGCTGGAGAGCGTGTGCTTTTAAAAGCCTGGCCAGATCACCCGATGAAAATAGAAGAAAGAAAATCATTGGATCAATATAAGTGCCGGGCATCTGGAATTTCCCAAAGGCCGGTGTGGCCGCGCCGATCTACAAATAATGGCGATATACATAGTCATCTTGTTTCATGTGTGGATTGCATGCAAGGGTTGCTGAAATGAGGATGTGTTTGTCGATTGAATGTGAATGTGATCACCACATCACCACTTCCTCTGTCTACGCGAAGGCGTGTGATGTTCTCTTTTGCGGCTAACAGTCAGCTGATGACTCTGAGTTTTACTCTTTTCTCAGTTGCGTTCAGGAAACGTTTGTGACTGAAATACAATAAATGAGAACTAAAAATCGAAATCAAAAGCTGGCCGGTAGATGTACTAGGAAATCTACGGCATCAGAAACCGTCACCAGACCATTCCCTTCAATAGAAATCTTCCCATAAGATGACATGTACATGGATTGTATCTTAGTGTAGGCTCACACTTGTGCGGGTCCCGTGTGCCGTGTTTGTGTGTACATGCAGCAACCCACTTATTAGAATTTGCTGTACCTGTGGCAAATGCAGGGAAAAAATCTCAGACCCTTTTTTTTAAAAAAAAACACACCCACAGGGAACTGCATGGTATGCACGGGTTCCTGACCTGCACAGATATGAACCTAGACTCAGGCACAGGATTGTAGGGTGACCACGTGTCCCAGATTGCCCGGGACAGTCCCGCATTGCCCGGGACAGTCCCGCATTTTGCAGGTCTGTCCTGAGTCCCTTCATTCCCGGGACAATACAGTGTCCCAGAATACAGTGGGGGATCCGAGCGGTCACCGGAGATGAGGCTGAGGGACCGCCCACTGTGTGACAGCCCATGGTGGAACTTTAATTTCTCTACACAAAACATGTAACTGACACCGAGCAGCCTCACAGCCCCGCCCAGGACACGCCCTCCTTTAAGGACACGCCCTCCGCTCACACCCCCCTGTCCGGCCATAGCGGAGCCGCCGTCCCGCTGTATGACACCTCACAGCCTGCCGCTCTTATCCCCAGCCCGCCAGGCTCCCAGGGCCATCCACCCCCCGTGTACGCTTCCTGAAATGGGCAGAGACTCCGGGGGAGCGGCCCCCGATTCGCTTCTGGAACTAGAAAGGCGTGGCTAGATGGCCAGACATCATTCCAGATGACAACAGAATTTAGGCAGGAATAGAGAATTCATTCAAATTTCAAAACCTCCATTTCAGGGAGAATAGTGACACTGGGACTTGTAGTCCTTCACTTTTGGGGGGCTCACATCCCTGCATGAACCCCTCAGAGAGCTGAAGATGTGGTACCCCCACCCCCCAACTAGTGAAGAACTACTGGTCCCAGTATGAACCTGTGAAATCTATGGGGTCACACCCTTAGATCTCAGGGGTTCATGCTGGGACTTGTAGTCCTGTGGACATCTGAAAGCCCTGAGAATGGCAGAGTCCCCCTTTACATCAAGGTCCCCATCAGAGTCTCCACTTACATTAGATCCCCCATGAAATCCCCTCTCTACCTCAGAGTCCCCCCTTACATCAAAGTTCTGTCAGACACCCCTTTACATCATGTTCCCCATCAAAGTTCCCCCCTATATCAGGGTCCCTATTAGAGCACCCATTACATCAGTGTTCCCCCTTTCATCAAGTTTCCATCAGGGGATCCCTTACATCAGGGTCCCCATCAGAGTTCCCCTTTACATCAGAGTCCCCACCAGAGCCCCCCCCCCCCTTACATTGGGGTCCCTATTAGAATCCCCACTACATTAAAGCCCCCTTTACATCACAGCCTCCATCAGAGTCCCCCTTACATCAGTGTCTTAATCAGAGTTCCCCTCACGTTAGGGTCCACCTCATAGCCTCCTTTACATCATACATCATAGTCCCTACCAACCCCCCCCCCTTACATCAGAGTACCCATCAGAGCCCCCTTTATATCAGGATCCCCAATAAAGTACCCATTACATCAGAATCCCCATCAGAGCCATCCTGTGGAGCCACCCTTGCATGCAGAGACCAGAGCTGTGTCTCCCTACACTGTGTGCATCAATTGAAGCACACAGCCCAATAGCCTCAAATGAAAAGGCACTCCCTTGCCCCCTCCTGCCCCCTACCTTCTTCAAGCTAATAAACTTGCTCCAGACTCCATTGTCCACTGTTGACTCTTTCCAATGAAAACTGGAAGTTCAGGGAAGCAGCACTATCTTAAGAAAGGGAAGGCATACCAACTTGTGTCCAAGTTTCCTGTTTCAGGGTGGTTCCTTTCCTTGCTGCATCCTGTGGAGCCGCCCTTGCATGCAGGGACCAGAGTTGTGTCTCCCTACACTGTGTGCATCAATAGAAGCACACAGCCCCATAGCCTAGGGTGGCAGGGCACCCCCTTTGCTCTTCCTCCCCCCTATCTCCAAACTAACAGACTTTCTCCAGACTGCACTGTCCACTGTTGACTCTTTCCTGGGAAGACTGGAAGTTCTGGGAAGCAGTCTTCAGGAGCGGAAGTAAAGGGAAATCATCCCAACAGGACCCATAGGTGCGCCGGGCACCGCCCCCTCTCTCCTCGCCACCCCCTATATGGTAATGGATAGATTCATGCACATTCAAGGCACTGTACAGTATAATCCAGCTGTGTATTTAGCTGTTTGCCCCCCTATTCATGCGTCCGGCCACTTTCGGGTCACCGGGTGCATGAATTACAGCGGGCAGATTTTTTTTTTGCCCGGTCCCCACCACCGCTGCATGGATGCCCGGCCCCCACCGCCGCTGCATGGATGCCAGTCCCCACGGCCACTGCATGGATGCCCAGTCCTCACCACTGCTGCATGGATGCCCGGTCCCCACTGCCACTGCATGGATGCCCGGTCCCCACTGCCACTGCATGGATGCCCAGTCCTCACCACTGCTGCATGGATGCCCGGTCCCCACTGCCACTGCATGGATGCCCAGTCCTCACCACCGCTGCATGGATGCCCGGTCCCCACTGCCACTGCATGGATGCCCAGTCATCACCACCGCTGCATTGATGCCCGATCCCCACTGCATGGATGCCCAGTCCTCAGCACCGCTGCATTGATGCCCGATCCCCACCGCCGCTGCATGGATGCCCGGTCCCCACTGCCACTGCATGGATGCCCGGTCCTCACCACCGCTGCATCGATGCCTGGTCCCCACCGCTGCTGCATGGGTGCCCAATCCCCACCACTGCTGCATGGATGCCGGTCCCCACCGCCGCTGCTTGGATGCCCAATCCCCACCACTGCTGCATGGATGCCCGGTCCCCACCGCCACTACATGGATGCCCAGTCCTCACCACCACTGCATGGATGCCCAGTCTCCACCGCCGCTGCATGGATGCCCAATCCCCACCGCTGCTGCATGGATGCCCGGTCCCCACCGCCACTGCATGGATGCCCAGTCCTCACCACCGCTGCATGGATGCCCGGTCCCCACCGCCACTGCATGGATGCCCAGTCCCCAACGCCGCTGCATGGATGCCCAGTACTCACCGCCGCTGCATTAATGCCCGGTCCCCGCTGCCTAGATTGGGTAAGTGCTGGTGGACAGACCAGCGGATGGGGGGGGTTGGGGTGGTTGGGGGGTTTAAGTTGCCAGGGGGGGTTGGTTGTTTGCTGCCCTCCCCAAACAAAAATCCACCAGCCACCAGTGATAGGACCTAAGTTTCCCGTTTCAGATTGGCTCCTTTCTCTTGCAGCATTCTATAGAGTTATGCTAGAGACACACAGACAGCCCTATAGCCTAGGATGACAATGCACTTCTCTGTAAGTAAACAGTACAATATTTATGGCAATTTTTACAATCCACCCACATTCTGTAACATATTTCTAGATGGGTTGCATGTGTACAAGATATATAACTGCGACCATAAATCTGGACTCCCCAATAAAAAGGTATTTATAGCTGAACATTGCATGGAGTTATTGTGACATTGCTAAGGAATCCCTTTAATAACTTGTTAAACATCAACTGACATCGTGTGACAACTCTGAGCGCCAAACTATTATTATATTTCCTGAAATGCTTGTGATAAGAAGAACCTTTTTGTACAACGGTGAAGTAATGAAGTGCTTATCGCTGGGGAATAAATCTCCATTCATCACACTTGTGCGACTCCAAAGTTACGCAATTTCGAGTGTGTAACTTTTACACTCTCTGCCACTGTGCCGTGCATATGTATGGCGGCCCCCCCCCCCCCCCCCCCCCCAGCCAATACTTTGTAGAACCTCCGTTCGCTGCAATTACAGCTGCAAGTCTTTTTGGGGATGTCTCTACCAGCTTTGCACATCTAGAGAGGGACATTTTTGCCCATTCTTCTTTGCAAAATGGCTCAAGCTCTGTCAGATTGGATGGAGAACGTCTGTGAACAGCAATTTTCAAGTCTTGCCACAGATTCTCAATTGGACTTAGGTCTGGGCTTTGACTGGGCCGTTCTAACACATGAATATGCTTTGATCTAAACCATGGGTAGACAGCCTTTGAGAGATGGAGATCTACCTGGACAACATTGAAGAGATCAAAGATCTCCGGGGTCCAGCGCCCCCTTTTAAAAAAAATTAAAAAGCCCCCCCCGATAAAAAGTGAAGACAGTATGAAGAAAACCTACTAAAACCAATGTCACTGTAAAAACGTGAGCTTAGCCTACCTTATAAATTAGCTTTAGTAAGAAACTTGTACCTCATTAGACAAAGCATCACGTGGCCTCCCCCGGCTTGCCTTCTTCCCATACTACATCCTGGTGCCATCTCTCCCCCAGGTAAGCGCCGCACACGCACCCGGCCATCCATGTGATGTAAAAGAAGATGTGATTCATCAGACCAGGCCACCTTCTTCCATTGCTCTGTGGTCCAGTTCTGATGCTCCTGTGCCCATTGTAGGCACTTTTGGCTGTGGACACGGGTCAACATGGTCACCCTGACTACCGGACCCTTTCCCCACTGTCCATCCTGAAGGATCCTATTGTGTGATTGCAGCTGCCGGAAGGAAGGAGAGGAGGGAAGCCGGCAGCACTGCAGAGGGGGGCACACAGGGGGGCCTGGGTAGTAAGGGGAAATGTATTGTGCAGAGTGAGGGTGATCGGTAGGGAGGGGGGGCGGTACAATTACTGGAACCGATCCCCTGTATGGCTTTTTCTGTAGCAGCTGAAAGCCAGTGGGAGTGAGAGGAGAAGAAGTCGACTTTCAGCTGCTGATCACCCTCCCTGCCCACATATGATTCAGCCTGCTGCCAGGGGCCCCCCTACCGTCTAGGGCCCCCTACAGGAGGAGCGGTGGTACCACCTTATCCATGGACCTGCACGTGCATGCACACAGGAGTCACAATCGCAGCACAGCGCTCTCTGTGTTGAATGCAGAGCACCCTGTGCAAGTGGTGGTGACATCACTGGTTGCACAGAGCCAATAAGCAGGAGTGCAATCTTTAGGGTGGCTACAGTAGGGCTCCGTGGGACCCTGCAAGGCAGCGTAGCCATCCAAAAGACGGAAACGCAGGGGAGTCCATTTTCAGAGGTTGAATGCGAAGAAGTGATAAGCAGTGGCGGCTGGTGTTTTTTTTCTTCATGGGGGAACAGGGAACAACCCCCCCCCCCCGGGCTCCCCAGGGGTCTCACGGTCGGTCATCCAGCCCCGCACTTGCCCCATCAAGGTCCCGAGTGGGCAGCACTCCTAGGTCCCGGGTGGGCAGCACTCCTACGGGCGGCAGGTGAGTCTCTCTTCCTCCTCTGCATCACAGCGGCTTCTGCCGTGCATCTCCTCCTCCTAGGTGTCCAATAGGATTGCCTGTCCTTTTAGCCAATCGGGTGACCGGTCTCAGGGCCCATTTCCTGATTGGCCGGGAGGAGGATCAGTGTGAGAATAGCGAATATTCATTCGTTATTGTCACAAAAAAAAACATGTAGATTAGGGGGCCGGACGCATGGATAGGGGGGGGCAGCACCCGTGCGTCCTTAATGGATGGGCCGCCACTGGCAAGCTTAAAAAAAAGCAGGTGAACAGCAAACATTTTAAGAGCTGATGTCCACTGCAGTGTGTGTTTTTTTACTTGGAGGGTTTATTAACACTTAAAGATGATGGCTGCCTCAATGTTTCCCAGTAATTTAGAAGATTAAAATCAATGTTTGCACACTGCAGTTATTTGCATCTTTGCTTATCCTTTATAAGGTTTTGAAATCAGTAAAGTAATCATTTGCAGGGTGGACTCTGACAAAATATGAACACTCCTAGTAGGCAAATACTCCATTTATTTGAGTAGATCCGTAAGGCTGGAGCCACAAGAAGGCTGAAGAAAAGGACATCTGGGAGCTATCGGGCACTCCTATATAATGCTGATAGTGTGGGGAGTGATCTCCAAACTGGGGGCCCTTTGTTGGCCTTTATCCAGGCCTTGGGGCACTATTCCATCCACTGACACCAACAATGGGGCAACATTTCTGCCACTGACACCAATGATGGGCTATAATTCCTCCAACTGACACCAGTAATAGCGCAAAATTCCTTCCATTGACACCAATAAAGGGGAACACTATTCCTCCCACAAGCACCAATGATGGGGTAATATTTTTCCCACTGGCACCCATGATATGGTACTATTCCTCCCACTGACACCATTAAAGGAGAACACTATCCTCCCACTAGCACCATTAATGGCGTGCTATTCATCCCACTGACACCAATGATGGGACACTGTTTCTCCCACTGACACCAATGATGGGGAACAATACCTCCCAATGAAGGGGCACAATTCCTCCCACTGACATCAAGGATGGGGAACGATTCCTCCGACACCAACAATGGGACACAATTCCTCCCATTGACACCAATTATAGGGCACAATTTCTCCCACTGACACCAAAGATGGGACACAAATCTTCTCACTGACATCAGTGATGGGGCACTACTGCTCCCAATGACACCAATGGTAGGGAACTATTCCTCCCCCTAACACCAATGATGGGGTGCAATTCCTCCCACTGACACCAAGAATGGGACACTATTCCTCCTACTGACATCAAGGATGGGGAACAATTTCTCCAACTGACCACCAACAATAAGACACAATTTCTCCCACTGACACCAAAGATGGGACACAGTTCTTCTCACTGACATCAATAATGGGGCAAAATTCCTCCCAATGTCGACAACAAATGGACACAATTCCTCCAACTGACACCAGTGATGGAGCACTATTTCTCTAACTGACACCAAAGATGGGGCACTATTCCTTCCACTGACACCAAAGACGGGGCACTAATTCTTCCACTGACACCAAAGATGGGACACAATTCCTCCCACTGACACCAATGATGGGGCACTTTTTCCCGCACTGACACCAAGGATAGGGCATTTTTTGCTTCCACTAACATCAGGGCATTTTCTACTCTCACTGGCCACAGTCTGCCCCCCCCCCCCCTTTCTAAAATCTGAAGGACCGAAACTGGCCCTTTGTTTTGAAAGTTTGGAAATCACTAGAGTAGGGTGGACTTATAGCACTAAGAGCGGCCTGCACAGAAAGAAAAAGATCTTTTCATTCCACATTGCTGCAAAGCCAGTAAAAGTGGAGGTTTGGATGGTCGGTCCTCATCTCCAAGTGGACGCCTGTGCTGGGGAAGGGGGGTTCACAGGGCAGGCCTGGGGACAATCCAAAGGAAGTGCAGGTAATGGGGGCATGCAGAGGGAAAGGGGAGGATGTGGAGAGAGAACCCAAAGTGGGGAAATGCTGCCACCTGACTGAAGCATCCCAGGGGAGTGCGAGAAAAGAGCATATAAGCAAGTTGCTGAGTTATGTGTTCCTGTTTTCCTAGGTATATATAGATATATATATCTATATATATATATATATCTGACTACTGCACTGCTTTTTAATTTTGCTCTGCTGAGCTGGTATCACCTGGGAGTTAAGGGTTAACTCTGATAGCCAGGTTTTCCCGAGCATTCTGGTGGCACTGCCCTCTGCTGGGGCAAACAGTTAAATAGAAGGAACTGCCTCTGGAAGTCGGTAGGTCACTTCATGTGCGGGAAGAGAACAGGAGCTCTGCTAAGTATGTGGTTGCCGCCTTGCTTGATATCAGCCCCTTGGTGGGAACCCAGTTAGGGTTCCAGGACTCATAGACTTATACAATGCTCTGTGGACTCTAAAGACTTCCTACTAGTCTAAGATATGACTATCTCAATGGGCAGGAGCACTATGGGCACTGAGAAAGCACTTGTATTAGGAACAGATGTTTGTGATAGAACAACCTGTAATGTTTATATTTAAACAGCTTTAGTAATAGGAATGGGAACTTTGTTGGTCATGTACAATTGCCTGGTCTTAGGTTACTTGAGGACATATCTAAAGGGCTGCATGCATGGTGTAACATTTATATGGTTCACATCTGGGGACAAGACCCTACAAGAGAACATGTAGTACAAATGTTGGTGTGTGGTCAAGCTAACCAGAAAAGGCTATATTACAGTTACTAATGACTAAAGTACTAGTGTCTATGTGTATATAGCAGCCAACCAGTCGGGAAGCTGGGGTGACTTGGCATAGGTGACGGAAGGTCCTGGTAGTGAAGGAGCTTGGGTACTTAGGCTCCTTCTCTAGTGATCAATACCACAGTCTTGGGTGTCGGATTTGCAGTACAGGGCATCCTACGGATCAGCCTGTATGAGTGTACACTCCTCCTGTCCCCACCTGGACACCACCCACAACTGCAGGATATGGACTCAAACGTTGGGGCAGCGGGGAGTTCTAGTACTGCAGGCAGAAAAAATGACGGCGCATGTCAGGCACGGCGTGTGTTTACCAAAAAGGTGGGTCTCTGCCTCTCCAAGAGCTTGCAGATGGGGCTGAGCTGCAGGATGAGATCTAAGCAGGCCAGGAATGTGTTATGAGACCTCGGTGGGGTCTGAGAGGTTTTAACCGCTTGCCGACCAGCCGCCACCATTATACTGCAGCAGGTTGGCACGCCTGCGCGAATCACCGTAGGTGTACGTCGGCCGCTTTAAGAGAGATAGGGGGCCGGCGGCCACGATGTCCTCTGGCCACCCGCGATCGCACCACAGAGAGCCAGAACCGGCATATGTAAACAAACAGATCGCCGCTCCGACAGGGGAGAAGAGAGAGATCATCAGGAACAGCGATCTCTCTCCTCCTCCAGTCACTACACTCCTCCCCACAGTTAGAAACACCTTCCTGGGGAACATTTAACCCCTTGATTTATACATTTATACAGTAAGCAGTGGCTTTTTTTTAGCTCTGATCGCTGTATAAATGTCAATGGTCCCAAAAAAGTGTCAAAAGTGTCCGATCTGTCCGCCGCAATGTCACAGATCACCACCATTGCTAGTAAAAAAATAAATGAATACATAATAAAAATGCCATAAATCTATCCCCTATTTTGTAGACGCTATAACTTTTGCACAAACCAATCAATATACGCTTGTTGTGATTTTTTTACCAAAAATATGTACAAGAAAACATATTGGCCTAAACTGATGAAGAAATTTGTGCTTTTAAAACATTTTTGGGGATATTTATTATAGCAAAAAGTAAAAAATATTGTTTTTTCAAAATTGTCGCTCTTTTTTTGTTTATAGCGCAAAAAATAAAAACCGCAGAGGTGATCAAATACCACCAAAAGAAAGCTCCATTTGTGGGAAAAAAGGACATCAATTTTGTTTGGGTACAGCGTCGCACGACCGCGTAATTGTCAGTTAAAGTGACAATGGCCTGTTCATTAAGGGGGCAAATCCTTCCGGTCCTTAAGTGGTTAAAGTGGTACTAAATAAACCCACAACAGTAAAATCAGTCTGTATATGCAGTAAAGCATGCTTGTTATACTCACTGTGGAACCCAAGGGGTTAATCCTGCGCATTGTGTAAAATTTCTGTTTGATCCTGTCTTCTCTGATCCTCCCCTTTTTCCACTGTCCCCAATTAATCTCCTGATAATACAGAGCATTGGGGATACTCTGCACATGCTCAGTTTGCTGTGCATTGCTAGAGAGTTTTTTTTGGTTTTGTTTTGTTTTTGGGAGCGTGCATGTGATGAGCACATGTCCAATCAGCGCTGTTCAGACAGAAAGTCAGGGGTCCTGCAGCCTCATAGGACAGTCAGAGCAGAATGAAAACTCCTCCTACAAGCTTTAACCAATGCTCAGCCAAACACTGATAAAAGTCACAAGACTGCTAAAAAAAAAAAAGGTATTTAGCCGTATATATTTACTAAAATAGTTGCATTTCCATGTTATGTGTACTGTGAGAGACCAGATTAACTGATTTGTGTCCTCAGTTTTGGCCAACAGGCGAGTTGCCACAATCTACTAAACACTCCTAAACATGTGCTCAAAAACGCTCTGTATGAGCCCAGTGTGCATGGAGCCTAAAGCCTCGTACACACGATCGGATTTCGGCAGGGAATTGTGTGATGACAGACTGTTTGCCTAAAATCCGACCGTTAGTACGCTCCATCAGACAATTGTTGTCCAACTTTCAGCCAACAAATGTTGGATGGCAGGCTAGTAAATTTTAGGCGGACAATGGCCTGTTGTCAGATTTTTGTATCGTCTGTACACAAGTCCATCACATAAAAGTCGAAAGTACAAAAACGCATGCTCGGAATCAGTGCTCACCAAACACGACATTAGCAGAAGGTGCCAGAGAGTGGCGCTCAAGAGCTGAAATTCCTCGTAGTACGTCACTACGTTCATGTTTGTTGGCCGTCAATTATGTACAGTTTGTATGCAAGACAAGTTCCTGGCACATGCCCTTCGGACAAAAGTTTGACGCTCTCTTGGTCAATCATCGGATCGTGTGTACGAGGCTTTACTTGTTAAAAAAAAATTGAGCTCCACTAAACTTGGCCATGAAGTCATTGTCTGTCTTTAGTTGGGGGAAAATTGGGCAACGTGAAACCTCCAGACCTTTGGTGTCTTCCTTTGAGAAAAATCCTTGAGTATGACATTGTTCAGCACTGCCGGAACATTGTAGAATCTCAGCTCCTCTGTTCCGTACAATGTAACTTTCTTGAACTGATTAGATCAGGTCTGCAGAGAATTGTGGTTTTGCAATTGAATTCCTCAGCAGTGAGGTGTGATTGGATTTCCGTGTCCTCGGGTACTCTATGGTTCTCGTAAAAACAGTATTAAATACAGAGTATTTAATCTGAGTCAGCAACTCTATATTTCGTCTGTTAAAGGGAAATGCTGGAGATTAATTGTAGTGGGTAGTATGTCTATGAAGGTTGTGTCCAGGTCACGGGATATATCTGGTACTAGTTGGTCACATTTAACTGGACTTGTTCTGCGATGAATGAAGACATTTCCTAGCTTAGCCAGGTCACCTCAACATTTATAACCCAACATTTATATTCACACAGGTAGCAAAGACACCTGAATCCAATCATGGGATTGGATCCCACATGGAATGTGTCATGGTTGAAATTGATTGTCCAGGAACAGGATGGGATATGTCAGAGTTGTGGCACCACCAGTCTAGTCTGCTTAGGTGTTAATCCTTTGATCCACATGGTTGAAAGCGTGAATTGTAAAATCGACCAGGTGTTAAAACGGCATTAAATGTGAAGGACAGAAGGACAGATGGTGTGGAAGGCCCCACCCCTAATCAATGATGGCCGCTCCAGTTTGATGTAGATGCTCTTCTTCACATCTCTTGTGAACCAGTTGGCAGAATGCCCAACTGACTGTCCTCAAAAGAACGTCCAATCTTGTACTTGGGCAATCAGTCTCAGCCTTGAGACTGCCTAGAGGAGAGAGCTTGTGCAGCAGACCTCCACTACCATATTTTTGCATGGCGTTGACACTTCCCTATGAGTAAAGGCTCACACATGGTCTCCGGACCTCAGTATATTTAGAAAGAAGAAAGAAATGGCTGAACATCCAGAAATTTTGATTGCCTTTAATCTTGTTTCACAAAGATAACACCAAAGACACCAAACTGTGGTCACGTAGACGCGTTTCACACATACATCTTGTGCTTAATCTTTACAGTAATGATTAAGCACAAGATGTATGTGTGAAACGCGTCTACGTTGACCACATTTTGGTGTCTTTGGTGTTATCTTTGTGAAACAAGATGAAAGGCAATCGGAAGTTCTGGAAGTGCAGCCATTTCTTTCTTCTTTCCAAGTTTCCCACGAAGGCGGGCCGAGGCTAGCACTCTGCAAGATACTCCAATCAGCCTTATCTTTATACACCTGGAGCAGCGGTTCTTTTTCTTGTATACTAACTCAGTATATTTATCTTGAGTATATTAAATGTATTTAACTACTTGCCTACCAGGCCCATTCTGACACTTCTCTCCTGCATGTAAAACTCATCTTATTTTTTTTTGCTAGAAAACTACTTTAGAACCCCCTAAACATTATACTTTTTTTTTTTTTTTTTTGCAGAGACCCTAAAGAATAAAATGGTAGATGTTGCATATTTTTATGTCACATGATTTTGCACAGCGGTTTTTCAAACACAATTTTTTTGGGGAAAAAAAATATACAATTTAATGAGTTTGAATGAGCAAAAACACAATCTAATACCCAATTGTTTGGTAGAATATAAAATATGATGTTACGCCGTGGAAATAGGTATCTAACATATGACGCTTTAAAATTGCGTACGCCCGTGGAACGGCCCCAAACAATGGTACCCTAAAAATCGTGATGCTTTAAAAACCTTTACAGGTTACTAGTTTAGAGTTACGCAGGAAGTCTGGTTCTAGAATTATTGCTCTCGCTATACTGTTTGCGGCGATACCTCACTTGTGTGGTGCAAACACCGTGAACATATGCATGCGCTCAAGCACAGGGGGACAGGGTCACTGAAAAAAAATAATAATTTGAATTCAATTTTTAAAAAAAATTTGCACTGTTACTTTAAAAAAAAAAAAGTATCACTTTTATTGCGGCCACAATGAATCTAAACATCTCATGTGACAGCAATAGGCAGTGACTGTGACAGGTACCCTTTATGGAGAGATCTGGAGTCTATTGGACCCCAGATGTCTCCTCTTCCCTTTACAAGCATCTGTTCACACCAAGATCGGTGTGATCAGATGTTTTACCAATTTAAAAATGGCGCTGTTTACATCTGGGGAACTGGAAGTGACTAAAATGCTTGACGCTTCCAGTTTCCTATACCATAGAGATCGTTGGGGTTCTTCTGGACCTCGACAATCTCTATAGTTAGCCGGCGAAACTTCCGGCTGTGATCTCGGGTTCCCTTGTGGGGTGGAAAAGCCTAGGAAGGCAGCATAAGGGGGTGGGAGGAGGGACCTCCTCCTGCCATGTGTACAAGGATCCAGTGGTTAATGAGCCACTAGGATCACTTTTACAAAAAAAGAGATTTGGCGGCTGAAAACAAAGATACTGGGATGATGCCTGTAGCTCTGCAGGCATCATCCCGGTATAACTACTGCAACTCAAGGACATCCATAGACGTTCTTGGGCAGCAAGTGGAAAAATAAAAGCTGTTTTAGGCCCTGGTGGGTTAGATGTGTGAGTGGAGCGCATCCCTGTAATTCTGATCAGTATATATATTTATATATACACTATATTGTCAAAAGTATTGGAACGCCTGCCTTTACACGCACTTGAACTTTAATGGCATCCCAGTCTTATGCCACGTACACATGATCGGACATTCCGACAACAAAATCCTGGATTTATTTCCAACGGATGTTGGCTCAAACTTGTCTTGCATTCACACGGTCACACAAATCTTGTCGGAAATTCCGAACGTCAAGAACGCGGCGACGTACAACACGTACGACGAGCCGAGAAAAATGAAGTTCAATAGCCAGTGCGGCTCTTCTGCTTGGTTCCGAGCATGCGTGGCACTTTATGCGTCGGAATTGTGTACACACGATCGGAATTTACGCGAACGGATTTTGTTGTCGGATAGTTTGAGAACCAGATCTCAAATTTTGTGCGACAGAAATTCCGATGGAGCCTACACACGATCGGAATTTCCGACAACAAGTTCCGATCGCACATTTTACATCAGAAAGTCCGACCGTGTGTACGAGGCATAAAACCGTAGGGTTTAATATTGAGTTGGCCCACCCTTTGCAGATATAACAGCTTCAACTCTTCTGGGAAGGCCGTCCACAAGGTTTAGGAGTGTGTCTATGGGAATGTTTGACCATTCTTCCAGAAGCGCATGGAGTAAGACTGGGATGCCATTAAAGTTCATGTGCGTGTAAAGGCAGGTGTCCCAATACTTTTGGTAATATAGTGTATATATATATATATATATATATATATATATATATAAAATAAATGTTAAATTCAGAGAATCCCATGTGGAAGCTCCTGAGTTGTTCCCATTGATGTTCTGCATGCACCTCATTATTCTCTCTTCTGTACATCCATTCTTTAGATTGTTGACCATTCATTCTGCACTCAGTGACATGAGACGGGTGTTATCAGGCAAGGCACAAAGTCTGTGTTGGGTCTTGGTGTAACGGAGATAAGAGATCACTCATTACCAAACCTGTTTTATTTGCTATAATGACAGGTGGTATCCTATCGTTTATAGTAAAACTTTATGACTTTTTAAGCCAACAAAGAAGTATACATAGATAGCACCCAAGTCATTCACACCGGGTTATGACTTTATAGGTGGAGTGATGACACCTTATACCGACACTAAAAAAATGTCCTAACAGCTAACAGTCTAATGCTATCTATATTTGGGTAAACGTGCAAATGATCGGACCCACCTAATCACCCCTTTCTTACAACGCAAGTTTACTTTGGGACTCCAATCAGTTCACTTGCAGTTATAAATCCCCCCTCCCAGCAAAAATATTTGCACCCCTATCCCCCTTCCTACCTCAAATTCTCTCTCCCTAAATCCCTCTGCAAAAGAAAAAAAAAAACACCCCTCCTAGTACAAATCATCTACCCCTCAAATTCCCCCCCAATCCTCCCTTCTAGCACTAATCCTCCACACCCCACATTTCCCTTCCTAGCACAAATACCCCCCAATTATCCCTACTAGCACCCCCCCCCAAATAAAAAGGGTTCTCTCATAGCCAAATTTCCTCCCCCTCTACCATATCACCTCTTCTAGCACAGACCCCCCAAATTTCCCCTCCTAGCACAAAATTATACCCCATCCACCTCCCAACACAACCCCCCCCCCCCCCCGCCCAAATTTCCCCTCCTAGCACAAAATTATATATATTATATATACCATAGTTTGTAGACGCTATTACTTTTGCGTAAACCAATCAATATACACTTATTGGGATTTTTTTTTTTTTTTACAAAAAATATGTAGCAGAATCCACATTGGTCTAAATTGATAAGAAATTCGATTTTTTTTTTAATTAAGTGAATAATAAAAATAAAGTAAAAAATATTTTTTTTTAATTATTTTTTTTTTTCAAAATTGTTGGTGTCTTTGTTTTTAGGGGGGGGGGGGGGAAGAAAAACCGCAGAGGTGATCAAATACCACCAAAAGAAAGCTCTATTTGTGGGGAAAAAATGATACAAATGTAATTTATGTACAGCGTTGTACCGCGCAATTGTCAGTTGTAGTAACGCAGTGCTTTATAGCAAAAAATGGCCTGGTCCTGAAGGGGGGTAAATCTTCCGGAGGGCAAGTGGATAAATTGTTATTCTGGCCAATTAAACGAATTAATACCCAAGCGCTTGATGTGCCTAAATGCGTTTTATAAAAATGCAGCGTTTTTGATGCTGCTTTTCTCCTGGCAGGAGTAAGGGGATCAGGAAAGCTGGGTGTATGAGGCCTATTATCTAAGGACCCCCAATGTGTGGTAGATCCGCACATCACACACACCCTGCAACATGGATCGTGGCGTCAGATCGGGCAGATTTCTGGAAAAAGCGGATCGATACGATTTGACTTTTTTCTAAACCCCGACAGGTCCAGGAATTGGCTGTAAAGATAAAGAGGAAGTCAGTCAGTGATCGGAATCGTCACCCGAACACTCAGTGGTCAGAGATCACATTCTGAGTCTTATTTATCTTCTTCAGTTTGCTCAGCGAGGCTCCTCCATTAAATGGCAATCAATATTTATTATGGGAGCACTCCGTACAATGCAGAAGATTACTGGCCAGCTGTAGAACAAACACTGCAACAAAAGCACTTTGATATCCACCTTGAAGGCAAACAGAGCTTTATGTAGGAGCAGTTCCCATGAATGAGGAGCAGGCAGATGCTAAATGAACCGCGTCTAAAGGTACAGCCGGGGCTTGTGACCGCTAAATGCCAGGATTGCCCAAGATCATGCTAAGTGATATGCAGAGCGTACCCTGTGCAGAGTGCATGTTCTATTATTTCACATCTAGATTTTCAGCTCCACTAGTGACCTGGACAGTTTATAGATGGGCAACTCCTATCCTCATATTGATTAGTGGTTCCAAATTAATAATAACTACTGCAGAAGGGAACAGACACAAAAGATACACTCCGCATCTTTCCAAATAACTGTTAGGCTTTATTATGACGCAATTGAAGGTTTTTATACACATGATTACCTGGGTATCACATTATATTACAATTGTACTTGTATGGTGTATGTACTTGTAGGTACTTGTATGATAACAAGGGGCGTAACATAGGCAGGCTAATTCTAATCAGGACTAATCAGAATGCAAACATGTATTAAAAACATTATTAGTGCCGTATGCACAGTGAGGGCAGTGTGCAATACATACAAAATAGAATACAATTGTTTACAGAACTTACAAATTTCCTTTACAACTAGGCATAGACCAAAATACAAAATATATATTCAATGTAAATATATATATATATATATATATATATATATATATATATATATATATATATACACACACAGGGCTTTTTTTCAGCTGGAACTAGAGGGGGGAACTCAGTTCCACCACCTCTGGCTCAGGTCTTCTGCTCCCTGCTCACCTCTATCACTTGGTAACACGGAAGTCCAGCTTCTGCATTCAGAAGTGATAGCTTATCTCCCAGTAGCTCCCACAGGTTAGATCTCCTGCGCAGATCCCACTAAGTGCCGGACAGGGACAAGGGAGATACAGAACAGGTGCACCCTAGGTGGTCTCCATTTTTTCCCTGGTGACCAATCGTTGATGCTCCCTACTGCATGATCTCCCTTGCAAGTGACTGTAGTATAGTATAGTATGCTGCAACAAAGGTAAGACATATGACAGATGGTGGAGCTTTTAAGGAGGGGGGAGAAGATGAGGGCAGTGGAGGGAGGGGGTTGTATGCAGAGGGAAGAGCTACTATTTGATGCCATTTGGCAGGTATGTGTGTGTGGCGGGCATGGTTCCTGCACCTTTTCTCTGAGAAAAAAAGCCCTGTATATATATACACAGTATAGAGTATATACACTCACCGGCCACTTTATTAGGTACACTTTGCCAGTACCAGGTTGGACCCCCCTTTTGCCTTCATTCTTGGTGGCATAGATACAACAAGGTGTTGGAAACATTCCTCAGAGATTTTGCTCCATAGTGACATGATAGCATCACGCAGTTGATGCAGATTTGTCGGCTGCACATCCATGATGCCAATCTCCTGTTCCACCACATCCCAAAGGTGCTCTATTGGATGAGATGTGGTGAGTGTGGAGGCCATTGGAGTACAGGGACCTCATTGTCCAGTGGTGAGATGATTGGAGCTTTGTGACATGGTGCATTATCCTGCTGGAAGGAGCCATCAGAAGATGGGGACACTGTAGTCATAAAGGGATGGACATGGTCAGCAACAATACTCAGGTAGGCCGTGGTGTTTAAACCATGTTCAAGTGGTACTAAGGGGCCCAAAGTGTGCCAAGAAAATCCCCCCCCTCGGTGTTAGTTAGTGTAGGATTGAGCACAGTCCCTTTATAAGTCGCTAACTGCTGCTATTACTAGTATAAAAATAAATAAATAAAAATAAACAAATAAAAATAAATAAAAACTCCAGTATATATCCCATAGTTTGTAGACACTATAACTTTCACATATTAATCAATATACGCTTATTGGAATTTTTTTTTTTTTTTTTACCAAAGACATGCAGCACAACACATATTGGCCTAAATTGATGAAGAAATTTGTTTTGTTTTTTTAAATGTTATTGGATATGTTTTATAGCAGAAAGTAGAAAACATATTTTTTGTTAAAAATGTTAGTTATTTTTTTTCCATTTATATCACAAAAAATAAAAAATGCAGAGGTGATCAAATACCACTAAAAGAAATCTCTATTTGTGTGAAAAAAAATTATATGAATTTTATTTGGGTACAGCGTTGCATGACCGCGCAATTACCAGTTAAAGTAGCGCAGTGCTGAATGGCAAAAAATGGTCTTGTAATGAAGGAGGAGCTGAAGTGGTAATTGTTGTTGTTTTGCTGTTATTATTTTTATTATTGTTTTTTTGTTATTAGGATTATTTAACTTTTTAACATGTTTATGTTCTATGTTTTATAGGTATTGGGGAATAAACCGAAGCTTCGTGAAGGAGACGATAGCGATGATGTAGAAGCAGATATGACGAACAGGAAGATGGCAAAACTCTACATGGTAAGAATGTGGCAAAGTCCCGAACGTTCATGTTTGTACGGATCACTCAGATATGAGCCGCTGATGGGATGCACAATGACAGGACAATTCAGCTTCTAATGCACATGGTGAGAAGCTCACAGTGTGCAGTGAAATCAGAGTATGCCATTTCAGTCCATGAGAGGAGCCGGTACAACTGTGCGAGACTGAAGGGAAGGCCGGAGGTCCGATTTATAGAACGTGGAGGGTTCGGTTCACACTGCTGCGATGTCAGACGTCGCATGTGATTCGCACCGCACGGCTGTGCAAATCACATGCGATGTCTGTGCGATGTAAATTCTGTATGGCGGAATTCGCATTGCAGTCGGACCAAAATCGTGTAGGACCCCCCACACTTCCTGTTGTGTCTCCATGGCAGGAAGTGAAGAGAATCTCCCCAACGGGACACAAACCGTGAAAAGTAATGTAAGTGGGGTCGTGCGTGATCAAAAAGTAAATTTCAAAGCGGAGGCAAACCCATCCATTTAACCGTTCCAAAAAAAATTGCGCAATGAACACCACATTCTAACAGACGCTCCCGATGCTACCAGACAATGCCGCGCGCTCCCGATGCTCGTGCAAACAGCTCTGCCCTTAATATTCGACCTCTTCTGTAGCATCCGCCCCTTACCACGATATGACCAGTAATACACCCGCCCCTTGCAGAGTAGCACGAGCATCGGGAGCGTGCGGCAGCGTCGGGCACAATGTCCTGCTCATTGCGCAGGCGCCGTCTACAGCTGACTCACAGCTGTTCAGCTTCGGAGATTTTTGGCGGCTCCCTTGTTGTTCGTACTGCGCAAGCGCTGCGCCTGCACAGTACAGGGGAACTTTCTCAGCAGAACACCGGCGTATAAGACGACCAGTGTATAAGACGACCCCCCCTATTTCTCCATTTTTTCCAGTTTTTGCCTATACTCACCATATAAGAAGCATACCTCCCAACATTTTGAGATGGGAATGAGGGACACCTACTAGCAAATGTATGAAGGCATAGGACACGCCCCCTGCCACACCCCCTTAAAGGAGAATTGACCAAAAAAAAAGGTTAATTAAATCCATAAGGGCTTTATTTTTAACCACTACTATTCCTTTATATTGACTTTTAACATTTACAAATGCAGCAATTTAGAAATTGGATGAAAGGTTTAGCACTGGGAAACACTTTTTGAAAGATAAAAAGTGCATTTTATATAAAACTATATAGATTAGATCAAAATGAGGGACAAATGAGGGGGAAAGAGGGACATTGCTCCAAATCAGGGACAGTCCCTCGAAATCAGGGACAGTTGGGAGCTATGTAAGAAGACCCCCCCTTTCGAGGCTTCATATTTCCTTCTTGCTGGAGCTGGAGCCATACCGCGCTGAGCCAATCACAGCAAGCGATGTATTCTAATAACGAATACAAAGCCTGCTCGGATTGGCAGAGGCTGTAGCATCATCAGCCCGCGCCTCTCTGACTCTCAAAGCCAATCCGAGCAGACTACTTTATGTAGCCTGCTTGGATTGGCAGAGGTTGTTACTCCAATCCGACCAGGCTCTGTGTTCATTAATAGAATACATCGCTCGCCGGGATTGGCTCAGCGGTGTATACTGTATGTAGCCGAAGCTACATACAGTTCTACCGCACATCCACCATCCGGCGGGCGGCATTTTGTACCTGGCGTATAAGACGACCCTCGCTTTTTGGTTGTTTTTTTTTTTAAGTGTAAAAGGTCGTCTTATATGCCGGAAAATACGGTAAGTCTAATAAGCTCGAATGAGCAGGGTCCTCTGATTTCTCCTGTATTGAATTGTATTGTGACTGTACTGTCTGCCCTCATATTGTAAAGCGCTGCGCAAACTGTTGGCGCTATATAAATCCTGCATAACAAAAATAAATACAAATAAAAAATAGAACATAAAATATATATATATATATATTTAAAGCACCCCCCATACACACCCCAATTCAAACGTGCGGTGTAGGGTGCTCTCATGTATTTAAACATAAGTCACGCCACGCAGGTATCGCTGCAATCATTGGAGCAAAAGCCATAATTCTAGGACCATAGTTCATAGTTAATTCTGAAAATGTGAAAAGGAAAAAAGAGGGGCAAGTGGGACTTTAAATGAAGCATGTCAATTGAAAGTATAATAATGAATACATGTGAGTAGGTAGAATGATTGGATTTATAGTAATTTATAGTCAATAACCCCTAGGGGTAGTCCATGATTTTGATGCATACAGTACCAATAAAGTAGTATAGCTACAGACATAGTCGCATGAATTGATATATAAGCATATTTAGCAGTAACAATCATTGAAGACTCAGTAGTGCAAACAAATCAGTGGACATACATATATGCAATTCATAACAGAAATACATTAATTAAAATCGCCAATCAAAATCACAAAATCGCATGAAATGAGAAAAAAACTTGATAAAAAAATGATAAATGTCAGGAATATGATTAGGCTTGATAGGGCATCCTTAGTTTGAGAACCCGACGCGTTTCTTGGCTTCTTGCCAGTCATCAGGGGTGGGATGCATCATTTAACTGAGAAAAACAAAGGAATCTAATAAACATTGATACATGTGGAACCTCAGGCTAATAGAGAAAATTATATCAGAAATATCCAAATTGTCTACTTTGAATAGAGAAGCTACTTACAAAATAGCCCAAAAATCAAGAAGAGTTACCAGCAATGGGATCTGTTAGGGTGTGAGATATAACCGTCTCAACCGGGGTTGAGGCAGGGTACCCGACCATCCTCCCAAAATGATTGGAGGGTGGGCCGGGAGAGACCACAGCCGACTGATTCCTCCTGAGCCCTCAATATACTGGTCAATGGGTTGTAAATGGGAAAATCTGCGAAAAATTGAAGAAAAATGGGATGTGTCAAAGAAAGTGAATCTGGAGTTGAACATGTTGAATGGATGGAAAATGATGACTGAAAGAAATGTGTACTTGGTGCATCTGGGAAAGTAAATGTGTGAAAAATGAGATGATAAGGGGGAATGGAGGTAAATTGAATGCATAAAAATGCACGTGAGAAAAGATAGGGAAAGAAATCCATAGGGAATGTGTGAAGATAGAGGGTGTAGTGCGCTAGGTTAAACAGGTGAGAGGATGGGAATGTGTGTACCATAAACAGGAAAAAAGATATAAAAAATAAATACCCATGTGTTAAATAGTGGCTGCTTAACAGAGCGGTCCCTTCCTAGCGAAGCACAGGCTTGACATGTTTGGTATCTATTTACTAAACAAAACCCCATTTTTTAATATTTTACCAAAACATATTTTGTTTGCTTTAAAAAAAAAAAAAAAAAAAAAATCATGTATTTTTTTTCCTGAAAATATGCATTTGATAAATAACTGCGCTAATATTGTGCGACAGTAATGCCCTGTACACACGGTCGGATTTTCCGACGGAAAAAGTGCGATCGGATTTGTGTCGTCGGAAATTCCGACCGCGCGTGGGCTCCATCTGACTTTTTCCGCCGGAATTTCCGACAACACAAAGTTTGAGAGCAGGCTATAAAATTTTCCGACAACAAAATCCGATCGATTAAATTCCGATCGTGTGTAGACAAATCCGACGCGCAAAGTGCCACGCACGCTCAGAATAAATTAAGAGACGAAAGCTATTGGCTACTGCCCCGTTTCTAGTCCCGACGTACGTGTTTTACGCCACCGCGTTCAGAACGATCGGACTTTCCGACAACTTTGTGTGTGCAAGACAAGATTGAGCCAACATCCGTTGGAATAAATCCATGGATTTTGTTGTCGGAATGTCCGATCGTGTGTACGGGGCATGAGAAAAAATTTAACTACTGCCATTTTAATCTCCAGGTTCTCTACTATCGGAAAATATATATTATTGAGGTTTTAAAATAACTTATAGAAATGCAGAAATTATTATTATTATTTATTTATTTATTTATTTGTGCACAAAACTAAAAAAGTATCCCGCTAGACGAGTGGTAAGTCTGTAAGTGCTTTAGGAGTCCCTGAAAGAACGGCGTGTAACTGGATCACAAGCTGTTTGAATTATTTTTAAAAGCAGAAATGGTTTTAAGGCTGGAAAAAGCCAATCATAACCTAACATAACTAAACAAATCCACGTGTTGGCAGGAGTTCTGTATTCATTTCAGCACACGTGATTCCTCCAGAGCACAAACCTAGAACAAGCCAGAGAGCCTCATCGTCTGCCATGACTCACATGTGTTATTGTTTTATAAAACAGAAGACATGCAGAAAACCTCAGAGATCAGGGAGGAACATAAAAGTAAAGAAAAAAAAAAACACAACAAAGCATCGGGGTGTATTTACAAAAAAAAATTAAATTGCGGAGCTATTTATCCTGTGCATTCTTTCTGTGCAAATGGAGGTAAATGGAGGCACTTTGAATGTTTTTCATTCAAAAATTGGGACACAGTGGAGTTGATTTACTAAAACTGGAGAGTGCAAAATCTGGAGCAGCTCTGCATAGAAACCAATCAGCTTCCAGGTTTTTTTTTTTGTCAAACCTTAACCACTTCAGCCCAGGAAGGATTTGCCCCCTTAATGCGACATTGCGTCACTTTAACTGACAATTGCGCGGCCATTTTTTTATTTATTTTTTTGAAGCACATGATTAGAGCCTGAGGCTTTAATTGGCTTAAAAAAAGGGTGGGCTCTGCCCCGTGAGCCCACCCAGTTGTCAGTTGTGTGACATTAGTGAATTAATATTCGCTAATGTCTTCCTGCTTCTCCTCCCGGCCAATCAGGAAGTGGGTCCTGAGACCTGATTGGCCAGGGAGTCTTAGGGCTCTCGGCCAATCGGGTCTCAGGACCCACTTCCTGTTCCGCCAGCAGGAGAAGAAACGGCCCCGGCTCTTCCCTCGGCAAGCTGGAGTGGGGAGCAGCATCGGCCTCCTAAGGTAAGGACACTGATCGCTGCCCATCTGTCTCCCGCGAGGGGGGTTCACTGATCGCCTCCCATCCGTCTCCCACGAGGGGGGTTCACTGATCGCCTCCCATCCGTCTGCCACGAAGGGGGTTCACTGATCGCCTCCCATCCGTCTCCCACGAGGGGGGTTCACTGATCGCCTCCCATCCGTCTCCCACGAGGGGGGTTCACTGATCGCCTCCCATCCGTCTGCCACGAAGGGGGTTCACTGATCGCCTCCCATCCGTCTCCCATGAGGGGGGTTCACTGATCGCCTCCCATCCGTCTCCCATGAGGGGGGTTCACTGATCGCCTCCCATCCGTCTCCCACGAGGGGGGTTCACTGATCGCCTCCCATCCGTCTCCCATGAGGGGGGTTCACTGATCGCCTCCCATCCGTCTCCCATGAGGGGGGTTCACTGATCGCCTCCCATCCGTCTCCCATGAGGGGGGTTCACTGATCGCCTCCCATCCGTCTGCCACGAGGGGGGTTCACTGATCGCCTCCCATCCGTCTGCCACGAGGGGGCTTCACTGATCGCCTCCCATCCGTCTGCCACGAGGGGGGTTCACTGATCGCCTCCCATCCGTCTGCCACGAGGGGGGTTCACTGATCGCCTCCCATCCGTCTCCCGCGAGGGGAGTTCACTGATCACCTCCCATCCGTCTCCCGCGAGGGGGGTTCACTGATCGCCTCCCATCCGTCTCCCACGAGGGGGGTTCACTGATCGCCTCCCATCCGTCTCCCACGAGGGGGGTTCACTGATCGCCTCCCATCCGTCTCCCGCGAGGGGAGTTCACTGATCACCTCCCATCCGTCTCCCGCGAGGGGGGTTCACTGATCGCCTCCCATCCGTCTGCCACGAGGGGGGTTCACTGATCGCCTCCCATCCGTCTGCCACGAGGGGGGTTCACTGATCGCCTCCCATCCGTCTCCCGCGAGGGGAGTTCACTGATCACCTCCCATCCGTCTCCCGCGAGGGGGGTTCACTGATCGCCTCCCATCCGTCTCCCACGAGGGGGGTTCACTGATCGCCTCCCATCCGTCTCCCGCGAGGGGAGTTCACTGATCACCTCCCATCCGTCTCCCGCGAGGGGGGTTCACTGATCGCCTCCCATCCGTCTGCCACGAGGGGGGTTCACTGATCGCCTCCCATCCGTCTGCCACGAGGGGGGTTCACTGATCGCCTCCAATCCGTCTGCCACGAGGGGGGTTCACTGATCGCCTCCCATCCGTCTCCCGCAAGGGAGGTTCACTGATCACCTCCCATCCGTCTGCCACGAGGGGGGTTCACTGATCACCTCCCATCCGTCTGCCACGAGGGGGGTTCACTGATCACCTCCCATCCGTCTCCTGCGAGGGGGGTTTCACTGATCGCCTCCCATCCGTCTCCCACGAGAGGGTTTCACTGATCGCCGCCCATCCGTCTCCCACGAGGGGGGGCCACTGATTGCCACCATCCATCTTCCGCAGGGGGGGAGCAGGTTTGTTTGCCGCCCCCCCCCAAAAAAAAATATTGAGCATCAGCTGCTACTGCCCCCCCAGCAACATAAGACCCCCCAGGAACAATATATTCCCCACCAGCAACACATGACCTCTGCAGCAACAATAGATCCCACAGCAGCCAGCAAGAATAGATCCTCTAGCACACCCCAGCATCCCTATCCATTACATTGCACTGCACAAATTGTTGGTGCTATATAAATCCTGTATAATAATAATACAATTACTGTGGGGTACTACATCCAAACAGCAACAGCACTAAAATCGAATTTCATTAACCGCTTGCACAGGCAAGAAAATGGGCTTACAGGTACGTCCCTTTAAATTTGCCGCCTTTCGGGTGCACACGCCGCAGGAGTGTGCCCACGGGTCCCGGGAACTCAATGTTCTCCGGCGGCCCGCGATTGCAATGTGGAGCGGAAGAATGGGGAGATGCCTATGTAAACAAGGCATTTCCCTGTTCTACCTAGTGACACGACAGAGATCACCGCTCCCTGTGATCGGGAGCAGTGATCGCTGACATATCCTAGGTGGCCCCCCCCCCCCACAGTTAGAGTCACTCCCTAGGACACACTTAACCTCTTGATCACCCCTAGTGTTTAACACTGCATTTTTATAGCACTGATCGCTGTATAAATGACAATAGTCCCAAAATAGTGTCCAATGTGTCCGCCATAATGTCGCAGTCACGATAATCCAACGCATGCGCAGCTCGGTGTACATTGTATTGCAATCTTTATTGCAGAACAGTGCAATAAAGAACACGCCTGGCTCACAGGTTGTTTTTTTTAATTTTAGACTTTAGTTCCGCTTTGTGTGATTGTGAAGGAAGGAGATGTATAAACACCGGACTTATATAGAGCGTTCGTTCTCCGTAGAAGAAGTGACAAGCAGGAAACAGAAATTCTATTAATAAACCTCATAAAGAATGACAAGGTCAAGGATTAATACATTTTTTTTTCCTGCTCTTCATAATAAGTCGCCATTCACACAACGCGTAGCGGGAAACTCGCACCCCCCCCCCACTCACAGTTCTGTTTGTGCGATTCTCACATTGAAAAAGCGTGACGCAATTAGGGCGGCCCATTCACTTAGCTTGCTTTTACACTGATCCGATTTTGTTTCGTTAAAAAAAAGCGGAAGGAAACTGCATCCCTTTAACCACTTCAGCCCCAGGAAGGATTTACCCCCTTAATGACCAGGCCTTTTTTTTTTTGCGACACGGCACTGCGTCGCTTTAACTGACAATTGCGCGGTCGTGCGACGTTGTCCTTTTTTTTCCCATAAACATATATGTGTGTGCGGCGGTCGGCAAGTGGTTAAAATGAATGGAAACCGCATCAAAAACGCACAGAAAACCCCTAAAAAAAACGAAACGCACTTGTGGGAAGTTCTCAAGCCCAGGTTCACAGAATCGCATGACAAGTGAAATCACATTATATTCAATGGTGATCTTCTAAACAACTCAGCGCACTGCAATTTTGGAAAAGGTTCCCGGTGGATTTCAGTGCATTCAGCCCCATAGAATTCTATGTATCTCACAGGAGTCGCATCAGCATAGATAAGAAGCTCATATATGACTTTGATGGATTCAGTGTTTTTTTTAACCATAACCTCTCCTCCCTGGTCATCCCTCAGCCATCAATTTTGATACAGCTACGATTTTAGAGCCTTCCTTCAATTGATCGTCCATCCCTTTGATCGATCGACCATCCCTTTGATTGATCTACCCTTCCTTTGATCGATCAAACTTTTCTCCAATTGATCAACCCTACCATTGATTGATTGACCCTTCCTTCGATTGATCGACCCTTCCTTTGGACATGTTAACCTTTCTTGATCAATCAACCCTTCCATCGATCGATTCTTCCTTCTTTCAAATTATCCTTACTTTGATCATCGAAGGAAGGATTGATCGCTCGAAGAAAGGATTGATCGACAGAAGGAAGAGTTGATCGTTCGAAGGAAGGGACGTTCGATTCAAGAGGAAGGGTCGATCATTTAGTCAAATAAAGGGTCAAGTCATTGATCTAAAGAAGGATCGGTCCAAGGAAGGATCAAATGATGGAGTGAAGGAAGGATCAAAGCCGCTTCAGTGTGAACCTAGCTTCAGTCAGCAAGGATGACCAGGGGGGAGAGGTGAGGTTTACAAAAAAAATCAAAAACGAGCCACATTTGGGGTGCCAATTATGCTGAATGGACATCTTCTAAGGCCTCGTTCACGTAGAGTCTAGTGTACTACAGCGTTCGCCTGTACAAGGGTCGGGTTGATCACTTCTCAGCCATTCATTGGAAGCTTTGTAGTCTATTCAATGAATATAAAGCTGGTTGTGATTGGTGGAGGCAGAGGTTGTGATGTTATCTGACTGCCTCTTTGGAGTTGTCAGTAAGGACCGAGCCTCCTTTTTAGATGCGTTGTTTACAAGATAAAAACAGGTTTTCTTTTGCTAGAAAATTACTTAGAACCCTCAAACATTATACATTTTTTTTCGAACACCCTAGAGAATAAAATGGCGGTCGTTGCAATACTTTCTGTCACACCGTATTTGCGCAGCGGTCTTACAAGCGCACTTTTTTTGGAAAAAAAATACACTTTCTTGAACTAAAAAATAAGACAACAGTAAAGTTAGCCCATTTTTCTTTAATTTTATACTGTGAAAGATAATGTTATGCCAAGTAAATTGATACCCAACATGTCATGCTTCAAAATTGCGCCCGCTCGTGGAATGGCGACAAACGCTTACCCTTAAAAATCACCATAGGCGATGTTTAAAAAATTCTACAGGTTGCATGTTTTGAGTTAGACCCCTTTCACACTGGGGCGGTTTGCAGGCGTTATTGCGCTAAAAATACCGCCTGCAAACCGACCCAAAACAGCCGCTGCTGTTTGTTCAGTGTGAAAGCCCAAGGGCTTTCACACTGAAGCGGTGTGCTGACAGGAGAAGAAAAAATCTCCTGGAAGCCGCATCTTTGCAGTGGTGAAGGAGCGGTGTATTCACCGACCCTAAACCGCTCCTGCCCATTTTAACCCTATACGAGCGGATTTAACCCTCTTTCGGCCGCCAGCGGGGGTTAAAACCGCACCGCTAGCGGCCGAATACCGTGGTAAAGCAGCGCTAAAAACAGCGCTGTTTTACCGCCGACGCCCCCTACCGCCCCAGTGTGAAAGCAGACTTACAGAGGAGGTTTAGGGCTAGAATTATTGCTCTCGCTCCACCGATCGCGGCGATACCTCACATATGTGGTTTGAACACCGTTTTCATATGCGGGCGCGGCTCACGTATGTGTTCGCTTATGCACACGAGCTCTGCGGGACGGGGCGTGTTTAAATTTTTTTTTTCTCTTATTTATTCTACCTTTGATTTTTTATTTTTACACTGTTTTTAAAAAAAATAAAAATTGTGTCACTTTTATTCCTATTACAAGGAATGCAAACATCCCTTGTAATAGAAAAAAAAAGCATGACAGGTCCTCTTATATATGAGATCTGGGGTCAAAAAGAGCTCACATCTCATATTTACACTGAAATGCAAAAAAAAAATAAAAAAAAAATTGTCATTTAAAAAATAATTTAAAAAAAATGGCCCTTCAAGAGCTATGGGCGGAATTGAAGTTTTGACGTTGCTTCCGCCCTGCAATGTCATGGAGACAGGTGGGGGCCATCTTCCCCCTCACTCGTCTCCATGCCCAGCCAGGGTGAAGATCCGATCGCCTCCGCCGCTGCCGACAGCTCCGGTAAGCGGCGGAGGGCACTGGAACGCCCTCTCCCGCCACTGATAAAAGTGATCTTGCGGCGAATTCGCCGCAGAGACCACTGTTATCTTGTAGCCGGCCGAACACGAGGATACGGGGGTTATGGCAGCTAGCTACTGCCATAACAACGCTATTCCTCCTCAAAGTGAGGACGTATATCGGCGTTCGGCGGTCCGGAAGTGGTTAGTATGCATGCAGTAGCAGATGCAGGAATGCAGACAGTGTGCACTCAGATCTGTGCGTCTGCTGCTGTGGATTTTGGCATGCAGCTGTGTCCATGCAGCCTTTGCATTCACTACAATAGGCTGCCTGCATGCAGTTCCAAGGCGGATGCAGACACAGAATACAGAGGTTCAGGATGGAGGATGGGTGTCAGTGCCTATCTGAATGATGCCCAACTGACCGGTCATGTGTTTGGGATTGGATCCTGATTTTTTAGTGTCTATTTGTTGTACTCCGTCCTATAGGAAATCCTTTGCATGTTTCTACAAGCAGTATGTGAAATGCAAATATTGAATTCTCCAATATATTCAGGTCTCCTGAGTCCGGAGACAAATCCTGGAACACTTGTAGGCCTTCCTGCAACGGCTGCAGTGCTTGCAGAATTACAACTATATAGTTACAGTACAATAATAACAGAAATATTGTTATGGAACGGGAAGTAGACTTGTCCTTGATTATTTTTTTTAAATTTGACTTTCAGCCTCCCCTTCAGTCTTGCACAGTTGTAACGGTGTTCTATCAGAAAGCTGCTACCCATCAGAAAGTGCAACCTTAGCGACGTCCTGTCGTGGCCATTTTGGTACACCCGCACTCATACCTCCCAACTTTTTGAGATGAGAATGAGGGACACCTATCAGCAAAAGTATGCAGGCATAAGACACACCCCTTGCCACGCCCCCTTAAAGGAGAATTGTTCAAAAAAACAAGATTGGTTAAACCCACAAGTGCTTTTTTTTTTTTACCACTACTATTCCTTTATATTGGCTTTTGGAATTTACAAATGCAGCAATTTAGAAATCAGATGAAAGGTTTAGCGCTGGAAAACACTTTTTGATAGATAAAAAGTGCATTTTTTATACAACTATATGGGTCAGACCAAAATGAGGGACAAATGAGGAGGAATGAGGGACAGAGGGACATTGCTCCAAATCAGGGACAGTCCCTCGAAATCAGGGACAGTTGGGAGCAATGCCCGCACTTGTCCGCACTAAGCCTACAGTCGGAAGGCGGCAAGCGGACATCTTTTTACCTCCACCCGAGTCTTGCATTTCACACTTATTTTTACCAGTAAACTCAGCTTTATATAGTGAAATACAGGATTTTGAAATCCGTCAGACTGTTTTGATGTTTAATCTTAAAATCAGCAATGTTCTGTCAGATTAGAAAACCTGTGAGATCAGCAGGCTCGCCGCTGCTTTTAAAAATTCAACGTCAAAACAGTCAGACCGATTTTAAAATCCTGTATTTCGCTATACAAGCTGAGTTTACTGGTAAAAATAAGTGTGGAATGCAAAACTCGGGTGGGTGTAAAAATATGTCCGCTTGCCGCTGTTTTGTCAGATTAGACGATCCGTCAGAACGTGTAAGAGAAGTGACATTCTGTCGCCGCCATCTTACTACACCCCGCAATCCTCCATAGTAAAAATACACAGAGAAGGGGGAAAGCGGACATCTTGTTACACCCACCGGAGTTTTGCATTTTACAGTTATTTTTAACAGTAAAGTGAGTTTATATAGTGAAATACAGTACTTAGAACTCAGTCAGACTGGTTAGATGTTGAATTTTAAAAGCAGCGAACTTCTGTCAGATTAGCAAACCTGTGAGATGAGCAGGCTTGCTGCTGCTTTTAAAACAGTAGATCCCTTCCATCAACAATTGACCCCCCCCCCAGCAACATCAGACCCCCCCAGCCAACAACAATAGAGCTACCCAGCAATAATAGACCCCCACAAAGAATAGATCCCCACCAGCGACAATAGATCCCCCAGTAGCCAGCATCAATGACCCTCCAGCACACCTTGCCAAAATATTTTTTTTATTGTTGGAGGTGCTGGAACTGCGTTTCCCCATGTTCCCGCTGAAAAAAGGCCCTGTGTGTATATATAAATATATGTGTGTGTATATATATATATATATATATATATATATATATACACACACACACAGGTTGATTTACTAAAGGCAAACAGACTGTTGCAGTGCAGTTGCTCCAGAGCTTAGTAAATGAGGAGGAGCTCTGCTGACTTTCATCATCCAATCAGGTGCCAGCAGAAAAATGCAGTTTTTTTTTCTCTGCACGTGGGTATTCTTTGAGGCTTTACCCCATTTACTAAGCTCTGGAGCAACTGCACTTGCAAAGTGCTCAGTCTATTTGCCTTTAGCAAATCTACCCCATAGGGTATAGCATTTTGCACAGTGCTCTTGGAAACTCTGCCGGGGTTCTAATGTGGGCAGCACAGTGGCTGAGTGGTTAGCACTTCTGCCTGGCAGGACTGGGGTCGTCGATTCGAATCCCAACCACGGCACTACCTGCCTGGAGTTTGCATGTTCTCCCTGTGCCTACGTGGGTTTCCTCCCACACTCCAAAGACATTCTGGTAGGTTTATTGGCTCCTTTCTAACCTGGCCCTAGTGTATGAATGTGAGTTAGGGACCTTAGATTGTAAGCTCCTCGGGGGCGGGGACTAATGTGAATGTACAATAGGTGTCAAGTGCTGCATACATTTTCGGCGATATGTAAGTACCTGTAATAAAATAAATAATGCATTTTGCATTACCAGTGGAGGAAGTTTCCTTCATTTCAGTCCCAATGTATGATATCAGAGCTTCTTTTAAATATCCACTATGGGATGGATTTGCAAGTGCAGTTGCATTCATTTTTCCCAGAGCTTAGTAAATGTGGTAAAGCTTTCAGTTTCATTTAGTAAAGAATACCCAATCAGGTGCAAGAGAAATAAAAAAATAAAAAAAAAACAGCATTTTTGCTTGCACATGATTGGATGATGGAATTTAGCAGAGCTCTGGGGAAAATTAGGACAACTGCACTTGCAAAGTGCCCAGCCTATTTGCTTTTAGTAAATCTATCCCAATAGAGGCAGGTTTGGAGCAATATGGTATAAATTGGGATTCCCCTCTATCACCTTTCCAAAATACATTAAAAAGGTATCTCTATTCCCTGCCCTTCTAACTTACCCAGGACTGTTTCAGCACTGATTAACGTTTCGTGTCTTTTGTAGGTGTCGGATGCCAGCGGCGCCATGAAAGTGTCCGTGGTGGCAGAGGAAAACCCGTTCTCCCAAGCCATGCTGATTTCTGAAGAATGCTTCATCTTGGATCACTCCGCCGACAAAAAGATCTTTGTATGGAAAGGTCAGGTTTCCTGTTTAAATCATTTCCAGCGTCATACGTGACAATCAAATCATAAAGTTTTCCATTCTATTGTTACACTGAGCTGAGCGCTGACCACCAACACCGATCCAGAGGGAAGAAAAAGAATCCACAAGACAATTCAAACTATTGTGACGTCACCAGGAATATTCCAAGTAGTGGCGGTCATACTAATCCCAAAACTATTTTTAACACTATTCTGTGATGCTGGGGAAAGCCTACATTAACTTTTGTTTAAAGGGTCACTCCAACTGAAACTGATATTCCTGTTTTTGATAGGTGCTAGAGGGAGAAAGCGGTAGAAAAATTAAATTATATATATATATATACATTATCTCACAAAAGTGAGTACACCCCTCACATTTTTGTAAATATTTTATTATATCTTTTCATGTGACAACACTGAAGAAATGACACTTTGCTACAATGTAAAGTAGTGAGTGTACAGCTTGTATAACAGTGTAAATTTGCTGTTCCCTCAAAATACCTCAACACACAGTCATTAATGTCTAAACCGCTGGCAACAAAAGTGAGTACACCCCTAAGTGAAAATGTCCAAATTGGGCCCAAAGTGTCAATATTTTGTGTGGCCACCATTATTTTCCAGCACTGCCTTAACCCTCTTGGGCATGGAGTTCACCAGAGCTTCACAGGTTGCCACTGGAGTCCTCTTCCCCTCCTCCATGATGACATCACAGAGCTGGTGGATGTTAGAGATCTTGCGCTCCTCCACCTTCCATTTGAGGATGCCCCACAGATGCTCAATAGGGTTTAGGTCTGGAGACATGCTTGGCCAGTCCATCACCTTTACCCTCAGTTTCTTTAGCAAGGCAGTGGTCATCTTGGAGGTGTGTTTGGGGTCGTTATCATGTTGGAATACTGCCCTGCGGCCCAGTCTCTGAAGGGAGGGGATCATGCTCTGCTTCAGTATGTCACAGTACATGTTGGCATTCATGGTTCCTTCAATAAACTGTAGCTCCCCAGTGCCGGCAGTGACCCAGACCATGACACTCCCACCACCATGCTTGACTGTAGGCAAGACACACTTGTCTTTGTACTCCTCACCTGGTTGCCCCCACACACGCTTGTCACCATCTGAACCAAATAAGTTTATCTTGGTCTCATCAGACCACAGGACATGGTTCCAGTAATCCATGTCCTTAGTCTGCTTGTCTTCAGCAAACTGTTTGCGGGATTTCTTGTGCATCATCTTTAGAAGAGGCTTCATTCTGGGATGACAGCCATGAAGGCCAATTTGATGCAGTGTGCGACATATGGTCTGAGCACTGACAGGCTGACCCCCCTCCCCTTCAACCTCTGCAGCAATGCTGGCAGCACTCATACATCTATTTCCCAAAGACAACCTCTGGATATGACGCTGAGCACGTGCACTCAACTTCTTTGGTCGACCATGGCGAGGTCTGTTCTGAGTGGAACCTGTCCTGTTAAACCGCTGTATGGTCTTGGCCACCGTGCTGCAGCTCAGTTTCAGGGTCTTGGCAATCTTCTTATAGACTAGGCCATCTTTATGTGGAGCAACAATTCTTTTTTTCAGATCCTGAGAGAGTTCTTTGCCATGAGGTGCCATGTTCAACTTCCAGTGACCTGTATGAGAGAGTGAGAGCGATAACACCAAATTAACACACCTGCTCCCCATTCACACCTGAGACCTTGTAACACTAACGAGTCACATGACACCGGGGTGGGAAAATGGCTAATTGGGTCCAATTTGGACATTTTCACTTAGGGGTGTACTGACTTTTGTTGCCAGCGGTTTAGACATTAAAGGCTGTGTGTTGAGTTATTTTGAGGGGACAGCAAATTTACACTGTTATACAAGCTGTACACTCACTGTGTTATTTCTTCAGTGTTGTCACATGAAAAGATATAATAAAATATTTACAAAAATGTCAGGGGTGTACTAACTTTTGTGAGATACTGTGTATATATATGGGGCCTCTCGTCAGGTGGGCCTTGGCACCGGATGGCCGCATATTTGCATGAATTGGGGTAAATACAGCTGTGCTGAGAGCGCGTGCCCTACACATTCCCGGCACAGTTACCAGCGGCTAATGGAAAGTTCCCAATCGCTACTTGCAATCGGGAGCGTTCCGGTCATGTAAGCACTGTGACAGCCAATCACGGCAGTCACATGGTCATAAACCCCGCCCCGCCTCCCACCATCCTAAACCTCTTAAAGGGCCAGGAGGCGCCAAGAGGTTAAGATAAAATATGTTTCACAAAGTGTCTTTAAAGTTCTCCACTTTGTATACATACTTTCTGTAACTAGACTTATCTGGATGACAAGAAATAGGGGGTGCCACTCAAGGCTCCATCCAGGTCCGCTCCTGTAGTACACCGCTGGGAGTGCTGGCAAGGACAGAGCCCATCCCAGCTCCAATGATACAAGAAACAAAAAAGCACCGCACTTCACTGCAAGACCCTTGTGGATATGTGAAATGACAGCCTCAGCCGGGGCTCCAGCCAAGCCACACGTCCAACGCGTTTCACTCCATCCCCGGAGCTTACTCATGAAGATAGACTCCATGAAGAGGGGGGAAGATAAATGCAGCATTAGCTGCCATGTAATTAAACAAATATGAGTCAGGTGAACCTTTGTCCTTACCCCACATGGTGGAGCATGGGAAACCCAGCTCAAAAGGTAAAAATAGTGTTCAACAAAGGCTAAGCATGAATATGTAGATCAAGGACACTGAAAGCTAATAAAGGCAACAAGGCACATGTGGAAAAGAAAAGCAAAAAAACAAAACAAAAAAAAAGAAAAAGGATAAAAAAAAAGTCTGCACTAAGATACAAGTCAGATTTTGAGCATCCCCTGCAACAAAAATGTCATTTTTGGTGAGATACCCCCCAAAGGAAAATCACATCTAAGGGGATGCAGACCCTGCCACTTTCCTCATTAGAGCCCAGCAAATGCAGAAACTGATTGATAATTATGAAATCCCTCCCATTAGACTCACTCTGCACATGGACAAACTATAAGCATAGATTTGATAAAGGTCAAATTTATTGATATCAAACTGCTCTGCCAACCATAGAGTGTCCATATATCAAGTGGAGGGTGCTTAGTAATAAGGGGTATGTTACTATGTTTTATACAGAACATAATTTTTTGGACAGGAATATCAACTGTATATCCTAAGATGTAAATGGATGATAATAATTGTATTTATTTGTTGTAGGTAAAAATGCGAATGCGAGTGAGAGGAAAGCCGCAATGAAAACAGCGGAAGATTTTATCCAGCAAATGAATTACCCTAAAAACACACAGGTACCGGGTCATGGGAAAAGGAATGTCATGCGGTGATGTAATAAGGTGATAGAATGAGCAGATCGGTATCAGCAGTTAGGATACAGAAAGGGCCATGCTAATGAACTTAGGACTCCATCCCTGGACTTCATTACCATACCTGGCAACTTGCCAGCATTCATCCACAGATTCCAGCTTTTTTTGCTTAGGTTGCTGGCTTGTTACTGGTTCTGCTCAGTTCTCCAACTTCTTGCTGATTGACAGGAGTAACAGCAGTATCACTCCCGCCAGGCAGAGCAGGGACTGGGATAGCTGTGGGAGCCTGCTGAGAACAGATCTCCTTTTCAGCATAGGTGTGCGCCGCCTATTGCATTAGGGGTGTGCCCCCCCCAGAGCACAAACACACACGTGTGTAAATTATCAGAGCAGTGGACGGTGTCAAGAGAGCAAAGATTGGTGTCAGTAGTTTTCACTTATATTATTATTTATTATTATTATACAGGATTTATATAGAGCCAACAGTTTACGCAGCGCTTTACAGTATAAAAGAAAGACAATACAGTTATAATACAATAAGATACAAGAGGATTAAGAGGGCCCTGCTCAGAAGAGCTTACAATCTAATACCATTTATTTATTATTTTTTACAAGAATATTTTTTTATTCTTTTTCTTACAATTTTTTAGGAGCCCCATTTGGTGAAATATCAAAGGTCTAAACAGACCCCTGATGTCTCACTTTTGAGACAGAGAAAGACGCTGAGGACAGAGCTTCCTGTTCATTCACAAACTGAAGCATAGTAAACAGAGTTTATTCTTGGAAAAGAAAGAACGTAGTTTACTATGCTTCAGTTAAGAACGAACATAGGAGCGATCGGTACAGATCACTCACTGTATTCATTCAGAAAAGGAAGGGACCGGTAAATATTTCAGATGTTTTATTTACCTTCCCCAGCTTTCCATCCTGAAACGTCCCCCACTGCAGCCAGCGGGAGAGGAAAGGAGGGAAGTTGGCAGCACTGCAGAGAGGAGACAGGAGGTGCCAGGAAAGAGGGGGGGGATCACATACCTCCCAACATTTTGAGATGGGAATGAGGGACAACTACTAGCAAATGTATGTAGGCATATGACACGCCCCTTGCCACACCCCCTTAAAGGAGAATTAACCCCAAAACAAAGTTTAATTAAATCCACAAGGGCTTTTTTTTTACCACTACTATTCCTGTATATTGGCTTCTAAATTGTACAAATACAGCAATTTAGAAATCAGATGAAAGGTTTAACACTGGGAAACACTTTTTGAAAGATAAAAAGTGCATTTTATATACAACTATATAGATCAGACTAAAATGAGGGACAAATGAGGAGGAATGAGGGACAGTCAGGGACAGTCCCTCGAAATCAGGGACAGTTGGGAGGTATGGAATCAGCACTGCACAGGGTGATTAGGGTGTGCCCAGGCACACCAGGCACACTCTGTGTGCACGCCTATGCTTTTCAGTATGGGCACCTGCTAGGAAATTAGGGTGGATTATCCTCCTTCTGGTTTACCATGTGACATATCACATGACCAGAGACAGGAAGAAGGAGAAGCTGCCTGAACTCCCGAGAGAGCGCCACTCTGAGAAAGAGGTCTGTAAGAACTTATGTACATGTAGGGTGGGGGGGGGGGAGACAAGCCCCCCAGAACTCCCCTCTACCCCTTAAAGCCCCTCACCCTTACCTCCCTCAGGTCCCTTTAGCATACCTCCCAACATTTTGAGATGGGAATGAGGGACACCTACTAGCAAACATAAGTAGGCACAGGACACACCCCCTGCCACACCCTCTTAAAGGAGAATTAACCAAAAAAAAAGGTTAATTAAATCAACAAGGACTTTTTTTTACCACTACTATTCCTTTATATTGGCTTTTCAAATTTACAAATGCAGCAATTTAGAAATTGGATGAAAGTTTTAGCGCTGGGAAACACTTTTTGAAAGATAAAAAGTGCATTTTATATATAACTATATAGATCAGACCAAAATGAGGGACAAATGAGAGGGAAAGAGGGACAGAGGGACATTGCTCCAAATCAGAGACAGTCCCTTGAAATCAGGGACAGTTGGGAGCTATGCCTTTAGCACCCCTCCCTCCTCTCAGATTCCAGGCAACCCCACCAGCTGCATATACTAATTTTTTTCCCCCCACTTTGAAAGTAAAAAGAAGAAGCCTTGGGGCTGATTTACTAAAGGCAAATAGACTGTGCACTTTGCAAAGTTTGCAGTTGCTCCAGAGCTTAGTAAATGAGCAGAAGTTCTGCTGACGTCCATCATCCAATCATGTGCAAGCAAAAATACTGTTTTTTCTTATTTTCCTAGCACGATTGTGTATTCTTTTTCTAAGTGCACCTTTGCTTCATTTACTAAGCTCTGGAGCAACTGCCCTTGCAGAGGACAACTGCACTTTGCAAAGTGTACAATCGATTTGCCTTTATTCAATCAACCCCTATGGGTAAGCACCAAGTCTTAACTCCCGCAGTTACACACCTTTAGTAAAGACCTAAAGAGTTGGAGGAGAGTGTCCCGGGCATGAGGAAGGAAACATCAGAGAAAGGGGGCAGCAGGAGTGGTGACCAGGGAATAAAAATGGAGTCACCAGGATTTCTCTACATACTATGGCTATTCTCATGTAATCTATCAAAAACGTTTCATATTTTTTAATTATAATAAAATAGAAAAATGGCATTTGCTAATTATTTCATATTTCACTATAAAGCTTTCTTTTCAAATAAAAAAAATAAATAAAATAAAAATAAATCAGAAATCAGATCTTGCTTACGGTTGTCAGAATATCTGCTTGTCTGCAGTGCCACCTAGTGGTGAGTAACCCTAACAGCTCTTACTGAGTTCCTACTGTAAACCAGTGTTTTTCAGTCTAGGGACCCTTTAGATTTGTGCACAATCCCAGGACACTCCAGATTGGGGGCTCGTTAATACCAGGAGGTGCGTCCGAACCCCCCACGCTTTTTTGCACGTTCCCACATGTCGCATTTTTTTAATGGCTGCTCTATGCATGTAAAACACGCAAAAAGGTGCCAGCGTGATTTTAAAATCCGTTTTAGCAGACACGAGCGTGCATGCATTTGCTAGATGAGTGGGGGAGTCATTAAGAATTATTGTCACCCTCGCGTGTTTGCAAAAGGCAGCACATTTTTGTGCGTTACGGAAATATGCGCAGTTTTTCACGCGTTACTGGACTGCACCTGATGTGAACAAGCCCTAAAATGTAGTCTGAGTTCAGTGATCTGTAGGTTGTAAATCTCCCCCCCCCCCAAAATCCTCCCTTCTAACACAACTCCCCCCAAATCCCCCCTTCTAGCACAAACACCCTCCACCCTCCAACCCCCCCCATCACAAAATCCCCCCTCCTAACCCAACCCCCATCACGAAATCCCCCCTCCTAGTACAAACACCCTCCAAATCCCCCCTCCTAACCCAACCCCCCATCACAAAATCCCCCCTCCTAATCCAACCCCCCATCACAAAATCCCCCCTCCTAATCCAACCTCCCATCACAAAATATCCCCTCCTAGCACAAACACCCTCCAAATCCCCACTCCTAACCCAACCCCCCCCATCACAAAACCCCCCCTCCTAACCCAACCCCCATCACAAAATCACCCGTCCTAACACAAACACCCTTCAAATTCCCACTCCTAACCCAACCCCCCATCACAAAATCCCCCCTCCTAGCACAAATTCTCATCACTACAGGAGTAATGACAGGAGGACAGAGCTGGGAGGTGGTATTGGCAGTGAACCCCCCCCCCCCCCTTCTCCCTTCTGTCTGTATACAGGAGTGAACACAAGATTGCTTGGAGATCTGACTGTACAAGGTTTTATTACAGCCCCCCCCCCCCCCCCCCCACACACACAATTTCTGCTGCCTGGACAGGAGCGGTGTGGGGAGAGGATAGTGTGTGTGTGTGTGTGTGTGGGGGGGGGTTAATCAACCTTTGTACAGTCTGATCACAGAGCGATCCTGTGTTACCTCCTGTTCACAAAGAGAAGAGGCTTTCTGTTTTGCTGACAATAATACAGATAGCAGGAGGGAGGAGGAGAGAGCTGGGAGGAGGTGCAGGAGGGAGGAGGAGAGAGCTGGGAGGAGGTGCAGGAGGGAGGAGGAGAGAACCGGGAGGAGGTGCAGGAGGGAGGAGGAGAGAACCGGGAGGAGGTGCAGGAGGGAGGAGGAGAGAGCTGGGAGGAGGTGCAGGAGGGAGGAGGAGAGAACCGGGAGGAGGTGCAGGAGGGAGGAGGAGAGAGCCGGGAGGAGGTGCAGGAGGGAGGAGGAGAGAACCGGGAGGAGGTGCAGGAGGGAGGAGGAGAGAGCTGGGAGGAGGTGCAGGAGGGAGGAGGAGAGAACCGGGAGGAGGTGCAGGAGGGAGGAGGAGAGAGCTGGGAGGAGGTGCAGGAGGGAGGAGGAGAGAACCGGGAGGAGGTGCAGGAGGAGAGAGCCGGTGCAGGAGGGAGGAGGAGAGAGCTGGGAGGAGGTGCAGGAGGGAGGAGGAGAGAACCGGGAGGAGGTGCAGGAGGGAGGAGGAGAGAGCTGGGAGGAGGTGCAGGAGGGAGGAGGAGAGAGCCGGGAGGAGGTGCAGGAGGGAGGAGGAGAGAGCCGGGAGGAGGTGCAGGAGGGAGGAGGAGAGAGCCGGGAGGAGGTGCAGGAGGGAGGAGGAGAGAGCCGGGAGGAGGTGCAGGAGGGAGGAGGAGAGAGGCGGGAGGAGGTGCAGGAGGAGAGAGCCGGTGCAGGAGGGAGGAGGAGAGAGCCGGGAGGAGGTGCAGGAGGGAGGAGGAGAGAACCGGGAGGAGGTGCAGGAGGGAGGAGGAGAGAGCTGGGGGGAGGTGCAGGAGGGAGGAGGAGAGAGCCGGGAGGAGGTGCAGGAGGGAGGAGGAGAGAGCTGGGAGGAGGTGCAGGAGGGAGGAGGAGAGAGCCGGGAGGAGGTTCAGGAGGGAGGAGGAGAGAGCCGGGAGGAGGTGCAGGAGGGAGGAGGAGAGAGCCGGGAGGAGGTGCAGGAGGAGAGAGCCGGTGCAGGAGGGAGGAGGAGAGAGCCGGGAGGAGGTGCAGGCTGTGCTCTCTCTCCTCTCTGTGCACATGAGTTTACACAAGGATTGTGCTCTGACTGTGCTGTTACCGCGGCACCCCTGAGGACTCTCTGTGGCACCCCGGTTTAAAAACATTGCATTGTACAGCACAATGGCCACTTTCACTCTCCCATCTCACTATCTTCCCCACTCTTTCTTTTACCCCTGTTTGTCACGTTTTTGTCTTTTTTTGTTTGTGAGTGTATACACGTTTTGTCACTGTGTGGCGAGTAGGGTGTGGGTCCTCGGGCCTACTCTGAAAGTCTTGGGAGGGGGTGGACATAGGCCTTCTGGCTTGCTTCGCCCTCTCCTTTGAGGGGTCTCCCTTCGGGGGAGCCCCCCTGTACTTGGGTTGGTCTGCTTCGGCAGACCTTCCAGTTGTGGGGGTCCGCCTGGTTTCGGCTAGATGGACCCTTTGTCTGAGTACCTCAGTCCCTGTCTGGAGCCTAACGCCCCGGGGGATCAGGGTAAGGTCCTTTGCTAGTGGAGGACTCTGTACACCCGTTGCACGTTTTTGTGTTTCACTCTCTATGTGTGGGCACTTTTTTTTGGCACCGGGTGGAAGTTTTTGAGGTGTGTTTTGCACGCCACTGGCTTTTCGATAGAAAAAAAAAAAAAAAAAATCCTCCTTATCTCCTCCCCCCCTCCTCATCTCAATAATCTCTCCTCATCCCCCCCCTCATTCTCATCTCCATAACCCCTCCTTCTGCACAGGCAAAGAGCACAGGAAGTTATCAGCTCACAAGATTTCTGGCAGGATCAGCAGGTATTTTTTTGCACTTATTGAGCAGACATAACAAAACACTTCCAATGGTCTATGTAACAGGCGAAAAGGGAGTAAATAAGAGACGTTTACTTTTGGGCTTTACATACACTTTATGCTTTCCCCATTGTATACATTTTTCCAGATTCAAGTTATTCCAGAGGGAGGGGAAACGCCAATCTTCAAGCAGTTCTTCAAAGACTGGAGAGACAAGGATGAAAGTGACGGCTTCGGAAAGGTTTACGTCACCGAGCGGATCGCTCGTATTCAGCAAGTGGATTTTGATGCATCAAAGCTGCACGATTCTCCTGAAATGGCGGCTCAGCACAACATGGTGGATGACGGATCCGGGAAGGTCGAGGTAAAAGCATTTCAGTTTGATTTAATGAGATATGCAGTAAAAAGATTATATCATTTTTAAAAGTCAGCATATTGCAGACTTCTCAGGACTGGCTGTGTGTGCTGTTATTCAGTGGTATTCTCTCCCTGCTCATATTTGTAGTTGTATTCTCTCCCTGCTCATATTTGTAGTTGTAGTCAGTTGTATTCGCTCCCTGCTCATATTTGTAGTTGTATCGTATTCAGTTGTATTCTCTCCCTGATCATATTTGTAGTTGTAGTCAGTTGTATTCTCTCCCTGCTCATATTTGTATTTGTATTCAGTTGTATTCTCTCCCTGGTCAAATTAGAATTGTTACCCCCAGGCTGTAAAGCCCCTCCCAGAGGCTGACATGTATCTTAAATGAGCATAGGGTTAATACCTAAAAGGGGGGTAGCGCTATTGTTTAGGACTTTAACCAATTCCCATCCTGCCGGGTGGGCCTTTCGTCGATCCGGTGGACGACCTCCTGGATCACACCTCGCGCGGGGCCATGCTGCGGCACAATCTGTCACCGGCTGTGTCCGATGATCAGTGTAGTGGCTCGTTGCCGGTACCATGTGACCATTTTCAGCAGGTCACATGACAGTTGTAAACAATAGATGGCTTATATTCCAGACATCCATTGTGTACATTTGTGTTGCTAGCTGTGATTGGTCAATGTGATCACATGGTACAGTCAGGGCCAATCACAGCCCATCTATACCATGTGAACAGCCCTGGCCAATTATAGCTAATCACAACAAAATAAACACAATGAATCAGTTTAATTCATTAAAATGCTTGCTTATAGGTATGAAATTCACAACTATAAGCAATTATAATGTGTAAAAAAAAAAAAAAAATCTTGATCACTTCCCCAGAGTAGTACAATGTTACTATGGTAACATTATATTGCTTTGGTCACAGTGGGGTTGATTTACTAAAGGCAAATAGACTGTGCAGTTAGCAAGCAGTTGCTCCAGAGCTTAGTAAATGAGTCAAAGTTTCACTTTGCAAAGAGTACCCCTCTTTGCATCCAGTTTAAAGCTGAATGTATCTATTGTACAGTAGGCAGAGTCCGAATGCATTAAATAATTAGCAAAGTGTCCAGTGTCCATGAGCTTACACATCTGAATACATTGTACAGCGTGTTTATTGGATGTATGGACAACCTGCACTGCAGAGGGCTAACTGGAGGTGATCTCAGACAGTCCTAATTGCAGTGCTTGGACCCCCCCCCCCCCCCCTTCCTATACAAGGTGCCTAATTGCTTATGTCTTGTTATTTTCTTTTCCTTAAGGTCTGGCGTGTGGAGAGCAATGGACGAATCCCAGTAGACCCGAGCACATACGGACAGTTCTATGGAGGGGACTGTTACATCATTCTCTACACTTATCCAAAAGGCCAGATCATTTATACCTGGTGAGTTCCATATATGATACACCCAATATACACAACACAACTCCACTGTAGTACAGATCAGATTATTAATGAGAAGGGAAATGATAAGATATTTATTTTCACCAGAAGCAAGGCTCTAACAATCAATAATCAATATTTTTTAATTTTTATTATTTATTTTTATTTGATTATTTGTATTATTTTTGTTAAATTTTTATTCAAAAGTCCATGATTGCAAAAAAAAAAAATATTGTATTCTGATATCTGTGTGGGTTTAATACATTTTAAAATAGAGGTCAGTATACAGACTCCTTTTTCATTTTCATGTGGTTTTAGTTACATTTTTTACACGTTTACAGGGCAGCAAAAGTGATCATGTTTTCCATTTATGTAGTGATCACTAGGGATGGGCCGAACGACCCCCTGTTCAGTTCGCACCAAAACTTTCGAACATCACGAAAGTTTAGAACCGAAAAACAAACCCTATTGAAGTCTATGGGACCCGAACTAGAAAAATCAAAAGTGCCCATTTTGAAGGCTTATATGCAAATAATTGGGCATACAGTGGTTATAGGGGTCTGGGTAATGCCCTGGGGAACATGTATCAATGAGAAAAAAGTTTGTAAAAAACTTCATTTTTAAATGAGCAGTGATTTATTGATGCTTAAAGTGTGAGCATAAAAACGAAAAATTCCTTTCAATATAGTGCCTGGGGGGGTCCCCTTGGTCTACTTGTAAAGTGGCACATCTGTACTGTGTATAGAAGCTGCTGCAGCAATAATTGAATTTATAAAGCCAAAAAAATGAAATTTTCCCTGCAAGCTTTCTTTATTTTGTAAGCAATGGCTTGGGGAGCCAGTCTGTATGATGAGGCCACAATGTAGTGCACTGGGAACAAGATTAGAGATTTTTTGGGTAAATTCTGGTGTCTCTTCCACAGACTTTGGACAGAAGTAACAGGTGTGAAAAATTGGTCTTTGGGTGTCGGTGGTGCCTTCACACCGTAACCCTTTAAGAGGTACTCTTGATGAAAGCAAGAACTGGCCTTGCTGTCAAAAATTGCAATAAAATGCACCTGTCAAACGGGTGCGGAAAATTGGTCTTTGGGTGTTAATGGTGCCCATAAAACCTACATCAAAACATTCTTCCAGATGAACACCCACAACGCTAGGCAGCCTAGAAGTCCTTCAGAGATTCCACATCCCAAAAACACTTAATCAGCGACATCAGAATCAGGGGCTTCATAGCTGCTGGTAATCCATGACTGATTCATTTTGATAAATGTCAGACGGTCCACGGAGTCTGTGGTCAGACGCGTTCTATTATCAGTAACAAAACCTCCAGCATCACTAAATGCCCATTCAGAAAGCACGCTGGATGCATTGCAGCCCAGCAGCTCAAATGCATACTGGGCAAGTTCTGGGCAGTGGTCTATTCTCATGACCCAGTAAGCCAGTGGATCGTCAACTGGAAAGCTCTCCATCTCTGTTTTCGCCCCTAGATAAACAAATAATATTAATACTAATAATAATAACACAAAAAATATGTAAAGGGCCCCGTCCCACCATGCTTACGGGCAAATGCGAACGCATACAGTACTCCCGCATGCATATGTAAAATGTGAACACACAACACATGTGAGGTATTGTCACGAACGTCAGAGCGAGAGCAATAATTCTAGAACAAGACCACCTGTCTAACTCTAAACTGGTAACCTGTAAAAGCCTTTAAATCGTCGCCTATGGAGTGAATTTTAAGCACCGTAGTTTGCCGCCGTTCCACAGGCAGATACAATTTTAAAGCGTGACATGTAGGGTATCTATTGACTCAGCGTTACATCATGTTTCATATTATACAAAAAAACTGGGCTAACTTTAGTGTTATGTTTCTTTTTTTAATTCATAAAAGTGTTTTTTTCTCCAAAGAAATTGCGTTTAAAAAAATGCTGCGCAAATACAGTGTGACATAAAAAAACTGCAAAGCCCATCATTTTATTCTATGGGGCCTCTGCTAAAAAAAAAACATATATATAATACTTTGGGTTCTAAATTATTTTTCAAGCAAAAAAAATGTGATTTTTACATGTAGGAGTGTAGGAGCGAAGTGTCAGAATTAGCCCGGATAGGAAGTGTTTAAGGGGGGGGGATTCTTTTCTATACCCCCTGTATCTGTGTAGTATATTTACATTCCAATGTTCCTCTTTCTGCTTATTCCTTTTGGATACAATAATCTGTCTCTTTAACAAATGTTTGCGCTGCATTAACCGCCCCTGTGTTTATTTTGTTCAGGCAAGGAGCTCAGTCCACTCGGGATGAATTAACCACATCAGCTTTTCTTACCGTGCAGCTGGATCGCTCTCTGGGGGGACAAGCTGTCCAGGTGGGTTTTGATCTCAGCTGTACAGCAGTACTCCAGAGCTTGCAGCTATAGTGCATACAGGTCTATGTGGGAGGGTGATGTGAGGTCACATACATGCACACATTGCTTTTCACGTGCAAATGTTTGGCAGATGCCTGCAGTTCCCCCATGTGGTCAGTGAACACTTCTTTTTAAAGCGGTATCAAATCCAAAATACTCTATATTACCAAAAGTATTGGGAAACCTGCTTTTACACGCACATGCATTTTAATAGCATCCTAGTCTTAGTCCGTAGGGTTCATTATTGAGTTGGCCCACCCTTTGCAGCTATAACAGTTCAGCTTTTCTGGGAAGGCCGTCCTCAAGGTTTAGAAGTGTGTCTATGTATATGCTTGACCATTCTTCCGGAAGCTCATTTGTGAGGTCAGGCACTGATGTGGACGAGAAGGCCTGGCTCGCAGTCTCCGTTCTAATTCATCCCAAAGGTGTTCTATCGGGTTGAGGTCAGGACTCAGGTTGTGCAGGCCAGACAAGTTCCTCCACCCCAAACTCGCTCATCCATGTCTTTATGGACCTTGTTTTGTGCACTGGTCCAAATCATTTGGTGGAGGGGGGATTATGGTGTGGGGTTGTTTTTCAGGGGTTGGGCTTGGCCCCTTAGTTCCAGTGAAGGGAAGTCTTAAGGCCTCAGCATACCAAGACATTTGGGACAATTTCATGCTCCCAACTTTGTGGGAACAGCTTGGGGATGACCCCTTCCTGTTCCAACATGACTGCGCACCAGTGCAAAGACATGGATAGGGAGTTTGGGGTGGAGGAACTTGACTGGCCTACACAGAGTCCTGACCTCAACCCGATAGAACACCTTTGGGATGAATTTGAGGACTGCGAGCCAGGCCTTCTCGTCCACATCAGTGCCTAACCTCACAAATGCACTTCTGTAAGAATGGTCAAACATTCCCATAGACACACTCCTAAACCTTGCGGACAGCCTTCCCAGAAGAGTTGAAGCTGTTATAGCTGCAAAGGGTGGGTCAATTCAATATTAAACCCTACGGACTAAGACTGGGATGCCATTAAAGTTCATATGCGTGTAAAGGCAGGCGTCCCAATACTTTTGGTAATATAATGTATATTTAAGCTTACCAATCCTTAGATCCTGGATTCCATTTATTTTTTCCCTCTGTTTTCACCTGGTGATCTGGGCAATAACACACCTCCTGTATTAGAGCCTCCAGTCCGGATAAAGGAGCACATTGTCAGTCTGGGGGAGAGGGGAGAATTGGATGTACTAGTAGATTTAGATACACTAATAAATTGAAGCCAAACTCCAGCTCAGACTTTATAATCAGTTACAGCAAACAGTTTTTTTCCTCTTTGGATAAAGGTTTTACATGAAATAAATAAATGCTGCTCGTTGTAAGCACCTATGTCAGGGTTAAATGGTTTGTCTCATCCATGTAAACTGATACATCCAGAAGAGAGCTTGTTCTTTTGAAAAACAACAGACTTGCTGGCTGGATCACCAATCGAAAATGGAAGAAAGAAAGCCTAAAAAATAAAACTAATGCAGCCACCACATCTAAGAATTGATAAACTGCATTATAACACATGTTTGCTTTAGAGTTGAATTCCAGTTTTTAACTGCTTCAGATCCGGGCCGTTGTAAAATGACGTCAACAGCGCGGATCTAAATTGCCGGGACGACGTCTATTGACGTCGTCCCGTGCATGAGCGGCCTGCGCGCCCCCTGCAGGGCGCGCGCAGCGCGCTCGGTGATCAGCGAGTCTATGAGACTCGCCTGATCACAGATCAGAGTAAGGGGTTGGTCCCGACCCCTTACCACATGATCAGCTGTCAGCCAATGACAGCTGATCATGTGATGTAAACAGAGCCGGTAATCGGCTATTTTTCCTCCTCGCGCTGACAGCGCGAGGAGGAAAAAAAAAACCCGATCACCGGCGGCCGTGATCGGGACATCAGTCCCGATCACGGCGATCTTCTGACACAAGGCAATAGGCAGCAGTGCTGCCTACCAGTGCCCACCAGCGTCACCCATCAGTGCCCACAGTGCCAACAATCAGCGCCACCCATCAGTGCCCACAGTGCCAACAATCAGCGCCACCCATCAGTGCCCACAGTGCTACCCATCAGTGCCCACAGTGCTACCCATCAGTGCCCACAGTGCCACCCATCAGTGCCACCCATCAGTGCCCACAGTGCCACCCATCAGTGCCACCCATCAACACCCACATCAGTGCAACCTATCAGTGCCCATCAGTGTCACCTACCAGTGCCCATAAGTGCCCATCAGTGCCACCCATCAGTGCCCCCCCATCAGTGGTACCTATCCGTGCCACCCATCCGTGCCACCCATTCGTGCCACCCATCCGTGCCACCCATCCGTGCCACCCATCCGTGCCACCCATCTGTGCCACCCATCTGTGCCACCCATCCGTGCCACCCATCCGTGGCCATCAGTGCCGCCTTATCTGTCCCCATCAGTGCCGCCTTATCTGTCCCCATCAGTGCCGCCTTAACTGTGCCTATCGGTGCCACCTTAACTGTGCCCATCAGTGCCGCCTTATCTGTGCCTATCCGTGCCCATCAGTGCAGCCTATCAGTGCCCACCATTGCCACCTCATCAGCGCATATCAATGAAGGAGAAAAATTACCTGTTTGCAAAATTTTATAACAAACTATTAAACATGATTTTTTTTTTTTTTCAAAAATTTCCATCTTTTTTTGTTTGTTTAGCAAAAAATAAAAATCCCAGATGTGATCAAATACCACCAAAAGAAAGCTCTATTTGTGGGAAAAAAATGATAAAAATTTCATTTGGGTACAGTGTTGTATGACCGCGCAATTGTCATTCAAAGTGTGACAGCGCTGAAAGCTCAAAATTGGTCTGGGCAGGAGGGGGGTTGAAGTGCCCAGTAAGCAAGTTGTTAAGGAGCATTCAGAAATCCTTTTAATAGGGAAGGTATTGATCACATATTTTATTAATAATTGCTGTGTTCACATTTTTTTTGTCAAGTTCACTTTTTTTTTTTGTCAAGTTACTTTGCTGTATTTGTTGCAGTAAATTAAGATATTTGTTAAATAGCCACTAGAGGGAGCTGTGTCTCTGATTCAGTTGTATTCAACTGTTCTGCTTAAAGCGTTCACCATTGTAGAAAAAAATGAAAAGGTGAATACATATTTCTCCCCTGGTGTTCTATAACCACAAACATTGTTTAGAAGAACTCTACACTACTCAGACTGCGAGACGCCCCCCCCCCCGTGGTATTTGTGAGATTCTGGTATATATTGATCAGGCCCCTCTGTGGCCAGGCCCCGGGAAATAGATTAGGCTCCTTTCACACTGCCGTGACCTGAAAGTCGAGCGACTTGCGGTGCAACTTTGCCAGGCGACTTCCTGGAGACTTGAGTACTACTTCGATAGAAGTGCAGAATAGAAGACAATAGAAGTCGCCTTGAAGTAGCACAGGAACTCTTTATGAAGTCTGAGGGACTTCAGTAGTGCTAATTAAGAACGCTCTCATTGACTAACATAGGATTTCACGTCATGCGACTTGGGGCTGTACAAGTCACATGATAGAGTTTAAAGGAGCGAGGTTGGGACTTTAAATGAGACGTGAGTCTCCATCCCTGTGCATACTGAAAACAGGAGGAGTGGGACTTTGAGTGAGGTGTGCAAAAAAGGCCAAGGGATCCGTCACCGTGTAACAAACCATTTATTGATAGACAATAGCCTAGTGGGACAGTGTTATTCCAAGATGTGCAAAAAACAGTCAAGTATTGTACATATACATCCTTATATCTACATGGTAAATATAAATAACAAAACCCAAATGATGCAGGGCAAAAAATAATTGAAAGGTTATAACATCCATAAAATGCAGAAGTTCACAACATAGGTATGTGGAAAACTGTGGGTATGTAACCCTAGTAAAAAGTGATATGGTGCATGTGGTAAGCCCGACGCATTTCGTGTATCAGACCCTCTTCGGGGGCAATTAGGCACCAACATCTAAAAGCAAAAAGAAAAAATGTAGTAAGGAAAAAAGAGTCTGAATGGGTGAAAGTTGATTGTGCATAAGGAAGAGAAGGTATGCATATAGGAGAAGCAGAGGGCCACCATTCCCAGATGTATACTCACTTGGCAGAGGAGTGCAAACTCCATGGGTTCCACAGTCACAGGCCACCGACTGAATCAGGTCCGGGAGCTGAGGGAGGAGCACTCAGACAGGGGGAGAGAGAGAGCGCCGGGTGCACACAGAGAGTCCCCATAGAGTAGTATGTCCATACTGGTATGTGAGGAGGGGAGTGAGTCTGTAGTAATGATAAAAAGTAATGTGTATAAGGTATGCTCGTAGGCTAATAAGAGCCCCCAATCACATGATAGATGGATAGATGAGGGGCAGGTGGGCCTGGAGGCAGCCCAATCCCCCTTAGGTGTATCTCTCCTTCCAGTGTGCGGGTTTATCAGCCCTCTGACCCTCCCCCGATCAGTATTCAGTGCTGAAGATACAGAATAGTTATAAAATTACAGGTTATCTTTCCTCCTGTCTCCTCGCAGTAACAGAAAATTGTTCTGAAAAGCGCCAAGGTCAGAAAACAGCTGGAGAGGTTACATTGTATTTTTCCATGGTTGCAGGGAGGAGAAGCAGTGGAATGTATCAGTCCCATCGCTCCATTATTTGTATATACTTTTTCAGCAATCCATTTAGATTTCCAGGGAAAAAAAATGTGTATAAATCTATTGAGGAGGAAGCTGCCAGGGATGGAGGAAGAAGCTGTCGGAGATGAAGTAGGAAACTGTCGAAGATAGAGAAGTTAGCTGTCGGATGGAGGAGGAAGCTGTCAGGGATGGAAGAGGAAGCTGTGGGGGGTTGGAGGAAGATCGGGGATGGAGGAAGAAGCTGTCGGGATGAAGGAGGAAGCTGTCGGGGTTGGAGGAGGAAGCTGTCGGGGATGGAGGAATAAGCTGTCGGGGATGGAGAAGGAAGCTGTCGGAGATGGAGGAGGAAGCTGTCGGGGATGAAGGAAGAAGCTGTTTGGGGATGGAGGAGGAAGCTGTGGGAGATGGAGGAGGAAGCAGGAAGCTGTCGGAGATGGAGGAGGAAGCTGTCAGAGATGGAGGAGGAAGCTGTCAGGGATGGAGGAGGAAGCTGTCGGAGATGGAGGAGGAAGCTGTCGGAGATGGAGGAAGCTGTCGGGGATGAAGGAAGAAGCTGTCGGGGATGGAGGAGGAAGCTGTCGGGGATGGAGGAGGAAGCTGTCGGAGATGGAGGAGGAAGCTGTCGGGGATGGAGAAGGGAGATGGAGGAGGAAGCTGTCAGGGATGAAGGAAGAAGCGGTTGGGGATGGAGGAGGAAGCTATGGGAGATGGAGGAGGAAGCAGAAAGCTGTCGGAGACGGAGGAGGAAGCTGTCGGAGATGGAGGAGGAGGCTGTCGGGGATGGAGGAGGAAGCTGTCGGAGATGGAGGAAGCTGTCGGGGATGGAGGAGGAAGCTGTCGGGGATGGAGGAGGAAGCTGTCGGAGATGGAGGAGGAAGCTGTCGGTGATGGAGGAGGAAGCTGTCGGAGATGGAGGAGGAAGCTGTTGGAGATGTAGGAAGAAGCTGTCGGGGATGGAGGAGGAAGCTGTCGGGGATGGAGGAGGAAGCTGTCGGAGATGGAGGAGGAAGCTGTTGGAGATGAAGGAAGAAGCTGTCGGGGATGGAGGAGGAAGCTGTCAGGGATGGAGGAGGAAGCTGTCGGAGATGGAGGAGGAAGCTGTCGGGGATGGAGGAGGAAGCTGTTGGAGATGGAGGAGGAAGCTGTCGGGGATGGAGGAGGAAGCTGTCGGGGATGGAGGAGGAAGCTGTTGGAGATGGAGGAGGAAGCTGTCAGGGATGGAGGAGGAAGCTGTCGGAGATGGAGGAGGAAGCTGTCAGGGATGGAGGAGAAAGCTGTCTGGGATGGAGGAGGAAGCTGTCGGAGATGAAGGAGGAAGCTGTCGGGGATGGAGGGATGAAGGAAGAAGCTGTCGGAGACGGAGGAGGAAGCTGTCGGAGATGGAGGAGGAAGCTGTCGGGGATGGAGGAGGAAGCTGTTGGACATGGAGGAGGAAGCTGTTGGAGATGGAGGAGGAAGCTGTCGGAGATGGAGGAGGAAGCTGTCGGAGATGGAGGAGGAAGCTGTCGGGGATGGAGGAGGAAGCTGTTGGGGATGGAGGAGGAAGTTGTCGGAGATGGAGGAGGAAGCTGTCGGGGATGGAGGAGGAAACTGTCGGAGATGGAGGAGGAAGCTGTCGGGAATGGAGGAGGAAGCTGTCGGGGATGGAGGAGGAAGCTGTCGGGGATGGAGGAGGAAGCTGTCGGAGATGGAGGAGGAAGCTGTCAGGGATGGAGGAGGAAGCTGTCGGAGATGGAGGAGGAAGCTGTCGGGGATGGAGGAAGAAGCTGTCGGAGATGGAGGAGGAAGCTGTTGGACATGGAGGAGGAAGCTGTCGGAGATGGAGGAGGAAGCTGTCGGGGATGGAGGGATGAAGGAAGAAGCTGTCGGGGATGGAGGAGGAAGCTGTCGGGGATGGAGGAGGAAGCTGTCGGGGATGGAGGGATGAAGGAAGAAGCTGTCGGAGATGGAGGAGGAAGCTGTCGGAGATGGAGGAGGAAGCTGTTGGAGATGGAGGAGGAAGCTGTTGGACATGGAGGAGGAAGCTGTCGGGGATGGAGGAGGAAGCTGTCGGAGATGGAGGAGGAAGCTGTCGGGATTTAATCTGTGAAGTGCAGTCACAGGTGTATCTCTTGAAAAACAAAAACAGAACATTCCATAGCTCAACTCACCAACCAGTGAGCCAACTGACCAAATTAACCTGTCCAACAGTCTGCGTTAAAAATGGGGGTTTAGTTAGCACGCATTTGCAAACGCATGCATAAGCTGCAAGGCCTCTTCACGGCACCCTGTGTATTGCTTGCAGTCCTAACGCTACTGAATGTATAAGCGTCTCCACAATGGAAGCACATGCATGAAATGGATAGATGAGGGGCAGGTGGGCCTGGAGGCAGCCCAATCCCCCTTAGGTGTATCTCTCCTTCCAGTGTGTGGGTTTATCAGCCCTCTGACCCTCCCCCGATCAGTATTCAGTGCTGAAGATACAGAATAGTTATAAAATTACAGGTTATCTTTCCTCCTGTCTCCTCGCAGTAACAGAAAATTGTTCTGAAAAGCACCAAGGTCAGAAAACAGCTGGAGAGGTTACATTGTATTTTTCCATGGTTGCAGGGAGGAGAAGCAGCGGAATGTATCGGTCCCATCGCTCCATTATTTTTATATACTTTTTCAGCAATCCATTGAGATTTCCAGGGAAAAAAAATGTATATAAATCTATTGACTACAACCTTTCTTTTTCTGAAATAAATAAAAAGAATTAAAAAAAAAAATCTATTAACTACATTGACAAGTCTATTTTTAAATTTCTCTAACTATAATTTCCACCTTTATTTTAATATCACACATCCTTTCCACACCAGATGAAATTTCATATTAGGCTGCAACCCGAGTTCAGTAGGCGCCGACGGGGCCATGATTACACTAACAGTGAACCGAAGACTCAGAAAATGTTGTCTCGTTCTCCAGTGTAAACCTGGATGTATAATTTCAAGTAACACATGGATTTGTGATATGATGTGGAGTGTCCACAAATTTTTTATTTATTTTTTTTCTAAATAAAGGGGAGTATTTATAGAAAATTCACAGAGCTATTCAACCTTTGAAACGGCATCTACAGTGGCGAAAATAATAATTTGATCCCCTGCAGATTTTGTATGTTTGCCCACTTACAAAGAAATGAAGGGTCTATCATTTTTATCATAGGTGTATTTTAAATGATAGAGACAGAATATCAACCAAAAATTCAGAAAAAATACATGATACAAATGTTATAAATGGAGTTGCAGTTCAGTGAGTAAAATAAGTATTTGATCCACTACCAACCAACAATAATTCTGGCTCCCACAGACTGGCTACAGTAGGTGTTCATGTGGTACACAGATTAGTTCTGTCAATTTAAGAAGAAGCTCCTAATGACAACTCATTATGTGTATAAAAGACATCTGTCCACAGAATCTCTTTCTTCCATTCAAACCTCACCAATCACCATCATGGGCAAAACCAAAGAGCTGTCAAAGGACATCAGGGACATGATTGCACAAGGCTGGAATGGGCTACAAGACCATCAGCAAAAAGTTTGGTGAGAAGAAGACAACTGTTGGAGCAATTATTTGCAAATGGAAGAAATACAAAATAACCATCAATCGCCCTCGGTCTGGAGCTCCATGCAAGATTTCTCCTCATGGGGTGAGGATGATCATGAGAAGTGAGGGGTCAGCCCTGAACTACACGGGAGAGGCTTGTGAATGATCTCAAGGCAGTTGAGACCATAGTCACCAAACAAACCATTGGTAACACAACACACCACCAGGGATTGAAATCCTGCAGCGCCCGCAAGGTCCCCCCCTTTAAGAAGGCTCAGGTACAGGTCCGTTTGCCAATGAACATCTAAATGATTCAGAGAAAGATTGGAAGAAAGTTCTGTGGTCAGATGAGACCAAAACTGAGCTCTTTGGCATTAACTCGACTCGCCGTGTTTGGAGGAAGAAAAATGCTGACTATGACCCTATGAACACCATCCCTACAATCAAGCATGGAGGTGGAAACATTATGCTTTGGGGCTGTTTCTCTGCTAAAGGTACAGGCCAACTTTGCCACATTGAGGGGCCAATGGATGGGACCATGTATTGTAAAATCTTGGATGAGAACCTTCTTCCCTCAGCCAGAACACGGCTGAAGATGGGTCGTGGATGGGTCTTCCAGCATGACAATGGCCCAAAACATACCGCCAATGCAACAAAGGAGTGGCTCAAGAAGAAGCACATTAAGGTCATGGAGTGGCTTAGTCAGTCTCCAGACTTTAATCCTATAGAAAATTTATGGAACGAGATGAAACTTAGAGTCGCCAAGCGACAGCCAAGAAACCTTAAGGATTTAGAGAAGATCTGTAAAGAAGAGTGGACCAAAATCCCTCCTGAGATGTGTGCAAACCTGGTCACCAACTACAAGAAACGTCCTAACTCTGTGCTTGCCAACAAGGGTTTCTCCACCAAGTACCAAGTCATGTTTTGCTTGGGGATCAAATACTTATTTTACTCACTGAACTGCAACTCAATTTATAACATTTGTATCATTTGTTTTTTCTGGATTTTTGGTTGATATTCTGTCTCTATATCATTTAAAATACACCTATGATAAAAAATGATAGACCCTTCATTTCTTTGTGAATGGGCAAACATACAAAATCTGCAGGGGGTCAAATCATTATTTTCCCCACTGTACATTTGTTCTGTGCTAATGGTGGCGAAATCTAATGTTACCAGGCTATTTTCTCTCCAGGCCAAATGTTTTTCATTTATACAGAATAGAGTGAATCAGAAAATACTGCATTATGGCCACTAGATGGAGTTGATGGTCATAGGAAATAACTACTTACTTAACGTACAACTAAACGCTCTGAACTATTTTTAATCCTTATGCTGCTAGCCTTATTAAATAGATAGGAAGGTATATTATATTTGCACGTTTTTACCTTTTTTTTTATTTTACATTTCTTCAGTTGCTTCCTGGATTCTGGCCTAGGCCAAAATGATGTCACATATCCCAGCCAGGAGTCTTCGGGAGAGGAGGAGGGTTCTATCTAAGCTTAGCACACCCTCCTGCATGCATGCCTAGGCTAAGGGCAGATGGATTCCAGAAAGTAAATGCTACATGAATCATCTGCCCTTACTCAAGATGGCTGATGCTAGAAATGCGTGGGGGGTGCTTTTTCAAAATGATTTCTCAACAAAATAATGCACAGAGACGTGGATGGAATGGAGAGTTTGCTTTGAATAATAAAAATGTATTAAATAGAGTTTCAGTTTGTGGCACTCAGATACAGTTTAGTTCTGCTCTAACCGCTTTATTCCAGTAGTACGCAAATATGCTGCCTTTCGCCGGGAGGAAGCATATTTGCATACCAAAATGTAAACAAACCAGTGCCGAGAGCGCGCTCCCTGCACGCTCCTGGCATAGCTAACGGCGCCTTAACGGAAATGTGAGCGCTGTGACAACCAATCGCAAAGGTCACATGATCATAAACCCCACTTCCTGGCATTAGAAAACTCTTAAAGGCCAAGAGGCGCCAACATTAAGGGGTTAATATAATCGTCAGCTCCATCTAGTGGCCATAATGTGGTATTCTCCTGATTCACTGTATTCTATATGAATGAAGAAGATCTGACCTGGAGAGAAAATAGCATGATAACATTCAATATTGCCCCCCGTTCACTCAGTACATGTACTTTAACAAGACTAAAAGTGCTGCAATTTTTTTATAAATACGCCCCTTTGAAATTTGGAGGCCATTGTCATAGCTTTGTTTGGAATTCTCAGATTGTTAATGTATTGATGCATATTAAGGAATGTATATCTATATAATAATATCACAGGCTTATAGTGTCCTGTTTTTAGACTTGGAGAAGGATGACGTTATCCATGTTTCCTCTTACAGGTCAGAGTGACTCAGGGGAAGGAGCCGGCACATTTGCTCAGCTTGTTTAAAGACAAACCTCTAATTATATACAAAGAAGGCACCTCCCGTAAGGGCGGACAGGCACCTCCGAACGCCGTGCGACTCTTCCAGATCCGCAGGAATTTGTCCTATATCACTCGGATTGTGGAGGTAACCGGGCACTACACACAATATAAAGTCAGTGTTGGACAGTATGACCAGCCAAAGGTAGCATTTCAGTTATGGATGGGGTTTGGTAGGTTCTCTCTCTCCTGTTCAACTCTTATATCTCTTGGGGACTTCAGCTGTGAGATCTTTCCGCTGATGACCCCTTCTCTACCTTCTGGTGAGTAGGACCCCATTGGGACAGCATGCAGGAGTCAGCGGATGTGGGGATTCAAAGAGATATCACCAAAGATATACAAAGCTGTTCTATGACTTTACCGTTTTGGGGGGATTCATCTGTTATGACAATTTCATATAATGAAACAAGAGTGATTGCCAAATATAACCATAGTAATGATATTAAAATCTATTATCTTCTACCTGCCATGTATTCTCTGTCATCTTTCTTTATTTCTATTCCATTATCTGTCCCTGCCTGCTATCTGACTATTTACCAATCTATTTCTCTATCTATCTATCTATCTATCTATCTATCTATCTATCTATCTATCTATCTATCTATCTATCTATCTATCTATCTATCTATCTATCTATCTATCTATCTATCTATCTATCTATATATCATCTTTTTATCTTATTCAGTCTTTTTTGTATCTGCCATCTGTTTCTATCAGTTATCTACCTCTCCCTTTCTATGCTGTTATTCTATCTGTCTGTCTATCTGTCTGTCTGTTGGTCTATCTATTGGTCTATCTATCTATCTATCTATCTATCTATCTATCTATCTATCTATCTATCTATCTATCTATCTATCTATCTATCTATCTATCCACTGTATATCTAATCAACCAATCAATCTATCTATGTATCCATATCTAATCTATATCTATTTATATCTAATCAATCAATCAAGTAAGCAAGAAATCAATCTGTCGGTCTATCTAACGGTCTGTTTATATATTTATCTACTGTATATCTAATCAATCAATCAATCAGGCAATCTATGTATCCATATCTAATCTGTATCTAATTAAGCAAGCAAGAAATCAATCTATCTATCTATCTATCTATCTATCTATCTATCTATCTATCTATCTATCTATCTATCTATCTATCTATCTATCTATCTATCTATCTGTATAGCTAATCAATCAATCAGGCAATCTATGTATCCATATCCATATTTAATCTATATCTATCTATATCTAATCGATCAAGCAAGAAATCTGTCTGTCTATTTATCTACTGTATATCTAATCAATCAATCAATCAATCAGGCCATATATGTATCCATTCCTAATTTATATCTATTTATATCTAATGAATCAATCAAGCAAGCAAGAAATCTATCTATCTATCTATCTATCTATCTATCTATCTATCTATCTATCTATCTATCTATCTATCTATCTATCTATCTATCTATCTATCTATCTATCTATCCTCTGCTCACATATCCTCTTGGAAGGTTCTCTGTACTCCGGTTTCCAGACACGCCTCTGAATATGTTCCTGTCACATTCTGTTTGTAGGTGGATGCAGATTCATCTTTGCTGAATTCCAATGATGCGTTTCTTTTAAAACTGAAGAACAATTCCGGGTATAAGTGGGTGGGAAAGGGAGCCAGTGAAGAAGAAGAGAAAGGGGCAGACTACATAGCCGGAGTCTTGAAATGCAAAGCTTCAAAAATTTTGGAAAGACAAGAACCAGGTTTGTATGTCTCTGTATATCTTTATAACAGATTCTTCCTATCTAAAGGAAACCTATCCACTTTTCATATTACTACTTAGGGATGAGCAAAGCAGTCTGCCTGAACCTGGATTCTCAATGAATGAAGACAGCCTGCAAATGTAAATTACAGTCTATCATTATTATTATTATACACGATTTATATAGCGCCAACAGTTTACGCAGCACCTCCCAACTTTTTGAGATGGGAATGAGGGACACCTATCAGCATAAGTATGCAGGCATAGGACACCCCCTTAAAGGAGAATTGTACAAAAAAACAAGATTGGTTTAACACACAAGTGCTTTTTTACCACTACTATTCCTTTATGTTGGCTTTTGGAATTGACAAATGCAGCAATTTAGAAATCAGCGCTGGAAAACACTTTTTTTGATAGCTAAAAAGTGCCTTTTATATACATCTATATAGATCAGATCCAAATGAGGAGGAATGAGGGACAGAGGGACATTGCTCCAAATCAGGGACAGTCCTTCAAAATCAGGGACAGTTGGGAGCTATGCATTCACCAAAAATGCCAGTTCATTTTGCCCGGCAAACCAGGCTGCTTTGTGGACTATAGATGGGCCTTAGGGAACCCTTACTGTGCCACTCTCCTTCTATAACCTACCAACCTTTGCTCTGTAAGAGCACCACATTTTTGGGGAATTACATTGCTCTGTGGACCACCTATGGAACCCTTACTGCTCCACTCTTCTTCCATAACGAACTGACCTCTTCTCCGTAAGATCATTTAATCTATTGGGAATTACATTGTGAAGTTGCAGTTGACCATCGTATAGAGAACCCAACCCTCTGTGTTGGAATATGCCCAATAAAGGGAAACTGATCAATTTTATTAGTGTGTAGCTCTTTTCTTCACTTAACATTCTCTCTTTACATGTACTACATATACTTTTTGCATTTTGCATCTGTGTAAATTAGAAGACTGAGCCACCATAAGGTAGGAAAATTAAACTTTATAAATTCTCTGGCAGTGGTTTCACTCAGTTGGGCCTTGTACAGTATTAGTAAGTATAACCCCCAATTGGCATACCTTTATTCATCTACTCAGATCCTTGACAAAGGTAGTGCAGTCCTTGGTAGTCTTTAAAAGGCTATATTGTAGAAACTTAGAGGGGTTGGTGAAAAACCCGAATAGGTAGTAGAAGTTCTGACAGTTCCTGGATGGATGCTTAGACTTTCTATGCACACGGCAGGCTGAAGTAGCTTCCATTACAACAGAAGTCCCAGTGGATCAGACCAGTGCATATTCTTGTGTTATCTCCAGCTCTTATCCTTAGTAGGGATGGGCCGAACTGACCCCTGTCCGGTTCGCACCAGAACTTTCGAACACCGCAAAAGTTCGGACCCAAATAACGAACCCAATTAAAGTCAATGTCAGTGCCCATTTTGAAGGCTTATATGCAAGTAATTGGGCATACAATAGTTACAGGGGTCCAGGTCCAGGTCCTGCCCTGGGGGACATGTATCAATAAAAAAAAAAGTTTGTGAAAAATGTTATTTTTAAATGAGCAGTGATTTTTTGATTTTTAAAGTGAAAGCCTAAAAATTAAAAATCCCTTCCAATATAGTGCCTGGGGGTCCCCTTAGTCTACCTGTAAAGTGGCAGATCTGTACCATGTCTAGAATCTGCTGCAGCAATAATTGCATTTATAAAGCCAAAAAAAAAAGACATTTTCCCTGCAAGCTGCCTTTATTTTGGTCAGCAGCAGCTGGGGAGCCAGTGTGTGTGTGATGAGACCACAATGTAGTGCAGTGGGAACAAGATTCAAGATTTTTTTGGATACATTCTGGTGTCACTTTGATTTTGTATAGAAGTAACGGGTGCATAAAAATTGGTCTTTGGGTGTCGGTGCTGTGCTGTCCCTACTCTAGCTGCACACTATGCAAAGCTGAATGATGGTCCTCCTCACTACACTCACACTATCCCTAGACTGACACTAAACTAATATTCTACACTGACAATTGAAGAAAAATAGCACAGTATCGCACACCAACTAACTAATAGCACTGAACAGAGCCCTGTTCTATCTCTCTTCATGCCGTGATCACACTGAAAATGGCTGCCCATGAAAGAATACTTTTATACTGTGGGCTATGAGCCATGATTGGATAAAGCCATGATGACAGTGTCCAATCATGACTCTGACAGTGCTCTGTGCCCTAATTGGCTGAAGCTTTCACTGCTTCAGCCAATCAGGGCTTGCAATACACTGTTCAGCGCCGCAATGCATTGTGGTCAGTTCGGGGGGCTGAACAAACGGTTGAACGACTGTTCGTCGAACGTCCGAACAGTGAAAGTTCGGCCCGAACTTATGCTCAGGTCGAACCATTTGCCCATCCCTAATCCTTAGCAGGGATGGTGCGGATTAGGTCCTCAATCAGGTTTAGTAGCTCTCACTTTCAACTCCAAAAGGCTGAACCCTCGGGGCCTGGATCTCACTCAGGGTCTCCAAGTCATGTCACAGCCTGCAGGCAAAGATACTTCAACAAACTTGAACCAGATATTTATACCATGACTCCCTTTCCCACCATTCTATAACCCCTATTCCCAAAACTAACTGCCAGATAGGCAATATCTAAGAGCCCAAAATACTTACCTAAAATACTTACCTAAATCCAATGTGGTGGGTGGAAAACCCAAAAAGGTAGCGACAGTTCTGAGTTTCTGGATGGATGCTTAGACTTCCCATGCACACAGCAGGTTGATACAGCTTCCATTATAACTGAGGTTCCTGTGCCCTCTCTGTACCAAGTTGCTGCCTACAGCAGTCAGACCAGTGGACACTCCTGTGTTATCTCCAGCTCTCTCTTCCTCAGCAGGATAAGTATGGGTTAGGTCCTTAATCAGATTCAGTAGCTTCCACTTTCAACCCCAAAAGGCTGAGCCCTCAGGGCCTGGATCTCACCCAGTATCTCCAAGTCAGGTCACAGCCTGAAGGCAAAGATCCTTCAACAAGCTTGCACTAGATTTTTAAAGCTGTTCTCTGGACATCACTCCCTTTTCAACCATCCTTTACCCACAAACTAACTGCCAGTTAATACGCACCTAATTACATGGTTATGTGAGTCCCAAGACTTCTTTCTTCCTACAGCAAAGTGGGAGGCAGGGGCGTTGCTAGGTCCGCAAAAGATTTGGGGCTATAGCCCATAGCAGCGGTCACCCACCTTTTTGCAGGCCCAGGGGGGAGCATGCCCATGGTAAGCAATGGGCAATGGCTGGTGTTGGCGCTTCAATGTGGATTGTCACTTGCCATGTCGCCTGCCACCAGATGTGGATTGTCACTTGCCACTGTCACATGGCACCAGATGTGGATTGTCACTTACCAACTGATGTGGATTGTCACTTGCCATGCCAGTGGCAGTGAGGGTAGGAGAGTGGTGACGCGGGGCAGGCAGTGAGAGATGATGTCATCTCGCTGCTTCTTGCTGCCCCTCCGACATTGAAAAGGCCCGCACTGTGAGGGCGAAAGAGCGCTGATGTGTGGCGGACGGAGAGAGATGATGTCATCTCTCTGCTCCCCACTGCACCTCGCTCCCACATTGAAGAGGCCCGTTTGTGAGGGCGGAAGAGCGTTGATGTTGAGCGGGCGGAGAGAGATGATGTCATCTCTGCTCGTCCACCTGCTCGCTTCTCTCCTCTCATCCGCCTCTCTCATGTAGCACGCCCACCACAGCAGTGACCAGCTGGTTAGGCAGGGACCCTGCGGCAAGAGACTCGGGGCTATGGGCCCCAGATTCAGGGCTATAGCCCCAATAGCCACCCCCTAGCGACGCCACTGGTGGAAGCGTCTTTCTTTAGGTGTTCACATCATTGTCTGAGTGACATAGACATTTGCCATTGGCTGTCCAAGAGTGAGGGGCCTTCTTAGGCTCCAAAAATGCAGCAACATGATGACAATTGGAATTGTCATCATTATTACATGATGACAATTGGATGACGATTTGGAATTACAATGAGGGGACAGCAGGAACACAGACTGAAACAATAGATCAATGGTCTCTATACCTGGGAGAGGCAACTACTAGGGACACATGTAAAACCAATAGTTCCGCGCTTAGGTAAAAGAAGGAACTGCTGCCCCCCAGCACAGAATCGCACCAATGTGCAATTCCAAAAAGATTAGAGTCAGAAAACAGGGGTGATTGGCGCTGTTCCACTAAAATCAAAAAGACTAGTGTGGTATATCAAGTGAACTGTGACACAACCCACGCATAAATAACAGTGTGTAAGATAAAGACAAATTAAGTGAAAAAAACTGAAGTATGTGCAACACCTGCCCTCATGAAAAAGTGCAGCGTGTATTCGCTCCTTGGTGAACCAAAAATAAATCAAGATCTGGGTGAATCAAAAAAATTGTTGGAATGGAAAGGAATTCCCAAACAAACTATCAAAAAATCCTTAAAATCATATATTAATCGTAATAAACATCAATAGTGCATAAACTAAAAAACGGTAGTGTATAAATAAAATTGAAATCTATAATCACAAATGCACATAAGAAAATTAAAAGTTCATCATAAATCTAGAGTCCACAGAAATGTCCCACAGAATATAAGTAAATTGTAAAAAAGGCCTGTGGTGCAAAATTCTTCATAAGGTGCAAATGGTGAGTCTTTTAAAATTCTAGCAATGATCTTAATGCCGTGAAGTCCTCCTGTCATCCAAAACGCCCCCCAATGTGCCCTCACTCACCGAAGGGGGACACCCCTGCAGGGGTATCTGGTCTGTCAGCTGTATCTCGCAGCTATGGTCCTTGGTAGGGGCTCCTATTCGGATCTCCACTCTCGGTGTCCGGGCTGGCTCCAATCAATCTCCACAAGCACATCCATAAAAAATAAAAATGAATCCCATCGCGTAATTCCGTAAAAAATAAAAAGGCTTTATTGAATGTACTAAAATCAGACTAACACTGTCCTGCTGCCTGGTTCGCAGTCAGGCTGTGTGGGAGAAAACAGTGCGGTGTGGCGTGCGTTCCACCGCTCGTTCCACACCCGGAAGCAAAAGCAATAGGACAAGACGTATGCGTATCACTTGGCCACGCTGGCCAAGTGATACGCATACGTCTTGTCCTATTGTTTTTGCTTCCGGGTGTGGAACGAGCGGTGGAACGCACGCCACACCGCACTGTTTTCTCCCACACAGCCTGACTGCGAACCAGGCAGCAGGACAGTGTTAGTCTGATTTTAGTACATTCAATAAAGCCTTTTTATTTTTTACGGAATTACGCGATGGGATTCATTTTTATTTTTTATGGATGTGCTTGTGGAGATTGATTGGAGCCAGCCCGGACACCGAGAGTGGAGATCCGAATAGGAGCCCCTACCAAGGACCATAGCTGCGAGATACAGCTGACAGACCAGATACCCCTGCAGGGGTGTCCCCCTTCGGTGAGTGAGGGCACATTGGGGGGCGTTTTGGATGACAGGAGGACTTCACGGCATTAAGATCATTGCTAGAATTTTAAAAGACTCACCATTTGCACCTTATGAAGAATTTTGCACCACAGGCCTTTTTTACAATTTACTTATATTCTGTGGGACATTTCTGTGGACTCTAGATTTATGATGAACTTTTAATTTTCTTATGTGCATTTGTGATTATAGATTTCAATTTTATTTATACACTACCGTTTTTTAGTTTATGCACTATTGATGTTTATTACGATTAATATATGATTTTAAGGATTTTTTGATAGTTTGTTTGGGAATTCCTTTCCATTCCAAAAATTTTTTTGATTCACCCAGATCTTGATTTATTTTTGGTTCACCAAGGAGCGAATACACGCTGCACTTTTTCATGAGGGCAGGTGTTGCACATACTTCAGTTTTTTTCACTTAATTTGTCTTTATCTTACACACTGTTATTTATGCGTGGGTTGTGTCACAGTTCACTTGATATACCACACTAGTCTTTTTGATTTTAGTGGAACAGCGCCAATCACCCCTGTTTTCTGACTCTAATCTACTAGGGACACATGACTTAAGTGAGTAAAAGGGGTTGTATGGGTGGAAGGGGGTTTAGTTTGCCCAAAGATGGGCTTTTACAGTGCAATCTGACCAAACCCACCGTGCAAGTCAGAACGTGTTACATTCTGGCTGGCTGATAGTATACAAGGGGAAACTCTACTGCACAGTTAAATAGAAGAGACTTTGCAAAACAAGTATAGATTTAAGCTTCTAGGGAGCACAACCATACAAGGTCAACAGTTAATGATCGTACTTCCTGCTGGCATATATTGATTTTTTTTGGAATTGCCCTTTCCTTCCTGAGCTGGTGACAACACAAAAAGTAAGTCTTTCCAATAGAGGAGACAGCATTAACAATTCTAACCATTTCTCTCTATCCCAAAGTTTCTTCTTGAGTTCAACTTATATAATTATATAATTTGTAATAAAAACATCTTTGTCATTCTGAAGCTTCCCTCCAACCACTTTGCATATTATTTTATACATACTGTGATTCTGTACTTGCCAAATATGCTGCGGAAATCTCCCTCCATGGAGTCTGGCTGCAATTATTTTAACTGTGGGCAGCTGAAGCTGCTGCCTGTTCACTTCCTGGATTTACACGGACACACAGAGGCACACCTCCAGTTCTGCAGCCCTGCAGCTCTCATTGGCCCTCTTATGACTCATCCCCCCTCCCTTCCTGGCAAACTCTCAAGAGAGAGAGAGGTGTGCATGATGTAATAAGCCTAGGCTTTTTACCAGACAAGAAACAGGAAGTGGACTGTAGAAGGTATTTTACTGACAGACAAAAAAATGTTTTACTATCCAAAATTAAAACAGCAAGGGCAGAAGATTTAATAGATCAAAAGATGAAAAAATGACTGAAGATCTGCTTTAAGACACATTGTATCTTTCTACTTTACTTTTGGCAGATGAGTTCTGGAGTGCCTTGGGAGGTAAAAAGCAATACCAGACATCACCTCTATTGGTCTCCCAGCTGGAAGATCACCCAACTCGGTTGTTTGGCTGCTCCAATAAGACTGGGAGATTTGTGGTAAGTTCAGAGCCATGAAGTAAATATTTGCAATAAGCTCACATTAATGAATTCTTTATTTTTTTATTTTTTGGAACAAATGGGAAAGAGTTAAAATTTTCGTCAGGGTTTTATTTTGTCTGTGACTGCATTGAGGAGATGTTGCATTACTTCTTGTCTTTGAGAAACCTGTATAAGATATGGGGGGGGGGGGGGGTAGCCAAGGCACAGAGAGGAATAGAAATATTGTCAGTTGTTTTAACTAGGGTTGATACCAAAATTCAGGTGGTGTTATATTCGGTGGTTTCTGCCAGTAATGGGTCAAAGGATTCTCCAAGAGTTGCTTCAACTTTGTATCTGTTCCTGCTGAATTTTTGGATTTTTGGATTTTCGTTTTTCGGATTTTCCTTTCTAATTTTCGGAACTTTCGAATTTTTCGGATTTCGGAATGTCCAAATTCCGAATTTTCGAATTTACGATTTTTCGAATTTACAAATTTTTCGAATTTTCGAATATTCAAGCAAAAAAAAAAAACGAATGAAACGAAAAAGAACACATTTTTCGGCAGTGCACATGTCTAGTAAATACCCAACAGAGAGAATCACATGCTCCACAGTGTGAAAACCTTAGGATTTTAATAAAATATTGATAAAATTACACTCACGTATCAATAAAGAACAGCGCTGTTTAAAACCAACAAACATCCGAATATACCACACTTCCAGCTTACTTTTGGGGACCGGTGGAACGTGATGACGTCACAGCAAGCTCCGTCCTGCTTTGAAGATTAATTCTTCCCTTTCAGCAGTAACTTCACGCGGACTTTCATTAGCATTTGACATTTGGAATTGTCGTTTTTCTATTTAGTCACAATTTTCATTTAGTGTTTTTTTAGCGCAGCACATTTTTGTGTACATATAAAAAATATAACATACATAAAACTAATTAAGGCTCATAAAAATGTATAAATGCATCTCAATAGCATGCCCTTAATTGGCAAATAATAATTAAAAATTTCAAACATTTTATTTAGTATTGCAACAATGACTAGCATCATGTTAAAAAATACATATAAAACACTACTCAACAAAGCATAAGGGCCTGTTCAAACCAGCGACCGCTGGCCCACTTTGCTTTGTGCACTGGTCCAAATCATTTGGTGGAGGGAGACTATGGTGTGGGGTTGTTTTTCAGGGGTTGGGCTTGGCCCCTTAGTTCGAGTGAAGGGAGCTCTAAACACGTCAGCATACCAAGACATTTTGGACAATTTCATGCTCCCAACTTTGTGGGAACAGTTTGGGGATGGCCCCTTCCTTTTCCAACATCACTGTGCACCAGTGCACAAAGCAAGGTCCATAAGAACATGAATGAGTGAGTTTGGGGTGGAGGAACTTGACTGGCCTGCACAGAGTCTTGACCTCAACCCGATAGAACACCTTTGGGACGAATTAGAGCTGAGACTGCGAGCCAGGCCTTCTCTTCCAACATCAGTGCCTGACCTCACAATTGCGTTTCTGGAAGAATGGTCAAACATTCCCATAGACACACTCCTAAACCTTGTGGACATCCTTCCCAGAAGAGTTGAAGCTGTTATAGCTGCAAAAGGTGGGCCAACTCAATATTGAACCCTGTGGACTAAGACTGGGAGGCCATTAAAGTTCATGTGTGTGTAAAGGCAGGTGTCCCAATACTTTTGGTAATATAATGTATACACCCTACATATTCTATAGGAGATCATTCACACCACATGCTCCGTCTCCTGTGTTTCTCCTTTCTGAGATTTCTTGCTTCATGTGCCAGAGTAGCATGTGATGTATTTTATTGTTTGTAACTAATGTACCAACATGTACCCTAGACTCTATGCTCACAAGCTGTGCTCTTGTTCTAAACTTAAAAATTAAAGACAAAAACTGAAAATGAATTCCATTGTCTAAGTTGCACCGTTCATTTCTAGATTGAGGAAGTACCTGGAGAATTCACGCAGGATGATTTAGCAGAAGATGATGTTATGCTGCTGGACTCATGGGAACAGGTAGGAGAACAAAGTACATTTGTGAACAAAAAACTAATTAGCATTTTTGATTTGCATTTTACATGCAATCATTTGCATACATAAGCCCTTTGATTAAAGTAAGGGAGTTAAATAATATGGAACGGTAAGAATATCCCATCAAGCTGCTAAAAATGCAGAAGAAGAGCACCTGTATATGACCAACCATGGACCAGCCTGTAAGATGCCAACCGCTTGTCCCACCAGTCCAGCATTGGTGGACAGTGTCAGGCTCCCATACAACTACTCGCCAAGTAAAAACACTTACACACTGTGTATTGACTAACATCTAGATCAGCCTTTCTAAACCCTCTGAGGAACCCTTGAAATTATTTTCAGGTCTTGGAGAAAACTTGCTAAAATAAGTTTGTTGGCAGTTAATGGGAAACATGCTTCTTAGGCTGACCATACACGGTTCAAATCTCGGCCGGTTAAGCTTCTCCAGCCCAACCTCGCCCTCCCCCCCTCTAGGAGAAGACAATGTCCCAACAGGAGGGATTTCTGCATCAACACTGTTTCTTTCCTGCAACCCCAGAAAATTTGCTCCGTGTAAGGACAGCCTTACATTGGTGGCCAGTCGTAAGAATGCCTCACTTACAGTGGTGTTCAAAATGCCACTCCTACAGACTGCCAAAAAGATTATTGATGTCATGAAGCCAAGTGGTGTTGGACCCGGAACTATGCAGGAACCATAAATGGGAGGTTAATCAGCCACAGGTCAGGGAACTCCTAGCAAACACTGAAAGCATTTTCAGAAGGAGGTCAGCATTGGCAGCCTCCATATATTTAACCCAGAAGAACAATGCAGAGCACCACACTCAAGAATACATAGTCCAAAGGTGTTTAATTACAAAATAAACATGCAAAGATAGCCAACTTATTTCGGGGACTGGAAGTGTCCCCTTTATCAGGGTTTCCGTTGTTGAATATTGTGAATAATGCGGGTCAGTGTTTTTCAATTCAGTGGGGATCGGCATCCTGGGGGGAGGGGAGGGTGGCTGTTTTTTTTGGGCTCGGCTGGGGTACTGTGTACACGGGACCCTTTTTGCCTTGGATTAGAATAATGAGTTGCCATGGTGTGGGCAGGTTTGCCTCCAGCACCATAACAGCCATTTACCAAGGCCATGATGCATGGCATCATTCATTGCAATGGTGTTGGCGGCTGGCTGCCTGCAACATGGCAATGCGTGACGCTGATCCAGGGCAAGAAGTATGCAGGCCTGCCCCCAGCATTCAGGAGAGGGCAAAAGTCCACCACCTCTAGACCTGTTCCGCCTCCTGCCCTCTGCCAAAAGATAGGGCCCAGATGTGAAGAGGGGCAGTGTGATTTGCGGGCTCTGCGATGGGGGGACTATGTGATTTGGTGGGGGGGTTCTGTGATGGCAGGAACTGTGTGATTGGATGGCTCTATGACAATGGCGTCTCCAGCTTTCAAATTTAGGGGGGCACATGGGGGGACAGGGACAAAAGTAGGGGGGCAACTATAAAATGCATATATATATATATATATATATATATATATATATATCCTGGGGACCTTTACTACAACCCCACAACGGGCCCTTTCACATGTTCTGCAGTGAGCTCCCTTCCTACTGTATTGGGCCCCCCCCCCAGGGTGGCAGAAAACAAGAGATATATGTCACCAGCATATCAAGAAAATATAAGGATCCAAAGCAGTGGGAGAACTATCAGGGTTGCAAAGGTTGTCTTGCCTCCGGGCCCTGGTGTTCTGCCACTGTGGGGTTCCCCAGCCTCCCCTTGCTGTCCTGCCCCTGCTATTGACAGCGCTGGTCTGGCATCTCTTGGAATTTACAGGCTGGTTCTCCTGTCCTAAGGACGGGAGAATTCAGTCAGTTTTTTCAGTAACTGAGAGTCCTGGTGGAGTCCTTCCTGCAACTCGCTCTTCTCCCTGCCAATGAGGATGCAGTTGAAGGAGCAGATCGGGCGGCCGTGGTTGTGTGAACGCTTGCATTATGCAGTGTCAGCGAGCAGGGGAGAGGGGAGGAATCACCCGCAGGAGCTGACTGGGGACTCTCTCCCTCTTAGACATTGATTTTTTGTAAAAAAAAAAAATTTTTTTTTGGGGGGGGGGGGCACATGGTGGGGCACAGCATAATGTTGGGGGGGTCAGGGCCCCCTCTGCCCCCCCTAGGGTCGCCATTGCTCTATGATGGGGGGACTATGTGATTGGTGGGTTTTGTGATGGGGGAACTGTGTGATTGAATGACTCTATGATGGGGGAACTATGTGATTGGTGGGTTTGGGGTCTCTATGATGGGCTGACTATGTGATTGGTGGGTTTTGTGATGGGGGAACTGTGTGATTGAATGGCTCTATGATGGGGGAACTATGTGATTGGTGGGCTTTGCGATGGGGGAACTGTGTGATTGGGGACTCTATGATGGGCTGACTATGTGATTGGTGGGCTTTGTGATGGGGGAACTGTGTGATTGGGGACTCTATAATGGGGGGACTATGTGATTGGTGGGTTTTGTGATGGAGGAACTGTGGGATTGGAAAAAGGATATAGCCCCAGGGATATTGCGGGCACAGAGAAACATGCAAATAGGGTACACCAAAGATTTTTACTCCATCTTTGGTGTACCCTATTTGCACGTTTCTCTGTGCCCGCAATATCCCTGGGGCTAAATCCTTTTTCCATATATTTTTCTTGAGGATGTGACACAGAGTTTTTGGTCCTCCAAATATTCCTGGTTGGTTTCTACTTCTTCTCTCCTCCTTTCTTTATGAACTGTGTGATTGGGGACTCTATGATGGGGGGACTATATGCTTGGTGGGCTTTGTGATGGGGGAACTGTGTGATTGGGGACTCTATCATGGGCTGACTATGTGATTGGTGGGCTTTGTGATAGGGGGACTGTGTGATTGAGGACCCCATGATGGGGGGACTATGTGATTGGGGACCCCATGATGGGGGGATTATGTGATTGGTGGGCTTTGTGATGGGGGAACTGTGTGATTGGGTGCTCTATGATGGGGGGACTATGTGATTGGTGGGCTTTGTGATGGGGGAACTGTGTGATTGGGGACTCTATGATGGGAGGACTGTGTGATTGGGGGAGTTTCAGTTGTGAGGAGAGGACTCTAGGATGGATGGCCTCTGTCATGTGGGATACTATGATGTGATGAGGACCACTGATGTATAGGGGGGACTCTGGTAAGATGGGGGAACTCTGGTGTGATAGGGAGACTGTTATATGAAAGGGGAACTCTAATCAAGGCAGTTGTGCGCTTTGTCCCTGGATCAGGTTTTCCATTGAGAAGAAACATTTAAATTTTTTACATTTTAGATGGGGCGAGGGCTTGAGATTTTGCGTGCTTTTAAAGGATGTCATTACTGAAAGGTTGGGAAACACTGATGTAGATGATGGAGAGATTACGTAAAAAAAAAAAAAAAAACACTATATTTATATGCAGCTCTCCTTGAAAAATCTGAATACAGTATAAGTTCCCTATTGGCCGTGGCGACTGTTCTCCACACCGTCCTCAGATGTATTATTGAACGCTATCAGGTAGCTCCTTACCGTGATTCCATAAAAGAGATGATAACACTTTCTACAACGTGCGGATACTTGTACATTGCTTTTCAGCTGCCTTTTCATTCCTGAAAGTAGAAATTATCGCAGGATGAGAATCGATTGTAAGGCACGGCCTTCATAACGTTCTTCTCCAAGGTCAGTCCCTGCTGATGTGAAATCCAAAAGAGGTTCAATGGCATTTTTTTTTTCTCTTTTCAGCTATTTCTGTGGATCGGAAAAGATGCTAATGAAGTGGAGAGGAAAGAGTCCCTGAAATCAGGTGAGGATTTTATACTGTACTGCGGGTGTCCCGCTGTCACCACTGAAGAATACATCTGCTTGGATTTGGGCTAAATGAGGAACAATGAGAAGAAAGATCACAAAGGAACAATGAACAGGGGGCACTGTGTTTTTCATTTAAAATACTTCTAGCGGTGGGAAGTGACATTTCTAGTTAGTCTGACTGCTTAGCTATCATTCTCACCCTCTTTACAACCTCCTTTAGATTTTCCAACAACTATCTAAATTTAGATATAACATCCTTCACTTCTGGGAGGGCTTTCCGCAACATTTTGAAGCCTGTCTGCAGAAATTTGCCAAAACAGCAGATAAAGGATGAAAGTGCCACAAGTTTGTACTTAGGTGGTCTTTTATTAAACATTCATTGGACGAATGCCACAAGCATTTGCCCAGCCTGCATAAATTTTCCCGTAGTTTTCGCTAATATAATTATTTCCTATGATCTTCAGTTCCATCTAGTGGACAAAATGAGCTATTTTAGAATACAAATACCGCATTTTGGCCACTAGACGGAGCTAACGATCATACGAAATAAGCGTACTAGAGAAATGGCAGAACAAGTTTGTGCAGGCTTGGTGAATGTGACATTTGTCCAACAAATGTTTTATAAATAGATCCCTAAGTCCAGTACAAGTTTATTTATCTTGACATTAGGTCAGAAGATATATCCAACACGTTTTGAGGGCTCACAACTCCCCCTTCATCAGGGCTTGAGTGCTGGCAATGATTGGGGTGTACTGGACAATGATTGTATAAAAGAAGGATTGGAACGATCGCAGGTTGCCAGTATAGTAGCCAATACAGGATGAGAATTCCAGAAGTTTGTGCTGTTTGTCTGGCGACCGGCAATCATTCTAATCCTTGTTTTTTTACAATTGTTGTGCAGTATTCCCCAACCAAACCTTAAGCTCATCCCTAATCACAACATTCAGTCCCCAACCCCCAACAAGCAATGATATTAGGAGGTCCAAGTGATGCCAGAGCTCCTGATATCCACAATTGTTCTGGTTGTGGCCAAGAGTCACAAGTATCTGGCAGGACATGTGTGGTTGACTTTTATTGTCAATCATGTTTTCCGCTGTCATTTTGCCAGGTACACAATTGTGTCCACTGACCGCCACTGTAACAACACACTCTTCCAATAGACACTACTGTACCTGAGCACTCCTCCGCTGACTGCCACTGTACCTGAGCACTCCTCCGCTGACTGCCACTGTACCTGAGCACTCCTCCACTGACTGCCACTGTACCTCGGAAAGTCCTCCACTGACCGCCACTGTACCTGAGCACTCCTCCACTGACTGCCACTGTACCTCGGAAAGTCCTCCACTGACCGCCACTGTACCTGAGCACTCCTCCGCTGACTGCCACTGTACCTGAGCACTCCTCCACTGACTGCCACTGTACCTCGGAAAGTCCTCCACTGACTGCCACTGTACCTGAGCACTCCTCCACTGACTGCCACTGTACCTGAGCACTCCCCCACTGACTGCCACTGTACCTGAGCACTCCTCCACTGACTGCCACTGTACCTGAGCACTCCTCCACTGACTGCCACTGTACCTGAGCACTCCTCCACTGACTGCCACTGTACCTGAGCACTCCCCCACTGACTGCCACTGTACCTGAGCACTCCTCCACTGACTGCCACTGTACCTGAGCACTCCTCCACTGACTGCCACTGTACCTGAGCACTCCCCCACTGACTGCCACTGTACCTGAGCACTCCTCCACTGACTGCCACTGTACCTGAGCACTCCTCTACTGACTGCCACTGTACCTGAGCACCACTCCACTGACCGCCACTGTACCTGAGCACTCCTCCACTGACCGCCACTGTACCTGAGCACTCCTCCACTGACCGCCACTGTACCTGAGCACTCCCCCACTGACTGCCACTGTACCTGGGCACTCCTCCACTGACTGCCACTGTACCTGAGCACTCCTCCACTGACCGCCACTGTACCTGAGCACTCCTCCACTGACCGCCACTGTACCTGAGCACTCCTTCACTGACTGCCACTGTACCTGAGCACTCCTCCACTGACAGCCACTGTACCTGAGCACTCCTCCACTGACCGCCACTGTACCTGAGCACCCCTCCACTGACCGCCACTGTACCTGAGCACTCCTCCACTGACCGCCACTGTACCTGAGCACTCCTCCACTGACCGCCACTGTACCTGAGCACTCCCCCACTGACTGCCACTGTACCTGAGCACTCCTCCACTGATTGCCACTGCATCTGAGAAGTCCCCCACTGACTGCTATTGCACCTGCACACTTCTGATCTTGAATGCACTTGTCCACTCCTCCACTGACTTCCGCTGCACCTGTGCACTCCTCCACTGAGTATTGCTGCACCTGCACATGCCACATTGACCACCACTGCAACTGTGCACTGCTCCAATGACTTCCACTGCACCTGTGAATTCCTCCACTGACTGCCACCGTGCCCCCATGCACTCCTCCACTAACTGTCACTGCATCTCTTTTCTTTATTGACACTCCTCTGCTGAGTCTGACTGCCAATGAAAAGGGGTAAACAGTGTACTCCCCCACTGTCTGCCTCTCTACTGGTGCCCTTTCCCACTGACTACAGCAGGGTCGCCATGTCAGGTGGCTTATAAAGTGCATAGGTGGGTGCCAGAAAGTGTCCTTCTAAAAAAATAATTCTCTTCCAATAATATATATATATATATATATATATATATATATATATATATATATATATATATATATATATTATATATGTTACAAAAAAAAGTATTTCTCCCCTTGGAAGTCTTCAATACAGACAATTATTTAGCATTTTTTTTTTATTGTAATTAATTTAGATCACTTTGCTAAAATATTTTGATGATCGGCACTACCTCAGTTTGGCCTGTAGATGACACTGTTACAGTTGCAATAGGTTACTGGAGAGCATTGCTTTGGAGGGAAAATGTTTCTATTTGCTGTTATAAGGATGCAATGATGCTCATTTGCATTAGGGTGCATTAGGGTAGCCCATTGCATTAGGGTGTGCACCCCAAAACTGAAACGTGCGTAGAGCAGTGGACAGTGTCAGTAGGGCAATGGACATTATTGTATTTTTTATTATATTTTACAATTTTATTTTTATTATTATTTTTTTTACAATTATTTTAGGAGCTAGGATACGTGGCTTTGGTGAAATATCAGAGGTCTAAACAGAGGAACTCTGCACCACACTGGGTGATTAGGCTGTGCCCAGGCACACCTGGCACACCCTGTGCACACGCCTATGGTTTCTTCTCTGCTTTATCAAAGAGGCATTATTATGTCAACTATCATTTCACAAACCGGACCAAAAAAGTTCTAAAAGTCTTTTTATTGTCTACTTTCAGCTAAGCAGTATATTGAGACAGATCCATCCGGGAGAGACAAGGGAATCCCGATAATCACAGTCAAACAAGGACACGAACCCCCGACCTTCACCGGCTGGTTCCTGGCCTGGGACGCTAACAAGTGGCAGTAATGAAGACTTGCTCGGAAATCTGCAAGCATGGGGACCTTTCTTTTTTTATACTTTTTTTTTTTAAATATTTGCTTTTAAGAACTAACGCAATTCAAATAAAGACATTTCAAGTGCAATATGAGGGTTAAATCTAAATTATAATTAAAATCCTACTACTTTTTGTTTTTTTATGGCAGACTATAGAAATAGAAAGGTTACCACTCTTGTATCCAAGTCCGGCAGACTCCACTGCGTGTGCCGGCTCGGTATGAAGAGCCCATCTTGGTTCTGTGTAATCAAACCGGAAAAGAAAAGTCCCAAACGCTGCATTCCAGACAAACCCAGTAGTGCTGCAAGTTGGAGCAGCCTCAGCCAAGCCTTGTCCAAACCCCAATAAAGCCACTCTCTGACGCATTTCACCCCACCCACTTGGCTTAGTCATGATAGGGTGAAACGCGTTGGAGGGGCGTGGCTTGGACGGGGCTTGGCTGAGGCAGCTTCAACTCGTAGTACTAAAGGGTTTGTGTGGGGTGCAGTGTTCAGGACTTTTCCTTTTCCTGAATATTGAAATAGTTAAACATGTATACTTCGTATATTGCCTTTTATGTTCCCTTTTTTAGAAGAAAAAAAAACTGTCTTACTACTCGACAAATTCATTAATTCGGAAATATCCGAATTAACAAAAACCCGTTTAATGAAGTTTTTCTGAATATTCGTAAATTTGAATATTCAAAAATTAGAAAATTCGTAAATTTGAAAATTCGTAAATTTGAAATTCAAAAATCCGAAAACCTGAAAATGCAAAAATCTGAAATAATAACTAACTAATAAAAACCTAACTATAACTAACTATTAAATTATAGGTATTGGAATTTCCTCTCAAATTTGGCTGTTAGTGAACTTAACGAATACAAATTTATCCAAAAGTTACGAATTACATAGAAGGTGAGATTGAAAAAAGACACAAGTCCATCAAGTCCAACCTATGTGTGTGATTATATGTCAGTATTACATTGTATATCCCTGTATGTTGTGGTCGTTCAGGTGCTTATCTAATCGTTTTTTGAAACTATCGATGCTCCCCGCTGAGACTACCGCCTGTGGAAGGGAATTCCACATCCTTGCCGCTCTTACAGTAAAGAACCCTCTATGTAGTTTAAGGTTAAACCTCTTTTCTTCTAATTCTAATGAGTGGCCGCGAGTCTTGTTAAACTCCCTTCCGCGGAAAAGTTTTATCCCTATTGTGGGGTCACCAGTACGGTAAAATTATCCAAAATAACGAATGCAGTATCTAAACGAATGGAACGTAACAAATTAATAATAATAAATAATAAGAATAAAAACGTTTTATTATTACTATTATTATTATGTATTAATAATTTGTTCTGTTCCATTCGTTTAGATGCGGCATTCTTATTTCTGATAATTCGTAACTTCGGATAAATTTGTATTCGTTACGTTCACTAACAGCCAAATTGGAAAGGAAATTCCAATACCTATCATTTAATAGTTAGTTATTATTAGTTAGTTAGAAAATCTGAAAGAATAACTTTCTTATTTTCGGATTTTCGAATCTTGAAATTTACGAATTGCGATCATAATGAATGACCCGAAAAACAAAACAAAAAAAAATGAAATGAAAACAAACAAATTTTTCGGCAGTGCACATGTCTTCACAGGATGAAGAGCTCTGCACGTTCTTTTGTTTTTTTTAGTTTTATTTTCATACATCTTATTTTTGATATGGCTACCCTACTGCGAGAATCGGCACTGCCAAATCTGGTGCTCTTTGGTGCGGCACTGAAAATTGCACAACTTGTAGCGGCATTAAAGACTTTTCATTTTTACACATCTTTTGTCTTTTGTATCTTTTTAGGTTTGGGGTTTTCTGGGGGGGGGGAGTACAGAGTTTTGCTGATGTTTGCATTGTACAAAAAAAAATAAAATAAAATTCTCAGAAAGTAATATGAGAAATAAGTGGTGTTTGTGAGTTCTCTATGGCCGCTCTGTCATTGGATGAAGTCAAATCGCATTTTCAGGAGGACATCAGAGGTGCCAGTCAGAGGATTGTGCTCAGTACAGGGTACATTTCAGGGGGCTGGGGGTGGATAAAGTAGATCTAATCTATAAATGGATGATATTTAGTTTGCTACACCAGCGTTTCTCAGCGTTTTTTTTTTTAGTCGCAGCGCCCTTTAACCACTTGCCCTCCGGAAGATTTACCCCCCTTCAAGACCAGGCCAATTTTTTTTTTGCTTTTTTTTGCACTGCGTTACTTTAACTGACAATTGTGCAGTCATGCAATGTTTTACCCAAATAAAATTGATGTCATTTTTTTTTTTTTTTTAATAAAATAGAGCTTTCTTTTGGTGGTATTTGATCACCTCTGCAGTTTTTATTTTTTGCACTGTAAACAAAAAAAGAGCGTAAATTTTGCAAAAAAAACCCCAATATTTTTTACTTTCTGCTATAAAACATAGCCAATAAAATGGAAATCTCAAATTTCTTCATCAATTTAGGCCAATATGTATTCTGCTACATATTTTTGGTAAAAAAATAAAATCACAATAACTGTATTTGATTGGTTTACACAAAAGTTATAGCTTCTACAAACTATGGAATATATATATTTATATAGATAGATAAATATCTATATATAGATATATATAGATATATATATAGATATATATCTATATAAAGATAAATTTATATATTCCATAGTTTATATTTAGATAGATAGATAGATAGATAGATAGATAGATAGATAGATAGATAGATAGATAGATAGATAGATAGATAGATAGATAAAGATATTTATATATATCTATATCTATAGATATAGATATATATATAGATATATATAGATAGATAGATAGATATATCTATGTGCACACTGTATATATATATCTAGATATATATATATATCTAGATATATATATATCTAGATATATATATCTATTTTTTTTTAAACTAGTAATGGTGGTGATCAGCGACTTATAGCAGGACTGCGATATTGTCACGGACCGTCTGACACTAACAGACACTTTTGACACTTTGTGGGAACCAGTGACACTAATACAGTGATCAGTGCTAAAAATATGCACTGTCACTGTACTAATGACATTAGCTGGGAAGAGGTTAAAGTACACTTTTTTTTCGTTTAGGACAGAATGGAGAAGGATTAGAACAGCTGTCAGTTTTTATTACTGTCTGGGCCCCCCTGATAAGGAGATTTACTCTTTCTCTGTCTGTCCTGTTTACCGTTATCATTGAAGGTGAAAGTAAAAGAAAATCCCTAATTTTGGGTTGTCCCCAGAAAAGTAATGGAGGGGAAATCCTACAATGGGGACACTAGTTTTGGTGGCCTGGGGTTACCCAAGGAATTCCCTTAATTTGCTTGGATTTCTTCTCGCTTCCTGTTTGGCTATGGGACAGGAAGTGAGGGGAAATCTCCCTAATGGATGGTAAAAAAAAAATCTGACAGGGGTTATAACCCTTCCTTGCTCTATGCAAAATGGAAAGAAAATGTTTTCCTATAGTTCTACTTTAAGCATCAAAGGGTTCACTGTGTGCCTAGCCAGTGTTTTTGTGTACACAGTGCGGTGTTTTTATTAAAGGATGTGCTTTGCAGGGAAAGAAAATCCATCACATCCCTGCTGACAGGACGGAGCTCTGCATTGTTCACATACAGTATGCAGAGCTCCGTCCTGTGCCTCTCCTTTACGATCAGCGCGTGCCAACTGTCATCCATTGGCCGACCCCTACCGATCGGCTTCTACTGTGACTGATCACAGCAGAAGAAACGCGCGTGCGCCCCCTATGCGGAATTGCAGAATCATGTACTGTCTATATATAGATATATATATTATATATAGGAGATTCTGCACAGAACAGCCGCCCTGTAGCAGTAAATCTGCTATAGGGTAGTATTTAAGTGGTTAGAAACGTGCAAAATCCCGAGGCACTCCAGTCTAAAATATAAAAAAAAAATTATTGTTGCATATCATTAGGAAACCTGAGCCTGGGACAATGCACACAATCGCCTAGATTAATTAACTTCAGATCAGAAGCCCCCCTTCAAAGCAGAGTCCACCATCAAAACAGAGTCCCCCCTATAGATTAGAGGTCCCTCTAAATATGAGAGTCTCCCATCACCGAGCCACTAAATACCGCCTTGATGAAATTAACAATCAGATCCCCCCTTCCCATCAGAGTCCCCCCTTTCCATCAGAGTCCCCCCTTTCCATCAGAGTCTCTGCTTTCCATCAGAGCCCCCCCTTCACATTAAAATCCCCCCATCTCATCAGAGTACCCTCTATGCAAGAGAGCTCCCATCACATCACAGTCCCACCATAACAGAAGCCACCCATCCTAGAGTCCTCTCATCACAACAGAGGTCCCCCCCCCACAGTCACAGAGCCCACCAATCACATAGTCACCCTATCAAAGAGCCCCCAAGTACAGAGTGACCCCATCACAACCCCCCTAATTACATGGTCCCCGCTATCGCAAAGCCCCCAATTACATAATCACCCCACCAAAGAGCTGCAGCAGTCACAGAGTCCACCAGTCACAGTCACTCCATCAAAGAGCCCCCAAGCACAGATTCACCCCATCATTCCTCCTAATGTGTCCCTCATTTTGGTCTGATCTATATAGATGTATATAAAATGCACTTTTTATCTATCAAAAGGTGTTTTCCGGAGCTAAACATTTTATCTGATTTCTAAATTGCTGCATTAGTAAATTCCAAAAGCCAATATAAAGGAATAGTAGTGGTAAAAAAAGCACTTGTGGGTTTAACCAATCTTCTTTTTTTTTGTACAATTCTCCTTTAAGGGGGCGTGGCAAGGGGTGTGTCTTATGCCGGCATACTTTTACTGATAGGTGTCCCTCATTCCCATCTCAAAAAGTTAGGAGGTATGCATTTGTCTGCAGCAGCATGGCATAGGGAAGGAGGTGGAGCAGGTCTGGAGGAGGCAGACTTATGTTCATTCCTGAATGCTGGGGGCAGCCCACCACCATAGATCAGCATCATATGTTGCCATGGTATGGACAGCCTGGAGACCAACACCATAGCATCGAATGACGCCATGTGTCCTGATCCCAAAATAGGGGTCACCAAACTTTCTAAATAAAGGGCACGTTTACTGTACTTCAAACTTCATGGGGCTGGGCTGTGGCCAGTGAGAGAAGAAAATACCCCAGAATTATTAGGAGTGAAAAGATTACATAGCACATGGGGTCAGCAGGAGGAGGAATCACGCCCCATCATTGGTGTCAGTTGGAGGAATAGTGCCCCATCATTGTTGTCAGTTGGAGGAATAGTGCCCCATCACTGGTGTCAGTTGGAGGAATAGTGCCCCATCATTGGTGTCAGTTGGAGGAATAGTGCCCCATCACTGGTGTCAGTTGGAGGAATAGTGCCCCATCATTGGTGTCAGTTGGAGGAATAGTGCCCCATCATTGGTGTCAGTTGGAGGAATAGTGCCCCATCACTGGTGTCAGTTGGAGGAATAGTGCCCCATCATTGGTGTTAGTTGGAGGAATAGTGTCCCATCATTGGTGTCAGTTGGAGGAATAGTGCCCCATCATTGGTGTCAGAGGAAGGAATAGTGCCCCATCACTGGTGTCAGTTGGAGGAATAGTGCCCCATCACTGGTGTCAGTTGGAGGAATAGTGCCCCATCATTGGTGTCAGTTGGAGGAATAGTGTCCCATCATTGGTGTCAGTTGGAGGAATAGTGCCCCATCACTGGTGTCAGTTGGAGGAATAGTGCCCCATCATTGGTGTCAGTTGGAGGAATAGTGCCCCATCATTGGTGTCAGAGGAAGGAATAGTGCCCCATCATTGGTGTCAGAGGAAGGAATAGTGCCAACAGTTTGTGCAGCGCTTTACAATATAAAGGGAGACGATACAGCAACAATACAATTCAATACAAGAGGGTTAGGAGGAAATAGATAGTGGTTTTGTATTTAAAGAGGAACTGCAGTCTGCTCACATGATTTGTAATAAAAACAGCTTTGCCATTCTGAAGCTTCCCTCCAACCACTTTGCATAATATTTTATATATACTGTGATTCTGTACTTGTTAAATATGCTGCAGAAATCTCCCTCTACTGAGTCTGGCTGCAACCATTTTAACTGTGGGCAGCTGAAGCTGCTGCCTGTTCACTTCCTGGGTTTACACAGGAGGCATACCTCCAGCTCTGCAGCTCTCATTGGTCCTCTTATGACTCATTCCCCCTCCTTTCCTGGCAAACTCTCACAGAGAGAGAGAGCTGTGCATGATGTCATAAGCCTAGGCTAATGACCAGACAAGAAATAGGAAGTGGGCTGTAAAGGGTATTTACTGTCAGAAAAAAAAATGTTAAAACAACAAGGGCAAAAGATTTAATAGATGGAAAGTTGAAAAAATGACTGAAGTTCCACTTTAAGAGTAAAATATAATATATATATATATTTATATATATTTTTATATTGCAAATTATTATGCTTTCTGTGCTCATTTTCAATCATCAGGTGGCGTTCTATTTTCCTTGTCATGGGTTTACCTGTCTGTTTTTAGATGCCTTGCTGAAAAAAGGCATGTATACTATACTTAACAGCTCAAGAGGAAATCTATACACACAGCTAAAGAAGTCAGAGTAGTGACATTTCTCCCCTCTATTCAGAAGTAGCTGTAAGAAGTTTCAATTAGAGAGAAATAATCAAAAAGGAAACAGCTCCTGCTGTGCTCTCTATTTAGATAACCTGTAATGCTCTGTGAATCCAGTGTCTGCACTCTGTATTAAATGTTTTTTGTAAATCGTAAAAATATAATTAATGTAAAATTTAAGTTAAACTCCTTTCTCTTTAAAATCCGTTAAATGAAAGAAAAGAAAAGCAAAGATTGCTTAGCTTTCAGAAGTAACTGAAGCTTGCTAATTCCCTCTCAACCGAAACAACATTTGAAGCAAAATGTTAACATTTACAATTGGTATTTGAGTCTTTCATAAATACAATGTAATTATGAACGATCAGTCCTCACCTTAAAGCGGATGACCTTTTAACTCCTCCCTGTGGATGCGCGAATCCGATATCCTTGATTGACAAGCTACTTTGTAACAGTTATTAAAGGTGAAGGGATTTAGTGTTTACAGATGATTTTAAGTCTAGAATGTAGATTCAGCACCACATTGAAAGAGATATATTGTTGTTTGTATAGCTGCATTGAAAATGGTGCACATTTACGCAATGATGGCCTTACAAAGTGGCCATAATTAGGTCAGGCAGCTTGCTATAAAAAATAGTATCCACTTGAAGACCAGGCCTATTCTGACACTTTTTTATTTACTAGAAAATTATTTAGAACCCCCAAACATTATATATACTGTAAGTCAGTGTACAGTATATAATACAGTGTATTGAAGTGGTTAAGAGGAACCCTATGACAGATTTAAGAAAAAGAAATGACATGGGTCCCCCCCCAGTCCATACCAGGCCCTTTGGGTGTGGCATAAATTTTAAGGGGAACTCCAGGCCAAAATCTTTTTAAAAATTGGCATGGCGCCCCCCCCATCCATACCAGACCCTTATCCGAGCAAGCAGCCTGGCAGGCCAGGATAGGGGTTGACGAGCGAGCACCCCCCCTCCTGAATCATACCAGACCGCTTGCCCTCAACAAAGCACCTTCTCTCCATGTTGATGGGGACAAGGGCCTCATCCCCACAACCCTTGTCCGGTGGTTGTAGGAGTCTGCGGGCAGGGGGCTTATCAGAATCTGTAACAAAGGGGCTCCCAGATCCCAGCCCCCCCCCCTATGTGAATGGGATTTCTAAAAAAAAAAAAAGTGTCCCGTGATATCCATACATCTACAATCAGGGCGCAGACAGACCCGAAAAATAGAAAAAAAAAGCTCCACCTTGATGGGAGGCATCCCGTATTTTTTGGGCCCGTTGGCGCCGTGATTGAAGAAGGATGGACATCGCGGGACACTTTTTTTTTTTTTTTAATAAAGGAATTGTCAAAAACTGTCTTTTGTGTTTTTTACCCCAAAGCACCCTCCCCATGTTGAGGGCATGTGGCCTGTTCAGGAGGGGGGGGGGGGGCGCTTGCTCGCCTCCAGGCTGCATGCTTGGAGAAGGGTCTGGTATGGATTTTGGGGGGGACCCCAACACCAATTTTTTTTTCATTTTGGTGTGGAGCTCCCCTAATAAACCCATACCAGACCCGAATGGCCTGGTATGGACTGGGGATGGAACACACTCCGTTTTCTTCTTGATTTTTATCCATATTACCAGGAGATGGCAATATATTACAGCCGCTAGCAAGTTTTTTTTGTTTTTTTTTAACACAGGTAATGTTTATTGAACAAACTGTACATTACACTTGAGAATGCAAGATATATGTCACATACAGGAGCACATGAAAACAGGATATATGATTCATATTGGTATAAAGTCAAAAGTACATTTTTGTCAGGGCCTATTATTATTATTATTATTATTCAGGATTTATATAGCGCCAACAGTTTACGCAGCGCTTTACAATATAAAAGGGAGACAATACAGTTATAATATAATACAATACAATACAATAGGATTAAGAGGGCCCTGCTCAGAAGAGCTTACAATCTAATAAGCCTAGCGTTGTCTATATGGCTATACATCCATTTTAGTTTATAGAAGAAAAAGAAGGAACCCATTCCCAATCTCTACTGTTTGTGTAAGCGCCCCTTGAACCAATGTAGCTTACATATTAGTGAGTCCACCCCACCTGGGAATCAACTTGGTCTCGGGACATTCTGTAAGAAAGAGGGGGGGGGGGAGGTCAGAGGGGGGAAGTCGGAAAAGTAGGGGAAAGAAAGGAGGGGGGTTGGGGGAAAAAGTGGTCAGGGGCAAGGGGGAGGAGGGGGGGGGACAGGAAGAGCCCTCCATGGAGAATATTAAAGTAGTATGACAAATGAAGCCACAAGAAAAATGAAGAGAAAGGGAGAAAAATTGTGAAGAAAGCAGGAAGAAGTAGAAGAATATTCGACCCCACTTGTAAACATAGAACTCAACACCGCCACATGCCAGCGTCTCCTGTAACTAGGGATAGGGTCACCACACCCGCCACCAGTCAGCAGGTCCCCTAAGAGAGAACCTCTGAGTGCAATCACAGTGCTAGATGTCTAGCCTCCACCCAAGCCGCCCATATTTTGTCAAATTTCTGGGGGCAATTTCGGCCCATGTAGGTGAATTTATATAGCGGTAGTACCGTATTTACCTGGGCTCACCACGCCTATACCGTAGGGGGTCTGGTAGCTTCCATCGAAACAAGATCTCTTTCCTGGCATAATAAGCTGTATAAAACACAAACATTTTGGTATACTTAGCAGTTGCCAAGTTGTCTGTAATACCCATAAGGAACACAAGCAGGTCTACATCTAGATCCAGCCCTGCCACTCCATTTATATCAGCCACTATTTCACGCCAATAGGCCTGTAGGACCAGGCACGACCAGACCACGTGAAAGAAAGTCCCCACTGACTGTCTCCGCTAGGAAGTTTAAATTACATTTTTTCTTTTAGAAATGTCATTTTGTTACGGTACTACTATAAACATGAGCTACTTTAGAGGCAGAGGGGACCCCCCAGACACGATATTTAAAGGAATATTTAAATTTTTTGTTTCACTTTAAGCATTCTTAAAATCACTGCTCCTGAAAAAACGGTCGTTTTTAAAACTTTTTTGCATTGATCCATGTCCCCTGGTGCAGTACCCGGGTCCCCAAACACTTTTTATGGCAATAACTTGCATACAAGCCTTTAAAATTAGCACTTTTGATTTTTCATGTTTGTGTCCCATAGACTTTAACAGTGTTCGCACAAATTTTTTGCCTGTTCACATGTCCTGCTGCGAACCGAACCTGTGGGGTGTTCGGCTCATCCCTATTTCTTATATACTATATGGTCAAACATTTGTGGATATCGGACCATCACAGCTATATGAGCTTGTTGGACATCCCATTCCAAAACCATGGGCATTAATACAGAGTTGGCTTTTACCCTTGTGGCTATAACAGCCTCCACTCTTCTGGAAAGGCTTTCCAAAAGACCTTAGAATAGGCCTGTGGGAACTTGTGTGCATTCAGCTAAAAGATTATTTGTGAGGTCAGGTACTGATGTTGGTTGAGAAAATCTGACTCATAATCAGCATTCCAACTCAGTAGGTGTTCAGTATAGTTGAGGTCAGGGCTCTTTGCAGAACACTTGAGTTCCTCCACACCAAAGGGCGCAGCAGATTTAGATGGACTTGACTAAGAAACTAGAGTTGAATTCCAGCTAACACTTTTTAAGCCATTACAGCAACAATTTTGTTTTTCCTTTTGAGATAAATGTTTTACATAAATTAAATAAAGAAAAACTCATTCTAAGCACCCCTGCCAGTAGTAAAAGGTTTGTCTCATCCTCTAACTTCCATTTTTGTTGGACAGCTTGGTCTACCAAAGAAATATATAAGGAATCCCAGAAGGCCTCCTCAAAAGGAGGAGCCAAGCTTAATAGAGCCTGAACTAAGCTCTACTTGCCTACATTCCCAGCTCCACCCACCTGTCTCAGCCATTAGATGATACAACAAGAACTATTGCTGGTTGTGACAATTTTGGTCAAATTTGCTGGGTTAGACAATGGCCAGATCGGAATATGAAAAAGAAACAACAAAGTCTAAAAAAACAAAAACAAAACAAATGCGGCCACCACTCCTAAGGAAATACATATATATATATATATATATATATATATATATATATATATATATATATATATATATATATATATATATAATGTTAGTTTTTGAAACAAAGAAAGAGCAGGTGAACACCAGAGAGTATATAATATATAATTAAAATATGACAAAGTTTATTAAAGAACCATACAAAGGCCGGTTAAAAAAAGGAGCAGCCACCAAAAGTCTCAAACCCAGCAAATTTGACCAAAATTGTCACAACCAGCAATAGTTCTTGTTGTATCATCTAATGGCTGAGACAGGTGGGTGGAGCTGGGAATGTAGGCAAGTAGAGCTTAGTTCAGGCTCTATTAAGCTTGGCTCCTCCTTTTGAGGAGGCCTTCTGGGATTCCTTATATAGTGTGTGGGGCTGAGGCTCCAGGTCTTGCTGACCAGAGATTCCTAAGACAAGGAGGTTCTGCTGGAGGTGCTTCTTGCTCCCTCCTTTTGGAGGAGAGGCTGCAGAGGGGTCCCCATATCCAAGGTCTGGAGGAACAGTGGGCCTGCATGGCAGAAGGAATAGGATTCTCTTAAGAGCTTAAACTGAGGTTGGTGCTTCTCTTTATCCTTCCCTCCGAGGCTAAGGACATGCTAGTGGCAAACAAGGAGAACAAACCTACCTTATACCAATGCATTCCTCGGCTGAAGGTATTCAATTTATCTAATCCCTTTTTTTGAAACTTTTACTGTTTCTGCAATTTTCTGGACTATGTATGTGCCTTCATGTGGACTGTATGTTCTTATGGCTGACGTCATTAAATAAAAGAAAGTTACTTCAATATCTGACCTCCTTGTGAATATTTAAGAGAGTGAAGCCAATGCCTGGATGGGGAAATGAGAGAAGTGAATGTTGGTGTGGACCTGACTGCAGAGTCCTGAAAGCTTGTGCTTGGACATTATGTGTAAGTACTCCTAATAGTGAGGTTGTCAGGACCTGAGTCTGAACCTGAGACCTCTGCCATGTCTAGTGATGTGTCTTCTTGCTGAGCCACCTTGGTTGCTGGACAGCTTCCTGGACAATCACTTGGATAATCTTGCTTCCTCGAGAATCTTAAACTCTTTGCTCCTCCCATGAACTTCCTATTTAAGCCATTTCTCTGCACTTCCTGTTTGCCAGATTATTGTTCTCTCTCCAGCCAATATCTCCCTCTTGTCACTCCAATAACTTCTGTATTTTCGCTACCACTCGTTACCAACCCTTGACCTGTTCCCAACCAGCCATCACTTGTTACCGACCTTAGGCTTATTTACTGACTACGTTTCTACTTGACCCCAACCTACTATAACTGCTACTGAATCCCGGTTTGCTCACCTTCTGTTGGGGTGATCCCGAGGGCTGTGACCTGGTACTAATAGGCATCTCCACCATCAGGAGCTCTGGTGAATACCAGTAAGTACTCCTCCGGTGAGCCCACATCATCTGCCAGTGTGACCTGTTTGTATACCTATCCTGCTCATGAGTGAGAGTCTCTCTACTGCTATAGCTACTGGTTTCTGAGCCTGACCCCTGACTGTGACAGACGTGGTTATTCATGCACAGTTGGGAGGATGGCATGGGGACAGTACAGGTGACAGTACAGGTTGGAAGGAGAACCTGAGGGGCCCTGGAACCTGTGCATTTGGGGGGTAGCCCAGCTGCCATGTACTGGGCAGCCTGGGTACCACCCACAGGAACTCAAATGAAAACCTTTCACCGGCAGGGTTCCGAAGAAACAGAAAAAGCTACAGCCTGTACCATCTGTTTACTAGTGAAATGTCTGTTCTTGGTAGTCTGATTCAAAATGATCTGATCCTGAATGTGAACCCGGCCCGATCCTTTCTACCCTCAACATTTCATTATTTAACACCAAACAGCACGCTCCACCGGGAACAAAACAAACTTGAGTCATACAGTTTTCCTGAAAGACCACTTTAAAAGAACAAACTGTCTACCTTTGTTGTTGTTAACTTCTATACACCGTCAGACTCCTCGAGGCAAAATGAAAAGTTTTCTTACATTTGACAGATTCATAAAAATGTGTTTTTCTTTTACTGACAGTTTAACCACAAAACTTGATTTATGGACTGTCCGAAAACTGCTGAATCACAGACAAGATCTGGCGTGAAAAAGTTTTGAACACTTTTCTGTACGTTGTCTTCAAAATAATGGTAAGAATAATAAAAATAGTAAGAGATCATATTATAATGCATAAAACTAAACTTCAAAAATCTTTATTAAAAAAAAAAGTACAGTAAGAAATGCTGTGAAGTAAGAATGCTTTCAAAAATATAATTTTTTTAATTGTTTATTTTTATCAATTTACAAAATGCAAAGTGAGCAAAAAGAAAAACGAAATCAAATAAATATTTTGGGAGACTACTCTTTGACTTTAAACCAGTATTAATTCTTACACTTGCACACTTTGTACACTTCTACAAAGTCAGCGATTTTGTAGGATTAGAGTCAGGTGTATGATTAACCAATTATACCAAGCAGGTGCTAATGATCATCAATTTCATATGTAGGTTGATTTACAGTCATTAACTAAAACAGAAACAGCTGCGTACGAGGCTTAAAACTGGGTGAGGAACAGCCAAACTCTGCTACTAAGGTGAGGTTGTGGAAGACAGTTTCATGTCACAGGTCATACATAGGGTTGCCACCCGTACGGGTTTCTCCCGGACAGTCCGTTTTTTTAATGATGTGTTCGGATTTTCATCTGCCCTAGACCCAGACACATCATTCAGATCGGACTGCACCAAGAGTGACAATTCTGCTCAGCTCAGTGGATGATGCGTGTCTCCCCTCCCCCGCTGTCTCACCATTAGCTGCGCAGTGTGAGCCCACCCTGCACTAATGCTGAGTGCAGGGGAATCCGAACTTTGGCCGGGGACTCAGCCTAGCCTGGCTACTCAGTACAGTGTGCCCACACTGCCTGCCACTGATTGCATGCCGGAGGAAGCCACGGTGGCCCGGACAAGGGGGAGGCAGCTGAAGAATCTGTGTACTTGATACTGCAACATCACGCTATGCCTCAGTCTCTCTTGATAATAAGACCTGCCCAAAAGCAGTGAGGAGGATGCGCCCATATCTATTGCCAGTCGGCTTCTTTTCTATGGCAGCAGCACACCCCCTTTCCATACAAGAGAAACACACTTTCTCCCAGGCACAGGCTCCTCTCAGGCTGGATCAGGAATGTAGCTCCTCCTACAGTTAGGCGGAGCCTACACTGCAGGTCCGATCACTGCTTCCTGCCAAGCAGACATCAAGGCTCACCCCAGAGTAGACTGAAGATAACAGAGCATGGATGCCAGACTGCATATTCTCCTTCCCTGAGTCCCAACCTGTTCTGCCTTCCAAACTGTAAAGCCCCGTACACACAATCAGACTTTCTGACGGGAAATGTTGGATGTGAGCTTGTTAGCGGTAAGTCCGACCGCGTGTACGCTCCGTCGGACAATTGTTGTTATACTTTCCGCCAACAAATGTTGGTTAGCATGTTCTCAAATTTTCTGCCAACAAATGTGTGTTGTCAGACTTTCCGATCGTGTGTACACAAGTACGTCAGACAAAAGTCCAAAGTACAAACACGCATGCTCTGAAGCAGAAGCGGTCGGTCTTGTAAACTAGTGGTTGTAATGGAGAATTAACATTCGTGACGTGGCAAATTATGAAATCTGGAAATGCAGCGCACAATTCTCTTCTTCTTTAATGGGATAATAATGAAGCTGCTTTGCTGGTGATACTGATGGAGTTATTACAAACAAATTTTCAAGGGTTTTTTTTTTCTAGTGATATCAAGAATAATATTATTATGCTTTTTTTTTTTTTTTTTTATTTGTGCAAGTTACCACAACACCATTATCCACTAAACAAAGATACAACTATGTTGGTGTCCCTTGTCAATTTTACATTGTATTTTTTTAAAATGTAACTGCCGACTCCCAAACTGTCATTTGTAGTAAGACACATAGCCAAGTATTATTCTACACAATTTTTTTATTGTGCATTAAAAAAATAAAAATAAATAAAATTAGACATGCTATCTGCCAATAGAACCAAAAAGCGCATTCTAAAAATATAGAAAATATACCTAATCAAATCATTATTATTCAACCAAAAAAATAATGTCAAAGCAATAACTCCAAGGCCAATAATAAATAACACGTTATCTCCTCTGATTCCGAAACATGGCTGTTTGACGAACGGCCGTTCAGAAACGAAATGAAAAGCGTGAAATGAAAAGAGCGAATCAACACTCACCAAACTTCTATTAACACAAAATTAGCAGAAGGAGCCCAAAGGCTGGCGCTAAAGAGCTGAGAACCCACGTAGCGCGCCTAGTAGGTCACTACGTTCGTAATTGTTGGCCAACATTTATGTGACCGTGTGTAAGCAAGACAAGTTTGAGCCAACACCCTTCGGACAAAATTCCACGGTTTTGTTGGCGGAAAGTCCGATCGTGTGTACGAGGCTTATGATTCTGTGCTGTAAACCTGTTCTTCACCTTGCAGTGCAGGTTTACTGAAAGAGAAAGTAAAAATCTTGACTATGCCATGAATATGCTGAGACTTTTCAGGTTCACCATGGATATATTCCACATACACACACTATCTTATTAAATATCATTATTTTTGACAATGTGGAACACTTCTATGTAGAACCTGAAAAGTCCCAGTATATTCCTGACATAGACAAACTTTTGAGCATAAACAGCAAGAGACATGGTGCTGGAATACAGCAGGTGTGTAATAATAAAAAATCCACCCTTGCAGTGCTTGGGAGAAATTGCCACTTTTACTTATATGTTTCCATGTTCCAGCCAGCTGCAGTGCTCTGGGGAGCTACAGTTCATTGAGGGAACCATGAATGCCAACATGTACTGACAACATACTGAAGCAGAGCATGATCCCCTCCCTTCGGAGACTGGGCCGCAGGGGAGTATTCCAACATGATAACGACCACAAAAACACCTCCAAGACGACCACTGCTAAAGAAGGTGATGGACTGGCCAAGCATGTCTCCAGACCTAAACCCTATTGAACATCTGTGGGTCATCCTCAAACGGAAGGTGGAGGAGCGCAGGGTCTCTAACATCCCACAGCTCCATGATGTCGTCATGGAGGAGGGGAAGAGGACTCCAGTGGCAACCTGTGAAGCTCTGGTGACCTCCATGCCCAAGAGGGTTAAGGCAGTGCTGAAAAATAATGGTGGCCACACAAAATATATTACATATTATATATTACACAATATTGACATTTTGGGCCCAATTTGGACATATTCACATATGCCGTGTACACACGACCGTTTTTTCCGTCGGAATGAACGCTGACGTTTTTTTTCGATGGAGTTCCGACGGAGCTCCGCTGAAACGGACTTGCCTACACACGATCACACCAAAGTCTGATATTTTAGAACGTGATGACGTACGACGGGACTAGAAAAATGAAGTTCAATAGCCAGTAGCCAATAGCTGCCCTTGCGTCGTTTTTGGTCCGTTGGAATAGCATACAGACGAACAGTTTTCCCGATAGGAATTGATTCCGTTGGAAAGATTTAAAACATGTTCTATTTCTAGGTCCGTCAGAATTTTCGAAAGAAGAAGTCCGATGAAGCCCACACACGATCGGCGGAATGTCCAATGGAATGATTCCGTCTGACCTTTTCTGCCGGAAAGTCCGGTCGTGTGTATGCGGCATTAGGGGTGTACTCACTTTTGTTGCAAGCGGTTTAGACATTAATGGCTGTGTGTTGAGTTATTTTGAGGGGACAGCAAATTTACACTGTTATACAAGCTGTACACTCACTACTTTACATTGTAGAAAAGTGTCATTTCTTCAGTGTTGTCACATGAAAAGATAGAATAAAAGATTTACAAAAATGTGAGGGGTGTACTCACCTTTGTGAGATACTGTATATCCCATAGTATATAGGCGCTATAACTTTTGCGCAAACCAATCAATATACGCTTATTGGGATTTTCTTACCAAAGACATGTAGCAGAATACATATTGGCCTAAATTGATGAAGAAATTTGATTTTTTTACATTTTTTTATTGAGTATGTTTTATAGCAGAAAGTAAAACATATACAGTGCCTTGAAAAAGTATTCATACCTCTTGAAATTTTCCACATTTTGTCATGTTACAATTAAAGACGCAAATGTATTTTATTGAGATTTTATGTGATAGACCAACACAAAGTGGAAGGAAAATGACAAATCGTTTTCAAAATGTTTTACAAATAAATATCTGAAAAGTGTGGCATGCATTTGTATTCAGCCCCCTTTACTCTGTTACCCCTAACTAAAATCTAGTGGAACCAATTGCCTTCAGCTATCACCTAATTAGTAAATAGAGTCCACCTGTCTGCAATTTAATATCAGTATAAACACAGCTGTTCTGTGAAGCCCTCAGAGGTTTGTTAGAGAACCTTAGAGAACAAACAGCATCATGAAGGCCAAGGAACACACCAGACAGGTCAGGGATAAATTTATAGAGAAGTTTAAAGCAGGGTTAGGTTATAAAAAATATCCCAAGCTTTGAACATCTCACAGAGCACTGTTCAATCCATCATCCGAAAATGGAAAGAGTATGGCACAACTGCAAACCTACCAAGACATGGCCGTCCACCTAAACTGACCGGCCGGGCAAGGAGAGCATTCATCAGAGAAGAGCCAAGAGGTCCATGGTAACTCTGGAGGAGCTGCAGAGATCCACAGCTCAGGTGGGAGAATCTGTCCACAGGACAACTATTAGTCGTGCTCTCCACAAATCTGACCTTTATGGAAGAGTGACAAGAAGAAAGACATTGTCGAAAGAAAGCCATAAGAAGTCCAGTTTTTGCAGTTTGTGAGAAGCCATATGGGGGACACAGAAAACATGTGGAAGAAGGTGCTCTGGTCAGATGAGACCAAAATTGAACTTTTTGGCCAAAAAGCAAAACGCTATGTGTGGAGGAAAACTAACACTGCACATCACCCTGAACACACCATCCCCACCGTGAAACATGGTGGTGGCAGCATCATGTTGTAGGTATGCTTTTCCTCAGCAGAGACAGGGAAGCTGGTCAGAGTTGATGGAGCCAAATACAGGGCAATCTTATGCCGTGTACACACAGTCAGATTTTCCGACAGGAAATGTTCGATGTGAGCTTGTGGTCGGAAAGTCCGACCGTGCGTACGCTCCATCGAACATTTGCTGTCGAAATTTCCACCAACAAATGTTTGATAGCAGGTTCTCAAATTTTCCACCAACAAAACTTGTCGGAAAGTCCGATAATTTTATATATATATATATATATATATATATATATATTTATATTATGATCTTGTTCTTTTTTTAATTCAATGAACCTTCCTCTTCATTGCGATGACATTGTTTATTTTTTTTGTTACCATTATAAAGCGTTTGTGGAATTGCTGGGTAACGCCGCTTATTTCTAAAACAAACAAATAGAAAAAAGAGAACTAATCTTATTTCCGAGACATCTGACATCTGATCAGAAAGCAAAATATTATTTTATCCTGACAGCAGTAATTGAAAGGTCACCTTCTCGTAGGTCTGTTTATTCTCTTATTAGACCCGAAAATAGCTGCAAAGGAAGCTGATTAGATATTTCCTAGCATAATGCAATCAGAGGACGGCGGAGGGTAGCGGTTATTTTTCCCCTGAGCAAACTACTTTTGCTGGGTTCTAGTTTTCTCCTGAGGTCAGCACTTGTAGAATTGAAGAAGTGACAGTTCTCATCTCTTCTGTTGTTTTGTTGAAGTTTAAAACAATTGTTTGAAAATAGTAATTGCAATCGCTGGGATCCCCATCTGTCTTCAGGGCAATTCAATGCTGTTTCCTTACTGCGGGTTCCTGTTTTTCGGTTACTGTTTTTGTTTTTGGACTGTATCTATAGAAGTGTTTCTCAACCTTTTTTCAGTTGCTACAAAGTATCCCGGGGCACCCCAGTCTAAATATAAAAAATGTAAATGTTTCTGATCAATGGGAAACCCCCATCATGTCACACTCCACAAACACAGCAGATTCTCTCCCCATGACAGGGTCCCCCCCCCCCATCCTACAGTCCTCCTCACATCATATCAGAGGTTTACATTTACAATAACATAGTCCCCCCCATCATAGAGTCCCCTCCTATAATACAGTCCCCTATTACAAAGCCCCTCAATCACACAATCCCCTGTCACAGAACCCCCAATCGCACAGTCCCCTATCACAGAACCCCCAATCACACAGTTTCCCTATCACAGAGCCCCCCCCACCCCAATCACATAGTTTCCCCATCAAAACCCCCCCAATTACACAGTCCCCCCATCAAAGATCCCCCCAAAATCTCACAGTTCCCCCATCACAGAGTTTCCCCAATCACACAGGCCCCCCATCAAAAAGCCCTCCTCTCAATCACACAGTCCCCGAGTAATGAGCCCCCCCAATCACACAGTTTCCCCATCACAGAGGCCCACAATCAAACAGTTCCACCATTACAGAGCCCCCCAATCACACAGTCCCCCCATCATAGAGCCCCCCATCGCACAATTCCCCTATAACAGAGTCCCCCAATCAAACAGTTTCCCCATCAAAGAGCCCCACAATCACACAGTTCCCCCAACACAGAGTCCCCCAATCACACAGTTCCCCATCACAGAGCCTCCTAATCACACAGGCCCCCCTCCATCAAAGTGCCCTCCTGTCATACAGTCCCCCATTACAGAGTCCCCCAATCAAACAGTTTCCCCATCAAAGAGCCCCACAATCACACAGTTCCCCATCACAGAGCCCCCTAATCACACAGTTCCCCTGTAACAGAGTCCCCCAATCAAACAGTCCCCCCATCAAAGAGCCCCACAATCACACAGTTCCCCCAACACAGAGTCCCCCAATAACATAGTTCCTCATCACAGAGGCCCCCCTCCATCAAAGTGCCCTCCTGTCATACAGTCCCCCATTACAGAGCCCCCCAATCACACAGTCCCCCCATCATAGAGCCCCCCCATCACACAGTTCCCCTATAACAGAGTCCCCCAATCAAACAGTTCCCCCATCAAAGAGCCCCCCAATCTCACAGCCCCCCATTACAGAGCTCCCAAATCATGCAGTTCCCCATCAAAGAGCCTCCCAATCTCACAGTTCCCCTATCACAGAGTCCCCCCCAATCACGCAGTCCTGCCATCACAGAGTTCCCAAATCACAGAGTTCCTCTATCAAATAACACCCCAATCATGCAGGTCCTCCATCAAAGAGCCCCCCAATCACCCAGTCCCCCCATCACAGAGTCCCTGATCAGAAAGATAACTTCTGCATCTTGGTCATGCATGCACAACTGGACCCTATCTGCTGTCATTAGGTCAGTGCCTCATACCTCTCTATTATGCATAGTGCTGAATACCTCTTATTACATTAAGCCTCTTACTGATGTTGTATGGGCTGCCTCACTGATGTACATGTTTATGTGTGCTTGGGATAGTAGGTTGAATGGCGTGAGAACCCTAGGTGGATTTTCCTTGGTACCATGTTTAAGTGTGGGCAGTGTAGGGTACAAATTAATCTGGCAGCAGGGCTTCACGGTGCTGGTAGAAATGATTTATTTGATTTCAGTGTATCACCCTCTAGTGTTCTACTAGTGTGAGTGCAGGGAAATGTATGGCTGACTCATGCTTAGGCCTGTAAATCTGTAATTGGGTCAGGGTTACTAGAGATCAGGGCTGGATGACTCATACAGGCAGCTCTCTGGTGCCTCCCCCTACTTCTGGAAAGTTGGAGAACATTCTGGAAGCTGGAGGGAGGAGGCTAGGAGGGTTGTTCAGCATATTTAGGGGACCTTAGCCAATCCCCAGGCTATGGGCCTGGCAGGGGACTAAGTAAGCCCTTAAATATGGATAAGTCATACCAGCAGGGGAGTCAGTTGGAAGGTGGAGATGCAGTGCTGAGGAGACTGTCGGTGGCCCTTGAGGCGGACCCCCTAGTTGGGGGGGGGGGGGCGCTACCTCGGGCTAGGGCTCAGGTGCTGGCTTGGGAGGATCCTGACAACAGGAGAAGCTTGGAAGGAGTCTTCTTAGAGGGGCAGCGCGAGCAAGAGGACAGTATGAGTACTACAGCACGGTGCTGGGACCTACAAGGGAGGGGGGACTGACACATGTAGCAGGTATCCCTGGAAGATAGTGATGTGCTTAAATCTTCCATACCTTTTCCTGGGAGATCTTCAGAGAGTCAGTAGAGTAGACTGGTGGAGAAGCAGCCAGGTGGGCTAGCATTTCCTGCAGTGGAAGAGCAAGGTAGTCTGAGGTACTCTGGGATGCAGTTCACAACACATTGTGCTACTTTCTAAGGGACCTAGCCTGTAAGGGGCTGTTGCTGATCTAATAAAGACTGTTAGTTACTAAAGGAGGAATAAATCAGAGCTGTACAGACCAAGGAAAAGGAATCAACTGGGGATGTACAGAGTATGCACACTGCAGCTCAAAGGAGCTCAAAGAAGCGGCTCCTACAGGCTTTTGAGCTCTTATTTTTTCTGCCTGCAAACTCCCCTTCCCTTCATGTTAGCCAATGTGACCATGCACACTATGGCTTTTTTAGGCGTTTTCAGGCATATGCTCCTATAGGCAGAATAAAAACCAACCAAACTCGTGTTTTTAAGAGGAGTTAGTGCCACAAAGAGCTCAAAAAAGCTCAAAGAAGCTCGAAAACGCGTGAAAACGTTTGTTACAGCTTCTTTGTTTTTTTTTATACAGTGGTTAAGAAAATATTATCTAGGAGGATTTGTAAAAAAAAAAAAAAAAAAAAAAACTGCTCATGCTCAAAGAAGCTCAAAGGAACTTGAAGAAGCTCAATAAAAAACGTGCACAAGAGCAAGAAAAAGCACAAGCCTTTCAAGGGGAGGGAGGAGCGGGTACCTGTTTTTTACAGGTACCCTGTCCCCACTCCTGGGAGACCAGGCCGCGGCAAAGTACATCAGCAGCTCAGTCCCCCTCCTCCCTCCCTTTCTGCCGGCCCAGTAAGAGAGCGCAGCGAGCTTCGCGCATGCGCAGTAGGGACCCTAGCCGTGAAGCCAAAAAGCTACACTGCCGGGATCCCTTACCAGCAATGGTGGTGGCAGCACCCTTCTAGCCGATGGAAACATCGGCTGCGGTGCCGACATCGCTGGACTCCAGGACAGGTAAGTGTCCGATTGTTAAAAATTTTTTAAAAAAAAGGGGAGGGGAAGGCCGGAGGCCAGGTGGGACTTTAAATGAGGCAGTAGACAGATTGGAGTAAGATAAAAAATGTGTACAAGTTTATTGGTAGAAAATTCTGGGTAGACAACACATGTAAAGGGTTACGTGTGCATACGCACAAACCATAGCCTACATGAATGCATATGTATACAGACAGTCAAAGATAGTGTGTCTAACCATATATAACTGTAGCAGATGTACACTGTACAATAAATACATATATCTGTACTGGGGAGCACAAAACACATGATGTAAAAAGTGAGTATAAAAATAGAATAATGAGATACATCAAAACATTAATAACTGTCAAATCCAATTAAAAGCCCAGTGGCTGCATCCTTGGTGTCCGACGCGTTTCTGTGAATACACTTCTTCAGGGGCGGATGCTACAGGATTTCTGAAATTACAAAGTATGAAACCATCAAAGAGTAGAAATAAATACAACCAGAAAGGACAATGTGTCAATTTCTGGGTACTCACAATGTAACCAGACTGTGGTACAGGGCAGGGACTGGGCAGGGAAAAACCCTCCCCCGGAGCTGGGGTGGCAGGCAATCCAGCGCAAGACAGGCACACACCGGCATCATCCCCAAAGCACAACCATCCTCTGAAAAACATAGCCAATCATTGGTGGGATGGTGGACCTAAAGTGGATAAATGAATCCATGGAGAAGGTCACAGTGCTGACACTCAAGAGTAAGGGGAGTAGGGAGTTGTAGTATGTTCATAGAGTGTTACCTTGAGGTGCTTGAGACCGAGGCTGACCAACGCTATGGCGTCTGCACTAATGTGGAAAGCAGAGGAAGGGAAAATGTGCCTGGGGCGATGCCTAATATGCGTCTCGACCGCGCCGGTGATTGCCGCCGACGTCACGCTGGCAGGCCGGCAGTACGTGGGGCGGGGACCCCTGCTCAACAGCAGGGACCCGCCCAGGCTGACGTCACTGCGTACAGCTACGCCGACACCAGATGGAAACCTATGCGCCCGCACAACGGCGCCAACTAGTGACGTCATGTGCGGGAGCACTGCGTGGCGCCGATGCGGTGTGTGCACCCACCCGATCCCCCACACCAAACCAGCCCAAAACAAAGGGGCGGACGTGGGGGGGATGGGGAAGGCACGCAGAGCGCATCACAGCTCCGGGAAAAGAGCAACCCAAAGCCCAGAACCCAGCCACCATGCTGGATTGTGTAAGGTGCGCCCAAAATTGGAGCAACATATAGTTGCACACAACTATGTGTGTGGACCATTGAGGTACACTACCACACATAAAAAACCCCAATTATAGCCAGCAGGGGAAAACTGCCTAGCAACTGTCTACTGCCTCCATCCCTGTTAGAGTTTAATGGAAAAGGTTGGGACTTTAAATGAGGCGTGGGGCTGTGCCTCCATCCCGAATGCAAGAAAAAAAGGGGAGGGGAAGGCCGGAGGCCAGGTGGGACTTTAAATGAGGCAGTAGACAGATTGGAGTAAGATAAAAAATGTGTACAAGTTTATTGGTAGAAAATTCTGGGTAGACAACACATGTAAAGTTACGTGTGCATACGCACAAACCATAGCCTACATGAATGCATATGTATACAGACAGTCAAAGATAGTGTGTCTAACCATATATAACTGTAGCAGATGTACACTGTACAATAAATACATATATCTGTACTGGGGAGCACAAAACACATGATGTAAAAAGTGAGTATAAAAATAGAATAATGAGATACGTCAAAACATTAATAACTGTCAAATCCAATTAAAAGCCCAGTGGCTGCATCCTTGGTGCCCGACGCGTTTCTGTGAATACACTTCTTCAGGGGCGGATGCTACAGGATTTCTGAAATTACAAAGTATGAAACCATCAAAGAGTAGAAATAAATACAACCAGAAAGGACAATGTGTCAATTTCTGGGTACTCACAATGTAACCAGACTGTGGTACAGGGCAGAGACTGGGCAGGGAAAAACCCTCCCCCGGAGCTGGGGTGGCAGGCAATCCAGCGCAAGACAGGCACACACTGGCATCATCCCCAAAGCACAACCATCCTCTGCAAAACATAGCCAATCATGGGTGGGATGGTGGACCTAAAGTGGATAAATGAATCCATGGAGAAGGTCACAGTGCTGACACTCAAGAGTAAGGGGAGTAGGGAGTTGTAGTATGTTCATAGAGTGTTACCTTGAGGTGCTTGAGACCGAGGCTGACCAACGCTATGGCGTCTGCACTAATGTGGAAAGCAGAGGAAGGGAAAATGTGCCTGGGGCGATGCCTAATATGCGTCCCGACCGCGCCGGTGATTGCCACCGACATCACGCTGGCAGGCCGGCGGTACGTGGGGCGGGGACCCCTGCTCAACGGCAGGGACCCGCCCAGGCTGACGTCACTGCGTACAGCTACGCCGACACCAGATGGAAACCTATGCGCCCGCACAACGGCGCCAACTAGTGACGTCATGTGCGGGAGCACTGCGTGGCGCCGATGCGGTGTGTGCACCCACCCGATCCCCCACACCAAACCAGCCCAAAACAAAGGGGCGGACGTGGGGGGGATGGGGAAGGCACGCAGAGCGCATCACAGCTCCGGGAAAAGAGCAACCCAAAGCCCAGAACCCAGCCACCATGCTGGATTGTGTAAGGTGCGCCCAAAATTGGAGCAACATATAGTTGCACACAACTATGTGTGTGGACCATTGAGGTACACTACCACACATAAAAAACCCCAATTATAGCCAGCAGGGGAAAACTGCCTAGCAACTGTCTACTGCCTCCATCCCTGTTAGAGTTTAATGGAAAAGGTTGGGACTTTAAATGAGGCGTGGGGCTGTGCCTCCATCCCGAATGCAAGAAAAAAAGGGGAGGGGAAGGCCGGAGGCCAGGTGGGACTTTAAATGAGGCAGTAGACAGATTGGAGTAAGATAAAAAATGTGTACAAGTTTATTGGTAGAAAATTCTGGGTAGACAACACATGTAAAGGGTTACGTGTGCATACGCACAAACCATAGCCTACATGAATGCATATGTATACAGACAGTCAAAGATAGTGTGTCTAACCATATATAACTGTAGCAGATGTACACTGTACAATAAATACATATATCTGTACTGGGGAGCACAAAACACATGATGTAAAAAGTGAGTATAAAAATAGAATAATGAGATACATCAAAACATTAATAACTGTCAAATCCAATTAAAAGCCCAGTGGCTGCATCCTTGGTGCCCAACGCGTTTCTGTGAATACACTTCTTCAGGGGCGGATGCTACAGGATTTCTGAAATTACAAAGTATGAAACCATCAAAGAGTAGAAATAAATACAACCAGAAAGGACAATGTGTCAATTTCTGGGTACTCACAATGTAACCAGACTGTGGTACAGGGCAGGGAAAAACCCTCCCCCGGAGCTGGGGTGGCAGGCAATCCAGCGCAAGACAGGCACACACCGGCATCATCCCCAAAGCACAACCATCCTCTGCAAAACATAGCCAATCATGGGTGGGATGGTGGACCTAAAGTGGATAAATGAATCCATGGAGAAGGTCACAGTGCTGACACTCAAGAGTAAGGGGAGTAGGGAGTTGTAGTATGTTCATAGAGTGTTACCTTGATTGTTAAAAATTAGCAGCTACAGTATGTGTAGCTTCTGACTTTAAATTTTTAAAGGGGCGGGCCGAACTCCTTTTTAAGCAATCTATAGATCTGACAAAACTAGAGAGAACATGCTGTCCTGGAAGGGGCTGGGTGTGTGTGATAAGAACTATGAGCAGGTAGGAATATACAAGGTGCATAAACAAAGAACATATACTGTATATATATATTTTTTATATTTATTCCCAAACATATATACTGTATATGTATATATACAGCATATATAATTATAATAATATATGCTGTATATAGATATATGTATATATATCTATATACAGCATATATTAGTATAATTCTATAATATAAAAAACGGAATTATTATACATATATATATATATATATATATATATATATATATATATACACACAGTATAAGGGCTCATGCACACAGGACATTTTTGCAGCTGCTTTTAGGGGCGTCTGGCGTTTTTTTTTTTTTTTTTACTGCCTCCTCCATGTTACCCTACAGTATCACTTTTGTGAGATGTGTGCCCATGCACACATAAACTTGCCGAGGAGTTTAAAGGCATAAGCATTTTGGGGCAGTAGAACAAAATGACTGCCTGTGCGTTCAGGAGCAGAGGCTGTTGACTGTAAAAATGAAAAACGCCGCTATGCTCGGCTTAATGCTTTAACAAGCTTTTAGCCGCCTTTATCTGCGTTTGGCGTTTCTAGGCGTTTTTCAATTATACGGAGTGTTTTTACTGTAAAAACGCTAACGCGGCTAAAAGTGCATAAACACCTGTAATCAGTATTCAAAAACGCGGCTAAAAGCGCGTTTTTAGCGCTGTTTTTTCCTAGCAGCAGCGCTGGCGTTTTTAAACGTCCTGTGTGCATGAGGCCTAAAGCATAATGCATACATAAAGAACCTTTAACAACTACAAACCTATTTTTACAGTTGAAGGAATAAAGATGCCTGAATATGAGATACTTTGCAGGGTCAGAATAGAGTTCCATGTTTCTCTTGTGGGCATTTGAACATTGTGTGGCCTAAAGTGGATACCTGTGAAGTGTGTCTGTTCACTAGCTCAAATAGAAGGTTGGTTCACCATTCCAAAAAACAATAAGGGGTGTCTGAAGATTATAACAAACAGTGCAGCTTTGACTAAAGTTAAACCCTGCCCTTGTTATATGTGTAGGCCATTTACATACCTCCTGAAGTCTGACTGGACTACTCCCAGGACGTTGCTAAGAGAGGCCTAGTCATTACTGCTCACCTTCACCATCGCAGGCGTGAGATTTTCCTCTGATTCAAACCCCATCACATGCTTTTTCTCTCCCCTGATGCGGTAGCTCTGAGCTCAGCATTTCAGAGCTCACTCCTATGATGGTGGAGGTGAGCAGTAATGGCTAGGCCTTGCTTAGCAACGTCCTAGCAAGGTCCAGGGAGCATTCCAGTCAGGCTTCAGGAGGAACATAAATGACCTTCACCTATAACAAGGGTGTGGGGAGGTGCAGTGAGGTGCGGCCGCAGTAATTACATAGACTCTGGTTGTAGAGAGAAGACCTTGTATTAATGCAGAATCCAGTAATTCACAAACAAACCTGGCAAAAAGGCACCCAAATGGGAATAATCACAACATGTAATAGCAATGTGCAGCACAGCAGGTCTCAGATGTGTCGACAGCGCCTGCCTTGACCCTGGCCAGTCTGGACCCAAACAGGGAGGTCATCAGGTAGGATGGCGTGCCCCCATCATTTCCTTACTCATCTGGAACCTCTCCCTGCCACTAATCTCTCTCTCTGTCAGAAGGAGGACCTGACCCTACACTAAGGTGACCAGATTTTCAAAATGAAATCCGGGGACATATTTTTATTTTTATTTTTTTTTATTGGCAAATGGTAAACTATTTTATAAGCATATTTTCCCCAAATGATATATGCAGTGTATGTGGTATGTGTTTATGGAATGATTGTATGATATATACGTTATTTCTCACATTCCGTCCATGAGATACAAAAAAAAGAAAGATACTTCTTAACACTGTCCAGAGTATTGTGTACATTACAGGCCTCCTCTCAGACCACCGTCCAGAGCACTGTGTACATTACAGGCCTCCTCTCATACCACCAGAGCACTGTGTACATTACAGGCCTCCTCTCAGACCACTGTCCAGAGCACTGTGTACATTACAGGCCTCCTCTCATACCACCATCCAGAGCACTGTGTACATTACAGGCCTCCTCTCAGACCACCGTCGAGAGCACTGTGTACATTACAGGCCTCCTCTCATACCACCATCCAGAGCACTGTGTGCATTACAGGCCTCCTCTCATACCACCGTCCAGAGCACTGTGTACATTACAGGCCTCCTCTCATACCATCATCCAGAGCACTGTGTACATTACAGGCCTCCTCTCAGACCACCGTCCAGAGCACTGTGTACATTACAGGCCTCCTCTCATACCACCAGAGCACTGTGTACATTACAGGCCTCCTCTCAGACCACCGTCCAGAGCACTGTGTATATTACAGGCCTCCTCTCAGACCACCGTCCAGAGCACTGTGTACATTACAGGCCTCCTCTCAGACCACCGTCCAGAGCACTGTGTACATTACAGGCCTCCTCTCATACCACCGTCCAGAGCACTGTGTGCATTACAGGCCTCCTCTCATACCACCATCCAGAGCACTGTGTACATTACAGGCCTCCTCTCACACCACCATCCAGAGCACTGTGTACATTACAGGCCTCCTCTCAGACCACCGTCCAGAGCACTATGTACATTACGGGTCTCCTCTCATACCACCATCCAGAGCACTGTGTACATTACAGGCCTCCTCTCAGACCACTGTCCAGAGCACTGTGTAGGCCCCCAGTGTGCACAATCCTACCCCCAGTCTGCACAATCCCCCCCCCCCAGTCAGCACAATCCTCCCACAGCCTGCACAATCCTCCCCCCAGTCAGCTTAATCCTCCCCCAGTTTGTAAACCCCCCCTCCCAGTCTGCACAATCCCCCCCCTCTAGTCTGCACAACCCCCCCCCCCAGTCAGCATAATACTCCCCCAGTCTGCACAACCACCCCCCCAGTCTGCAAAATCCTCCCCCAGTCTGCACAATATTTCCCCAGTCTGCACAATCCCCCCCGCCCAGTCAGCACAATCCCCCCCCCCCAGTCAGCACAATCCCCCCCCCCAAGTCTGCAAAATCTTCCCCCCAAGTCTGCAAGATCTCCCCCCCCCTGCCCAGTCAGCACAATCCCCCCCCAGTCGGCAAACCCCCCCGGTCTGCACAATCCCCCCCCCCTCTAGTCTGCACAATACCACCCCAGTCAGCATAATACTCCCCCAGTCTGCACAACCCCCCCCCAGTCTGCAAAATCCTCCCCCAGTCTGCACAAACCCCCCCCCCCCCCGCCCAGTCAGCACAATCCCCCCCCCCCCAGTCGGCTAATCCCCCCCCGGTCAGCACAATTCCCCTCCCCCAGTCAGCACAACCCCCCCCCCAGTCTACAAAATCTTCCCCCCAAGTCTGCAAGATCCCCCCCCTGCCCAGTAAGCACAATCCCCCCCCCCCAGTCTGCAAACCCCCCCCCCCTCGGTCTGCACAATCCCCCCCCCCCCAGTCAGCACAAGCCCCCCTCGGTCAGCACAATCCCTCCCTAGTCTGCACAGGGGGGAGAACAAAATGAGAAGGGAAAGAGGCAAAGCAAAGAGGTCTGGTGAGAGAGGAGAGCTGTTAGGGCCTCAATAATATATATATATATAATGATTGGGGGTTCTGAGTAATTTTCTAACAAAACAAAATGATGATTTTTACATGTACCTGCCTGGAGTTTGCATGTTCTCCCTGTGGCTGCGTGGGCTTCCTCTGAGTACTCTCCTTTCCTCTCACACTCCAAAGCCATGCTGGTGGGTTAATTGGCTCCTGTCTAAATAGGCCCCTAGTATATGTATGTGTGATTGTGAGTCAGGGACCTTAGATTGTAAGCTCCTTGAGGGCAGGGACTGATGTGAATGTACAATATTTACATGTAAAGGGCTGAGTAAATTGAGGGAGCTAAATAAGTACCTGAAATGAATAAATAAATGTAGGAGAGAAATGTCAGAATTGGCCTAGCAGGAAGTTGGTAAAAAAGTTAGTCTTTACAAATGCTTTAAAGTAAACTTGTTACTTTGCATGGCATGGTCAAGGCACAGGTTCACTTTAAGCTACCTAATGGCAGTAGATAGGGTCCAGATGTCCATACATCTTGCACTTTCTTGAAGATGAAAGATGTTTCTACAAACATGAGGGTTTGCATTGAATGAGGAAGGGGCTTTGACTGTCCCTGAGGAAAGGATAGTGAATGACTGGAAACGTTCAACCCAGCTGAAGAACTTTACACTGAGCAGTCAGACTCTCAGCCAGAGGGAATCATGGAGGGTCATGAAGAGTAGAGACACATATGTTCTCTAAAGGCGCCATTGATGATAACCTTATCCCTGTGACAGGTTTGCTTTATATCAATGACCTATTGAAACAACACAGGAGCCTTGACCTGTCAGGTCATGTTAGGTTACTGAATAGAACTGATGAGGTGTACATACATTTTAAAAGGACAAAGGCCATAATTTGGAATTATCCATGACAGGAACATCAGATTATGACCCGGAAGACCACATAATGGAGCAGGATGTCAAAAAAGTCTGACTTAGACTGGTCATGGCATGGCATTAAAAAGTTTGAGAGGAGTCCATGCATCTGACCATAAAGCCCTAAAACAATCACACAGCTGTATACAGCTCTATTCATTGTCTTTGTGGAAACCAAGACAAGGATAGAGAGAGATAAAGAACTAAATCAATCCAATGAAACAGAAAGACAAAGGAACAATGGACAATGACCAAATGACCACCAAGGAATGGTAGAGGGCAACAGTATTTAAAGGGATATTATTAATGTCCCTTTTTCAAAGTTTTTTTTTTGGATACATGGCTATTCATATAATGGCACAGATATAGGTCAACTATTGACCAAGAGAGGTCCTTTTCTATTTGGTTTGCTATTACCATTAGCATATGTATGGGAAAGAATTGTTCTAGTTAGATGCTATTAGTCGTCATTGTGCAACTTCTTTGTCGTGCCCATAATCAGGAAGCATGGAGGGGTGCTGAAAAGCCAGTGCTAAGACAATGGATATATGGTATTTGAAGGCCTTGTATAACTGACATTGGAGTAGTTCCAGTAAGTCAGCAGCTTAAGCTTGACCATACACGGTTTACATTTTGACTGATTCCTGTTGGATCAGCTGAAATTCAAGTCATGGGTGTGTAGGTGGATGCAGTCTACTTTTTGCACTGTAGGTGGCACTCTTCCACAGCGGCACTGCAGCTGGAGAAGAGGTCAAGGGGAACACAGCTCCTCTATGGTTCACTGGGGATGCACCCGATTGGATGTTGATGCCCCATGTGACTTCAGCAGCCATCTTGGGCCAGGTAGATCTTACTTAAAGCCCTGGCACCCAGTCCCCTCCCGCTGCTTGTAAAACCAATCAACAACCTCAACAGCTGCTATTATTGTTCTTACGGTGCAGGGAATTTCCAGCTGAAAAAGATGATATCTGAATGATGCCTGCAACTGCACCCATCATTCAGATATCTCCACTCAAGGTCAAGGACGTCATATGACGGCCCTATATTCCTGCCTTGGGCAGGAAGTGGTTAATGCATAGAATGCATTAAGGTTAAAAAAAAAAACCTGGCAAAAAAAAAAAAACCTTGTACGTTTAGAACCACATTAAGTCTGACAGTGAGCATCCTCATCCAGAAAACCCTGTGGCCAATATCTCAACAGTGACCACATACAGTTACTAACCAACGGAGAGACATAAGAATACTCATACTTTAATATCATATGTTTCCAGTAAGGAAAACCATGGCTAAGGGCTCTCTTCCCACCACTATGTGACAATTTTGGGTGCCTAAGTGGCCAACCAGCATGTATCGGCTCTGTCACGTGGAAGGAAGGGGAGTGAGTCACATGCTCTATAAACCCGGAAGTACCGGGTATTTTTCTTTGCTCTTGGCAGCAGAAAAGAGCAAGAGGGAAGTGACAGAGGTAAGTGTGAGCAGCAGGTGGAAATACCTTTATAGCAGGGGCGCCGCCCCCCTAATCCATGCGCCTGTATCTACATGCAGGGCGCCAGACGCATGGATTTCAGTGGGGTCTTTTTTTTTTAAGCCCATGATTAGAGCCAGAGGCTCTAATTGGATTCAAAAAAGGGTGGGCTCGGGGGGTGCAGAGCCTTGAGCCCACCCAGTTGTGTGACATTAGCAAATTAATATTCGCTAATGTCTTCCTGCTTCTCCTTCCGGCCAATTGCCGCGGGGTCTCAGGACCCACTTCCTGTTGGGCCAGGAGGAGAACCAAGGGCCCGGCACTTCCCATGACGAGCTGAAACAATATGGAGTGAGGAGCAGTCTAAGGAGCCACTAATCGCCCCCTTCACGTCTGTCTGAGGGGGGAGGTGGGCGGTCTTGGCAGTGCGAGTAGGGGGAGGGCAGATTTGTTTGGTGCCCCCCACCCCTCCCCAAATATTGAGCACCGGCCCCCAGTGCTTTATAGTGAATCCTATAAATATTTAAAAAGCTGCTGCAGACCCAAAAAACAATATCTCACAATGTCTGCGCCTATTAATACCATTTCTACACGGTGGAACTTAAACGCTATAAATACAAAAATAAGGAAAACTGTTTACCTAAGAGTTAATGAGATACGTGATGATAAAATATAAGAAAAATGTGTTAAATCACAATAACCAATACAGATCCAATTAATTACATGGCGGTAAACCACCACCAATTCAAAACCAAGACAATTTTGTCTATTAACATGCGGCTGATGTATCCCAACAGGCACTTAGGACAAACTGTGGAAACTGTATGTGTAGAGTTGAAGTTATTATGTAAAAATGTTAAAATATATCAATGTTTGAGTGCAAATTTGGTATAATTAGAAGCCTGAAATCACAGAAGGAGCTCTGATACACTGTATTCATTATTCTCTAATATATTCACATTTGCAGAGCCTGTGAAAACAATTGTTATTCCAGATAGGACGTCTCAACTAAACGTTGTAACTGTTGCCAACAATTACAAGTCATTGTTGCCTGCAGTCCTCCATGCCTCAAAAGGTGGGTGTAGAACTAGTAGATTGCACAGGATACTTTCACATTAGACGTCTCTTCTCAATCATACACCAAGTATCATCTACCTGTGTTCAGCAAACATGAAACTGCACCACCGTGTGAATGATAAATACAGGACTGAACATCAAAGTCCAAATCCAAGATTGAGCACTGGGGTGGGACTAACCACCTGCAAATGTATTGGTAAGGATCTCCAGCTCATTAGAGAAGCTTTTGGGAAGTCTCCAGTTAGTGGGTGGCTATGCGTGTAATTGCATTCTAACACCACTAATTGTTTCCATCCTATTGTCCCATCTCAGGGTTGTCCAATATAAGCCACTTAAGCTGCCGTTCCCGCTAGACAGAAGGCAATCGTACGGGGCTGTAATGTAATGGGGCTGTTGGAAAACTTTCATTCGATCCCTGGATGCAGCCAATCCATGCATTTTATTTCTACAGCAGAGGAGTTCCCACTGTCAGAATACATTGGGACAGCTGGGAGGATTCCTTTATTCATCTTAAAGCGGAGTTCCACCCATTTAAAAGTCAGCAGCTACAAAAAGTGTAGCTGCTGACTTTTAATAATCAGACACTGACCTATCCTACGGTCCAGCGATGCGGGCGTACAAAGCCCCGCTCCTCTCTGCCTCCTCTCCGCGGTGCCGGCACTCTAAATCTGGGCGTCTGGCTGTGGCTTCACAGCCGGGCACGCACTGCGCATGAGCGAGCCGCGCTGTGCGCTGTGAATGGCCGGGCAATCTTCTGGGACCTGTGACGTGTCCCAGAAGATTGCAGGGAGGGAAGGGGGAGAGGCGATCTTCCTGCGGACGCCACGGGCCAATGGCCGGGCAATCTTCTGGGACCTGTGATGTGTACCAGAAGATTGCAGGGAGGGAGAGGAGAGAGGTGATCTTCCTACCGACGCCGCGGGCCAATGGCTGGGCAATCTTCTGGGACCTGTGACGTGTCCCAGAAGATTGCAGGGAGGGAGGGGGAGAGGTGATCTTCCCCGCTCCTCTCTGCCTCCTCTCTGTGGCGCCGGCATTCTAAATCTGGGCGTCTGGCTGTGGCTTCACAGCCGGGCACGCACTGCGCATGAGCGAGCCGCGCTGTGCGCTGTGAATGGCCGGGCAATCTTCTGGGACCTGTGACGTGTCCCAGAAGATTGCAGGGAGGGAAGGTGGAGAGGCGATCTTCCTACCGACGCCACGGGCCAATGGCCGGGCAATCTTCTGGGACCTGTGACATGTACCAGAAGATTGCAGGGAGGGAGGGGGGAGAGGTGATCTTCCTACTGACGCTGTGGGCCAATGACCGGGCAATCTTCTGGGACCTGTGACGTGTCCCAGAAGATTGCAGGGAGGGGGGAGAGGTGATCTTCCTACCGGCGCCGCAGAGCCAGGGGAGAATGTGAAAAATTTGGCATGTCAGGGGCTCACCAGCCAGTCTGACAAAAGTGGAAAACCAGCATCAGATCGGCTCCCGATCAGCGCTCTCAGCCATTGACTGAGAACGCCGACTGGAGTGTTCTGGTGGAGGAGGCCGTCCTCCTGTCAGAACACAACAACTCAGCATGAGAGATCAGTGTACTAACATCTGATTGTTAGTACAGTGGCTCCTACTGGAACTGTAATACAAAAAAGAAAGCCATTGCCCCCCCCCCCCCCCACCTATAACTGGCGATTGCAGCAAGTAGCATTGGAAGGCAACATATGTTAGAAAAAAGCCAAGGAAAAATCCAAGAAAAACTCCAAGCTCACTTACCGCCTAGCCTGTGGACAACCAAATTAACAGTATGTGTTAAAAATGTTTTTAACGCATACTGTTAGACAGGTTAATTTGGTTGTCTGCGGGCTGGTCGGTAAGTGAGCTTGGAGTTTTCCTTGGATTTTTCCTGCTGGAACTTTTTCCTTCAACCCCATAAAAACCACATGGTGTGTACCAGGCTTTACTTGTGTGGATGAGGGAATATGTACATATTTTTTTTGATCAGCCTCTTTGCTGATTGCAAAATAAAAGGAATTGTCTATGGCCAGCTTTAGCGATGGATATCCATTATCCCATTCGATCTCGGATATCGTCCTACAGTATATAAAGTCTAAACTGCATTCAATGAAATTAATTAATTAATTTTGCATGCACCGTAGTCTGTTTCTGTTTCTGGAACCCCATTTGAAATCAGCTGTGAAGTGTTAGTCCAGCCCAAATGGTCTGAAGAGGACACCAGACGAAAGAGTCCACGATGTTAATGTTGGTGCATAACAAGAAAAACGTGAAACAGTCAACGCGCTTCAAGGGCTCAGTGATCTGATCCTTCTTCAGGGCTCCAAAACAGATACAAAACTGGTTGTAAGAAAATACATTTCTGTATCAAAAATCTGAAGTTATGTCCAAATAACCATTTTATATCTGTTCTGTAGCCCTAAAGAAGGGAAGAAGAAGAAGATCTTTAAAACCCCTAAAACCGTTTTATGATTTCTCCAATACATCCAGAGACCTGCTTAAACAATCAGGGGGAAACAGCAGAGGGACCCCCCAGGCAGTGTTCACTACCAACAGCTAAGGGGAGTTCTGGCGGGTGACAGAGCGCAGGATACTAGGGGCACTCCCCATTACTTGGGAGGCAACACTCATACCCCTGGTAATGGGGCTCCATTGTACAAGTCCCAGCAGAGGCATGGATGGAGCCATTGTGAGTCTGATGGATGATGTCCTAGATCAATCAGAGTGTGGCTTCCACTGCCCATAGCATAACAAGAGAAAGAAAAGCTTACAGAGTCAGCATTGGAGGCTATTTCTGCAGGGGTTGGATAGCCAGCAAGTTAGATGAATGTTTGGCACTCCCTTGGGGGAGAGGAGCCTGAGGGGGGATTCACCCTGCTTCCAGAGCTGCGCGATTAATCGTTCAAAAATTGCGCGATTCAACCCCCCCTTGCGATCCTAAGCCAGCATTTCCATGATTCTTTGTAACAAGTGCAGAGCCGTTCCCTGCTCACTCACAGCTGTCAAAGAAAAAAAAAACATCTGGCAAATGTTTATCAACATTGGTCAGCTCTGAGAGATACAGCGGAACCTTGGTTAACGAGTAACGCGGTTAACGAGCGTTTTGAAAGAAAATCCTGACTCGGTTTGCGAATGTTGTCTCACAGAACGAGCAGAATTCAAGCTAATGTAGTACCGCATTTGGCCAAAGGTGCGGGGGCGCCGGTGACACTCAGAACGGTTCGGAGCTGTTGGGAGCCGTTCAGAAATACTCGGAATCACTCGAAAATACTTGGAAACACTCGGAAATACTCCATTCCCCAGTGTTTTCGAGTCTTTCCGAGGGTTTCCGGGTTCAGCTGAGCTGTCCCTGAGTATTTCCAAGGCTCTCCGACGCCCCCCCCACCTCTGGCCACATGCGGTATTGCATGCAATAGAAGTCAATCCGGAACTAATTATCTTCGTTTCCATTGACTTCTATGGGGAAACTCGCTTTAATATCCAAGTGTTTTGGATTACAAGCATTCTTCTGGAAAGGATAATGCTCGCAATCCAAGGTTCCACTGTAACTATAAACATTGTACCATTTGATTCTTTTAGATCAAAGGGATGAATTTCTGTCTGCAAATAAGGTCAGTTTAACCACTTAAAGACCAGGCCTGTTGCTTACTTGTTGCTTACAAGTTTAAACCAGTATTTTTTGCTAGAAAATTGCTTAGAACCCCCAAACATTATATATAGATATATATATCTATATATAGATATATATATCTATATCTATATATAGATGTATATCTATATAGATATATATATCTATATATAACGTATATATTTTTTTTTTTTAGGAAAAAAAGGAGCAATTTTACTGAATTTAACGGTATCAGAAAGAGACGCAGCAACCAAGATTTTATAAAAAATAATTTATTACAAAATTTGTTAAAACAACATTGATAAAACCATTAAGAGCAAAAGCTCATGTATAAATATAAGCCGTTGGCCAAGCTATGTTCTGTCAAGAGGTTGATGCGTTTCACAATCTGCTTCCTCAGGACCGTTACATCTTAACAGACAACAGTAGGCCTATCCAAAAGAAACACAACAAAATTAATTAAATCCAAACATACAAGGTGAACAGCATATATTTTTTTTTTTCGCAGAGACCCTAGAGAATAAAATGGCGGTTGTTGCAATATCTTATGTCACACAATATTTCCGCAGCGGTCTTTTAAACGCGTTTTTTTGGGAAAAAATACACTTTAAATTGGTTGTATACCTCTTTAGCATGTTTTTACCTACAGGTGAGCCTATAATAAAACTTACCTGTAGGTAAAATTAATATCTCCTAAACCTATACGGTTTAGGAGATATTGACCTTGCATGAAGCCGCTGACATCAGCGGCGCATGCTCTCTGAAGGTCCGGCGGATGCTGCCAGAAATCAGAGCACCTTGCTGGAAAGAAGACTCCCGTGCGCATGCACGGGGGTGACATCATCGCGGCTCCGGCCACTCACATCGCCGGAGCCGCGAACCTGGAAGAAGGCAAAAAAGTTCCCTCGGCGGTGACCGGGAGATGTTGCGGGGGCTTTGATCTAAGGTAAGTATTTCATAATGTGCTAGTATGTGGTGCATACTAGCTCATTATGCCTTTGCCTTATAGATTTTTTTTTTGTTTGTTTTTTCTTCTGGGTATACAACCGCTTTAACCGCTTCCCGACCGCCGCACACAGATGTAAGTCGGCAGAATGACACAGGCAGGCAAGTGGGCATACAGATACATCCCTTTCAATTTGCTGCCTTTCGGGAGGGTGCCCGCGGGTCCCTGAAACTCGATGCTCTCCGGCAGTCCGCGATTGCGGTGTGGAGAGGTAGAACGGGGGGGTGCCTAAACAAGACACTTTCCCATTCTGCCTTGTGTAATGGCAGAGATCTACCGCTCCCTATGATCGGGAGCAGTGATCGCTGTCATTTCCTAGGTAGCCCCTCCCCCCCACAGTTAGAATCACTCCCTAGGACACACTTAACCCCTTCATCATCCCCTAGTGGTTAACCCCTTCCCTGCCAGTGTCATTTACACAGTAATTAGTGCATTTTTATAGCACTGGTCGCTGTATAAATGACAATGGTCCCAAAATGGTGTCAAAAGTGTCCGATATGTCCGCCATAATGTTGCAGTCACGAAAAAAATCGCAGATCACCGCCATTACTAGTAAAAAATAAAAATGAATAATAAAAATGCCATAAATCTATTCCCTATTTTGTAGACGCTATAACTTTTGCGCAAACCAATCAATATACGCTTATTGCGATTTTTTTTCCTCACAAAATATGCAGAAGAATACATATCGGCCTAAACTGAGGGAAACATTTTTTTTTTTAGATATTTTTGGGGGATATTTGTTATAGCAAAAAGTTTATTGTTTAAGTTTATTTATTAAAAAATATTGCTTTTTTTTTTTCAAAATTGACGCTTTTTCTTTGTTTATAGCGCAAAAAATAAAAACCGCAGAGGTGATCAAATACCACCAAAAGAAAGCTCTATTTGTGGGGAAAAAAAGGACGTCAGTTTTGTTTGGGTGCAACGTCGCACGACCGCGCAATTGTCAGTTAAAGCGACGCAGTGGCGAATCGCAAAAAGTGCTCTGGTCAGGAAGGGGGTAAAATCTTCCGGGGGGGTGAAGTGGTTAATGAAGTAAAAAAAAAAACACGTAAAGTTAGCCCAATTTTTTAAAATATAAAATGTGAAAGATGATGTTATGCCGAGAATCGTGATTCTCTACCTGCTTCCAAGCCAAACCTGTTTTTTGAGAGCTTGTTGTAACCCCCCTATTGGCAGCTTTGGGTGAAACCATTGTCATCAATGGACATCACTCTCCATCAGAGCTCCAAATAGCGATAAAAACTTGGTTGGGGTTCTAATCCTTCCCCACGTTATCCAAAGCAAAAAAAAAAATGTACACTTTTAAACACAAAAGTCACCCATTTCTTCAGGCTATTTAATGTCTATGGATTGGTAAAGACAATGGACATCTGTCTATGAGCACCTCCAAAAACAAACCCCTTGCAATAGCAGTAAATGCAAGATAAACACCATCAAGGTAAGCACACAATGAAGGCTTTAATTGAATGACAATACTCCCAGCTCAGGGGTATAGATTATCCAGGTCTCTTGTTGACAGTGATTTACACCAGATAGTGGTGACAAGGACCTCAATTATCACATGACTGCAGGATCCGAAAAGAAAGGCAATTTCAAAGTTCTCACACATTTAAATATTTAATTACAGCTAAAACCTGTAAATCCCAAGATAATTAGCATTTTCCTGAGACGAAACCCAAATAGTTTCCAGTAAATGCTTACCATGCACACCTCTCTATAATAAACAGAAACGTGTGAATTGTCCTATTATATAAATGGATAAATACGAAAAACCACGTCTAGTCTGAGCTTCCCGAAATCTGCGTATTATTGACAAGCTGTAAAAACACGCAAAGAGATGATTTATCACATATACCTGTATATATTTATTTATCTATTTAACATTAGGGGACATTATTAGAATGGAAATTTTAAAGCTGATACAAGGAAGGCTACAAAATATTAACTATCTTTCGTACCTGCGAAGAATGTTGTCTTATTACGAAGCAATTAAATCTTGCTATGGCAAATTTATTTAAAAAAAAAAAAATGTTTTATTGAAAAAAAAAAGTTTATACAGTATTAAAATTGATCTTGTTTTTTTCTGGATTAAAAAGGAAAGATTAGAACATCTGTCAAGCTTTGATTAATATACACTATATTGTCAAAAGTATTGGGGCGCCTGCCTTTACATGCACATGAACTTTAATGGCATCCCAGTCTTAGGCTGGATTCACACCTATGCAGTTTTAGTGCTTTTTGCATTTTGCAGATTTGCACTAGAGTCCATTTACCATGGTTTCCTATAGAACACGTTCTGCAGCGCAAATCTGCAAAATGCAAAAAGCACTAAAAATGCATAGGTGTGAATCCAGCCTTAGTCCGTAGGGTTCAATATTGAGTTGGCCCACCCTTTGCATCTATAACAGCTTCAACTCTTCTGGGAAGGCCGTCCACAAGGTTTAGAAGTGTGTCTATGGGAATGTTTGACTATTCTTCCAGAAGCGCATTTGTGAGGTCAGGCACTGATGTTGGACGAGAAGGCCTGGCTCGCAGTCTTAGCTCTAATTCATCCCAAAGGTGTTCTATCGGGTTGAGGTCAGGACCAGTCAAGTTCCTCCACCCCTAAACTCACTCATCCATGTCTTTACTGAACTTGCTTTGCGTACTGGAGGAGGAGGGAGATCGTTGTTCCTAATCACTAGGAACAGACGATCTGTCTCTCCCCCCCTTGACAGAACGGGGATCTGTTTGTTTACACTGACAGATCCCCAATCTGCCTGTTTCTGGAGCTGGTTGGCTCCTCCCCCCCGCTCGTGAATAAGCGCGCGCACCCACAAATCTCTGTGTACGCCCCGACATACAATTACGCACAGGGGAACCAACTTGCTGCAGTACAACTGCGGCGGGCGGTTGGTAACTAGTTAATACTCTGGTCAGTAGAATGCATTTACATTCAATCACTATACGCGCATAATGTGCAAAACACATCTTTTAGCGCATTTTTTATGTTGCGTTTTCCGTCCAGAAGTTTTGTCATTCAGAGGGGCTTTTTCAGGTGCCCCATGTGCACGAGGCCTAAAAAAAAAACCTTCATCAAATTTTATTCAAATCTCAGAACTTTTGCCAAAATTTGGGCAAAATGAAAACTCTACATTTCACTAGCCCCTGTTTATGTGTATGCAAAAACAGGAGCATTTTCAGGAATAAACAAATTAGACTTTCCTGAAAACAAATTTTTATATTTACTGCATACATGCTGACTTTTTGTCTTTTTTTTTTTCTAGTCTTAAACAACAGGGGGCAGCAGTTTGAGACACATAAGAAAATGGAAGTAACCACTTTAATAAAATAGTAAGACTGTAGGTGGTAGGCACATGGTGATCTTCCTTTTTAATTGAAATACTTAATTGTGTTATTGCCTATAGAAGGGGGGTGAGGAATGGTGGCAGAAACTCCCTCACACCCCCCAGGTGGCAGATCAATTGCGTAGAATCCCCTTCCATTCTCGTACTTCCTGCTTTGGTACCATCAAAGGTAAAAATGCTATTGTCTCAGTCTGGTGCTCTGAGGAGACCCACTTTTTGTGTATTCTTGTTGAATACTGTCTGCCTACTGATGGGTATTACAGCTAGAATCAACAAAGTAGGGGTAGGTATAATAGCTCAACATGGCTTCAGGCTTGCATAGATAATTGGCATGCTTCTGACTTTTGGGAAGGGGTCGCGAAGACCAATTGAAGTCTTTTTTTTTTTTGTTTTTTGTTAGTGCTTTGGAACCATATCAAACTGGACTGGACCACACCCCGCACACAGTTTTTCGAACAATACCACTCACACTTCCTAAAGCTGGCCATAGATGGATCAAAAATTGTGGTTGGTCCCTGCTGAATCAGCCAAATTTCGATCCATATATGGCTGTTCAACAGAAGTTGATCTAACAGTTGACTTCTGTTGAATGGAAATGTTGGAAATTTGTTCCTAATAAGTGGTCTGCATTCGGTGAGCTGCAGTACTGATCAGTGTATTCTGAAAGCAGAAGCGTTCTGCTGTTGAAATACAATAGTGGGTCCAGCACTCTTGTATGGGTGGGGGGATCGTTTTTTTTTTTTTTTTCGATCAGCTTGCAGTGTTATTCATTGTAGCACTGTGCAGGGGGCGTGTTTGTATGTGGTGTTCCAGATCTCCAGGTTGCCAGCACAGAGCCATTTGATTTAGTTCTAAAGCTGGCCATAGATGGTTCGAATTTTGGCCGGTTCAGCAGGGACAACCAGCATGCTGGATTTCTAGATTGCGATTATTGCCAGTGGTTATAGCCTCTAACAATAACCATTGTGTTCTCCTAGCAGGGACTGCTCTCCCTGCCCCCACCAGGAGAACACAATAGCTCCACGGGAGGAATTCCCCCCTCAACACTGAGGGCCAGTTCACACCACATGCAGTCCAGTGCGTTTTTTTTTTCTGCATCAAAAATGCATGGAAAGTAGGTTATATGGTTTTCAATGGCATAGGTCACACCAGTGCTTGCAGTTCCAGCGCATTCTAGTTCCAGAATTGTTTTTTTCCTTCACTGGACTGTAGTAGAATGCTGTAAAACGCATCATAAATGCACTGGAATGCATGTAAACGCACCAAAAGCGCTCTGGAACACACTGTTCTTATTTAAGGTTAAGAAAAATAAGAGGGGGGGGAGAAATGCACTGGAGTGCATCAAAAACGCACAAAAAACACATCAAACATGCACTGGAACGCATCAAAAACGTGCCAAAAACACACATGCAGAAAAGCATCTGGAAGGTATCCGGCCTGCGTTTCTATGGTGTGAACTGGCCCTGAATGTGATTTTCTTTCCTGCAATCCGTGGTTGCAGGAAAGAAAATTGTATTATCAATGGCCCGCCTAAAGCAATAACATGCTAAAGCACGGACTGCATAAATGTAATAAAATACATAGAAACATAGAAGAGTGATGGCGGAAAAAAAGAAAAATAGCAAGTAGCCAATAGAGTCTGTCCTATTTATTTTTTTCTTTTCAATTATAATTTGTTTATTTTATGTTATTTTTATTTTATATATATATATATATATATATATATATATATATATATATATATATATATATATATTTTTTTTTTTTTTAACTTAAATAAAATAATACTTTCAAAGATTAGTTTTGAAGTTTCCTTTGGCTAGTTTGAGGTCATGTTCTTATTCTTAGCTTCATTCTGAAAATATTGCCCTCCCGCACTTTATTCACACCCTTAACATATAATTTCTGTTGGGATTTTAAATTTAATAATTAAAATAAAAACTTTAAAGGGGAACTACATCGCATTTTTTTAATATTCGAAGTCAACTCTCCCATCCATTCGCATTTCCATGCTTTATTTTGCTGAGAAATCATTTTGAAGCACCCCCCCACAAATGTATGTAGGATCTTGATTTGTGCAAATGGGTTCACTCACCTATAAAAAAAAAATCTTATTATTATTAAGTATAGGAAGAAGAATTATTATTATTCTCTAAGGGATACCTTTGTGTGATTTGTTTTTTTAATCTCTCCAAGTCGTACTTCATTTAAATTTCTCATCTTCTTTCCTTATTGCTAGTAGTAGTAAGTAGAAGCTATAGTTTATGTTATTAGAAATTATACCATGTTGCATCATATGTTTTTTTTTTTTACAATAAGGAACTAGCGTTTCCAATAATTGGCGGTAATGTACAAAGAAGTGTGGAATGTGGACTGGCTGTATATCAGCAGTGACATACTGTACTGGTTACATGTACACAAGAAGCTTCCTGCCTTTCCCTTCACATTACACATTACTCTGCCCTTTCACATGGAAAATCTGTTGACTTTCAGTGTAATTAACAACTCCTCTGTTCTGCCCCTCCCCCAAATCATTACATAATGAGCTGTGAATCTCATCCACACCACTTGTTCCCTTCCCATCACCTGCAATCAGTAGGCAGAAATGTCTAGATGCAGCAAAGTCCCAGTGTCAATACAGGCAGATACTGTATAGAAAACACAGATAATGCAGCTCTGTAATCATTAATACATCCTTAAAGCTGAATTCCAGGTATGGCAGATTGGTTGGTATGTAAGAATGAATGTTCCATATCTGTTGGATCCCTGCGGGAGCTGAAAATCACTTTAGCAGGCATCACTACTACAGCGATCAATAATTGCTTCTAGTTCCCATGCCAAGTGGCTGCCCTGCTGCTTACTGAACCCAGGAGGTCACCTGCTCAGCATGGGTGCCAGAGAACTCTTTCCATTTTCTCAATAAATGCATCTCCACCCCGTCCAATCAGAGAACGCTTTGCCTTGATTGAGAACATGAAAAGTGTTCCCAGAATGGCGCCTATGGCTAAGGAAGTTGTTTGGAAAGCTACAGAACCATTGCAACATTACAGAAGTCCAACTGAATTTGACTAACTACTATAGTTTCATAGGTTACATTTTTTCAATAGAGTTCCATAAGATTCTCTCTTCCAACAGAGTTCCATTGGATTCACTCTTTCAGTAGAGTTCTATAGGATTCAGTTTTTCCACAAAGCTCCATAGGATTCTCTTTCTATAAAGTGCCATTGATATGACACTTTACATAGAGATCCATCAGACTCACTATTTTATATAGCATTCCATAGGTTTCACCCCCTCCATAGAGTTACATACGTTTCACTCTCTCCATAGAGTTCCATAGGTTTCATTCATTTCATTGGTTAACTCTTTCCATAGGAATTAAATATATGGAACTCTATGAAAAGAGTGAAACCTTTGGAACTCTGGGAGGAATTAAATATATGGAACTCTCCCAGAGTTCCAAAGGTTTCACTCTTTTCATAGAGTTCCACATATATAATTCCTCACAGAGTTCCAACGGTTTCACTCTTTCCAAAGCGTTCCATAGATTTCACTCTATAATTTTTCAAAGGTTTCACTTTTTCCATAGAGCACCATAGGTTTTACACTTTCCATTGAGTTCTATAGGTTAAGTCTTTCCATATAGTTCCATAGATTTAATTCTTCATAGAGTTCCAAAGGTTTAACATTTTCCATGGACTAAAATTGACTAACTACTATAGTTCCATAGGTTACACTCTTTCAATAGAGTTCTATAAGATTCTCTCTTTGCACAGAGTTCCATTGGATTCACTCTTTCGGTAGAGTTCCATAGGATTCAGTCTTTCCACAGAGCTCCATAGGATTCTCTTTCTATATAGTGCCATTGATTTGACACTTTCCATAGAGATCCATTGGACCCACTATTTATATAGAATTCCATAGGTTTCATTCCTTCCATAGAGTTCCGTAAGTTTCACTCTCTCCATAGAATTCCATAGGTTCATTCAATTCATTGGTTAACTCTTTTCATAGATTTCCATATATTTAATTCCTCACAGAGTTCCAATGGTTTCACTTTTTCCATAGCGTTCCATAGGTTTCACTTTTTTCCATAGAGTTCCATAGGTTTCTCTTTTTGCATAGAGTTCCATAGGTTTCACTTTTTCCATAGAGTACCATAGGTTTTACTCTTTCCATTGAATTCTATAGGTTAACTCTTTCCATAGCGTTCCATGGGTTTAATTCCTCATGGAGTTCCAAAGATTTCACTCTTTTCATGCAGTTCCATAGGTTTCAATTTTTCCATCGAATTCTATAGGTTAACCTTTTCTATAGAGTTACATAGATTTCATTCTTCATGGAGTTCCAAAGGTTTCACATTTTCCATGGACTGAAATTGACTAACTATTATAGTTCCATAGGTTACACTCTTTTCATAGATTTCCATATATTTAATTCCTCACAGAGTTCCAAATTTTTCACTTTTTCCATAGCGTTCCATAGGTTTCACTTTTTCCATAGAGTTCCATAGGTTTCACTTTTTCCATAGAGTTCCATAGGTTTCACTTTTTCCATAGAGTTCCCTAAGTTTAATTTTTTCCATAGCGTTCCATAGGTTAACTGTTTCCATAGAGTTCCATAGATTTAATACCTCATGGAGTTTCAAAGGTTTCACTCTTTTCATAGAGTTCCATAGGTTTCACTTTTTCCATAGAGTTCCATAGGTTTCATGCTTTCCTTTGAATTCCATAGGTTAACCATTTCTTTACAGTTCCACAGATTTCATTCTTCATAGAGTTCCAAAGGTTTCACATTTTCCATGAAGTTCCATAAGTTTCTCTCTCTCTATAGAGCTCCATACTTTATGTAGAGTTCCAGAGGTTTCTCTCCTTCTATAACATTCCATAGGTTTTACTGTTTCCATAGTGCTTCATAGGTTTTAAGCTGGCCATAGACGGATCAAAATTTCAATCCACCTATGGCCGTTCCTACTAGAGAGGAGTCAATCTCATGATCAACCTCTCCCTAATGGGCTTGTTGGATCCAGATCCAAATCCAGATAAAAAGAGCTTTTAAGCCTGGTACACACAGACCAAATATCGGCCAGCATTGGCCGGTTCAACAGAAACCAGCCCACATTCGGCACGTGTATACAGCAGCCTGTCTGACAAAATCCAAAGCCAGTCGAACTTCTGGCTTTTGTCGAACGGGCATGCGAAAAACAGCTGACAATCGGCGTCCGATCAGCCAATGGATGCGTGCGCCGACCGGGGTGTTCTGGTGGTGGTGGTGGGGGCAGTCCCCCTGTCAGAACACAAAAACCCAGCGGTGAGATTGTTGGACTAACATCGCATAGTTAGTACAGCGAGCTCCTCAGTTTTTTCTCATAGTGTGTACCCCACATAAAACCCACCTCTCCAAAGGCTTGTATTTCTTACTAGGCTCTTCAGATGGCTTCCCCGCTGTACACTATGGTTCTTTCCCAGTGGCGGCCCGCCCATAGGAGGCGCAGCCCCCCCCCCCCCCCCCCCCCCAAGCTACTCACCATAAAAAAAAAAAAATAAAATAACGGCCCTTTAAGTGTGTGCGGGATGCCGGACACACAGATGTATGGGAAGCAAGATGTGCTGCAATCACTGAAAATAAAAAACATGAATTAAATAATGGCCCTTTAGGTGTGTGCAGGGCACCGGACATACAGCTGCTATGGGAAGCCTGATGTGTTTGCAATCACATGATTGCAAACAAGAAGCTCTATTGACTTCCTTTATAGAGTCCTCGGGGAGCAGAGCTCTGCGCCCTGAACACTCCCTCTGTATCATTGTCCCTGCTGTGGTGTGTTATTGGCGGGTCCTGTGTCTTCACTTCCGGCTTCTCTGACTCATCCCGGCCGGTCTGAAGGTGGATGGAAGGCGACTTGTTGTGAGAGCTGTGGGTACGAGGGGGGGGGGGGGGGGGGGGCGACATCTGATGCGAAGGGGGACTCTGATGGGGACATCTGATGTAAAGGAGAACTCTGAAGGGGACATCTAATGTAAAGTTGTCCCCATCAGAGTCCACTTTTACATCAGCTGTCACCATCAGAGTCCTCCTTTACATTAGATGTCACATAAAGTGGGACTCTGATGGTGACATCTGATGTAAAGGAGGACTCTGATGTGGACACCTAATGTAAAGGAGGACTCTAATGGGGACATCTTATGTAAAGGAGGACTCTGATGGTGACATCTAATGTAAAGGAATGCTCTGATGGTGACATCTGATGTGAAGGAGGACTCTGCTTGGGACATCTAATGTAAAGGAGGAGTCTGATGGGGATATCTGATGTAAAGGAGGACTCTGATGGGGACATCTGATGTAAAGGATGACTCTGATGGGGACATCTGATGTAAAAGAGGACTCTGATGGGGACATCTGATGTAAAGGAGGACTCTGATGGGGACATCTAATGTAAAGGAGGACTCTGATGGGGACATCTAATGTAAGGGAGGACTCTGATGGGGACATCTAATGTAAGGGAGGACTCTGATGGGGACATCTAATGTAAAGGAGGACTCTGATGGTGACATCTGATGTAATGGAGGACTATAATGGAGACATCTAATGTAAAGGAGGACTCTGATAGTGACATCTAATGTAAAGGGGGACTCTGATGGGGACATCTAATGTAAAGGAGGACTCTAGATGTCCCCATCAGAGTCCCCCTTTATATCAGATGTCACCATCAGAGTCCTCCTTTACTTTAGATGTCACCATCAGAGACCCCTTTACATTAGATGTCCCCATCAGAGTCCTCCCTTACATTAGATGTCCCCATCAGAGTCCTCCCTTACATTAGAAGTCCCCATCAAAGTCCTCCTTTACAACAGATGTCACCATCAGAGTCCCACTTTATGTGACATCTAATGTAAAGGAGGACTCTGATGGGGACATCTGATGTAAAGGAGGACTCCAATAGGGACATCTAACGTAAAGGAGGACTCTGATGGTGACAGCTGATGTAAAGGGGGACTCTGATGGGGACATCTAGAGTCCCCCTTTACATTCAGTTTCCCCATCAGAGTCCCCCTCTACATCAGATGTCATCATCAGAGTCCCCCTTTACATTAGGTGTCCCCATCAGAGTCCATAGTGTACAGCAGGAAGCCATCTGAAGAGCCTAGTAAGACATACAATCCTTTGGGGAGGTGAGTTTTATGTGGGGTACACACTATGAGAAAAAAACTGAGGAGCTCGCTGTACTAACTATGCAATGTTGAAATGAAATGGGAGGGCCGATTTTCTAAACAAGGGGCTAGTTTACTGTCCTTCAGATTTTAGGGTGTCCAGACTGTGGCCATTGGGAGTAGAAAAGATCCTGATGTCAGTGGGAATAAACAATGCCCTGTCTTTGGTGTAAATGGAAGGAATTGTGCCCCATCTTTGGTGTCATTGGGCCTAATTGTTGTTGTCATTGGAAGGAATTGTGTCCCATTCCTGGTGTCATTGGTAAGAATTGTGCCTCAACATTGGTGTCATTGGGCCCAATTGATGGCGTTATTGGGAGGAATTGTGCTCCATCGTTGGTGTCATTGGGAGGAACTGTGCCCCTTTATTGGTGTCAGTGGAGGGAATTATGCCCCGTTGTTGGTTTCAGTGGATGAAATAGTGCCCCAGAGGTGGGATAAAAGCAAGCAAAGGCCTCATCTGGCCCCCAGGCCCCAGTTTGGAAACCACTGGGCTAGATGATGCTGGGCATCATCCAGCCAGGAAATGAGGTGGGTTCCATGCGATTTGCTGCAGCTTCTTATATCTTTACAAATTTCTCTAGCATGTTGATGAGGGGTGAAAAAGAGAAACCAGGGAAAATATAAGCATTATAATATATATATATAATTAAACTTCAGCCTTACCATTGCTATGTTTAGAAGTCCTTTGATACAGGTCTGTTTTTAACACACTTTATTTTTAGCACTGACTGATCTTCTATTCAGCTGCTTATTACAGATTATATCAGGATTCTGGGGGTTATGTTGGCTGGAGCTGTCCTCACAACAAGTGGTCATGTCAACCTCAAAGCCCAACACATCATAGACTGATAATTACCCTGGAAAAGGAGACATCGGAAGGAGAGAGAACTCTGAACATTGACAACAAGTAACATTTCACACTTCCACACCGTCCGGAGTCTGCATTGTTATTGTGAAGATTGCTGAATGTGAGAAGAGTCACCAGACATTGTTATCAGAATGTAAAATGTTATTACCTAAAGTCCAGAATTTATTTTTTGGGTTTTGAAGAACCTATCATTTTTTTTTCTTTTTTTTTTTGCTGTTTCAAAAGAAAGGCCTTTTTTCCCCTGGTGATCCTACCAGTAACACACGTGCTGTCCTAGGATAACAACGTTCACTCACTGCACTGTATCTATGGAGGTGGAGCGTTGTGACCCTAGGCTCTACAAAAAACATACTTGGGGGTGTCAGGAAAAGCCCTCTTGCAAACATCCCAGCAAACTAAAGTTTAAAGGAATGCCTGTGCACAGAAGCGCCATCCGGCGCTCGCGCGCAATAGCGCCAATAGCGCTAACGTGCGTACGCGCATGCGCAATAACGTGCGTACGCGCGTGCGCAATAGCGCCAATAGCGGCGCCCTGTGACAGCACTTGGCGCCAAAGGGGCTATTTAAAGAGGACTGTTCCACTGCTGTCTTGCTGTCCGGTCTACAGCGTTCCTGAAGACCCCTTGTGCCCTGTTACTTGCATTTGCTACCTGATACCTGTTGGACTGTTCCTGACTACTCTGTTTGCTGCCTGCCCTGATCCCGGCTTTTGGACTTTGACTACTCTGTTTCTGCCTGCCCTGATCTCAGCTTTTGGACTTTGACTATTCTCCCGGATTTACCTTCTGTACCTGATCTGCCCGTCTGTGTTTGACCCGGCTTGCCTGCACCCTGCTGTCTACATCCTGCTGCTGGACTACAAGACACCTCCCTGCTGTCTACATCCTGCTGCCGGACTACAAGACACCTCCCAGCTGTCTACATCCTGCTGCTGGACTACAAGACACCTCCCTGCTGTCTGCATCCTGCTGCTGGACTACAAGACACCTCCCTGCTGTCTACATCCTGCTGCCGGACTACAGGACACCTCCCAGCTCACTACCTGATTCAGCTCTCTGCTCCAGCCTTCCAGTCAGGCACTTGTGCCCCTTCGCACTCCCGAGCCCCTGTCATCACTACCAGGGGTTCCCAAGTCGGAGGTATACGAGAGGCCGTTCCCTGCATTCCGGGCTCCACCTACCAGGTACGTGACAGGGGGGCACACCCTAAAATGCTTTACATTCAAGATGGTGCTGCTATAAGACCAAAAACAGTACAAAACAGATTACTGCGCACACATACAAAAATTACATTTATCCTGTAAGGCTAGTTAAAAACACCTGAACATATTCAAAAATACGGGGGGGGTTTGGTCACACTATATGGTCATATAGTGCTAAGCCCACTTTCTGCGACAAAGTACCCCGAATTTATGTTTTTTGTATATTGTATGGACCCTGACCAGGTCTCTTGGGCTGGAGCACCCCTCCCCCTCTTCATAACCTCTTATTAGTGGCCACCAGTGCATAGGAGGAATCCCTTCAGTTATCCCACATAGAGGAGTTCAGCTCCCATGGTTGAGACAAAGGATCTTTCATTCTATTACTAGTGTAGGACCCACTAATTCGGGGTACTTTGTCCCAGTAAGTGGGCTTAGCACTATATGACCATATACAGTCAGGTCAATAAATATTGGGACATTGACACAATTCTAATCTTTTTGGCTCTATACACCACCACAATGGATTTGAAATGAAACGAACAAGATGTGCTTTAACTGCAGACTTTCAGCTTTAATTTGAGGGTATTTACATCCAAATCAGGTGAAGGGTGTAGGAATTACAACAGTTTGTATATGTGCCTCCCACTTTTTAAGGGACCAAAAGTAATAGGACAGTTGGCTGCTCAGCTGTTCCATGGCCAGGTGTGTGTTATTCCCTCATTATCCCATTTACAAGGAGCAGATAAAAGGTCCAGAGTTCATTTCAAGTGTGCTATTTGCATTTGGAATCTGTTGCTGTCAACTCTCAATATGAGATCCAAAGAGCTGTCACTATCAGTGAAGCAAGCCATCATTTGGCTGAAAAAACAAAACAAACCCATCAGAGAGATAGCAAAAACATTAGGTGTGGCCAAATCAACTGTTTGGAACATCCTTAAAAAGAAAGAACACACCGGTGAGCTCAGCAACACCAAAAGACGGAAAACAACTGTGGTGGATGACCAAAGAATTCTTTCCCTGGTGAAGAAAACACCCTTCACAACAGTTGGCCAGATCAAGAACACTCTCCAGGAGGTAGGTGTATGTGTGTCAAAGTCAACAATCAAGAGAAGATTTCACCAGAGTGAATACAGAGGGTTCACCACAAGATGTAAACCATTGGTGAGCCTCAAAAACAGGAAGGCCAGATTAGAGTTTGCAAACAACATCTATAAAAGCCTTCACAGTTCTGGAACAACATCCTATGGACAGATGAGACCAAGATCAACTTGTACCAGAGCGATAGGAAGAGAAGAGTATGGAGAAGGAAAGGAACTGCTCATGATCCAAAGCATACCACCTCATCAGAGAAGCATGGTGGTGGTAGTGTCATGGCGTGGGCATGTATGGCTGCCAATGGAACTGGTTCTCTTGTATTTATTGATGATGTGACTGCTGACAAAAGCAGCAGGATGAATTCTGAAGTGTTTCGGGCAATATTATCTGCTCATATTCAGCAAAATGCTTCAGAACTCATTGGACGGCGCTTCACAGTGCAGATGGACAATGAACCAAAGCATACTGGGAAAGGTACCAAAGAGTTTTTTTAAGGGAAAGAAGTGGAATGTTATGCAATGGCCAAGTCAATCACCTGACCTGAATCTGATTGAGCATGCATTTCACTTGCTGAAGACAAAACTGAAGTGAAAATGCCCCAAGAACAAGCAGGAACTGAAGACAGTTGCAGTAGAGGCCTAGCAGAGCATCACCAGGGATGAAACCCAGCGTCTGGTGATGTCTATGCGTTCCAGACTTCAGGCTGTAATTGACTGCAAAGGATTTGCAACAAAGTATTAAAAAGTGAAAGTTTATTGGATGATTGTTAATCTGTCCCATTACTTTTGGTCCCTTAAAAAGTGGAAGGCACATATACAAACTGTTGTAATTCCTACACCGTTCACCTGATTTGGATATAAATACCCTCAAATTAAAGCTGAAAGTCTGCAGTTAAAGCACATCTTGTTTGTTTCATTTCAAATCCATTGTGGTGGTGTATAGAGCCAAAAAGATTAGATTTGTGTCAATGTCCCAATATTTATGGACCTGACTGTAGTGTGACCAAACCCCAGTATTTTTGAATATGTTCAGGTGTTTTTAACTAGCCTTGCAGGATAAATGTAATTTTTCTATGTGTGTGCTGTAATCTGTTTTGTGACCCTAGGCTACTCTCAATAATATGGACCACAAAGAACTTCACTTCTGATGTTCAAAACCTACAGAGGTTTTTGCAGTTCACAGAAGATAGCCTATTAACATTGTTTGCAATTTCAGTTTGGCGCACTAGAATTCACATTGGAATTAGGGTTGCCAGTTGCCACCTCATCCCTTTAAACCTGAACACATATGAATTACACACCTTCTGTGGCTAATTTAATGCAGATAAGGCACCAAGGGAGTTTAATTACCACCTTAATCAGACACAGAGCCTGTGTAATTAATGTGTTCAGGTTTAAAGGGATGAGGTGGCAACTCTAATTGGAATAGTGGCTGAGTCAACATGCAAACGTACTTAAAAATGGGAAAACTAATGAAGCCACGACATCTAAGGGCTGGTAAGCTGCAGTTTTTTAAATTTCTGTATTTGGGTTTAGATATATTTTAAGCCTTGTTTCTCCTTATGTCATTGACCTTATATGGCCATGTGCCCAAATTAGTTCAATGAAGTTATGAGCATCCCAACCCGGGGAATCTTGCACCCACAGCTTCTTGGCCCAAAAATAACATCTAACTTCTGGGTTTGGACGATCTTGAATCCAAGCCTGAACCCAAGCTCATCACTAAATATAGACTGGGGAGTAAATACAGGGGGTCGCAATTGCAAACCGGTCCCATGCTCCAGGGAAGCATGTGCGGCTCCCCTGTACACCTGGATAGGAGGGACGGTAGGGGCGGCATATAGAGGAACCGATGCCTTCCATTTTCCTCCTGCAGCCTCTGAAAGCCTGCTTCTCCTCCTCTCCCCCCCCACCGGCATTCAGCGGCTGCAGGAGGAAAATGAAGGGGATCAGTTTCTCTACATGCAGCACCCTACCTCCTCTCTTATCCAGGTCACTTGTCTGCTGCTGCCCCTGTGCACTCCCCTGGCCCCTCCTTCATCCCACCACAGCGCTTCCGGCTTCCACCCTCCCCTCTCCTGCCAGCTGCTGCAGAGGATGTGTCAGGATGGGGAACGGGGAAGGGGCCAGTAAATATGCAATTTATCATCCCCTTCCTTTTCTGAATAGACTGATTCAGTGATCGGTACCGATTGCTCCTGTGTCCATTCATAATAGAAGCATAGTAAACCGTGTTTAGTATGCTTTGGTTTGTGAATTAACGGGAATTTCTGTACAGAACTATTCCTGTCCATTCATTCTGTGCAGCTGAGGCTGCAGAGATGGTGATCGAGGGCTGTGTGCTCAATCTTTATTCTCTGTCTCAAAGGTAAAACATCAGAGGTCTGTTTGGACCCCTGATATTTTACAAAAGCCCCCGAGCAGGGCTCCTAAAAAAATTGTAAAAAAAAAATTGTTTAAAAATAACCACAATAAAATGATTAAAAAAACAAAAACAAAAAAATAAAAAAAAATAAAAGTACAGAAATAAAAAAAAAACAACTACTGACACCAGTTTCAGAACTACCAATGTTGCAAAGGTTGCATTTGTGACTGGGTCTTGGCTTTCCACCACTGTGGAGGGGTCCCAAGATGGCAGGAAGGGGGCCTGCTACAAAACATGTGAAAGGACCCTGTGATGGGAAAAAAGGGCCCAGAGATCAGTGGCAAGGGTCCCGGGCTCAGAGGGAAGGGTCTTGGGAGTCAGGGGGGCCATTCATGGTTTCTTGCACCGGGGCCCTGAAGGTTCTAGATACGCCTCTGAATAAAGATAATACATATTGGAGGAGTTCATGGTGCCATAGGCCTATTTTAGGTCAGTGATGTCACAGGCTTCCTTGGTCCTTTGTGTATGTTAGCTGCAGGCAGGGAATCTCTTGCTCACCACTCATTGGCCCAGCAATGACAGCTAAAATCCGGGTTTGGATAAGCATTGGTTTGAACTAAACCCAAGACCGAACTCAAGGTCATCACCATATACTTTGGAGGAGTCCATAGTGCTGATATCTTTGGATTGTACTTGCTAATTATCCTGGTGAAGAGGCTTTACCATATACCAGGAAAGCGAGTTGGATGAGTGGTAGAACAGTTTCATCTTGATCTGCAACCCAAAGGCTGGTCTGGCGTTATAGAATGCTGGAGACAGTTCTATACTTTCTGTGTAGACTCGAGTTGTGTAATTCTGTTTACCAGGAATTGTTTAAGGAGAGCTTCCTGCTGTGAGCCCAGTGTAAAGTTTCTGTGTGAACAATGAAAAAAATACTGAGATTCATCCTACAGGGATAAGCCAATTCAAGTGTAAAATATGAGGACAACATGTGAATAAACAAAGTTTATTTATGTTACTTTCTACTTTGTCTGCCCATTGTTAAGGGATATATCATACCTCCCAACATTTTGGGATGGGAAAGAGGGACACCTACTAGCAAACTTATGTAGGCGTAGGACACACCCCCTGCCACACCACCTTAAAGGAGAATTAACTTTAGCTCCTCCACCATGATGAAAACAATATATTGAGCTAAATAAATCTCAGGGCTATGTTTAGCTGTGGACAGAGTCAGGAACAGAGTGGAGGAATAAGGAAGCGGTAAACCCAAAAACAAAAAAGGAAAATATTGCAACTTACCAGATGTGCAGATGGTGTTACCAGGCCACAAGGCTTAGCTACTGTCTTGCACCTTGGCGCTTTATTTTTTCATTACGTTTATTTTTATGTCTTTTTCACTCACTGAATGGTAGGGTGTAGATCCTTGGATCTGTCCTAAAGTCTAGCAGGGGTGTGGCCCTTGGGTTCCTTCCTCCCTTGCCTTTGGGATCTCTCTTTTGAAGAGCCCCTAACCTAGTACTCAGTGATTGGCTTTGGCTGATCATGGGGAGAGGGGTCCGCCAGGCCCTTTGGCTACCCTGTTAGTAGCCTTGTGCCCCAAGGGGACAGGGATGGGTCCTTCCTCTCGGGGGGGGGGGACCATAGGACACACCTTAGTGCACTTACACTATAATGTCAAAGGTATTCGTACACCTGCCTTTACAAACACATGAATTTTAATGGCATTCCAGTCTTAGTCCGTAGGGTTCAATATTGAGTTGGCCCACCCTTTGCAATTATAACAGCTTCAACTCTCCTGGGAAGGCCGTCCACAAGGTTTAGGAGTGTGTCTATGGGAATGTTTGACCATTCTTCCAGAAGTGCATTTGGGAGGTCAGACACTGATGTTGGATGAGAAGGCCTGGCTCGCAGTCTCCACTCTAATTCATCCCAAAGGTGTTCTATTGGGTTGAGCTCAGGACTCTGTGCAGGCCAGTCAAGTTCCACCATCCCAAACTCACTCATCCATGCCTTTATGGACCTTGTTTTTTTTTTTTTACCCCTTTCCGACTGCGCTATAGCCAAATGGCGTCCTCCCGGAACCATGCCCCCCGCGCACTCTGTGATCCACTGTGTCCTTTGGACACAGCTGATCACAGATTAGGGTAAAAAGCCAATCACAGCGGCTCTTTACCATGTGATCTACCATTGTGTCCAATCACAGCTGATTGTGATGTAAATACACTTTTTGGGTTTCTGGCATTCCTTTCCTCATGCTGTGACAGCGTGAGGAGAGAAGAGAGCCGATAACCGGCCGGTGAGAAAGGGGACATCTTTACTGATAATCCAGGCACTGATCATCAGTGCAGCCCCAACAGTGCCCATCAGTGCTGCCTATCAGTGCCCAATAGTGATGCCAATCAGTCCTGCCTATTAGTGCCCATCAGTGCCATCCAACACGGTGCCCATCAGTGCCTCCTCATCAGTGCAGCCCACCAGTGCAGCCTATAAGTACCCATCAGTGCTGCTTATGAGTGTCGCTTCATCCGTGCCCATCAGTGCAGCCTCATCAGTGCACATCAGTGCAGCCCACCAGTGCAGCCTATAAGTACCCATCAGTGCTGCTTATGAGTGTCGCTTCATCAGTGCCCATCAGTGCGGCCTATTAGTGCCCATCAGTGCAGCCTCATCAGTGCACATCAGTGCAGCCCACCAGTGCAGCCTATAAGTACCCATCAGTGCTGCTTATGAGTGTCGCTTCATCAGTGCCCATCAGTGCGGCCTATTAGTGCCCATCAATGCAGCCTATCAGTGCCCATCAGTGCAGCCTCATCAGTGCACATCAGTGCAGGAGAAAAATTACCTGTTTGCAAAATGTTCTAACAGAAACTAAGAAAAAAGTTTTTTTTGGTTTCTTTTTAAAATTGTTGGTCTTTTTTTTTCATTTGTTTAGCAAAAAATAAAAAATAAAATATTAAATACCACCAAATGAAAGCTCTATGTGTGTGGAAAAAAATGATAAAAATGTTATATGGGTAGAGTGTTGCATGACCGCGCAATTGTGATTCAAAGTGTGGTGACAGCGCTGAAAGCTAAAAATTGGCCTGATCAGAAAGAGGGTAAAAGTAGGCAAGTGGTTAAAGTTAAAAATTGCTTTTAGCCCACGTTCACATCGGGCTAATTAGGCATGCGATTTGACATGTCAATTCGCATGCCAAATCAGCGACTATTGCCAGCAATGGCACTCATCCGAATCGTTACGACCCCAACTTTTCGGAGCCGTGCTGATTCCTAAAAGTAGTTCCTGTACTACTTTTGGTAACTTCGGGGGGAGATTTGAATAGACATCTGTGCATGAACCCATACAGATCTGTGTCAAATCGCCCCCCGAAGTTGGACTGCATTGCCGGTTTGAAATCGAGTTCAGCTGAATTTCTAACCCACATTCAGTGTGAACCTAGGCTTAAACATTTTTTTTTTATCCTTTTAGATATTTTCTCTTGTTCGCAGCACTTTCGGTCAGGGAGTGTGCATAGAGGCATTGCCTAACCCCCCAACATCATTATTCTTTGTGCACAGCCATTATCCTTTTGGTGCAGATCAGACAACCAGCAGTCAATCATGAGCTAATGGAGGAGCAGCTATCTCTGTCTGTATGTGCATGCGCAAGTCTTTCCATGTGGCTGCAGCTCCGGTCAGGAGCGCACATGTAGGGGTGTCTGTGCTGTAGCTCCAGGTAGACCGTGCAAGGCCACATGGCCACCCCACAGAAGGAAGAGTCCCCTACCAGCATGACAATGACTCAAAACATACCGCCAAGGCAACGACGGAGTGGCTCAAGAAGAAGCACATTAAGGTCATGGAGTGGCCTAGTCAGTCTTCAGACCTTAATCCTATAGAAAATGTATGGAGGAGCTGAAACTTCGAGTTGCCAAGGGACAGCCAAAAAACCTTAAGGATTTAGAGAAGATCTGTAAAGAAGAGAGGACCAAAATCCCTCCTGAGATGTGTGCAAACCTGGCCACCAACTACAAGAAAGGTCTTACCTCTGTGCTTGCCAACAAGGGTTTCTCCACCAAGTACTAAGTCATGTTTTGCTTGGGGATCAAATACTTATTTTACTGGCTGAACTGCAACTCAATTTATAACATTTGTATTATGTTATTTCTGCATTTTTGGTTGATATTCTATCTCTATCATTTAAAATACACGTATGATAAAAATGATAGACTCTTCATTTCTTTGTAAGGGAGCAAACTTACAAAATCTGCAGGGGAACAAATAACGACCCCCCCCCCCCTCCTCCATTGTACATTACCCTGAAAAGAAAGGTGTGCAGCATTTCTCACAGCACGTAGTATGGCTTACAGATTACAAATATGTAATGGGGTTTAATAACACTTTAATCCACACACAAGCCATAAAAATATTTCTGTGCTAATGTCTCTTTTACAACACATGCAGCTAGTAAAATGTACAGAAGTTTTTTTCCGCACGTGACCTGAGCACATAGCAACACCCAGCTCCATACAAGTTTAAACAGCTCCTGTTTATCTGTCTCCAAGAGACCGGCTTTTCTGCCACCAATCCGAGCCTAGCGATTTCCAGCAAGGCGGGGCCGGCACGCTGCTAATACTGTGCGTCCGTCAACTGCAACCGCATGAGAGATACCATAATTGCTATGTGCTACAAAGGGTGCAGACTGTGCTGCTCCCTCGTCCATTGTGACACACAACAAAGCCTGGAGGGGGGGGGGGAGAAAATAGACATGGGTGTGAGGTGACCCGGCGCGGCAGATCTGACCGTTCCCGCACGTACAGCCTCATCCAAGAAATAATCCTTCTATTCGCTCTCCAATACGCTACTGTGCAAATTAAAGAGTCATAGAAAGTCAGCTGTGAATTCCTAGAATGCAGCTTCTTGTAAAACTGTTCACGATCCCCCCCCACCCCCCCCATGTGCAGCGTTTTTAGGATCGTGGCGGACGTGCAATTTTGTAGCAGCAATTAATCGCTGCTACAAATCTCCAGTGATTAATTACCATAGTCGCTAAGAAGCGATTTGTTGCTGCTACAAGTTCAACAAGTTCTACATCATTAGCTCTGCTACAAATTGCTCTCCATTGATTTGTAGTTCAGCCAAAGAGATGAAAGTGTGATTGTTGCTGGTGAGCTTGATGTTGCTCAAGCTCCATAGCAAGGAGCAAAACAGCTGAACAATGGGGTCCCTTGGCAAAATTGTCATTGACCTTAACCATTTGCCCCATGGAAGATTTTACCCACTTCATGACCAGGCAATTTTCTGCTATTCAGCACTGTGCTACTTTAGCTGGTAATTGCATGGTCATGCAATGCTGTACTCAAACCAAATTTTCCCCACAAATACAGTTTTCTTTTGGTGGTATTTGATCACCACTGGATTTTTTATTTTTTATTATATAGTATGGGGGTTATTTACAAAAGGCAAATCCACTTTGCACTACAAGTGCACTGCAAGTGCACTTGGAAGTGCAGTCGCTGTAATTCTAAGGGGTAGATCTGAAATGAGGGGAAGCTCTGCTGATTTTATCATCCAATCATGTGCAAGCTAAAATGCTGTTTTTTATTTTCCTCGCATGTCCCCCTAGGACAGTGATGGCGAACCTATGGCACGCAGAGCCATCTCTGTGGGCACGCGAGAGGGTCCAGATTCACGGCGGGGAGAACACGGCAGCAAGCAGCGGCGAGGTGCAGGAAATTATCTGCACGAGTGAGTGGGAGGCCCACATGCTCCACGTGATAGGCGCCTGACAGCGCGGGAAGGAGAGAAGAGCTTCACTGTTTAATCTTATGGCCGAAGAGGGGAGCAGCATCCCAGGCACCTTCCAGGGCCTGAACTCCTCAAACCTCCTTCAACAGTGAGGCCCGGAAAACAGACTGACTGTGGGCCCCGAAGACGAGGACAGGCGAGAGGCGCAGGCTGTGATCGAGCAGCTGGATGGAAGAGAGCTAGAGGTCTCCCTTTCTCTCAGCTTTCCTCTTTTTCAGTCCCCCCCCTGTGTCCCCCTCTTTCTGCCCCCCTCTCTCTCTGTCCCTTCTCTCTTTCTTTCTCTGTCCCCCTCTCTCTCTCTCTCCCTCTCCTCTCTCTCTCTTTCTCTGTCCTGTCTCTCTCTCTTTCTCCCTGTCCCCTCTCTCTCTTTCTCTGTCCTCTCTCTCTCTCTCTCTCTGTCCCCTCTCTCTCTCTGTATCTCCCCCTCTCTCTCTCTCTGCCCCCTCTCTCTTTCCCCCCCTCTCTCTCTGTCCCCTCTCTCTCTTTCTCTGCCCCCCCCTCTCTCTCTCTCTCTGTCCCCCTCTCTCTCTTTCTCTGTCACCTACCTCTCTCTCTGTCCCCTCTCTCTCTCTGTCCCCCCTCTCTCTCTCTCTCTCTCTCTCTGTCACCTCTCTCTCTCTCTGTCCCCCCTCTCTCTCTCTGTCCCCTATGTCTCTCTGTGTCTCCTCTCTCTGTCCCCCTCTCTCTCTCTTTCTCTGTCACCTTTCTCTCTCTGTCCCCTCTCTCTCTCTCTGTCCCCTCTCTCTCTGTACCCTCTCTCTGTCTGTGTCTCCTCTCTCTCTGTCCCCTCTCCCTCTCTCTGTCCCCCTCTCTCTCTGTATCCTTCTCTCTCTCTCTCTGTGTCCCCTCTCTCTCTCTCTCTGTCCCCCCTCTCTCTCTCTCTCTCTCTCGCTCTCTCTGTCCCCTCTCTTTCTCAGTCCCCCCTCTCTTTCTCTGTCCCCTCTCTCTCTGTGTTCCCTCTCTCTGTGTTCCCTCTCTCTCTCTCTCTGTTCTCTCTCTCTCTCTCTCTCTCTCTCCCCTCTCCTTCTCTCTGCCCCCCCTCTCTCTCTGTCCCCCCTTTCTCTCTGTATCCTCCCTCTCTCTCTCTCTCTCTTTTTCTCTGTCCCCCCTCTCTCTCTCTGTCCCCTCTCTCTCTCTATCTCTGTCCCCTCTCTCTATCTCTGTCCCCTCTCTCTCTATCTCTGTCCCCTCTCTCTCTATCTCTGTCCCCTCTCTCTCTTTCTCTGTCCCCTCTCTCTCTTTCTCTGTCTCTCTGTGTCCCCCCTCTCTTTCTCTCTCTCTGTCCCCTCTCTCTCTCTCTGTCCCCTCTCTCTCTTTCTCTGTCACCTCTCTCTCTCTCTCCCCTCTCTCTCTCTGTCCCCTCTCTTTCTGTGTGTCTCCTCTCTCTCTCTGTGTCCCCTCTCTCTCTCTCTGTCTCCTCTCTCTCTCGCCCCCCCTCTCTCTCTCTCTCCCCTCTCTTTCTCTGTCCCCTCTCTCTTTCCCCCTCTCTCTTTCTCTGTCCCCTCTCTCTCTCCGTCCTCTCTCTCTTTCTCTGTCCCCTCTCTCTCTGTCCCCTCTCTCTCTCTCTCTCTGTGTTCCCTCTCTCTGTCTGTATCCCCCTCTCTCTCCCCTCTCTCTCTCTGTCCCCTGTCTCTCTCTCTGTCCTCTCGCTCTTTCTCTGTCCCCTCTCTCTCTGTATCCTTCTCTCTGTCCTCTCTCTCTTTCTCTGTCCCCTCTCTCTCTCTGTCCCCCTCTCTCTCTCTGTATCCTTCTCTCTCTCTCTCTCTCTCTGTCCCCTCTCTCTCTCTGTCCCCTCTCTCTTTCTCTGTCCCCTCTCTCTCTCTGTCCCCCCTCTCTCTCTCTGTGTTCCCTCTCTCTGTCTGTATCCCCCTCTCTCTCCGCTCTCTCTCTCTCTCTGTCCCCTGTCTCTCTCTCTGTCCTCTCTCTCTTTCTCTGTCCCCTCTCTCTCTCTGTGTCCCCCCCTCTCTCTGTGTCCCCCCCTCTCTCTCTCTGTCCCCCTCTCTCTCTGTATCCTTCTCTCTCTCTCTCTCTGTCCCCTCTCTCTCTCTGTCCCCTCTCTCTGTCCCCTCTCTCTCTCTCTTTCTCTGCCCCCCTCTCTCTCTCTCTCTCTCTCTCTCTCTGTCCCCTCTCTCTCTCTGTCCCCTCTCTCTCTTTCCCTGTCACCTCTCTCTCTCTGTCCCCTCTCTCTCTCTCTGTCCCCTCTCTCTGCCCTCTCTCTCTCTCTCTCTCTTTCTCTGTCCCCTCTCATTTTCTCTGTCCCCTCTCTCTCTCTCTGTCCCCCCTCTCTCTCTGTATCCCCCCTCTCTCTCTCTCTCTCTGTCCCCTCTCTCTCTTTCTCTCTCTCTCTGTCCCCTCTCTCTCTTTCTCTGTCCCCTCTCTCTGTCCCCTCTCGCTCTTTCTCTGTCTCTCTCTCTCTTTCTGTCCCCTCTCTCTCTCTTTCTGTCCCCTCTCTCTCTCTCTCTGTCCCCCCTCTCTCTCTCTGTCCCCCCTCTCTCTCTGTCCCCTCTCGCTCTTTCTCTGTCTCTCTCTCTCTTTCTCTGTCACCTCTCTCTTTCTCTGTCACCTCTCTCTCTCTCTGTCCCCTCTCTTTCTGTGTGTCCCCTCTCTCTCTGTCCCCTCTCTCTCTCTGTGTCCCCTCTCTCTCTCTCTCTCTCTGTCTCCTCTCCCCCCTCCCCCTCTCTCTCTCTGTGTTCCCTCTCTCTCTCTGTCCCCTCTCTCTCTCTCTCTCTCTCTGTGTCCCCCCTCTCTCTCTGTGTCCCCCCTTCTCTCTCTGTGTCCTCCCCCTCTCTCTCTGTCCCCCTCTCTCTCTCGCTCTCTCTCTCTCTTTCTCTCTGTGTCCCCTCCCCCCCTCACACACACACAACCTCTCTCTCTCCCTCGCTTTCTTTTACACACATCCCCTCTCTTTCGCGAATTGCCGTATTGGCACTTTGTCACACAAAACCAACTTATTTATTTCAGTTTGGGCACTCGGGCTCAAAAAGGTTTGCCATCACTGGCCTAGGCCATCTTTATGTAGAGCAGCAATTCTTTTTTTCAGATCCTCAGAGAGTTCTTTGCCATGAGGTGCCATGTTGAACTTCCAGTGACCAGTATGAGAGAGTGAGAGCGATAACACCAAATTTAACACACCTGCTCCCCATTCACACCTGAGACCTTGTAACACTAAACGAGTCACATGACACTGGGGAGGGAAAGATCCTAATTGGGCCCAATTTGGACATTTTCACTTAGGGACGTACTCACTTTTGTTGCCAACGGTTTAGACATTAATGGCTGTGTGTTGAGTTATTTTGAGGGGACAGCAAATTTACACTGTTATACAAGCTGTACACTCACTACTTTACATTGTAGCAAAGTGTCATTTCTTCAGTGTTGTCACATGAAAAAATATAATAAAATATTTACAAAATTGTGAGGGGTGACACTAATGCAGTGAATAATGTTAATAATATACACTGTCACTGTACTAATGACACTGGCAGGGAAGGGGTTAACATCTGGGGCAATCAAAGGGTTAACTGTGTGCCTAACCATGTGTAAAGTGTTCACTGTGTGGTGCTTTTAGGGAAACAAAAACTGGCACATCCCCGCTGTCAGAAGAGAGCTCTGTGTTGTTTACCTACACAGAGCTCTCTCCTGTCACTTACTCTGCTGATCGGCTGGTCCCAGACATAAATCATTGGCCAGGAACTGATGATCGTCATGTGCTGGAGCCAGTGACAGCCCCCAGCCGATAATGCAAATCACGTATTTATACAGTGTGCAGTGGTTAAAGCAGAACTATACTCACCTTCAGTCCAGCAATGATGCATCTCGGGAACTCCCTGCCGCCAACTGACCTCTTTGGGTGGCCAGCTTCCAGGTCTCGATCGCCGGCTGCTTTCATTGACTGGGCCAAGATGACGTCACTCTCGAGCATGTGCGGGAGTTCAGTCAGCTTTGGCATTGCTGCATGAGCTGCACGTGCAAAGCAGCCATTCAATTTATTCTGGTGGCTCACTTCACTTGGGTACTGACCAGTGGCAGCTGGTACTTAATATATTGGGGGGGGGGGTTGGCAAACTAACACCAGACCCCAGATGATGTGTCTTTAGACGAAACGTGTCGGGATGAGCCCTGCTGATGTCATTGCGTTACCCACAAACTTCAGTTTTAAGCGCTTGATCCACTTTCTAAATGTCATGCTATTTTGAACACTTGAAAGATTTGGTCTGACAAGTTGGCTGCTTCTGAAGACCGCTTCTTGGTGACATCTCTTGACCAATTGGATTGCCTTACAACTTGATCTGGAACCCAGACGTGGAGGTCCCATATTTTGGTGGTTGCACCATAAGCCTTGTTGACTCACTGAGCATATGCCCATTTGAGTCCTCCCACTCCGGTAAGCCTCCTCACTAACCGGTAGTGGTTCTATTGTCTGTGTCCTCACCTCAACATTGATGCCACGTGGAATCCCATTTCTAGTTACACACTTTGTTTTCACCGTTTATTTAAAGACTGCTATGTTTATGTTTTAAAACAACTTTTGTATGATGGCACATGGACTTTAGTTTGGGTGTGAATTTCACATCTCATTTTCATTATTATTAGTTTTTATGGTAATTGCACAGTGTACATTAGTTTGTATACATATGTATTTCCATGTTTTGAGCGCTGCACATAATTTCATTTTTTACTAACACCAAACCCCCCACCCCCGCGGGAGACAGCCGCGAATGCCGCGATTGGACCCCTCCTGTGATCGCACCCCCCCTCCCCGCCGTTGATTCCCCTCCCAGGCGAGCAGGAAGTGTGGCCTGAGACACGATTGGCCAGGGAGTTCTAAGACTCCCTGGCCAATCGAGTCTCAGGAACTGTTCCTGATTGGCCGGGAGAAGAATCAGGAAGACAATAGCAATAGCAATTCGCTATTGTCACACAACTGGGTGGGCTCATGGCCCGAGCCCACCCTTTTTTTAAGCCAATTAGCGCCTCAGGGTTTAATCATGTGCTTAAAAAAAAACCCCATTTGGAATGCATCCATCCTGCATCCTGCATGCAGATTAGGGACCGGACGCATGGATTAGGGGCACGGCGCCCCTGCGCCCCGTATGGATGGGTCGCCACTGGTGCTGATGTCTATATTGTCCATCCAAGCCTCGTTTATCAAATGTAGTTGAAAGATGCTACACTCCTTAGCAGCCTATATGCTACAACAAGATAGAAAGCAGCCTTGGCCACCTCTGAAGTGTTTTACCCCATAGGGCTTAGTCATAGAGGTGAGGAACTCCATCAATTCATTGCTGACATGTCACAATATACATCAACAGTAGATTTTTTCTGAAAAGCTCCACCTTTAATCCTTAAAGCACAATCCTTGAGCTCTAGTCTAGTGATGTTGCCTAGTTCGAGATGAAGTCATCAGTCTTCTGCAGGCAAGAGGAAGCAGTAACCCCCCATCCTCTGGACAGACTTCAATATTGTAGCTTTCTAGCGAATCACAAGGTGAGAGGCTGCAGAAGGGGCTGATATGTGTCAACATTTATGTACGCAAGAAGTACAAATGTAACAGGATTTACATGATCGTGTCATCTCTGAGACGGTATCTCAGTCCAGGAAGTAGATGGTGGCCCTGGATGATGCCTGTGTATCCATTACTAACACAGGAGCTGCTTTTAATGGCAGGTTCTCTGTTCTGCCACTACTCTCTTAACAGCTCGATCCCCACTGACACACTTGGTTGTAGACTAAAAGCCATATACATCTGTGTTAAGAATTAGTAAGCTACCACTCTATAATGAGGCAAAGAAACTAGACCACAAGCAATTTGGTGATAGAATAACTAATTGTATTGCGGCAATGCAATTAAACGAGGTATAAATCATGAAACAGATAATTACACAAACTTAAAGGTGCTATAATAGATGAATGGTCAATGGCCCACTAACTGGCACTCCAAGGATTATAGAAAAGTCAAATTGACCTATAATAGGTGAAACAAGAGTCTCTATAATGGCATCAACTAACTTGGAAGAATGAAAAGGGTCCTTGTGCGCATACAACCCCAATTTAGGGTGGGCATATGCTTTTCTAGTGTTGGGGTACCCTTGAAGGTAACTGAAAGTACCTTCTTTTAGTGGGGCCCTTCTTTAGGCGGTGCATATGATCTGTGCGTTTTGGAGTCTGTGTAGAGAATGGCATATAGGCTGCTAAGTAGGAGCAATCTCTATTTGGGTCAACGGTGTGTAGCGAGCATGTAGGTCATATAGTTCAGCTAGTCTGGTCACAATGGCTTGGTGATCAGCAGGTTCCAGAAACCAGGACCAGGATCCTCACACAGGGTGCAGTCTCTCAGCTACGATCCAGGAGACGCAATGACTCTCGCTCTCAAGCTCAGTTTTTTGGGCAATTTTGGCAGACACAGAATGCTGGTCCATCCTCTCTTCCCGATGTAGGTGGACAGGCACAGCAGCAGGGCCGCATGGCTTCCCTTCTTGGCTCTGGTCCCTCAGGCTTAAGGCCTGTACACAAGCGATTGTACGTACGATCTGATCGTTAGTACACAGCTTTCATTTTGAAATTTTCCGAAGGGACAAACACAAAAAATTTTCTCGTACGACACCAGATCATATGATTTTACCAGATCGTATGATTTTTGTCCAAAAATACAATACAAATACATGACATCACTTCCGAATTTTTATTCTGTCATATGAGAATTTTCGTACTGTAGTAACCCATTCGATACAGAGACTAGTGTGCAAAAAAAACGGACGATCTTTCATCCAATAATCTCATTGTGTGTACTGGACTTTAGAGCACAGACGCCAACTACAGGTCCGCACTCTTCTCTCTCCTCATTGGACTTCCTCGATTTGGAACAATTTTGTTTAGGAAAACAGTGAAGCTCTCCATCTCCAGGTGCAGTGACTTGTGGGAACTGAAGTCCACAGCTTGCCAGCCTCCATTAGCAAGTGTGATGCAGCGCCCCTTTAGGAACCTCAATTCCCAGTGTCCTTTGTAGCAGGGAATTTAACACTACACAAAACCATTTCACACTATATAAAACCCGCTCCTGTCACTGCTCACAGCAGGGGAACAGGTAATAACATACGATAGAGGAGAACCAGTGGCAACATAGGATAGAGGAGAACTGCCACCAACGCTCTCAGCCTGCTGCTCTGTACCACAGCTGGTAGAACAGTGGCCAGGGGAGGGGGGCAAGCAGTGTGGAAGGAGCCTGGGGCTGCACCCCGGCTACACCTGAACAATGGTGCTGTCCTTATGGAGAAAAGAAAATAGAGTAAGGCATGGTCAGGAGGAGTACTGTGATCTCTGTAAGAGGTAATAAATGCTTGGAGCAGTGGCGGCCCGTCCACAAGGGCGAAGGGGACCCCCCCCCCAGCCTGCACCATCTGTGTGGCTGTGCACTGTGCAGGGCGCTGGACCAACAGGTCTCTACCAGGTCCATCACCCCCTCACAAGCACATGATCACTGTGCAGGGCACTGGACCAACAGGTCTCTACCAGGTCCATTACCCCCTCACGAGCACATGTCCACATCCTGAGGCCTCAATTGGCTAGTTTCATATTGTCCTCAGGGCACAGAGTACTGCGCCCCGAACTCTTCCACCCTGCCATACCATTGGCATCGGATTTCTGGCTTCCCAGGCCAATCCGGACAGGAAGACCCAGAACCCGGAAAGAAGACTGGGTCAAGACAGAAGCCGTGGCTCCGGGCACCAGGGGAGCTGTGACAGCTGGAGGGCTCCACACATAGGGGTGAGTGTGGACCTGGAGGGGCCCGCACCCCCCCCCCCAAATCCTCCAGCACCAGCTGCCACTGACTTGGAGTATTATACTTAAACACTACTGCACTTAACATAAATTACATCTGATGCTACCTCTACTGTAGGGGCAGCTTGCAATACACCAAGGTTTCTCCATTATCAGCTATACTTGTCAGTAGCTGATTTCATGCCTAAAATAAGATGTAGGAGTTTAAAAAGCTTGGCCTTCAATTTCAGCTGCTCACAAAACAACGTAATTTCTTTTTTAGAGGTTCGGGTTTATATGCGCGAACAAAGCAGATTCAATGATTTGCATTCATCCATTGCAGTCTTGGTGGATGTAACCTTACAGTGACCTCCCGTGGCCTCAGTCACGTTCTTCAATGAGAACGAGACATTCTGATCCTTCATTCTTTCATTGCACATCTGCGCTCTGCAAAATGAATACAGACAGAGCCAATTCCTCCGTCAGCTGCAATCCGGAGACATTCGGCAGGCTTGGAAGTGAATTCTGATCTTGTGTTTTTTTTCGTGACTGTTGCTAGAGATCCGTAGGCGGAAGCGGAATTACAGACATACTCCAAAAATGTAAAAGTGGTTATCAAATATTATTGCCTTTATACTATACTTCAAATGTTTCTTTGTTTTTTTTTTTTTTCTGTAAAGCCAATCTGGTTTCTATGACAGCCTCCAAGTTGCAAGAAAATTGTGATTGTTTTACTTAGGTGAGCTTTAAAGTGATTGTAAACCTCAGACATGAAATATGAGCAAAGCATATCCCTCTACAGTGTATGCTTGTCTCAATCCAGAGCACTAAGTGTAATTTCTGTCTGCTGTCTCCTTCCTCTGCTATCAGCATGAGTCACTTAAGGTGGCGGGGTGAGCTCCAGCACACAGCTTGTAATTGAGAGCCTCAGCTCTGTTCCTGTATGCTCCTCCAATCAGCTTTCACTGAGTGCTGCAGAGGGTAACTTCCTGTCCCCGCCCCCTGCTTTCTGAAATCTTAGACAAGCTGTATAAATCTTTCACTGGATGAAGAAAAGAGAGGGCTGCACATAAACAGGTACAACTTATGTAGGAGGATTTGTTTCATCTCTCTGTATCACCTGAGGCCAGTGACTTGAAGTGACTGGTGAAGTGATTTGGGCTTCAAATCTAAACCAAACTTATATCAAGTAACGTCCCTCCAGACAATTAACAATTTCCACCAGATTGGTGACCACTGACACAATGGTGTTTTTGGCTGTCTGTAAAGGGGGTGATTCTTCAAACTGACCACCAATGTAAGGAGCATTCTTCCCAAAGACCACCAATGTAAGGAGCATTATTCCTACTGATCACCAATGTAGGGAGCATTCTTCCCATTGACCCGCAATGTAAGGGACATTCTTCCCATTGACCCGCAATGTAAGAAACAATCTTCCCACTGACCACCAATGTAAGGAGCATTCTTCTCACTAATCACCAATGTAAGGAACATTCTCCCCTTTGATGACCCATGTAAGGAGCATTCTTCCCACTGATCACCAATGTAAGGAGCATTCTTCCCACTGATCACCAATGTATGGAGCATTCTTCTCACTGATCACCAATGTAAGGAACATTCTCCCCTTTGATGATCCATGTAAGGAGCATTCTTCCCACTGACCACCAATGGAAGTAACATTCTCCCCCTTGATGACCATTGTAAGGGGCATTCTTCCCACTGACTCACAATGTAAGGAATATTCTTTCCACTGACCACCAATGTAAGGAACAATCTCCTCCTTGATATCCAATGTAAGGGACATTCTTCCCACTGACCATCAATGTAGGAAACATTCTTCCCACTGACCCCCAATGTAAGGAACAATGTCCCCCCTGATGACCATTGTAAGGTGCATTCTTCCCACTAACCACCAATGTAAGAAACATTCTTCCCACTGATCACAAATGTAAGGAACATTCTCCCCCATTGATCACCCATGTCTGGAGCATTCTGCCCCTTGATGACCAATGTAAAGAGCATTCTTCCCATTGACCTGCATGTAAGGGACATTCTCCCCCTTGATCACCAATCTAAGGGGCATTCTTTCCACTGACCCCCAATGTAAGGAACATTCTTCCCACTGACCCCCAATGTAAGAGACATTCTTCCCACTGACCACCAATGAAAGTAATATTCTCCCCCTTGATGACCATTGTAAGGGGCATTCTTCTCACTGACCCACAATGAAAGGAATATTCTTTCCACTGACCACCAATGTAAGGAACAATCTCCCCCTTCATATCCAATGTAAGGGACATTCTTCCCACTGATCATCAATGTAGGAAACATTTTTCCCACTGACCCCCAATGTAAGGAACCATCTCCCCCTTGATGACCAATTTAAGGGACATTCTTCCCACTGATCACCAATGTAAGGAAAATTCTCCCCCTTGATCACCAATGTAAGGAACATTCTTCTCACTGACCACAAATGTAAAAAGCTCTTCTCTAATTGGTCACCAATATAAAGGAACGTTACAGTTTTCACTGTCTGTGTTTCTTTTTTGGCCATTATTATCACTTCATTCTTATTACTGAAAACAGTGTTGCCCTAAAGAACATCTCTTTTATTTATTCTTCTGTATCAAGTTACTGTCCACACTAATATACTGTGAGCTGTAGAAATAATACAACCTAATAACATAATATTATTTGAAGGGTTCTTCTGTGTTAAAAAGGTTGAGAAGGCATTCCATTACTATGGAAACAGATTCATCCTCCAACCCAACAATTATGGTTTGCATAGATAAGTGATATTTTTTCAGATGGAAGACTTGACCTCTGCATTAAAGACTACAGAAGAGAAATTCAGATCCACATGGATGTCATGTATGTACGACCTCATCTTCCTGTATGAATAAATGCCAAACTTTTTGCAGTTCTGCTCAGCCTGTCTCATTATTCGGGAACTCATCACACTTCATAGTAGCAACTTGACATCAGTGTTTTCCAACACAACTTTCTGGGTCACCTGGCTGTTTCCTGAAAAGTTACATTGTAACGATGAATAAGATACAAACCCATCTAGTTCAACTGATAAAAAAAATTGAATACAACCATATACATAGAAACATAGAAGAGTGACAGCAAAAAAAAAAAATCATATAGTCCATCAAGTTTGCCCCATTTCCTGGGAGGAAGACCTGTCCCAACACTGGAAACTAGACACTTGGCACAGGCATTTCTCCCAATCTTACAAAGGCATCCTCAATTCCCGCCTCATGGAAGCTAGTGTAAAAGTGCTAACTAGATGGTACCTAGTCCCTTCGAAGCTGGCCAAAATATTTCCATCGGTATCACCCCTCTGTTTTCGGGGATGTGACCAAAGAGGTGATATGCTCCATATTTGGTGGACATGCCCCAGAATACGTCAGTTCTGGTGCAAGATCTTCTCATGGATCAGCAAAATCACCACAATCTCTGTCCAGTTGTCCCCCCTCATAGCGCTTCTCAACTTCCCAGTGAAGGAGGCCTCCAAGAATACACAACGCCTCATTTACTTTATCATCCTAGGAGCCAGGCTTACACTGGCCAAAGCCTGGAAACAACCATCTATCTCAACACTCCCAGCAAAAAGAACGATCTCCTGGATTATGAACCAAGAATAATCCTGGCAAGTGTAATCCTGGATCGCTCGGACAAATTCAAACAAACAAATAGATTAGCATCAGGGGCATACTGACCATTGAGCCACTCGGGCACTGCCCGAGGGCCCTGGGCCACTAGGGGGCCCCATCAGGGTTGCCAGCCTCAGTAAAAGCAGGGACAGTATCTGTCTCTGAAATGTCCCTTACCGACATCCCTTTGGTCTAAAAATCCAGAGATTATAGCTGCCCCACCTCTCCAGTACCTTCTCAGCCAATAGAAACATGTCTGTGTATACTGGGTGTACATGTATGTGTATACTGTGTGATTGTATGCTGTGTGTGTGTATACTGTGTGGCCCCATAATCTCTGATTGCCTGGGGGCCCCATAATTTCCTATTGCCTGGGGGCCCCATGAGTTGTCAGTCCGCCCCTGATTAGCAGACAGCTAAACTATTTAGAGGCAAGCTCTGCATGTGTGGGGAGGTGGTGTGTGCTTTTCCTCCAATCAGCTGTCTCACAGTGTCTAGCAAGAATCCACACCCACAAGTGAATCAGGAAAAAAAAATTATAAAGATAAAGACAGCAGATATACATGTAAAACTTATGTAGGGAGATTTGTTTCATCTCTGTGTATCATCTGAGGCTGTTCATTTCACTGGGTATATGTGACAGTTTACATCCACTTTAAGTGACTTTGAACATGGCATGGTTGTTGGTGCCAGACGGGCTGGTCTGAGTATTTCACTGCTGATCTACTGGGATCTTCACACACAACCATCTCTCGGGTTTATAGAGAATGGTCCGAAAAAGAGAAAATATCCAGTGAGCGGCAGCTGTGTGGAGGAAAATGCCTTGTTGATGTCAGAGGGCAGAGGGGAATAGGCAGACTGGTTGGAGATGATAGAAAGGCAACAGTAACTCAAATAACCACTCGTTACAACCAAGGTATGCAGAATAGCATCTCTGAATGCACAACACATCAAACCTTGAAGCAGATGGGCTACAGCAGCAGAAGACCACACCGGGTGCCACTCCTGTCAGCTAAGAACAGGAAACTGAGGCTGTAATTCACACGGGTTCACCAAGATTGGACAATAGAAGATTGGAAAAATGTTGTCTGGTCTGATGAGTCTCGATTTCAGCTGCGACATTCAGATGGTAGGGTCAGAATTTGGTGTACATGAAAGCATGGATCCATCCTGCCTTGTATTAATGGTTCAGGCTTGTGGTGGTGGTTTAGAATAAAATAATGTTCTTGGCACACTTTGGGCCCCTTAGTACCAATTGAGCATCGTTTAAACACCACGGCCTACCTGAGTATTGTTGCTGACCATGTCCATCCCTTTATGACTACAGTGTCCCCATCTTCTGATGGCTCCTTCCAGCAGGATAATACACCATGTCACAAAGCTCCAATCATCTCACCACTGGACAATGAGGTCACTGTACTCCAATGGTCTCCACACTCACCACATCTCATCCAATAGAGCACCTTTGAGATGTGGTGGAACGGGAGATTCGCATCATGGATGTGCAGCCGACAGATCTGCAGCAATTGTGTGGTGTTATCATGTCACTATGGAGCAAAATCTCTGAGGAATGTTTCCAACACCTTGGTGAATCTATACCATGAAGAATGAAGGCAGAAGGGGGCCCAACCCGGTACTAGCAAGGTGTACCTAAGAAAGTGGCCGGTGAGTGTATATACCCTATACTGTATACTGGATATAATTCGGCTAACTTAACTGCTTTGTTTTTTATTTTTCATTCACGAAAGTTTATTTTTTCCAAGAAAATTGTGTTTGAAAAACAGCTGCGCAAATACAGTGTGACATAAAATATTACCGCCATTTTATTCTCTAGGATCTCTGCTAAAAAATATATTTATAATTTTTGGAGGTTCTAGGTAATTTTCTAGCAAAAAATACAGATTTTAACTTGTAAGCAGCAAGTGTCAGAAAAAGGTTATGCCCCATACACAAGCGGAAATTCCACCAGCAAAAGTCCGATGTGAGCTTTTGGTCGGAAAATGCGACCGTGTGTATACTCCATCGGACTTTTGCTGCCAGAATTCCAGCCAGCAAAAGACTGAGAGCAGGTTCTCTATTTTTCGGTCGGGAAAAAGTTCCTATCCGAAAATGCGTTCGTCTGTATGCAATTCGGACGCAAAAAAAAACACGCATGCTCGGAAACAATTCGACGCATGTTTGGAAGCATTGAACTTAACTTTCTCTGCTCATCATAGTGTTGTACATCACTGTGTTCTTGACGGTCGAAAGTTCAGAGAACTTTTGTGTGACCGTGTGTATGCAAGGCAAGCTTGAGCGGAATTCCGTCGAAAAAACCGTCCAAGATTTTTCCGATAGAAATTGCGCTCGTGTGTACGGGGCATAAGGTTCCGAGGGGTTAAAGCAGTATTCCAAACTCAAAACCAAAAATGTATTAGACATGTGCAATTCGTTTCGTTCCAAAATTCCCTTTTTTAACAAATTTTTGACAAATTTTAGAATTTTCGGGTTTTTGGATTTTTGAATTTACGAATATTCTAATTTACGAATATTTGGAAAAATTTGTTAAACGGGTTTTCGTTAATTTGCATATTTCCGAATTAACGAAAACCTGTTTAACACATTTTTTCAAATATTCATAAATTCGAATATTCGTAAATCCATAAATTTGTAAATTCTAAAATTCTAAAATCTGAAGTAATAATTAACTAATAATAATAACTATTACTAACTATCAAATTATAGGTATTGGAATTTCCTTTCAAATTTGGCTGTTATTGAATGTAACAAATACAAATTTATCCGGAGTTACGAATTATCCAAAATAACGAATGCCGCATCTAGACGAATGGAACGTAACAAATTAATAATAAATAATAATAATAAAAAGTTTTTATTAATTTGTTCCGTTCCATTTGTTTAGATGTGGCATTTGTTATTTTGGATAATTCGTAACCTCAGATAAATTTGTATTCGTTACGTTCATGAACAGCCAAATTTGAAAGGAAATTACAATACCTATAATTTAATTGTTATTATTATTAGTTAGTTATTACTTCAGATTTTCAAATTTTCGGGTTTTCAGATTTTCGAATTTACGAATTTATGGATTTACGAATATTTGGAAAAATCCTCTAAACAGGTTTTCCTTAATTTAAAAATATCCACATTTTCGAATTCTCTGATTTTCTTTCTTATTTTCGGATTTTCAAATCTTCGAATTTACGAATTTTCGAATTTACAAATTTACGAACGATCATAACGATTGACCCGAAAAACAAAAATAGAACAAATTTTCTGGCAGTGCACATGTCTAAAATGTATTATATTGCAGCTTACCAATCATTAGATGCAGTGACTGCATTCGTTTTCTATTTTTTTGTAGCCTTTTTTTCCCTCTGCTTTCACCTGGTGATCTGGCCAGTAACACACCTCCTCTATTATAGGGCGTACACACGGTCGGACATTCCGACAACAAAATCCTAGGATTTTTTCCGACGGATGTTGGCTCAAACTTGTTTTGTCTACACACGGTCGCACAAAGTTGTCGGAAAATCCGATCGTTCTGAACGCGGTGACGTAAAACACGTACGTCGGGACTATAAACGGGGCAGTGGCCAATAGCTTTCGTCTCTTAATTTATTCTGAGCATGCGTGGCACTTTGTCCGTCGGATTTGTGTACACACGATCGGAATTTCCGACAACGGATTTTGTTGTCGGAAAATTTTATCTCCTGCTCTCAAACTTTGTGTGTCGGAAAATCCGATGGAAAATGTCCGATGGAGCCTACACACGGTCGGAATTTCCAACAACACGCTCCGATCGGACATTTTCCATCGGAAAATCCTACCGTGTGTACGCCCCATAAGAGTTCACCCCGCTCTGGATGAAGGTGCACAGGGGGCAACTTTGGACAACAGCATTCTCTGTTGGGGGGGGGGGAGTGTTAGATGTACTAGCAGATTTAAATACACTACCAAATTGAAGCCAATCCTCAGCTAATACTTTATAAGCTGTTACAGCAAACCGTTTTTTTTTTTTACCTTTTGGGATAAAGGTTTATATATAAATTTAAAAAAACGCTGATCTTTGGAAGCACCTCTGCCAGTATTTATTGATTTGTCCCATCCATGTAAACTGATACATTCTGCTGGAGAGCTTGTGCTTTTGAAAAACAACAGACTTGCTGGCTGCATCACCAGATGGAAATAGAATAAGGAAAGTCTAAAAAAAAGAAAACTAATGCAGCCATCGCATCTAAGAATTGGTAAGCTGCAATATAATAAATGTTTGCTTTTGGGTTTAATATCAATTTAACTCATAACTGGCCTTTTTTTTTTTTTTTTTTGCACGGCGTCCCCTTTCCATTCTGAACCCATTTATTCATGCAGCAAGCCCACTTTGAACTGACAGCTTTGACAGTTGCAGCGCGGACAGAGAGATGGCGGACGATTTTTTTTTTTTTTTGGCACATCTGATGAAACATTTCCCTCTAAGCCGTTGGCTTTAGCGTTCTAATCTGACCACATACATTCGGGTCCGATCGTTTGATTTCCACTTCCAACTGAAATGTACATCCGCTTATCTACAGATGTCACCGGATCCGGCCTTGAGTAGCCTGTTAGACCCGAGAAAATCGGATAAAAGAATGAATTTAAAATTAAAAGTAAATCAAGAATTTGCATTTTTTTTCTTTTATCCTTCTAAAATAAAAGATAAAATTTGGATTCACACCTCTGCCAGACAGCGCAACCAAGAGGGTGACACCAGAGAACATATTGGTGTCACCACCCTGCTCACTGATTGGACAATGAAGGAGGAGAAATGCACATGTGCTTGCAACAGAACCTGATTGGCCCCGAGTGTTTCTACTCCCTCTACCAGCGCTGCTGTGCCAGGAAGCTGATACCAACAGATTCAGGTTCTTTTGCTAAATGAAGGTAAAATATATTTAACTGTTTTCAAAGTGCATTTAAAGCACAAAACGTTTATTGTAATACATTCCTCTATGGAAGAGATCTGCAAACTTTCTAAACAAAGGGCCATTTTACTGTCCTTCAGGCTTTAGGGGGGCTGGATGGTGGTCATCGGGAGTAGAAAATGTCCCAGCATCAGTTGGAATTGTGCCCCATCATATGTGTCATTAAGTTGAATTGTGCCCCATCTTTGGTGTCACTGGGTCCCATTGTTGGTGTCATTGGGAGGAACTGTGCCCCCATCGTTGGTGTCATTGGTTGGTGTCATTGGTAGGTATTGTGCCCCATTGTTGATGTTATTGGGAGGAATTGTGCCCCATTGTTGGTGTTATTGAGAGGAATTGTCCCCCATCATTGATGTCATTGTGCCCCATTGTTGGTATCATTGGGAGATACTATGCCCCATCGTTCGTGTCATTGGTAGGAACTGTGCCCCATCCTTTTTTTGTCATTGGGAGGAATTGTGCCCCAATATTGGTGTCATTGGTAGGAATTGTGCCCCATCCTTTGTGTCATTAATAGGAACTGTGCCACATCATTGGTGTCATTGGTAGGAATAGTGCTCCATCATTGGTGTCATTGGTAGGAATTGTGCCCCATCATTGGTGTCATTGGTAGGAATTGTGCCCCAAAATTGGTGTCATTGGGAGGAATTTTGCCCCATCATTGGTGTCATTGGTAGGAATTGTGCCCCATCATTGGTGTCATTAGTAGGAATTGTGCCCCATCATTGGTGTAATTGGGAGGAATTGTGCCCCATCATTGGTGTCATTGGGAGGAATTGTGCCCCATCATTGGTGTCATTGGTAGGAATTGTGCCCCATAATTGGTGTCATTGGTAGTAATTGTGCCCCATCATTGATGTCATTGGTAGGAATTGTGCCCCATCATTGGTGACATTGGTAGGAATTGTGCCCCATCATTGGTGACATTGGTAGGAATTGTGCCCCATCATTGTTGTCATTGGTAGGAATTGTGCCCCATCATTGGTGTCAGTGGTAGGAATTGTGCCCCATCATTGGTGTCACTGCGCCCCATTGTTGCTATCATTGGGAGATACTATGCCCCATTGTTGGTGTCATTGGTAGGAATTGTGCCCCATCGTTCGGGGCATTGGTAGGAACTGTGCCCCATAATTTTTTTGTCATTGGGAGGAATTGTGCCCCATCGCTTGTGTCGTTGGTAGGAATAGTGCTCCATCATTGGTGTCATTGGTAGAAATTGTGCCCCATCATTGATGTCATTGTGCCCCATTGTTGACATCATTGGGAGGAACTGTACCCCATCGTTGGTGTCATTGGGAGGAATTGTGCCCCTTGTTGGTGTCAGTGAAGAAAATAGTGCCCCAAGGGCTGGATAAAAGCAAGCAAAGCAGTTTGGTGGCCACTGCTCTATAGCCACAGATGATTTAAATACACTTTGTGTGCACCAAATGCCTCTGCAAACCCGGATATTACCTTAGAAAAAGTAGTAGTGACATTGTCACTGTGATGTACATAGGCTGGGAAAAGATCAAAGCAGTGGGAGGGGCCCAGTAGACTCCACCCACCACAGGCTGCCTTCAGAAAACTACAGGAGGGGGCGGAGACAAGACCAGTCCACCTGCACAAGGACAGAGAGCAGCAGTAAGCGGTCTTTATTACAGGAAGCTCCTGCACAGAGAAGAAAGAGAGGCATGGAGGGGCTTCTAGATGACATTCTCACTGCCCATATAGCTAGATAGATCAAAGATTGTTTAAAATCTAGTCAACTTTTCCAAGTCCTATAACATTTTGATTCCAAATCTTTTTGTATGTATATTAGTTCTTCCATTAATCTAATTCTGTCTACTTCCCTGAACCAATCCTTTATTATCGGTATTTTCTTTGATTTCCATTGCTTTCGGGATTAATGCTTTTGTTGCGTTTAACAGGAATGGGGTAATTGCTGCTCTATAATTTTTCCTAGAGTCACCTGCTGCATGGAACAGGCACTGCCAGGGGTCTTGCCCGATTTCAACCTTACTTATCTTCTTAACCACTTCAACCCCGGAAGGATTTGCCCCCTACCTGACCGGGTCATTTTTTGCGATACGGCACTGCGTCCTTTTAACTGACAATTGCGCGGTTGTGCGACATTGCACCCAAACAAAATTTATGTCCTTTTTTTCCCCACAAATAGAGATTTCTATAAACAAAAAAAGAGCGACAAAAAAAACACAACATTTTGTACTTTTTGCTATAATATCCCCAATTAAAAAAAAAAAAAAAATGTTTCCTCAGTTTAGGCCGATATGTATTCTTCTACATATTTTTGGTAAAAAAAAAAATCGCAATAAGCGTATATTGATTGGTTTGTGCAAAGGTTATAGCGTCTACCAAATAGGGGATAGATTTATGTCATTTTTATTATTCATTTTTTTTTTTTTACTAGTAATGGCGGTGGTCTGCGATTTTTATTGGGACTGCGATATTTCGGCGGACACTTTTGACACTTTTTTGGGACCAATGGCATTTATACAGCGATCAGAGCTTAAAATAGCCACTGATTACTGTATAAATGTCACTGGCAGGGAAGGGGTTAACACTAGGGGGCGATCAAGGGGTTAACTGTGTTCCCTGGGTGTGTTCTAACTGTGGGGGGATGGGACTGCTTAGGGAGAGGAGACTGATCGGTGTTCCTATATACTAGGAACACACAATCTGTCTCCTCACCCCTGACAGTGGATCATCTGTGTGTTTACACACACAGATCCTCGTTCTGGCTCTGTCAGGAGTGATCGCGTGTGCCCGGTGGACATTGCGGCCGCCGGGATCGTGCATCGACTCCTCAGCACCGCGATGGGAGCACACCCCCTATACCCCTTAAAGCAGCCGCCATACAGCTACGGCGATTCGCGCAGGGGAGCCATTCTGCGCGGGCGGTCAGCAAGCGGGTAATTAAGTGCAATACTTCATCCCAATGGGGCTGAATCAAGGGGCATTGCCACCATATATGGGCATGGGTTCCCAATTCCCCGCATTCCCTCCAACACAGAGGTGATGCCTCAGAACTGATTTTATACAATTTTGATGGAGCATAATACCACTTAGTAATTTGTAATTCATTTCTTTTGTCGTTGTGTCCGTAGAAGTGGAATGTATATAATCAATAACTTTACGTTTCAATTTTTCTGATAAGGGCTGGTTCAATTCCATTTCCCAACTTTCCAAAAGATACAAGTTCTAAAGTTGGGTGGAACTCCGCTTTAATGTTCTTCCCGGCAAGCCCGGGAACCAATCAGACGGTTCGTGCGGCTGGCCATAGAGGTGAACAGAGACCAGATCATCTCCGATCACCTCTATGATCTAGGAGGACCGGAGCGACGTCATGACATCACTTCCAGACTAAAGCGAAGAAAACTTTTTTTTTTTTTAAAGCAAAAGATATTTTTTTTGTATTTTATCTTTTGCTTTCAAAGGTACAGGAGAAATTTGGGGTCTCATAGACCCCAGATCTCTTCATTTAGAGGACCTGTCACCCCTTATTTTTATTATAACGCATGTTTACATTCCTTGTAATAGGAATAAAAGTGATTAAAAAAAAAAATAAAACATGAAAGGAACAGTGTAAAAAAAAAGAAAATAAATAAGAGAAAAAAAGAATGTGCACAATTTAACATGTTAGTCACCCATTTACTCAGCATAACATCATCTTTTATATTTTACCAAAAAAATGGGTTATATATTGTATTATTTTTTGCATTAAAATGTATTAAAGTGTATTTATTCCCCAAAAAATTGTGTTTGAAATACCGTGTGACATAAAAATACTGCAACGGTCGCCCCCTTTTAATTCTCTACGGTCTCTGATAAAAAAAATATATACAGTATCTCACAAAAGTGAGTACACCCCTCACATTTTTGTAAATATTTTATTACATCTTTTCATGTGACAACACTGAAGAAATTACACTTTGCTACAATGTAAAGTAGTGAGTGTACAGCTTGTATAACAGTGTAAATTTTCTGTCCCCTCAAAATCACTCAACACACAGCCATTAATGTCTAAACCGCTGGCAACAAAAGTGAGTACACCCCTAAGTGAAAATGTCCAAATTGGACCCAATTAACTATTTTCCCTCCCCGGCGTCATGTGGCTCGTTAGTGTTACAAGGTCTCAGGTGTGAATGGGGAGCAGGTGTGTTAAATTTGGTGTCCTTCATACTGGTCACTGGAAGTTCAACATGGCACCTCATGGCAAAGAACTCTCTGAGGATCTGAAAAAAAAGAATTGTTGCTCTAGTTAAAGATGGCCTAGGCCAGGAGTCTCAAACTGGAGGCCCTCCGGCTGTTGAGAAACTACAAGTCCCATGAGGCCTTGCAAGGTTGAAAGTTACAAGCATGACTCCTTCAGGCAAAGGCATGATGGGACTTGTAGTTCCGCAGCAGCTGGAGGGCCACCAGTTTGAGACCCCTGGCCTAGGCTATAAGAAGATTGCCAAGACCCTGAAACTGAGCTGCAGCACGGTGGTCAAGACCATACAGAGGTTTAACAGGACAGGATCCACTCAGAACAGGCCTCGCCATGGTCGATCAAAGAAGTTGAGTGCACGTCCTCAGCGTCATATCCAGAGGTTATCTTTGGGAAATAGACGTATGAGTGCTGCCAGCATTGCTGCAGAGGTTGAAGGGGTGGGGGGTCAGCCTGTCAGTGTTCAGACCATACGCCGCACACTGCATCAAATTGGTCTGCATGGCTATCATCCCAGAAGGAAGCCTCTTCTAAAGATGATGCACAAGAAACCCGGCAAACAGTTTGCTGAAGACAAGCAGACTAAGGACATAGATTACTGGAACCATGTTCTGTGGTCTGATGAGACCAAGATAAACTTATTTGGTTGAGATGGTGTCAAGCGTGTGTGATGGCAACCAGGTGAGAAGTACAAAGACAAGTGTGTCTTGCCTACAGTCAAGCATGGTGGTGGGAGTGTCATGGTCTGGGGCTGCGTGAGTGCTGCCGGCACTGGGGAACTACAGTACATTGAGGGAACCATGAATGTCAACATGTACTGTGACATACTGAAGCAGGGCATGATCCCCTCCCTTCAGAGACTGGGCCACAGGGGAGTATTCCAACATGATAATGACCCCAAACTCACCTCCAAGATGACCACTGCTTTGCTAAAGAAGCTGAGAGTAAAGGTGATGGACTGGCCAAGCATGTCTCCAGACCTAAACCCTATTGAGCATCTGTGGGGCATCCTCAAACAGAAGGTGGAGAAGCGCAAGGTCTCCAACATCCACCAGCTCCATGATGTCGAGTGGAAGAGGACTCCAGTGGCAAACTGTGAAGCTCTGGTGAACTCCATGCCCAAGAGAGTTAAGGCAGTGCTGGAAAATAATGGTGGCCACACAAAATATGGACACTTTGGGCCCAATTCAGACATTTTCACTTAGGGGTGTACTAACTTTTGTTGGCAGCGGTTTAGACATTAATGGCTGTGTATTGAGTTATTTTGAGGGGACATCAAATTTACACTGTTATACAAGCTGTACACTCACTAATTTACATTGTAGCAAAGTGTCATTTCTTCAGTGTTGTCACATGAAAAGATAGAAGAAAATATTTACAAAAATGTGAGGGGTGTACTCATTTTTGTGAGATACTGTATATTGTTTGGGGGTTCTAAGTAATTTTCTAGCAAATTTTTACTTGTAACCAAAAGGTGCCAGAAAAAGCCTGGTCCCCCCCTCATCAGGACCTGGTACCGTGTGTACTGGACGGATATAATTGGAGGGTAATTAGTATGTTCTTTGCAGATGTCGGCTTCATCTTGTATGGTAAGTTCTTGTTATTCTCCCAATATATAGAAGGTGTTTCCAGTGCTAATATCATTATCATGGTATTCCACCCCTTCAGCACTAAATATAAACTGACTTAATAGGGACGGCGTGGTATGTACACGATGTGATATGCACATGTACAATTATCTTTACTGGAGATTGGAACAGAAGGGTGTTGAGAGGTTCACACCCAGCATACGGGTGTGTCTGTGGAATCATTCTGGATGGCGTTATGGTTCAGTTAATTTCTTACTATCCAACACAGAAGATAATATTATTACTAAAGGAGATCTGAAAGCACACATTTAACCACTTGAAGACCAAGCCTTTTCCTTTTGTTTACAGGTTTAAATTAGTATTTTTGCAAGAAAATTACTTAGAACCCCCAAACATGATATATATTTTTTAGCAGAGAGCCTAGAGAAAAAAAATGGGGATTGTTGCAATATTTTATGTCACACTGTATTTGCGCAGCCGTCTTTTGAACGCAATTTAAAAAAAAAAAATACACTTATTTACAAGTGTATTTATACACTTGTATATTGTGAAAGATGATGTTACGCCGAATAAATAGATACCCAACATTTAAAATTGCAAAACTTGTGGAATGGCGACAAACTACTGTACTTAAAAATCTCTATAGGAGACGCTTTAAATTTTAATACAGGTTACCAGTTTAGAGTTACAGAGGAGGTCTAGTGCTAGAAATATTGCTCTTGCTCTAACAATCACGGCAATACCTCACATGTGGTTTGAACACCATTTACATACGTGGGCGCAATTACGCGTGCGTTCGCTTCAGGGATGGGGGCGCTTAAAAAATGTTTTTTTCTTATTTATTTTTACTTTACTATTTTTTAAACCGTTCCTTTATTTTTGTTTTGATCACTTTTTTTCCTATTACAAGGAATGTAAACATCCCCTGTAATAAAAATAAGCATGACAGGGCCTCTTTATTGTACAGTAGTTTTTACTTCTATTATTTATTATTTTTTACAATAATATTTTTTTATTATTTTTTTATCATTTTTTAGGCGCCCCATTTGGTGAAATATCAAAGGTCTAAACAGACCCCTGATATCTCACTTTTGAGACAGAGAAAGGGACTGAAGACAGAGCTTCCCGTTCATTCACAAACAGAAGCATAGTAAACATAGCTTCAGTTAAGAATGAACACAGGAGCGATCGGTACAGATCACTCGTCTTCCTCAGGGGAATCTGCCACGTGTCATCACATGTAGGGGAGGGGCCAGGACGGTGGAGGAGACAGTCTCATGCTTGTCTGAGCAGACTACTGACACACATAGGATTTGAAGCTACCCGGAATAGGATTTTTACTACCTTATGTATTTTATAGTCTGGTGCAGCTGTGCACAGGCACTTGATTCACCTTCACATGAGGTTGTTTTTAACCGCTTCCTGTCCGGCCTATAGCAAAATGACGACCGGGCGATGGTTCAGTTATCCTGATTGGGCGTCATATGACGTCCTTCAGGATAACAGCCGCCGCGTGCCCTGTGTGTGCACCGATCTTGGTAAAGAGCCTCCGTCAGAGGCTTATTACCACTTGATCAGCCATGTTCAATCACGGCTGATCGCGATGTAAACAGGAAAAGCCGTTGATCGGCTTTTCCTCACTCGCATCTGACAGATGCGAGTAGAGGAGAGCCGATCGGCGGCTCTCCTTATGGGGGGGTCTGCGCTGATTCTTTATCAGTGCAGCCCCCCCGCTGATGCCCACACTGGACCACCAGGGAAGCGCCAGGACCACCAGGGAAGGGGGCAACATGTGGATGGACAAGTATGTACCCCATGGCCATCCACATGTGCAAAAAAATGCCCAATCTGTGCCAATCAGCGCCCACAAATGGGCACTGACTGGCACCATTATGTAACAAATGACATCAGTAATGCCCAGCAATGCCACTCATCAGTGCCACCTATCAGTGCCCATTAGTGCCCATCCGTGCCCCCTATCAGTGCCACCCATAAGTACCCATCAGTGCCGCCTACGAGTGCCCATCAGTGCAACCTATGAGTGCCACTTACCTGCGCCCATCAGTGCCACCTATGAGTGCCCATCAGTGCTGCCTATCAGTGCCCATCATCAGTGCCTGTCAGTGCCACCTCATCAGTGCCACCTCATTGGTGCCACCTCATCGGTGCCCATCAGTGCCGCCTTATCAGTGCCCGTTATTGAAGAAGAAAACATACTTATTTACAAAACATTTTAACAGAAACAAAGAAAAACTTGTTTCTTTTCAAAATTTTCAGCCTTTTTTTATTTGTTGCGCAAAAAATAAAAATCGCAGAGGTGATCAAATACCACCAAAAGAAAGCTCTATTTGTGGGAACAAAATGATAAAAAAATTGTTTGGGTACAGTTGTTGTATGACCGCGCAATTGTCATTTAAATTGCTACAGCGCTGAAAATTGGCCTGGGCAGGAAGGTGTCTAAGTGCCTGGTATTGAAGTGGTTAACCACACCTGATGCCAATTGTAGCTTAGGGCTTTTTTAGGGTAGCTCGCAGGATTTTTTATTTATACAGATCACTCGCTGTATTCATTCAGAAAAGGAAGGGACCAGTAAATATTTCATTTATGACCAGGTACACCCGGCACACTCTGTGCGCACGTCTATGACAATTGCTGACTTGGCAAATATTGGTCAAAATTTAGTTCAATTTCAGAGTGAATGGACCTTCCCGGACAAAAACCATATTCACTGTTAGAAATACATTTGTTCGAAAAAAAAATTCCATCCTGCTCCTTCAAATTTTCAAAAATGATTGTCAGTTTGGCCACACCAACCAATTCTTTTGCTGATTCTGCTACTGGTGAAACCCCATCAGTGTTACCTCAGCCTAGAGAACAGCAAATCTTCAGGCGTACAAAGCAATAAGCCCTGCCTGCACATGTGATCTGTTAATACACCTATTATGTAATACTAATAACAATAATACTATTATGTAGCTAATTTCTCCCCAGGGGAGTAGAGCACTTTGGAGAATCTGGTAAAGTAATATCATACTGTAATGGCTAATGTACACCGCAGGCTTCAATTAAAACATGTTCTTCAGTGAGCTTCTGGGACTGCAGCAGGGAGTGAATGCTGGAGAAGTGCCCACACTCCAAAGAAACAAGAAGATTAAACAATAAAAAACCTTATACATTTATATTGAAGGCATACTCCTCCTCTCTGAGTGTCTTTTCATGTTGCTCCATGTCTTGGGTGTAGCATGAAACATGGTCACATTCCTCAAGCCACTTACCTGAATTGCAGGGTGCTCCTTCCTGGGGCATCCTGTTTTTTATTTATTTATTTTTTATGTAGTATGGCCATGCCTGTCTCCATGTATCATCCATTCACAGATCCATTCACAGGGATCTGCAAATAGGAAGATTATGAGGGCCACTTGCTACCACAGCAGAAGGACTCACAGACTGCGCCAAGTGCTCTGACATCACCGCATGTGTGGTCCTTGGCTTCTCCCTACAGTCCCGTAATAGAAGGTTCAAACCCCCATACAGAATTGGGGCTGAGGGTTAACAATGCAGGAGCCTGGGCATTGCAATGATGATGGCTTATTTCTTTATTTTATTATTGTGACTATTTCTGCACTGAAATCTTAAGCAGTGTTGTCAGCTCTGCCGAGTTCTCCTCTGTGGGCTATGTGATGAAAAGCTAAAGCGACCCCCCCCCCCCCCCAACCTTTCTCAGCCCTCCTCAACCAGGATTCTTCCAGAGGTTGCCAAGAGTTCCTTGAGAAAAGAGCACTGGTAGATAGGGAGTAATAAAACCATTTTCTACTAGAACCTACACTGACTGCCAATTTAAGGATTCACTTCTACACTGATCACCACTCCACAGGTTACTTCAACACCAACCACCACTGCATGTGTCACTTCAACACCAACCACCACTGTATGGGGACTACCACTGTATGGGTCACTTCCACACCAACCATCACTGTATGGGTCACTTTAACACCAACCACCACTGCATGACTTCTACACCAACCACCACTGTATGGGTCACGTCCACACCCACCACTGTATGGGTCATGTCCACACCAACCACCACTGTGTGGGTCACTTCCACATGAACCATCACTGTATGGGTCACTTCTACTCCGACTACCACTGTATTGGTCACTTCTACACCGACCACCACTGTATGAATAACTTCTACCCCGAGCACCACTGTATGGGTCACTTCTACACCGACCACCACTGTATGGGTCACTTCCACACCAACCACCACTGTATGGGTCTCTTCCACACCGACTACCAATGTATGGGTCACTTCCACACCAACCACCACTGTATGGGTCACTCCCACACCAACCACAACTGTATGGGTAACTTCCACACCAACCACCACTGTATGGGTCATGTCTACACCATCCACCACTGTATGTGTCACTTCTACACCAACCACCACTGTATGGGTTACTTCTACACCAACCACCACTGTATGGGTCACTTCTACACCGACCACCACTGTATGGGGGAAAGGTCACTTCTACACAAACCACCACTGTACGGGTCACTTCTACACCGAACACCATTGTAAGGGTCAATTTTATGCCAACTACTGCTGTAAGGGTCACTTTTACACTGACCATCAATGTACGGGTCACTTCTACACTGACCACCACTGTATGGCTAACTATTGCAAGGACCACCTCTGTACGGGTCACTTCTACACTGACCATCGCTGCATGGGTCACTACTACACCAACCATCACTCTATAGGTCACGTCTACGCCGAACACCACTGTATGGGTTACTTCCACACCAACTACCACTGTATAGGTCACTTCTACACTAATTGCAACTGTACGGGTCACTTCTACACTGACCACTACTGTAATGCCGCGTACACACGATCGCACATTCCGACAACAAAATCCATGGATTTTTTCCGACGGATGTCGGCTCAAACTTGTCTTGCATACACACGGTCACACAAATCTTGTCGGAAATTCAGAACGTCAAGAACGCGGTGACGTACAACACGTAGGACGAGCCGAGGAAAATGAAGTTCAATAGCCAGTGCGGCTCTTCTGCTTGATTCCGAGCATGCGTGGAACTTTGCATGTCGGAATTGTGTACACACGATCGGAATTTACGGGAACGGATTTTGTTGTCGGAAAATTTGAGATCCAGATCTTAAATTTTGTTTAACGGAAAATGTCCGATGGAGCCTACACACGGTCAGAATTTCCGACAACGAGTTCCCATCGAACATTTCCCGTTGGAAAATCCACCCGTGTGTACGCGGCATAAGGGTCACTTTTACACCGACTAACACTGTCACTACAATTCTCACTGTCTGTGTTCCTATTTTGCCATTATTATTATTAGTTTATGATTTTTATAATCATTAGGTAAATCGTTCATTTATAAGTCTCCACAACCTACTGATCATGGGAATGTATCATAAACTGGAGGTCTAATAATTGTCGTAGGTTTTCCCTGAGGCATGAAAGCTATTTCAAGGGTTCCTCTATGGTAAAAAGGCTGAGAAAGGCGGCTCTACAGGCTTGGCGTGATTGTTCATGTTTAGGTTAGCGCTGGCCAGCAGCACAGATGTCCAAGGGTGGTGGGATTGTGCCATTGTTTCGGTATGGGGAGCTGCGGGGGTGGGGGAGGGGAGAGCTATTAAATGCCAGGTTTCAGTGAGAAGTTTCTGCTGGCACCATGCTATGATAACAGTGTAGATAAGTAAGATTAAAATGTAATGTAACCTCTTTATCATGTAGCAGAATAGTAAAACAATAATGAGACAACAATGCAGATAATAATAAAGTAAAATAAACAAACAAGGAAACAAAGTTACTTTTGTTGCTCCTATGTGTTTACTGAGACATTAAAGTGAATTATCTAAACTTAGGACAATGCAGACAAGGCAAGATGTGGATCCAAAATGACTTGTAATCACACGTTCCTTTTTGGAGGGAAGGCGACATCCGACAAAAGGGACATCAAGATAGTTAAAGTGAAAAAAGCAACAAAGGAATTAAGTGATCTGCGATGACATTCAGGAAAAACATTGCCTATGTGACAAATGCCATTCACTACACATTGGGAGCAATGCTATCGGTTCTTCTAGAGTACACATTCTCAGTTATTAGAGTAACATGTAGTCTTCTTGATTATAGTAATTTTCCCTAAAAATTATTATTATTATTTTTTTAATGAATGTATCTTTAACCTCTTGCTTACTGGGCACTTAAAACCCCCTCCTGCCCAGACCAATTTTTTAGCTTTCAGCGCTGTCACACTTTGAATGACAATTGCGCGGTCATGCTACACTGTACTCAAATGAAATTTCTAGAATTTTTTTCCATAAATGGAGCTTTCTTTTGGTGGTATTTAATCACCACTTGGGTTTTTATTTTTTGCTAAACAAACAAAAAAAGATAGAAATTTTTGAAAAAAAACAAAAACGTTTCATAGTTTGTTATAAAATTTTGCAAACGGGTAATTTTTCTCCTTCATTGATATTCACTGATGAGGCTGCACTGATGGGCACTGATGTGCTGCACTGATAGGCACAGATAAGACAACACTGATAGGCACTGATGGGCACTGATAAGACGGCACTGATGGGCACTGATAAGACAGCACTGATCGGCCCTGATGGGTGGCACTGATGGGTGGCACTGATGGATGTCACTGATGGGCACTGATAGGTGACACTGATTGGCACTGGTAGGTGGCACTGATGGGCACTGGTAGGTGGTATTGATAGGCAGCACTGGTGATGAGGCACTGATTGGTGACATTTTATAGGTGTCAATGTGGGCACTGATAGGTGACACTGTGGGCACTGATAGGTGACACTGTGGGCACTGATGGGTGGCAGGCCCTTTTAGCCCTCTTGTATTTCATTGTATTGTAACTGTACTATCTACCTTTATATTGTAAAGCGCTACACAAACTGTTGTCGTTATATAAAACCTGTATAATAGTAATATTCATTTATTTGTTTATTTTCATTTTGTATTTCTATTTATTACATTTTTATTGAAAGAATTTTATACAAACAAAAAAACAGAGCCAAATATAGGATCTGATATTCACAATGCAACATACTTATCTTACACCTCAAGTTTCCAAAAGGAAGAAGGAAGAAGGGAAAAGAGAAAAAAAAAGTAAAAAAAGAGAGAAGAGGAGAGAAGTGGCTATTTGTAAATCAGCCATGCTGAGCATCTGCTGTGAAAAAAATCAATTATCCGCGGCTTTACCGCCCACCTAAACACAGAAATGCGGCCACTCATGGCTGTACACAAGCAGCGACGAAAACTAAACAGCACGTTGCATTCAGTGGGAAGTCCTGCCACTAAATGTGCCCCATTCAAGTGAATGGGGGGCGCACTGCAACCTGCCCTTAAACCGTGTACAATGCACGCGGTTGCAGCATTGTGGGTCGGCATTTCGAGGGTTAATTCAGGCAGTCAGGAGGCAAGCAAAACTAAATGGCACGTTGCATTAAGCAGGCAGTACTGCCGCCAAATGTGACCCATTCAAGTGAACGTGGGCGCTCTGCAACTGCGCTTCAACTGTGTACAATGCATGCGGTTGCGGCGTGGTGGATCGGCATTTCGAGTGTTAAATCAGACAGTGAGGAGGCGACAAATCAGCTTCTCATCCCCTGTCAAATGCACTCTGAAAAACGATCCACCAGGTATCTCCTTTCAAAAGAAAGGCAGTAATAGCCACACTTTGGAAACAGGCCCTTAATGCATTGGGATGCGATTCAAAATAAATGGCAGTCCAATGTATAGCACTGCAATGCATGTTAAATCGGACCTTCAGTAATTTTTTCAACTTTTCATCTATTAAATCCTCTGCCCTTGTTGTTGTTTTAACTTTGGATAGTAAAACATTTTTTTTTTCTGCCAGTAAATCTCTTATACAGCCCACTTCCTGTTTCCTGTCTGGTAAAACGCCTAGGCTTATGACATCATGCACAGCTCTCTCTCTCACTCTTGTTAGAATTTGCCAGGAAGGGAGGGGGGATGAGTCATAAGAGGGCCAATGAGAGCTGCAGAGCTGGACGTGTGCCTCTCTGTGTCTGTGTAAATCCAGAAGGTGAACAGGCAGCGGCTTCAGCTGCCCACAGTTAAAATGGCTGCAGCCAGACTCAGTAGAGGGAGATTTCTGCAGCATATTTGCCAAGTACAGAATCGCAGTATATATAAAATAATATGCAAAGAGGTTGGAGGGAAGCTTCCCAATGGAAAGGACATTGATATTATAAATGATGTGAGCAGACTGCAGTTCCTCTTTAAGTGTTTAACTACAAGTTACTGCAACGTGGAAATTTATATATCCAGCCTTTAAGAATTGTACTGATAACATTTCTTCAACACCATCTCCTACAGAGAATGAATTTTAAATCATTTGTAAAATCATTTCGACCCAGTGGTGGCTGGTGCTAGAAATTTTTTTGGGGAGGCATGAACAAACCCCCCCCCTATGAATGTAATATGTAAACATGATCAACTTCACACTCACAGCTCCCCGGCTCTCTGGTCACATCTCAGTCCAAAGAAGTGGGACAGGTGACCAGACGGGTCCACCCGGCTCCATTGGTGGCCGGCCAGGTAGACGAAGATGATGATGGGGCTGCTGAGCAGCTGCCCGATGAAGTCGGTGAGCACCAGGCCGATACACAGCAGGAGCGAGTGCTTCCTCTTACTCTCCTTCTGCCAGTACGATGAGGGACCCGCCCAAGACCAGTGATCCGGTTTGTAGTGTTCGATGTGGATGCACACAGATGATGATCATGGGGGCTCCGCTCTCTCTCATTTAATCAGCACACATCGCCAGCGCCCGGGATTCCTCCCCATCCACACACCGCTCCGGGCTCTTCCCAATCTACAGGATCTGGTGTCCTCTCGGTGTGCAGGCCCTGCCAGCGCTGGAATTCTGGTCCCGTTTGCAGTGGCGGCTGGTGCTTCTGGATCTCCCTGTACATCCTCCCCCCTGCCCGGCCAATACGGTCGATTCTGCTCTTGGCCAATTGGGTCTCAAGGGTCAGGACCCGCTTCCTGATTGGCTGGGAGGAGATGCAGGAAGACAATAGCCAATATCAGTCCCCTATTATCACACAAGTGGGTGGGCTTGGGGCGCAGTGCTCTACGCCCCGAGCCCTCCCTTTTTTGAAAATCAATTAGAAACTCAGGCTCTAATCATGTGCTTCAAAAAAGAAAATAACCCATTGAAATCCATGCGTCCGGCATGTAGATTAGAAGCCTGAGGCATGGATGGGAGGGGGCGCCCCCTATGGACAGGCCACCACTGTTTTGACTAATATCTTCCCATTTATCATCAGTAATTGCTTGTTAAAGTGATACTTATTTTTTTTCTCCAAAAATAACCTATACACATTCACTACTTAATGACCTTGTAATCTATTTTTCATTAAATTGTTTATTAATGTTTTTTTTTTTTGCGTCCTCCACGAGCTCCTGAACCTCTCTTTTTCCCTCTCAATTCCATTTGTTTGGAACGAGCAGTGTATGTTAGTTGCGGTCATGTACACTGCTCTATGCATTGAGCATCTGTGGGGCATCCTCAAACGGAAGGTGGAGGAGCGCAAGGTCTCTAACATCCACCAGCTCTGTGATGTCATCATGGAGGAGTGGAAGAAGACTCCAGTGGCAACCTATGAAGCTCTGGTGAACTCCATGCCCAAGAGGGTTAAGGCAGTGCTGGAAAATAATGGTGGTCACACAAAATATTGACACTTTGGGCCCAATTTGGACATTTTCACTTAGGGGTGTACTCACTTTTGTTGCCAGCGGTTTAGACATTAATGGCTGTGTGTTGAGTTATTTTGAGGGGACAGCAAATTTACACTGTTATACAAGCTGTACACTCACTACTTTACATTGTAGCAAAATGTCATTTCTTCAGTGTTGTCACATGAAAGGTAGAAGAAAATATTTACAAAAATGTGAGGGATGTACTAACTTTTGTGAGATATAGTATATAATGTACTCTATATTGTCAAAAGTATTGTGATGCCTGCCTTTACACACACATGAACTCTAATTGCATCCCAGGCTTGGTCCATAGGGTTCAATATTGAGTTGGCCCACCCTTTACAGCTATAACAGCTTCAGCTCTTCTGGTAAGGCTGTCCGCAAGGTTTAGGAGTGTGTCTATGGGAATGTTCGACCATTCTTCCAGAAGCTGATATGGGAGGTCAGGCACTGATGTTGGACGAGAAGGCCTGGCTCGCAGTTTCTGCTCGAATTCATCCCAAAGCTATTCTATCTGATTTAGGTCAGGACTCTGTGCAGGCCAGTCAAGTTCCTCCACCCCAAACTCACTCATCCATGTCTTTATGGACGTTGCTTTGTGCACCGGTCAAAATTATTTGGTGGAGGATGGATTATGGTGTGGGGTTGTTTTTCAGGGGTTGGGCTTGTTCCAGTGAAGGGAACTCTTAAGGCGTCAGCATACCAAGACATTTTAGACCATTTCATGCTCCTGTTTTTGTGAGAACAGTTTGGGGATGGCCCCTTCTTATTCCAACATGACTGCACAAACAAGGTCCATAAAGACATGGATATTAAACCCTATGGACTAATACTGGGATGCAGTTAAGGTTCATGTGCATGTAAAGGCAGGCATCCCAATACTTTTGACAATATAATGTAAGTGCACTAGGTGTGCCATATGGTCCCCTCCTGAAGAGGAAGGACCCATCCCTGACCCCCTGGGGCACAAGGTTACTGATAGGGTGCAAGGTACCCTGGTCTACCTAGCCAAAGGGCCTGGCGGACGCCTCTCCCCGAGATCAGCCAAAACAAATCACTGAGTACTAGGTTAGGCTCGCTTCACATGTTTTTTGAGGCATTTTGCATTTTACAGAAATGCAGGGAATTATTTTAACATGAGAGCCTATGGAATACGTGGACCCGCATCCAAAACGCAAGTACCACGTTTTTACTGCCATTTTGACGCAATTTTGTTGTGATTTGTGTTTTGCAATGTTCTTTTTTTTACATTCACTGTATATAACTGTTTGCTAAGGAGGGGGCCAGGAAGCTGGCCACCGCGCCCTTAACAAACAATAAATCATCAGCTGTCAGCGGGCTTCCCCACTGACAGCTGAATGTAAAAAAAAGAATTGATGGCAAAAAAAATTTGTGAAAAAAAAACTGCATGGGGTCCCCTCCAAGTCCACACCAGGCCCGTGGCTCTAGTATGGATTTGGAGGGGACTCCCACGCCAAAATGTAAAAAAAAAAATGGCATGGGGTCCCCCCAAAATCCTTACCAGGCCCTTATCAGAGCATGCATCCCGGCAGGTCAGGAAAGGGAGGAGAGGAGCTCCCCCCTCCTGAACCATACCAGGCCGCATGCCCTCAACATGGGGGGGTGGGTGCCCACCCCAGTCTGCAGGCAAGGGGCATTTCGGAATCTGGAGGACCCCTTTAGCAAGGGGGCCCCCAGATCCCAGCCTCCCCCCTATGTGAATGAGTATGGGGGACATTGTACAAAAAAGTAGTGCAGTGTGACAAAATATAGTAGACAGTTTTTGACTTCTTTTATTAAAAATATCTTCTTCTTCCCAGCTTCTTCCTCCATGTTCTCCCGTATCTTCCTCCTCCTTCTCCCGCTTCTTCTTCCGCTGTTTCCGCCGACGACACCGATGCTGCGTCCTGCTGATCTGTCTGTGCCAATGTCAAGCATTTCTTAGATAACGATGAGGGCGTGGCCATCAGATGACGTCATCAAGAGGCCCCACCCCATTGTGACATCACAAAGCCATCATGCCCCAGGAGGTGACGTCACAAGGGGTGGGGCCGCCAGATGACATCATCTGATGGCCACGCCCCCATCGTTATCTAAGACATGCTTGACATCGGTGCGGACAGATCAGAGGGACGCAGCATCGAGGAGGGTCGACGGCGGGAGCGGTGGCAGAGGAAGAACACAGGACAAAGAAGACAAGAGGAAGAGCGGAAAAAGAAGCAGGAGAAGGAGAAGCCTGGAGGAGGAAGATGCTGGAGAAGATGGAGGAAGAAGCGGGAAGAAGAAGATATTTTTAATAAAAGACTTGTCAAAAACTGTCTACTGTATTCTTTCATACTACACTACTTTTTTGTGGTGAATGGGTAGGGGTACAATGTACCCCATACTCATTCACATAGGGAAGAGACCAGGATCTGGAGGCCCCCTTGTTAAATGGGGCTTCCAGATTCCGATAACCCTTGCCAGGTGGTTGTGGGGGTCTGTGGGTGGGGGGCTTGTCTGGAAGAGGCCCTTGCCCCCATCAACATGGGGGCAAGATGCACTGGAGTGGGGGGTGCGGAGCCCCCCTGCCACAAAGAACCCCCCCATGTTGAGGGCATGCGGCCTGGTATGGTTCGGGGGGGGCACTCGCTCGTCCCCTCCCTTTCCTGACCTGCTAGGCGGCATGCTCTGATAAGGGTCTGGTATGGATTTTGGGAGGACCCCACGCCATTTTTTTTATTTTGGTGTGTGGGGGTCCCCTCCGAATCCATACTACACACAAGGGCCTGGTATGGACCTGGAGGGGGTGGACCCCACACTGTTTTTTTGCGGCAATTCTTTTTTTTTAGATTCAGCTGTCAGGGGGATGCCCCCTGCCAGCTGATGACTCATCGGTTGTTAAGGATGCAGCAGCAATCCTAGCAACCAGCTATATAGAGTGTAAAAAAATGCAAATCGCTGCAAAATCGCTGTAAAAACGCATCCAAAAATGCAAAAAGCACTGCAGAAAAGCTCAAAAGCAACATGCATAGATGTGAATCGAGCCTCAGGGGAGCCCCAAAAGACAAGAGAGGAAGGAACTACAGACTAAAGCCTCATACACACGATCGGATTTTCCGACGGGAATTGTGTGATGACAGGCTGTTGGCAGAAAATTTGACTGTCTGTATGCTCCATCGGACAATTGTTGTCGAATTTTCCGCAGACAAATGTTGGATGGCAGGCTTTAAAAAAGTCCAAAGTACAAACACACATGCTCAGAAGCAAGGACGAGCCGGAAGCGGTCAGTCTTGTAAACTAGCGCTCGTAATGATGAATTAACATTCGTGACGTGGCAAATTATGAAATCTCCAAATGCAGCGCACAATTCTCTTCGTCTTTAATGGGATAATAATGAAGCTGCTTTGCTGGTGATACTGATGGAGTTATTGCAAACAAATTTTCAAAGGCTTTTTTTTTTCTAGTGATATCAAGAATAATATTATTATGCTTTGTCATTTTTTAAGATCAAAGATTATATAGTTTTTAAGATCAAAGATACAACTATGTTGGTGTCCCTTGTCAATTTTACATTGTATTTTTTTAAATGTAACTGCCGATTCTACAACATGCCTGGTTGACGAACGGCCGTTCAGAAACGAACTGAAGAGCGCAAAATGAAAAGGGAGAATCAATACTCACCAAACTTCTACTAACATGAAATTAGCAGAAGGAGCCCAAAGGGAGCGCAAAAGAGCTGAAAAACCACGTAGTACTTCGCTATGTTCGTGCTTAACGTTGGCCAACAATTGTGTCCTGTTTGTATGCAAGACAAGTTTGGGCCAACGCCCTTCAGACAAAAGTCTGAGGAAAATCTGATCGTGTGTACGAGGCTTTAGACTGGGATGCCATTAAAGTTCATGGGTGTGTAAAGACAGGTGTCCCAATACTTTTGACAATATAGTGTATATGGTATATATATCAATATATGCTATATTTACAGTATATCTATACATTATTTTTTATACCAGAGCTTAGTGTCACTTTAACCTAAAACATTGTTATTGCCCTCTTAGCTTTACAAGATGAATAAAATAACGTGGCACTGCAAAGGAAAAAAAAAAAAGGATCAGATAGAATTGTGCTTCTACGCATAGCGGTCATATTTCAGGGACAGAAGCAGCAACCATTGCGTTTTTGTATATCTGTGCGAAATTCCTCAACATGGAATTAAACAAAACAAAACCAGCAGCTTGGGGTGCTAAACCTTCTCCAAGTGCCAACACATCACACCTTGCTGAACAAATGTATCTGGAGAAGTGGCATATGGGCCGTGCTAACTGGATGGCGGGACACTCAGGACCAGTTGTCAGATGAACGACTTCTCAAATCCTCAGACATGCTTTCAGGGGGCTCGTGTCGGTGGGCTGGGTTTTCCCTACATTTGAAATACGTATTAAGTGAATAGAGCCGCTATTGTGGCACAGTGGGGCAGGCTTCTCAGGGTTAAAACATGTAGTGAGGGGTGCAATGGTGGGTGCGCATACATTTTTGCATGTGCCGTTTAGCCCATTGAAATGACCTGCATGTTTAGCTAAAATCATCTCATTCCACCACCCATTTCAGAACCCCCCCCAAATTTTCCACTTCCAGCACAAATACCCCCAAATCATGCCTACTACACAAATCCCCATCCCGAAAAAAATTCCCCACCAGATTACCTTTTCTATCACAAAACCTCAAATCCCCCTGTAAACATTTTTAAATCGTCGCCTATGGAGATTTTTAAATACCGTAGTTTGTCGCCATTCCACGTGTTTTAAAGTGTGGCATGTTTGGTATCTATTTACTCGATGCAACATCATCTTCCACATTATCCCAAAAAATTGGGGTTCCCTTTTTATACCCCCCCCCTCCTTCTTTCCCACTGTTCTTCCTGCTTTGCCGTTTTGCTTCTCGTTTGTATAACAAAAAGGGATCTACCTTGTACAAAACTCACAGGGGAGACAGAGACTCAAGCACCTGGTCTTCCGGGTCCTTTCTATGTATACATATCCGCTTCCATTGTTTGTATATTACGGCTTGCACTGTGTTGCATTTTAATGGAACATGTTCCCAAATAGCATGTTCATATCTGTGATTTCTGTACTTATGTTGTTCTGAAATAAAAAAATTGGGGTAAATATTTTATTGTGTTTTTATTTTTGTTCCATGAAAGTGTCTTTTTCCCCCCATAAAAAAAAAAAAATATTGCGTTTGAAAGACCTCTGCGCAAATAGTGTAATATAAAATATTGCAACGAGTCTCATTTTATTCTCTAGGGTCTCTAAAAAAAAAAAAAAAAAATGTATGTATGTATATACACACACATACATACATTTTTTTTCTTTTTATGTTCGGGGTTATACACATATATATATATATATATATATATATATATATCTCAATCACACACATATACATATATATATATATATACATACACATATACACACACACACATTTATTTGTTTTCTTGTAAAAAAAAAAAAAAAAAAAAAGTATATATATATATATATATATATATATATATATATATATATATATATATATATATATATTATTTTTTTTTATTATTTGAAGGTTCTAAGCAATTTTCTAGCAAAAAAAAAAGTACAGATTTTAACTTGTAAACAAAAAGTTAAAAAAAAAAAATGCCCGGCCTTCAAGTGGTTAAATCTATAAACTTTTGCTGTTACAATGTATCTAATTCAGAAATCCTTAAAGGAATATCCCGTCCCTTTCCACCCTGACATTGGTGACCCCCCCCCCCGGCAGTCTGAAGCCCCCAGTCCCCGCCTTCCCCGGCCTCTATCTCCGCACACATCGCCGGTAAATCCCCGGTAGAGCCCGGCACCGTCCGCCATCATTCATCCGCAACTCCTTCCCGACACCAACAGGTGGAGCGGAGACCAGGAGAAGCTCAGCGCCGCGAGCAGAAATACACTCTCAGCCAATCAGAGGCGGCTACTGGCCAGGGAAGATAAGGGCGAGGACGCGCCCCGCCAATCAGAAGAGGGGAGGGCGTGTCCTGGCGGGCAGTCACTTGTCTGGTAATGTGCCTGCTCGCAGTCTGTGGCTGGCAGCGGCTGGAGGGGGAAGCGGAGCGATGCGGTCTATCTGCAGATAGCAGGCACTGCACCATCGCCAGCAGGTGGGTCCTTATTGATCTCTGATCGGCTGATCACTAATGATTATTCATCATTTGCATGCTGCTAGGAAATTGGGGGGGTGCATGCCCTTTAATTAGAAAAAAAAATAGGGGTGATTAATATAATTTGTGGGGTACAAATACTTATTCGCATAAGTTGCAGCAGTTTTTTGCATGGAGGATCGCATTGCACTGGGAGCTGTCTGCAGATCACCTGCTGGTTTCCAGTGGCTGGTGCCCATTGCAGACTGGGTGGGGGTGGGGATTGTAGGGGGGGGTCATGGTGTGCAATCTTTAGCTGCAGCTTTATTGAACTCTGTGGGTGGCCCATGGCACTGCCATACCAGCTATGCCCCCCCCCCCCCACCCTCTGTCTGCATTGTAGGTCTGATATCAATAGAATACAAAATATCGACATACCAATACAAGAATAACATTGTAACAAATGCAACTCCTTTGAGGATATTTATTATCACAGCTGCCTGAACCCCCCATGACCCCCCTTCCCCGACTGGTGATCTGGTGCTGAGTGTGTAGGATCAGCCAACACCCCTTTTTCCTGCAGGCATTCTGCGTTTCGCAAGCTGACTTTGCTCGGTGCACAATTCCACTTTCGCCGAGCGGCAGGCGTAATCATTGACAAAGACCAACCCCCCCCCCCCCCCCCCCAAGGGCCTTACTGTCAATCAGAACGCATGTATTGTGGTTACGCCGTGCTGCGTCTGACACCTATCGCCCTCTTAACTTGTGGTGACATCAGCTATTAGTAACCGCGAACGTGTTAAAAAAAAAAAAATCGCAGGCGGGTGTGCTTAACTTAAGACGTTTTGTATAGGGATTTGGCTGGAGGATGGGATACAATTGCAGGAGACGGGTTTACGGGGCGGCAACTGGCACCTCATTTTTTTTAATAAGCCCTTTCTGCGGTTATTTGGGCGCACTTTGGCTTTTTTTCTTTTTTTTAAACTGCTTTAAGTTTGGATTGAATGGTTCTTGAACTCTGTTTACTCCTGTAGAAACTTTCACCTAGTTGCAGAATATGGTGCGGCGCACTTTAGCATTCCAGCAAGTGGTTATATATATATATCAAATCTTAAGGGCTCGTTCACACGTGAGCCACTGTTTTACTGCCCCCCTATCATAACCACCCCACTTAACCTAATACAGTAGCCAAAAGGAGTTATACACGTGCCGCAAAAAAATTATACTCCATAGTACTCAGTGGCGGCTGGTGCGCAAATGTTTTTTTTCTTGGGGGGGCGGCAAACAAACCTGTCCCCCTAAGGTTCTAATTACGTGCTTAAAAAAAAAAAAGGGGGGGAGAAAACCCATTGAAATCCATGCATTCGGTGCCCTGCATGAAGATTAGGGTGTGGGTACATAGATTGGGGGGGCTGTGCCCCTTATGAGCGCCCACCGCTGGTAGTTCTGTCCGCCGTGAATGGGGCTGCTCGGCACCGTAACCACATGCAATGCAGACAGTGGGGTGATGATCACCTTCCTCTGAAAAGTGATCTACCGTGTATTGCTTATCATAGGGGTGGCAAGGGCTGCCACCAGTGTAAATGAGCCATAAATGTTTATTTAGGGCTCATTGATACCGCAACCCCTCTGTTCAATGTGCAGTTCCACATGCGTTTTTCTATGTGTTTATGGTGCATTTTCAGTGCACTTTCCGCTAACGCATTTGCGTTGCGTTGCATTTTTATAATGTGTTATAATGCGGTGACATTTTACATTCACTGCAATTGTTTTGTTTTGCTTTTTTTTTTAAATTGTTTTGCCTTTATGTGTGTTTGTGTGCATTTGAATGCATTGCACTGTGCTGAAAAAAAATATATAGCATGCTGTACTTTTTTATTTTTTTTTTTCAGCCCTGGGCAAAAGCAACGCAGCGCAACAACACGCTGGTGTGAACTTCATTTATAGGGAACCAGTATTTTTTGTTTGCCATGCGTTGAATGTGTTCACAAATGCACCCAGCTCATCTGGTCTGATATACCCTTAGGCATTATTATTCTTTTTTAATTTTATATAATTTTTTTTTTTTTTTTTTTTTAAACCCGTTGCATTTACAAGTGTTTGCGATGCGTTTCAGCACGATTACATGCAGGAAAAAATGCAACATGCTGTTTTTTTTGTTTTCTGATGAACATGAAAGCACCTCAGTGGTGTAAACTAGGCTCATTGGAATACATTCAATACTTTTGCATGTGCGTTTAAGAAAAAAAAACGTTTGCCTGCATCTGGTATAGAAGAGCCCTTAGACAGGCAAACAAGGAATGAATGAATAAATTGCATGTCTTCGACTTATTTGTAAAGATTGTTTCACATATAATACCCACATTTTATTATAGAAGTGGGATTGGAAGAAGCTAACAAATTAGCAGGGAATGGTAACATTGTAATTGGCTACATCACACCGCTAGGTTTGTACTTTTTTTGTTTTACAAAGCCCGGCTATATGAGGTTTGTTTTATTTTTGCAACAATGTATAAATCAGAAATATATAATATTGTTAGAATGATCTTGAGTGAAAGAAATCTGTTTACATGAATAGTGATTGACGTTCGATTGAACGTTGTTTGTTAGTGTTCTTTACTATTATTTTTGCTTTTTTGTTTTCTAATGGTTTGGAGACTTTTATGATTCTGATGATCCTCTTGATGTGATAACATTTCTTGAATGTCATTCTGGTAAAGTACAACTAAAGGCCAAAGAGTTGTAACACCTGGCAGTTATTTTTTATCATCTCTGTCCCCTTAGGGAGATTGCATTTTACTTTCTGCTAGGTTTACACCTATGCTTTTGGGGTTTTTGGAAAGGGGACAAGGACTTTTTTTTTTTTTTTTTTTTTTTTGTAGAATCGCATACCCCAACCCCCCCCCCCCCCCCCCCCCGAAAAAATCACTTGGAAAATGCATTAACCACAAACTGCATAGGTGTGAGTCTTGCAGACAAAACCAGAAGTGAGAGGAAATCCCTCCAAAGTGAGGGGCTTCCAGACGTCACCAGAACTAGTGTCCTCATTGGGAAATGTCCCCTCCCCTTTTTATTTTTTAATTTGAACTCAGTAATGATGATAAAACAACGTAAAGCTAGACCCTAGGCATCAAAACTTTCATTTTAAAATAGAACTATAGAGCAAAACTCCTTTTTTTTTTTTTTTTTTTTTTTTTTTTTTTTTTGCTATTGGGGAGATTTACATTCACTTCCTGTCCCATAGCCAAAACAGGAAGTGAAAGGAAATCCCGGCAAATTAAGGGAATCTTTTAGGGCTCACCCAGGTCACCGGAACTAGTGTCCCCATTGGAAGATTTTCCCTCTATTCCTTTTCTGGGGACAACATTTTTGGGATTTTCTTTTACTTTCAATGATAATGCTAAACAGGGCAAGTAGAGAGGGAGAATCTCTTTTTAATAGGTTTTTTTTTTTTTTTTTTTTTTTTTTTTTTATTGCTGTCTGTTACCCTGACAGGTGACCTATCCCCTCTCCACTCAAAAACTAGAGAAAAAGTTTTGCCTTTAGTTATACTTTAAGTTGGGAATAATTTAGATTGATATCTCCACTCACAAGACGTGCTGGTAGGTTAACTTTTGTTCTTGGCCAAATTACCAAATTATGGGTGAATGTATGCAAGATAAGGATCTTAGATTGTAAGCTCCTTGAGGGCAGAGACTGATGTGAGTGTACAGTATGTAAAGCTCTGCATAAACTGATGGCCCTACATGAATGCTCCTCAAATACTCCATAAATCTCCTACTCATTATGGGTCTGCAAGGGGTTTCAATGCTGGATTTTAGTCTAGGGATCAAGAAAGGTGGTTTTACTTACCTGGTCCTCTGCAGACCGGTCCACATAGCCTCTTCTCCCCTATGCTTTGGTGGTTGTAGGTTCTCTAAGGTCATAAAGCCCAACATGGAGCTCATGCAAAGCTCTGCATACATTTATGGCCTTTCATAAATACCCATAATAAAATTTTAAATATCCTACCCATTCTCAGTCTGCAAGGGGTTTAAATGCTTGATTTAAGTCTAGGGGTTAAGCAAAGTAAATTTACTTACCTGATCCTCCGCTTCTCCTAGGCTGAGAGTCCCCATAGCCTCTTCACCTCTATGCTTCGGTGGTCATAGGTTCTCTAGAGTCATAAAGCACAACGTAGAGCTCATAGCCCTGCATTGGACATGGGGGCACAGAGTGGTTCACTGTTGGAGTGTAAATGAGTTGAGGAGAGTGCTAACTGCCAGGGGGAGTAGAGGATAGGGCAAGCTGGACTGCTTTTTGTGGCCCCCCAAACCAGAATTTAATCCTTGCAGTTGAGGGGGGCAGCCCAACCAAGAAAAGTGTTTAGTAATGGAACTGTGTGATGTTCTTTAAAGTTCTATATTTACTGATTGCCTTTTTTTTTTTCATTTAGGAAAACCTCTGGACCAGATACAGATTGTGTTTTGTTAAGCTTTTTAAAACCCTCTTCAAAATGGGGAATGGACTTTCAGAACAGACTCCTATCCTCTCGGGCATATCACCGTTTCAAGCATTGCACATTGCGATCTTGGGTTTGGACTGTGCCGGGAAGACCACTGTATTATACAGGTTACAGTTCAATGAGTTTGTCAATACTGTCCCCACCAAAGGATTTAATGCCGAGAAGATCAAAGTGTCCCTGGGCAACTCTAAAACTGTGACGTTTCACTTTTGGGACGTGGGGGGTCAGGAGAAGCTGAGGCCCCTCTGGAAGTCGTACACTAGGTGCACGGATGGGATTGTCTTTGTGGTGGACTCTGTTGACGTCGAGCGGATGGAGGAGGCCAAAACGGAACTGTATAAAATCACTAAGATCTCTGAGAACCAAGGAGTCCCCGTCCTGATCGTTGCCAACAAGCAGGATCTCCGGAACTCTTTATCCTTGTCAGAAATCGAAAAGTTGTTAGCGTTAAATGAACTCAGCTCTTCCACACCGTGGCACCTTCAGCCCACGTGCGCCATCATTGGCGATGGACTACGGGAAGGGATAGAGAAGCTCTACGAAATGATCGTTAAACGGAAGAAGATGCTGAGACAGCAGAAGAAAAAAAGATGAACCCTTTTTGAGGTCTTTGCTGAATGACAAATGCGAAGGCCAAGCCCGTCAAAACCTTGGCATTGCCGGGTTTGAGTTGGATGCCTGGGCCGCCTGGTGTTAAGTTCCATTCCATCTTTATTTAAAGCTGCGCAGAGCTTATTCCTTGGGAGTTCTGCAAATCGAGCAACAAGTTGTAGTGTGTCTGAGTTTTGTAACACCGGGAGATCATGGCGTCAACGACTTTATCACCATCTAGTCGTTGAGCGTGGGTAACTAAATGTTCACTGGGTGTTAGAAGCAGGATGGTGCCTTCTGCAAGACGGGAAACTTGTCGCGGGCATAGATATTCAGTTTCCTTGGGGAAAACTGGGCATTTGAGGTTGCTTGCCCCACTCTTTACCTCCCTTCCGTTTTATCAGACTGAAATACAAGAACTGTGACTATATTGGCAACTATGGATGGCTGTCTGTTCAATACAGGTCTTCATTTTAAGTCATCTGGAACTATACATGCAGTGCATGATGGATTCTGATCTTTTCCTTGTGTGTGTTTTTTTTTTTTTTTTTTTTTTTTTTGTTTTTTAATACATTCTTGTTAGTGACATCACTGAAAATGCTGTGCATTATCCAGTATTGTATACCTCCATTACATATGGACTTTTTAGGTTCTAAAACATTTAATTTCATGAAATCTGTTTTAAAACTCTATAGTCTGGTACAAGAGCACAACTTTTTGGTAGGGCTTGTTTAGTAACAGGACAATGAACCGTGTGTGATAATCCGAACTGGGACATGGTCCTCCAGCTCCCTGGGCAAGGATCCAGAACTGCCCCCCACCCCCCACCCCCCCCCACTGTTAATACATGCCAAAGAATGGGTGTACCACCCTGCATCCATTCTTTGCCCCTTTGCTTCGCTGTGTCTGGGGCAGTTGTCCCTGCTGCCCGCCCCTTGTCCCAGCATTGATTATAATCTATGACAAACCAATCGGGAGTAAGGGAGAGCGGTGAGACCGAATTGCAAATTCGTTTTTGTGAGTTACTGTGCACTGCCATTCATACCACAGACTTTCCAGTACGTATTTTTTTTACATTTTGTCTTGCTTTGGGAGCCAAATTCAATTTGTTTCAGGTAGTAATCCAGGTACAGTACAGCTTCACCTTTTTCATGACCCACATAGTTGAAGACAGGTTTGCCTAACTAATGCCCTGGCGGAATAATCTTTCTTAGTGAGTGGATCTGTGGTTGTGATGCATTGATGGCCTTTTCACTATGGGATGATTATCTCCTTCGAGGACTTTGTTAGACAGCTAAAGTATAAAGCTTAGGGGTTCATAGATGACGCTGCTAATCTTAATCTGGTTTTATTATGGGATTTTTATTTTAGATACTTGAAATGCATAATGAGGAATTCTGAAATATTACTTCTTAAAAGGTTAAAGATCAAATAACTCTAAATTTAGGCTGTGTAAGAAGTAAGCTATATTGGTAGCATCCACTTGACGTTTTTTGGCTTGAGGCCCATTGACACCATTGCATTAATGCATGGTTATAAGCGTTACATGCATTGGGGCGACACGTTGCCTTTCATTCTGAATGGTAAACCAATGCACCTTTACATTGGATGTATGTTGCGCTGCTACAAATGATGCATGCACCGTTTTGTTGCGTTGGTTGCCCACTCATTTTGAATGAGCTACCTTATCGCAATGCATGTGGTCAATGCACCATGATGGTTTGAATGGACCCTTAAGGTTCTTTCTTTGGGGGGAACAAAGCATGATAAGGATTAAAACCTTTTGTTGCCCGGTGTAATGCCATTTTGAGAGACCTATGGTCATTTTTATTTTACTGGGCCTGGAAATGCAGAAAATTCTCCCCACTAAGGACAAATGAGTAAGACAGGGGAGTTAACCCTCCCTCATTCTAAAATAACTAAAAACTTTATACTAAAAAAAAAAAAAAATCTACTTCAGAGGTCTCCAAACGTTCTAAGCAAAGGGCCAGTTTACTGTCCTTTAGGGGGGCCGACTGGCCACTGGGAGTAGAAAATGCCCCATCATTATTTTTAATGGGAGGAATAGTGTCCCATTCTTAGTATCAATAGGAAGAATAGTGTCCCATAGATTGTGTCAGTAAGGGAAATGGTGCCGCATCATTGATGTCAGTTGGTGGAATAGTGCCCCAAGGGCCAGATAAAGGCAAGCAAAGGGCCACAGTTTGGAAACCACTGATCTACTTTATAGTGTATGTAAAGACAACACTTTTTTTTTTTTTTTTCTTTTAATTTTGGGTAGAGCAAGGTTAGACTCTTCAATTTGTTCTAAATTTTATAGTTTCACGAGAAAAGGAAAATTCTTCTGTGGGGACAAATATTCTGATGACAACTCTCTACAGAAAATTTTCTCTCTTCCTGTTGTGTCTCCAAGACAGGAAGTGATGGAAAATTTTCATAGCAGGACACAGATGGCAAAAAATTGCCCTTATAGGGGTTCTAACCTTTCCCAACTGTATTCAAAATTAAAGAAGTAAAGTTTTGGGCTGTACATACACTTTAAGCTGCAGTAGGCGATATGAAACGACAACCATTTTCTCCAGTCAGCACTGCTTTGAAGCCCAACAGATACGTGGCCGTGGATGGTAGAAGATAGCTTTCCTTTGGATTTTGTTGGATCTGTCTTTGCTCATGTTCTATAGTCTGTGTTATTTTAGGTCGCCTGCAAAGTCCTGGCCCCCATTCACTTTTGAGCATAGCCTGGTGATTTAAAGGTTTTTCTATTGTTGTGCAGGAACACATTTTCAGACCATCCCATTAAAGTCTAAAAGTAAAATGCGCACTTCTGACCCAGAGAAGCTCATGTCCCTTTTTTTTTTTTTCTTTTTCTTAGAGCTTCACACAACAGGTGATAAGAAACACAATGCTCAGGGCCCATTAAGAATAATGGGATTCTTCATCTTGAGCATTGTTGCACTTTGGGAATTGCATGACAAAATGTTCTTGTACATGGAGGCTTATGTAAATGTAAGCATTTACTTCTGCTGTGAAATGACTCTGTGGATTAATCAGGATAGCACAGGGGGGTGTCCTACGAAGCAAAGGGAAAGGAACAGCAGGAGTGTGACTGAAATCAACGGTCAGGAATAGGTTAGCTCACATTCAAAAGCTTTCTCTAGAACAGTGGATTCCAAATTGTCCAAAGAAAAGGCAAGTTTACTGTCCTTCAGGCTTTGGCTAGTGGGAGTAAACCTTGCCCCATTGTTGAAAATCATGAGAGGGCTAGTGCCCCATAGTCGGTGTCAGTTGGAGGAATGCTGACCCATTGTTGGTATCGGTAGATAAAATAGTGCCCCAGGGGCCAGAGAAAGACAGGCAGAGGGCCACAGTTTGAAGACCACTGTCTCCAAACCTCAGCCCGGGGGTCAGATGCGGCCCCTTACTTGCTTTTGTCCAGACATAGTTCCTGACACTGACCCCAACACTGGGGCATGATTCCTCCCATTGACACCAGTGGTGGGGCATTAATCCTCCCATTAACACAATGATGGGGCACTGTTACTCCTAATACCAATCATAGAGCTTTGTTCACTCCCACAGGCAGGACATTTTTATATCCCACTGGCCCCAGTCCAGCCCCCCTAAAGTTTGATGGACTGTTAACTGGACCCTTGTTTAGAAAGCTTGGAGACCCTTGCTCTAGAAGAACAGTCTGCCTTTTTTGGGCCACCTCTTCATTAATATGTTACTCCCGTTTATACTTGACTAGACTTCCTGGAGAATTGTGAAAATCATTTTTTATGTATGACAGGTCTGATTACGGAACTTGTGAAAGTCCTGATGCTGCATGATCTATTTCTTTTAAAACAAGCAAAACAATTTAGGGAAGAACAAGTTGCATTCAAATATCAGACCAAAATTAAACTGTCTACCCCTTTTCCACAAAAAATAAGAACCTTGATACCTGCCAGATACTGAGTCCCATGGCCTCTCTGCTGCTTTCCTACTCAATACTTTCATGTGTCGAGATAGCAGAGCGGATGGTTTGGCAGCCATCCAAGCGAAGTTCGCGTCACATGGAGTCTTGAGTAGTTGAACGTCAAACATTTTGTACAGCAAGTCTGTGAAGGTTCTCATTTTATCCAGGTCATCGTATATCTAGTAAAAGTTGGTCACATTCAACTGGACTTGTAATTTTTGAAGACGGTCGTTCTGTAACTGATCCAAGGCACTTCTTTTTAGATTTGAACTGAGGAAGTGGCTTGGATAAGCTAGGAAATGTCTTCAGCATTACAAGTCCTGCTGAATGTGACCGACTGCTACTAGATATTTTGTACAGCAACAAGATAAATGTTGTGGATTGGGTACCAATATCTCCAAAATGATTCTTGAGCTAGACTGCAGATCTGTCGTTCTGCCATTTAGAAGTTGGCAATGGACCTTGGGAGTTTCCCTTTTTTTAAAGGATATAAAACACTGCTTCCAAATTTTTGTATTTTCTACTGAGCAAAGTATTTTTTTCTAGAATAGGAAGTCGAAAAAGTCTATTGTCCTCACCTGCTGGTTTCTCTTTATTTTACCACACATGTTTGAGTAGCGTGTGAAGCCTGTTACCTCTGGCAGGAGTTTTGCCGTTTACACTTTTGGCGAGCCTGTCAGACTTTGTCATATATAATTTTTTTTTTTTTTTTTGTCATCTGGTAGCATTGAACTGTCCGACTGCCTTTTTATGCTTTTAAAGAGTAAACACATCACGTCAGACTGTTTGCATGTTGCATATTTGCATTCCAGCTGCCACTCTTTTAAGGTAGAACTTGCACTTTAATGTTTTTTTTGGGGATTATTTTTTTTTTTTATTATTATTATTATAACTCTTGGCAGCTGAAAGAAATGGACACTGGACAATAGGAGGGGAATGGATTGGCTTCTGGCAGAGCTTCTGTTTGTGTCTTTGTATGTTACCTGTCTTAGTGACTCAAGTCACTGTTCCAGTAAAGTTCATATTTATAAAACTTTGAACACTTTTCTTCGGCTTCAATAAACAAGTCTAAAGATGGTAATGGTGTCTTCTGTTTATTATTGAAAGGAAATGAATGATCCTCCTATTTTAAAGAAAATATAGACTTTTAATAAACCTTTTAGCTTCATTAACCACTTGCTGCCTGCCCACAGTGCATTTACTTAGGGAGCTACAGCCAGGTTCGCCCAGCACCCCTCTGGGGCATGCAGCAGCTGGGGTATCATGTGATCGCTATGACCAATCGTAGTGATCACGTGATATTAAGACTGGGTTCACGCTATCGCCGCACGTGGCTCACAGCAAGGGTCCGGTGCATCCTGGTTCACTGTTTCAGGTCTGATTTCAGCCCGAATTTTTTGGCTGAATTCAGACCTGAAACAAATCAAGACGCACAGTGCTCCCATTCAAATTCGCAGCGGAGATATGTGAGCCGACACCATAGAGAATTAGTCACGGCCATGGGCTCGGCGTGTGCCCCCTAGAGATCTTAAAGGGACCGACTTACAATGATGGAAATTCGCCCAGGAGAGCCAACCTGCCGCAGTACAAGTGGTTAAACGCAAAATGAAAATTGTGGCAAAAACGCACAACACGCTTTTCTGCAGCTTCTCCATTGAAGTCTATTGAACCAAAGAAAAAAGCACTGTTTTGCGTTTAAAAAAGTCCCTGACACTTTCCAAAAACACAGTGGCTGAAAAAAAGCATAGCTATAATGTGTCCCATAGGAAACCATGTTAAATAGACTGTAGTGCGTTTTCTGCAAAAAGCACCAAAAAAAAAAAAAAAAAAAAAAAAAAAAAGCATAGGTGTGAACCAGGCCTAAACACACTAACAAAAATGCTTGAAAAAAGAAAAAATTCTACCCAAAATATACTGACCCTGACACTAGTCTCGATCAAACCTGCAAAGATGCTATGGGGTTGATGTGCATAATATGGTGCAGCTCTGTATAGAAACCCATCGGCTTCTAGTTTTTGTTGTCAAAGCTTAAATGAACAAGCTGAAGTTAAAAGGTGCTCCAGTTTTAAAGGATAAGTTTACTTTTTGGAAAAAATAAATAATGCACATTTTTTTTTTTTTTTGCAGGTAAAAATGTGCATTTATTTTATTTTTTTTGGAGCCTGTAAAGCATTGCACCAGTGTTCTGTAGATTGTTGGTCCCATCAGGGCTGGTGCAAGGATTTTTGACAACCTAGGCAAAACCTCATTTTGCCCCACCCCTGACTCCACCCCCTTTGTGCTGCCCATGTATGCCCCACGTTTTTAATGAAGCACCCATCAAATGCAGCCTCACCAGTGCCCATCAATGAATGTTTGCTTGCTTCCATTCATTCGGGAAGCGGGACACAGTCCCTGACACTATGTGCAAATGGAGCGGTGGCTGCCTGCTAATTCTTAGACTTGGTTGCTTGCTGCAGAGGAGAGAGTAGGAACACCAGTGGCTGGGCGCCCTAGGCAGCAGTGCACCCCAGGTGTTTGCATAGAGGTAGCATTGGACCATGCAGATCTTCCAGTATGACTGGGAATCATGAGTCCTGGGTCCCCGATCATTAGTTACGAGACTCTTGGTGAGAGCCTGAGCTCTGTGCTGGGAGTGCGCTGTGCAGCCCAAATGAACTATTTTAAAGTAAATGTAAAATGGAGTTTTAAATAAAGCTAGGCAAGTCGAGCAAGTTCACCAATGTAATATAACATATTTTATTTTCTTTCTCTTGCTGTCCCTGGAGGGCTGCATGGAAATCCTCCAAGGTCTGACAAGTTCAGATTTCATTTTGGAGAAAAGCAATTTGTGACCTCATTACTCTGTGTGCGTGTGGTTAAAAAAAAAAAAAGCATTCTGTCATTTGTTAACGTTCACCTATCATTAGAAGAGCACAGGGGTTGCCATTGCTGATTTACTTGTGTAGCCGGTTGTCTGGCTTCAGTACTTTTCTCATAGATCTGAAACAAAGCTGTTGCTTTGAGTGACAGGAGAGTGTCAGAGTTCCTTATCTCTGTACTTGTTCTGGGTCAGTGACTTGGAAAGCTTTGAAACCAAACCCTCTGTGAAAACCAGCGACCTCCTATATTCTCCTATGGCAGGTGTACCTTATTATAATGTGCATGCTTCCTATGCTACCTGATGGTCTGCAAGGGACTCGCACAGGGCTTTTCTTCTCCTCATAAAATAGGTGCAGGAACTCCAATCATGATCCCCTAAACCCCCCCCCCCCTTCCTTCCCTATCTACATACTCGCCCTCCAAATCGAATAGTGGGTGCAGTCTAATTTCTAATAGTGGGAGGGTCTTAAAGGGACATTAAATAGCAGGAGTGTGTAGTACAGTACATAGTCAATGCAGAGTTCAGAGATGCACTACATACATAGTGCAGCATTTAGGGGTGCGCTACCTACAGAGTGCAGAATTCAAGGGTGCGCTACCTAGAGAGTGCAGAATTCAAGGGTGCGCTACCTAGAGAGTGCAGAATTCAAGGGTGCGCTACCTAGAGAGTGCAGAATTCAAGGGTGCGCTACCTAGAGAGTGCAGAATTCAAGGGTGCGCTACCTACATAGTGAAGAATTCAGGAGTGCGCTGCATACAGAGTGCAGAATTCAAGCGTGCGCTGCATACAGAGTGCAGAATTCAAGCGTGCGCTGCATACAGAGTGCAGAATTCAAGCGTGCGCTGCATACAGAGTGCAGAATTCAAGCGTGCGCTGCATACAGAGTGCAGAATTCAAGCGTGCGCTGCATACAGAGTGCAGAATTCAAGCGTGCGCTGCATACAGAGTGCAGAATTCAAGCGTGCGCTGCATACAGAGTGCAGAATTCAAGCGTGCGCTACATACAGAGTGCAGAATTCAGGGCTGCGCTACATACATAGTGCAGCATTCAGCGGTGCGCTGCATACAGACTGCAGCATTCAGGGGTGTGCTACCTAGAGAGTGCAGAATTCAAGGGTGCGCTACCTAGAGAGTGCAGAATTCAGGGGTGCGCTACCTAGAGAGTGCAGAATTCAGGGGTGCGCTACCTAGAGAGTGCAGAATTCAAGGGTGCGCTACCTAGAGAGTGCAGAATTCAAGGGTGCGCTAGCTAGAGAGTGCAGAATTCAAGGGTGCGCTACCTAGAGAGTGCAGAATTCAGGGGTGTGCTGCATACAGAGTGCAGAATTCAGGGGTGCGCTACATACAGAGTGCAGAATTTATGGGTGCACTATATGCAGAATTCAGGAATGCGCTAACTACAGAGTGCAGAATTCAGGGGTGCTCTGCATACCGAGTGCAGAATTCAGGGGTGCTCTGCATACAGAGTGCAGAATTCAAGGATGCGCTGCATACAGAGTGCAGAATTCAAGGGTGTGCTACATACAGAGTGCAGAATTTATGGGTGGGACTGAGTAATACCAAGTTCCAGCTGAAAAAAATAGCCCTGGACGTGCACATCTAAGGAAAGGGTGGGATTCTCTTTTTTCAATCACATTATATAGGAAACAAACAAAAAAAATGTCAATCTTTCTTACCCCTCCCTCTGGCCCTTTTATACCTTTACTTATACTCAGGGGCGTAACTAGAACCTGCAGGGCCCCGGTGCAAGGAACCATGAAGGGCCCCCCTGACCTTTGATCCCGGGGCCCTTACCAATGATTCTGGGGTCCCTTTCTAGCATTGCGGGGCCCTTGATTATGGTCCTGCAGCAGCACCCCTTCCTGACATCTTGGTAGGGTTGCCACCTTTTTTTCAAGCCAAACCCAAAGACTTTAGCAGCGCACAGCAAATTCCTTTTTGTAGTATACACTATACATATATTTTGTGATTAAATAACAATTCTAATTGCATATATTTAAATCCACAGAGTTCCCCTTTACATCTGAATATGCAGAGTTTCCCATTTACATCTGAATATGCAGAGTTTCCCATTTACATCTGAACTTGCAGAGTTCCCCTACACTGTAAGGGTCCCCCCTTACTGTGCAGACTCTGATATAAGGGAGAACTCTGGGGACTTTGATTTAAGGAAGAACAGTGAGAACTCTGATATAAGGGGGTCCTTGGTAACTGGAGCCCCCACTTACATCAATGTCTTCAGCATTCCCCTTTTAGTCAGGGTTCCCAGAGCCCCTGTTACTTAAGAGTCTGCAGAATTTTAATTTTCCACCCATTGTTCTGTATGGGGAGGTGGATGTAAATGGATATGTTTACATTTACACCTGCCTGGATCTGATCCAATGAGAACAGATGGATGGAGATCCATTCACCATCTGTCTACTGGATTGGATGACAGTCAGACTGGTCCATAGAGAACAGTGAGCTGCGTCCCTGTCTGCCCTGTGCAAGTGGAGCATACACGGACCTGTCATCCGCCTGCTCAGTGGGGATCAGCGGAGAGATCCCCTGCTGAGCAGGCAGATCCGCCTTTGTAAAAGGGCCCTAAGGGGGAGCTCTGTGGATTGTAATGTAAAGGGGAACTCTGATGTAAGGGGTGCTCTGGTAACCCTGATGTAGGGGGATCTCTGCTCATCAAAGCCCCACTTACATCAGAGTCCCCCTTTACATTACAGTCCACAGAGCTCTCACTTACATTGGTGTGCTCAGAGGGTGGTGAGAGCAGAGAGGAAGGGAGGGACACTTCACTCAACATAAATGGAGGCTTGGGCCCTGGAGTTTTGCCAGTACTGTGGTCAGCAAGCAAGGCCTACTAGCCTGTGCTATACATACACACAGGCTGGCAGAGCATGCTGAGGCTTGTAGTGCACCACACCAGGTAAACCCCAGCGGGCTGCTGTGTTGGTAGAGGGGCTCTGGAGGTGACAACACTCTCTCTATTGACTGACCCACCTGTGTGCTGCTTTGCTTTCAACCACTGAGATGTTTGATTAGGAAGGAAGGCTGTCCTGGAGAGCTGTGGATCCCCTGTGGAGGTTTGCAGCATCCATGGTAAAAGCTGTCCTTCCCTCCATGATCTAGCAGCTTGCCGACTTTTGAACTTTCCATTTGAAAGGCACAGAATTGCCGGGGATTGGAATGTGGGCAGAGCCACGGGTGCACACACACACACACACACACACACGGGAGGAGGAGAAGAGCCTGCTCACTCTATCTCTTTCCTCTCCTGTCCCTGCGAGGAGGGAGGGCGGGCTGTTAGCAAGTATGGGGTCTGTGCACTGCAGTGTGAGAGAGAACCCTGGAGCCGTATCCCGGGCTTTTGGGCCCCCCCACAGTGGCAGAACTACAGGGCCCAGTCGCAAGTGCGGCTGCTGCGACCCTGATAATTCCACCACTGCTTATACTTTCAGACACTTTATTAACAACTTGCCCTCCAGAAGATTTATTCCCCCCCTTCATGACCAAGACGGTCGAAAAAATCCGTTTGTCTGTATGCTAGTCCGACGGACGAAAACCGACTGGCTATCGACTTCCTTATTTTAGTCTGGTTGTACATCATCACGTACGAATCCGTCGGACTTTGATGTGATCGTGTGTAGCCAAGTCCGTTCGTTCGAAAGTCTGTCAAAAGTCAGTCGAAAGTCTGTTGGAAAGACCGTCGGACCTTTGATGCCGACAAGTCCGCCCGTGTGTACACGGCATAGGGCCCCATTCACACTTGGTCACTCCGAAAAGCAAAATGTGAGATGCGCTTGCAGTCTCATTATTTCTTAACTGCACATTTTTTCTTAATGGCACCCCAAATGCATTGCGATTTTTCAGCGTCCATCACGCAACAAAGCTTGTTTCTTCAAACGCGTCTGGCTTACTGCCAAGTGAATAGGCTGCTTTGTGGGTGACATGCGTACACCCCCATCTGCTGACTCTGCAGTTTATCCACTTGCTTACGGGGCACTTTTACCCTCTTCCTGCCCAGGCCAATTTTCAGCTTTCAGTGCTGTCAGTCTTTGAATTGTAAGCTCTAAGGGGCAGGGCCCTCTGATTCCTACTGTATTAAAGTGTATTGTATTTGTACTGCCCACCCTCAAGTTGTAAAGCGCTACGTAAACTGTTGGCGCTATATAAATCCTGTATAATAATAATCATTACGGTCATGCAACACTGTACCCATTTTTATCATTTTTTTCCCCCACAAATAGAGCTTTCTTTTGGTGGTATTTAATCACTACTGTGGTTTTTACGTTTTTCTAAATAAACAAAAAAAGGCCTAAAATTATGAAAAACAAACAAAACGTTATTCACATTTAGTTTTAGTAAATTTTTCTCCTGTACTGATGTGCGGTGATGAGACTGCACTGATGGACACTGATTAGGTGGCACTAATGAGGCTAAACTGATAGGCGGCACTGATTGGCAGCACTGAAGGGCACTAATAGGCGGCACTGATGGGCTCTGATTGGCGGCACCGGTGGGCACTGATTGGCAGCACTGATAGGTGACAGTGGTGGGCACTGATAGGCAGCACTGGTGGGCACTTTTGGTACTGCACTGATAATCAGGACACTGATAATCAGTTCCCTGATTATCAGTGTAGATGTTAGACAAGTGCAATTTGTTTCGTTCTGAATTTGTTTTTCAACGAATTTCAACAAATTTGTTATTTCGAAAATATCCGAATTAACGAAAAACCCTTTTAACAAATTTTTCTGAATATCAGTAATTTTGAATATTCCAAAATTCATAAATTTGAACATACAAAAATTCAAAAATATGAAATAATAACTATCTAATAATAAAATAACTAACTATTAAATTATAGGTATTGAAATTTCCTTTCAAATTTGGCTGTTAGTGAACGTAACAAATACAAATTTATCTGCAGTTACGAATTATCCGAAAAAACAAATGCATTATCTAAACGAATGGAACGTAACAGATTAATAATCAATGAAAACTTTTTATTATTATTTTTGTTATTCATTTGTTCCGTTCCATTCGTTATTTCGGATGGTTCGTAACTTCGGATAAGTTTGTATTTTTTACATTCACTAACAGCCAAATTTGAAAGGAAATTCCAAAACCTATAATTTAATAGTTAGTTATTATTAGTTAGTTGGTAATTCTTTCTAATGTTCAGATTTTCTTTCTTATTTTTGGATTTTTGAATTTTCAAATTTACGAATTGCGATCATAACGAATGACCCGAAAAAAAACAAAAAACAAAAAACAATGCAATGAAAACGAAAAACGAACAAATTTTTCAGCAGTGCGCGTGTCTAGTAGATGTCCCGTTCACACGAGCTGGTTATCGGCTCTCCTCTTGCTGTCAGCGTGAGGAAAGGAGTGTCGAGAACTGGCTTGTGTTTACATCGTGATCAGCTGTCATTGGAAAAGAGCCACTGTGATTGGCTCTTTACCCCGTTCTGTGATCAGCAGTGTCCTAAGCACACGGCGATCACAAAGCCCTGCCACCCACGCGCCGCAGCCGGGGGACGCGTTGGAAGCGCAAACACGGGAGGACGTTGTATGACCCATCTCCCACCAATGTGCGATCTCGCTGTAGCCGTAATTGGGTAAAGTGCGTTCAGGAAGTGGTTAAGGGGGGCGGTTGGGAGCAGTAAAAATGCGCCTCAACGGTGTGATTTTCCTGCCTCCCTAAGTGCAAGTGTAAACAAAGACTAAATAAAGAACTCTGGTGTTGGGACTTGCAAAGGTGAAACCAGGGAAGGCAAAATATGAGCAGATTAAACTTCAGCTTTTAACTGCAAACAAATTTTATGAACCTTCAGACTTATCCGTGTAAAGATTTTTGTTTTGTTGAGAAGGAAAGCTAATTATAATTTTATTGTCATATCTTGGTGAGCAGAACGTTTTGTACCCGAAGGAAAATTTTTTTTTTAATCTGCTCTGTAGAAGTAAAGTGGAACAGGATAGTAATTAATATCGCTGACACTATATAAAGCCGCATCCTTTCTCCTTCAATTCAGAAGATTACAAATTCTGGGACTTAAAGGGTCAGTCCACCTAGAATTATCACATCAGATTTTTGGTGAATACTTGGGGGGGGGGGGGCGGTTAAACCCCCTGACAGTCTCTTCCATTGGTGAGCGAGCAGTGGCAGCTGGTGCTAAACTTTTTTTTTTTTTTTTGGGGGGGGGGTGGGAGGTGGCAAACTTTCGGAAGTGGGCTGTATAAGGTAATTACTGGCAGAAAAAAAATGTTTTACTATTCGAAAAATGCCTCCGATGAGTCTGCGCGTGCGCATTACGCAACGTCACTCCAGCTGATATGTTGATCAGCTGGCGTGACGTCAACATGGCGCATGCGCAGATTGCCGGAGGCGAGGCGGAATCGGACAATTTCATTCTCTCTCGGCGCTTAGCATATCATCGTATACGGTCTCCGACGATCTGCGCGTGCACCGTGTTGACGTCACGCCAGCTGATCAAGATGTCAGCTGGAGTGACGTTGCGTACGGCGCATGCGCAGACCCAATCGGAGGCATTTTTTCCAACAGAGGGCATTTCTCGATAGAACACCAGGAGGCGCCGGGGCTAAGGGGTTAAGGGCGGCTACACTCTTCCTCCACAGATACAGTGGAAGAATGAGTGTAGCGGCCCAAAGACAGGAAGTGTAGAATAATGAGGTGAAGATAAAGGAAGAGAAAAACCTAAAAAAAAAAAAAAAAAAAAACGAATGCAGCCACCACATCTAAGAACCAATAGGCTTCAAAAATATTAAATGTTTGTTCTTGGGTTTAGATACATTTTAAAGATTGGAAGCTGTAGTATATTACATTTTTTGTTTGTTAGTTTAAATACACTTTATACTAATTTTGAATATTCAAAAATTTGTAAATTCGAAAATACAAAAATTCGAAAATCTGAAATAATAACTAACTGTTTAAATTATAGGTATTGAAATTTCCTTTCAAATTTGGCTGTTCGTGAACGTAACGAATACAAATTTATCCGAAGTTACGAATTATCCAAAATAACGAATGCCGCATCTAAACGAATGGAATGTAACGGATTAATAATCAATAAAAACTTTTTATTATTTATTATTCATTTTTTCCGTTCCATTCGTTATTTCGGATAAATTTGTATTTGTTACGTTCACTAACAGCCAAATTTGAAAGGAAATTCCAAAACCTATAATTTAATAGTTAGTTATTATTAGTTATTAAATTCAAAAATTAGAAAGAATTACTTTCTCTTTTTTTGTACTTGGATTAGGGTGAGTAAACATTGATAAAAGATCAGAGTGGAGTAATGAGATGTTTTATAGACTGACAATGACGGGGCATGTTCGATTTCTCAACGACGAGAACAACTTCCAGTAAAGTGCTTTGTCTTTCATTTGTGGTTATTACGTCGGCTGATTGTGGTTGTGGCTCCATCCGAGACATTACAGGTAAATTGCTGCAGCAATCAGGGATCTTCTGTCTAATCGCCACATAATATCTGCCCTCGGGTTTTCTGTCTATGAACTCACGGTATGGCAACACAGGCATTGCAACTATAAATACAGGAAGGTTAGCAATCCACTGCGGTCACAGAGAATAAAGATTATTTGTCCTGTAACAATATTAGATATACTGATCACTGCTTATCAGAAGGCTTCATTCACTGCTTGCCAGAGGATCTTAGTCACTGCTTACTGGAAGGTCACCATCACGATCACTAGAGGGTCTTGGTCACTGCTTACTGGGGGATTCTGGTCACTGCTTACCAGCGAGTCTCAGTCACTGCTTACTGGAGGTTATTGGCCACTGCTTACTGGAGGGTCACCAGCACTGATCACTAGAGGGTCTTGGTCACTGCTTACTAAAGTGTCCTGGTCACTGCTTACCAGAGGGTCTTGGTCACCGCTTACCAGTGGGTCTTGGTCACTGCTCACCAGAGGGCTTTGATTACTGTTTACTGGAGGATCCTTGTCACAGCTTACCAGAGGGCCTTAGTCACTGCTTAGCAGAGGGCTTCAATCACTGCTCACCGGAGGATCCTAGTCGCTGCTTATCGGAAGGCCCCATTCAGTGCTTGCCAAAGGGTCTTAGTCACTGCTTACTGGAAGGTCACCATCACTGATCACTAGAGGGTCTTGGTCACTGCTTACTGGGTGAATCAATTCAATATTCCAGTCGCACACGTTCCCGGACAAACGGCATAGAGCATTAATGGGTGCTGTAACGATTACCAGTTGGGTTCTGGAAGCATCAAACAGAAGTACATCTTCGCCAGCACACCATGGATCAGAAAACAAGGTTGTCCAAAGAAGGTTTTTTAATCGAAAATGGTCACATCACAAGGGGGGTGCAACGTTTCGGGGCCGCGCAGGACCCCTTCGTCAGGCAAGTGATGGGGTGCACAGTGAAATACAACATATATATATAGTGGTCACCAATAATGAGAACAACAAGTGCAGAGTGAGAGAAATAGTCCCCTCCCCCTCCCATTGACGTCAATCTGACGTCAGAATCCCGCCAGGATCATTTAATAAACATAGTTCGTATAGATACTGCATAATCATAACCATACTGGTAAACATACAATGATATAATGCCAAGTGGCGTCAGTAACTGTCATGAATTGTGTGCGATCGGCAAAGATTGCCGATTCCGCCCGCTCGGGGTACACTGTTGCCTAGGACCCAGCGACTGTCAGTCAGCTGGAGGTCCAGGGAGCCAATAGCATGGCGCCGCGTGTGTAGCGCATGCGCCCGGCTCGCTGGCAACCACTGGATACGAAGGACGCCTGGCCGCGGGGCCGCCGTCGTCACGGTAACCCGTGACGTGCGGCCGACGCCATATATGGTAACCAAGGGGAGGAGGGAGCGAACGGGGAGAGGAGAGAGGGGAAAGGAAAAGCGATAAAGCGGGGAAGAGCAAGTATAGGTGCTGAAAGAAAAAGTGTGTAGGTGAAGAGTAAAGGAAAGAGATGCCGTGACAAGAACAAAAGAATGAAATGTAAAATAGAACGGAATAAAGTGTATGAGAGTGACATGTCAGGGTGAAAGAAAAAAAACATACAAGGGGGGAGGAAAGAAAAAGGGGACCAAAAGGGGGAAAAAAAGGGGGGAAAAGGGAGGGGAGAAAAGAGAGGAAGAAAAACAAAATAAAATCAAATAGATGGAATATAGTGAATAAAGCACAGTGTGCAAGGGAATATAAGACAAGTAACAGTGCGTAGGGCAAGGAACAATATTAACAATAAAGGAAAGGAAAAGAGAAGGAGAAAGGGAAGGAAAAAGGAAAGAGGGAAAGAAGGAAAGAAGGAAAAAAGCAGAAAGAAAAAGAAAAAAGAAGAGAGAAAAAAAGGAAAAAAGAAAAAAGGAAAAAAGGAGGAAAAAAAGGGGGGGAAAAAAAGGGAAAAAAGGAAAAAAGAAAAAAGGGAACAGAGGCAAAAAAGGGGAAAAAAGAAAGAAAAAAGAAAAAAGAGAAAAAAAAGAAAAAAAAAAAAAAGGAAAAAAAAGAAAAAAAAGAAAAAGAAAAAAGGAAGAAAAGAAAAAAAGAAAAAAAGAAAAAAAAAAAGAAAAAAGAAAGAAAGAAAAAAAAGGAAAGAAGGAAAATGGGGGGAAGAAAAGGGGAAAAGAAAGGGGAAAGGAGCAAAAAGGAGAAAAAAAGGAAAAAAGAAAAGGAAAAGAAAAAAAGGAAAAAAGGGGGGAAAAAAGGGGGGGGGAAAGGGAAAAGAAGGATAAGGGAAATAAACAAAAGGAAGGGGGGGGGGGGGGGAACTAAGAAGAAAGAGAGGAAGGGAAACCGAGGGGAAGGGGAAAAGAAGGGGGGGAGTGAGGGAAAGGTGAAATCAAAGAGGGGTGGGGGAGAAAGGAGGGAGAGAGGAGAAGAGGAAAGAGAAAGAAGGAATCTGGGGATATCAAGTGTGATTGCCAGCGGGAGCCCGAGGGCTAGAAATGCCCAATCAATGTAATTCAGCTGGATAATGCCCAATAAATGTAGTTGTGAATACGGTAACAGACTCATTGTCATAAATACAATAATATAAAAACAAAAAAGGTTAGAGTGCCCGCTGGATGATTATCACTGATAAATGCCAGATGTATAAAAGAAATGAGAAAGCAGAAAAAGATCCCCAAAGGGGGAAGTAGTACCAGGTATATATAAACATACAAGGTAAATAAACATCCGATGAATAATTGCTAGACTGATATCAAGATGATCAAAATTGCACATTTTACATCGTAATGATAACCATGTCCTGGATGGGAAAGAAAACATACATGTGAAACAATCATCTTTCATCAATAAAGCATGTAAATGACAAGTTAGTGTTGAGTCCCCCAGGGTGCACCGTGCCCAAGGTGTAAATCCAGTAGGCCTCACGGCGTAGAAGTAACAGATTTCGGTCCCCTCCTCTATGGGGAGGTTTGATGTGCTCAATCACCATCCCACGGAGCTCATGTGTTTGATGTTTAGCTGTTACAAAGTGTAATGCCACCGGTTTGTTGGGATCAGCCTGTTCACCCTTCTCAGTTTTGGCCAGGGCGACCCTGATGTCGCTTCTGTGTTTCTGGAATCTTTTCTTAAACGGGCCAACAGTCTTACCCACATACGATAATGCACAGGGGCATTTCAGCACATATACGCAAAAATCGGTATTGCAGTTATAGTATTCACGTATCGGGTAACGTTTACCCATACGTGGGTGTGTGAAATGTGTGCCGCAGATGAGTGAGTTGCACACATTACAGTTGTAACATCTGTAGCAACCTGTTTTCAGCGAGATTTTGGGTAATGTCTTGATGTACTTATGTCTGGGATCAGCTTGTATGAGATGGTCACGCAGCGTTCTACCCCGTTTATATGCTATCATGGGCCTGGCCTTCGTAGTGGGTCCCAAGGATCTATCAGATAATAGAATATTACGGTTGTGTTCAATGGCGTGTTTGATCGTGCCAGACCCTTGATTGAACGTGTGTACGAACAATGGACCGGTGACAGGGTTAGGGGTTCTGATCCGTCTTTTCTGGGCTTTGTCCAGAGCTTGGTCAAGTACCATCGTGGGGTATCCACGCTCCAAGAATTTGTTATACATCATCTCGAGTTGCTGTTTTTTGTCCTCCTCATCGGAGCAAATGCGTAGTACCCTGGCAAATTGCGAGATGGGTAGATTTCTGCGTAGGTGTTCGGGATGTGCACTCTGAAAGTGGAGCAAGGTGTTTCTGTCTGTGGGTTTTGAGTATAAGGATGTTGTGATGGTGCCATGGTTGTTGGTGATGAGCACATCGAGGAATGGAATGCGTTCACAGGAGAATTCGGGATTGAATACAATTCCTGGAAAAATACTGTTCAAAAAGTCTACAAATGTGCTGAACTCATCACTACTTCCCGACCAAATAAGGAAAATATCGTCGATGTACCTCATCCATTTTATAACATGCTTGTGAAAGAGGGGGGATGGGTAGATATGTCGTTCTTCAAGGTAACCCACGAATAGATTGGCAAACGAGGGTGCTGCTGAGCTCCCCATGGCCGTGCCACGTATTTGTGTGAATGTCCTTCCCTCAAACTTAAAGTGGTTATTAGTAAGAATAAATTCAAGACACTCGAGGATATATCCACATGGTACCCCAGGGAGGTTATGTTTAGTACAGAAGTGTTCAACGGCCCGCAGGCCGGCAGAGTTTGGTATACAAGTGTATAGGGAAGATATATCCATCGTAGCAAATTTCCAATTGTCCTGAAAGGTATGGAAGGGTCTTAGCTTCTCGAGGAAATCACTTGTATCACGTGTATAGGCGGGTAAATCTTTGACAATGGGCTGCAAGTAGAAATCAATGACTTGAGCCAATGGTTGAGTGATGGCCCCCGTACCGGATACTATGGGTCGAAACTTCAATGGTGTGGTGCCTTTATGGATCTTAGGTAATCCATAGATGACAGGCATACGGGGGTGGGCATTATACAGAAAATTGGCCACTTCATCGGTCAGCCAACCGCCCGATCGCCCTATGTTGATTAGATGTGACAAGGTATTCTTGGCACTTTCAGATGGATCCCTACTCACTACTGTGTAGCTAGTGGAGTCGGCCAACAGGGAGAGCATACCCTTGCTGTAATCACTGTAATCCATAATGACAATACTTCCGCCTTTATCGGCGGGTTTGATAATAATGTTCTTATCATCTCTAAGTGATTTGAGTGCAGCAAAATCATCGGAATTTAAATTGGTGTATGTTCTATTTGAGTTTTTGTGGGATACATCATGTTTAATCGTCCTGATATAGTTCTCAATAGAATGAAAATGTCCAGGAGGTATGAATTTGCTTTTCAATCTGAAAGGAATCGGTGTGGTTCTATCGGCTGTGGTCATGGTGGGTGTCCCCGGTTGTGTGTGGAAAAATTGTTTAATTTTTAATGTCCGCTCAAACTTGAACATTTCAATCTCAAAGTCAAATGGGTTCAGTCTATTGGTAGGGCAAAAAGATAGGCCCTTAGATAAAAGTTTGGACTCACCATTGGTGATGGCTCGTGAGGAAAGATTGATTACCGGGCACGTCTGGATCCCCGTCGTCCGCTGCTGCGAAGAGGTGGTACAGATTGTTCTCTTGATGCCCCTCCTGGATCTGCGTTTCCACTGACTTTTGGAAAAAGGGTCTGATGAGCTGCGTTCGTAGAGGAGGTGGCGCCTGTTGCTATTCCAGCCTCGCTGTCTGATGAAGGATTTTCGGTGGGGCGATCGCTCTCAGATGTGGGAGGTTGGTTGTGTCTCCTTGTGGTATCGGTGCGTGGGCGGAGCCTTCTCCTGGGACGTGTGGCTCCTGTGACCCAAGGGTAAACTCGACCCTCCTGGTAATCTTGATTAACAAGTCTCAGTTTGTCCCTCTTGACCTGTTTCTGCTTCTCAGAGTAAGCCAATATCTCACTGTCGATATTGTGTAGTGCGTTTGCAAATGCGTCGTTATCCTGGATGGGCACTGTCAGTGTGGATAGTTCCCTGTTGACCTGGCACAGTTGAACCTTGACTTCCTCAATAACAATAAGCATGTAATTGAGCGAATTTTGTGTGGAGACCTCACACCACTTCTCACAGAATTCACGTTTGTGACGTCCGATGGTAGGTTGGTTCTTGATGCGGAAACCTCTTGGGATCTTCTTTGTCCTGTAGTATTCGGATAGCGTCTGCCCGTGTAGTTCGAGGTCGATTTGTCTTTTCCTTAATCGTTTAATTTCCCGGTGGATATCAGAGGTAGTGTCAGTTCCGAACGCCTTATTCTCGTCAGGAGGAAACAAAATGGCGTCTATCTCTTCTTGGCTGTAGATACAGCCGGGCGCCCTGTTGAATTGGGAGGATCCCGTATCATCGGATGCCATCAGTGTCTAAGCAATTTTTTCAATCGGATGAATTGGTGACAACCGTGTCCCGTATATGTCGGGCACGAAGGTTAATGAACCCCACGTTTGGATTAAAAAACCTTCTTTGGACAACCTTGTTTTCTGATCCATGGTGTGCTGGCGAAGATGTACTTCTGCTTACTGGGTGATTCTGGTCACTGCTTACCAGAGAGTCTCAGTCACTGCTTACTGGAGGTTCTTGGCAACTGCTTACTGGAGGGTCACCATCACTGATCACTAGAGGGTCTTGGTCACTCTCACTGCTTACTGGAGGATCCTGGTCACTGCTTACCAGAGGGTCTCAGTCACTACTTACTGGAGGTCCTTGACCACTGTTTACTAGAGGGTCTTGATCACTGCTTACTGGAGGGTCGTGGTCACTGTTTTCCAGAGGGTCCTGGTCACTGCTTACCAGAGGGCAGTGATCGCTGTTTACTGGAGGGTCCTTGTGACTGCTTACCATAGGGCCTCAGTCACTGATTACCAGAGGGCTTTAAAAGCTGCTTACGGGAGGGTCCTTGTCAGTGCATACCAGAGGGTATTGGTCACTGTTTAACGGGGGTCTGGGTTACTTCTTACCAGAAGGTCCCAGTCACTGTTTACTGAAGGGTATCAGTAGCACTTTACCAGAAGGTCTTGCCCACTGCTTACCAGAGGGTGCCAGTCACTGGCAGGCAGTAGTGATGGTCTATTCCAGCCATATTCAACCAGGGTTCCATGAAACTCAAGGATTCCTCCAGAGGTTGCCTATGGGTTCCTTGAGCTGTGGCCAATTGACCTCCCATCTGGACTGGATATTTCCAGGTACAATGCCACTTGGCAGAGTCAGCGGCATGCTACCAATGGTCTTTTTAAGCTGTCTGTAAAGGTGGAATTTTGACCCTGACTGTAAGGGCATTCTTCCCACTAACCACCAATGTAAGAGGTATTCTTCCTATTGAATTGATTTTAGCATGGGTTCCCTGAGATCTGAAAATTATTACAAGGGGTTCCCTTGGGGTACAAAGGTTGAGAAAGGCTGGCCTAATGAAAAAAATATGATGATTCATACATTTTCAATCCCTCTGAATATTTATGTGCATTAATCTACACTATATTATCAAAAGTATTGGAACGCCAGCCTTTACACCCACATGAACTTTAATAGCATCCCAGTCTTAGTTTGTCGTGTTCAATATTGAGTTGGCCCTTTGCAGCTATCATAGCTTCAACTCTTTTGGGAAGGCTGTCTACAAGGTTTAGGAGTGTGTCTATAGGAATGTTTGACCATTCTTCCAGAAGCGCATTTTTGAGGTGAGGCACTGATGTTGGACAAGAAGGCCTGGCTCACAGTCTCCGCTCTAATTCACCCCAAAGGTGTTCTATCGGGTTGAGGTCAGGATTCTGTGCAGGCCAGTCAAGTTCCTTCACCCCAAACTTGCTGATTCACACTATATTGCCAAAAGTATTGGGCCACCCCTGCAAATCATTTGGTGGAGGGGAGATTATGGTGTGGGTGTTGTTTTTCATGGGTTATGCTTGGCCCCTTAGTTCCAGTGAGGGGAACTCTTAAGGCGTCAGCATACTCAGACATTTTGGACATTTTCATGCTCCCAACTTTGTGGGAACAGTTTGGGGATAGCCCCTTCCTGTTCCAACATGACTGCGCACCAGTGCACAAAGCAAGGTCCATAAAGACATGGATGAGCGAGTTTGAGGTGGAGGAACTTGGCTGTCCTGACCACAACCCAATAGGACACCTTTGGGATGAATTAGAGTGGAGACTGCGAGCCAGGCCTTCTCATCCACCTCAGAAATGCGCTTCTGAAGGAATGGTCAAACATTCCCATAGGCACACTCCTAAACGTTGTGGACAGCCTTCGCAGAAGAGTTGAAGCTGTTATAGCTGCAAAGGGAGGGCCAACTCAATATTTAACTCTACGGACTAAGACTGGGATGCCATTAAAATGAATGTGTGTGTAAAGGCAGGCGTCCCAATACTTTTGACAATATAGTGTATCTATAATACTTACTGCCACTCTACAAAGAACAACACAGTTTTGGAAGCTATGCAATCATGATTTACAGATTCTCTATGGACTGGTCAAACCTGAAAATTTTTATTCATTATAAAAAAAAAATAATAATAATTCACCTTTTGGCTGATCACTAGTCAGTGGTGAATGTCAGGAATGAATAAAGGACTAGTTTGCTGCATGGTAGGAATTTTGTAAATATCCAGCAAGCAAAGAGAATTTCACCCTCCACTCATTGGAATCGCCACTGGAGCGTATTTTGTCATTTTTGCTCCTCGCCGATCCATAGCCTCTACACCGCTTTGTATAAACACGCAAAAAGCCGCACAATTCATCCTTCTTGTACCATAAGACTTGAATAGAAACAGTGTATACATTACAAAGTTACTTTGTTATCTCCTTTGCCTCCACCCTCCCTCTCCATAGTAATTATACCGTAGGTAACGTGCCGCCTCTCCGCTAATTGGCTTTAGCTTCCCATCTCCTGTTTATAGGGTATTATATGTTTACCTAACAGCTGTTGAAATGTAGAAACTGCTAAGAGACTAATTTAATTTGACTTCAACAAGGGCGACGCATGCACACCTTGTTGTGGCTGATGCACTCATTAATGAGACATAAAGTGATTTTCACAAATGTACATCGCTGCAGCATCGGAACGCACACCGTCTCTCGACTGACGGCTAATTATTAAAATATTAAGAAAAGTGTGATTTTCTTACTCTAGGAATAGAGCTTCGTCTTAGCACTGAGCTGTATTAGATGAGCACAGGATATAGATGTACTGTATTATAATACTTCTGGACCAGAGCTGAGCAAAGAGAGCTCTATAGCTCAGGGGCCCCCACCTCTCTAATCCCTATGCCAGTTTCTCTATAGATATAGAATACATTGATTACATAGCAAGAGTATAGAGGTTATGCAAACTATATACAGTCATGATGTCCAATAGGACGAAACACGTCGGGTGACGCTCCTGGAATCATTGCTTACGTCCTATTTTATATACAAGCTTGTTTTATTGGATTTGCTGTAAGTGTAAACCCCCTTTTTTTTTATACCATTAAAGGTCATACAGTATCACACTATGTGAGGAAAATCTGTTTTTCATGCATACCATATGATGTGATCCATCGCAATGCTTGGGAGCCTAACTTTGGATGCCTGACATACCCTGTCTTTCATCGGGTGGAATTCTTTTTTACCATTATTCCATTGGCGTGAGATCCCGTTTGAGGTCATTCCCTCAAGGCTGCCTGTTTGACACGTGCTATATGGTGTGTGTGCCCACCGAATTTGGTAAGCGTGAATATTTTACCACTTTGATTGTATCTTCAAGATCCATTCCAGACTACACAAGAAAGACTTTTCACATTTATTTTGGTTATATGGACTTTCCATAGATGTTTTCATTTTCACTTTGGAACCGTTTTATGTTTTGTTTGTGTTTATCTTTATTTTTTCATCTCTGGATTCACATGCTGTTCACTTTAGCGCCACACCAGGGGCGGACTGACCATTCGGTCGATCGGACGCCGACCGAGGGCCCGCAGCCAGTAGGGGGCCCGGGAGACATGCTCGTCGGATCTAGGGGTATGCTGCTGGGCGTGCTGCGGTGGAGCCGTTCTGCCGACTGCCGCGGGGGGGGGGGTGCGGGGGGATGAGGCGGGCATCTCCTCTTTCAGTTTGGGATGCAGTGAGGGGAGTGGGAGGCGGCGATCAGCAGCTCTATGGTGCTCGCAGCATCTCACGGGGACTTGTATTTCTCCTCCAGATTGTAGAGTGGAAAGGGGAGGGGCCTCTGACCCGGGCAGCTACAAGTTTCACTCTCTGCTTGTACGCTGTTGCCGACTGCTGCCCGGGTCAGAGGCCCCTCCCCTATCCACTGTACAGAATCAGAAGGAGGACTACAAGCCCCAGTGAGATCCACAGGCACCATAGAACTGCTGATCACCACCTCCCACCTCCCCCTTGGGTTGGAGGTGCACAGCCAGGTACAGGGGAACCTCTGGGGGGGTTAAGTCTGGGGACCCTGATGTATGGGGGGTTCTCTGGGGACCCTGATGTATGGGGGGTTCTCTGGGGACCCTGATGTATGGGGGGTTCTCTGGGGACCCTGATGTATGGGGGGGGCTCTCTGGGGACCCTGATGTATGGGGGGGCTCTCTGGGGACCCTGATGTATGGGGGCTCTCTGGGGACCCTGATGTATGGGGGCTCTCTGGGGACCCTGATGTATGGGGGCTCTCTGGAGACCCTGATGTATGGGGGGCTCTCTGGAGACCCTGATGTATGGGGGGCTCTCTGGGGACCCTGATGTATGGGGGGCTCTCTGGGGACCCTGATGTATGGGGGGGGCTCTCTGGGGACCCTGATGTATGGGGGCTCTCTGGAGACCCTGATGTATGGGGGGCTCTCTGGAGACCCTGATGTATGGGGGGCTCTCTGGGGACCCTGATTTATGGGGGGCTCTCTGGGGACCCTGATGTATGGGGGGGGCTCTCTGGGGACCCTGATGTATGGGGGGGCTCTCTGGGGACCCTGATGTAAGGAGGAGGCTCTCTGGGGACCCTAATGTAAGGACGAGGCTCTCTGGGGACCCTGATGTATGGGGGAAGGCTCTCTGGGGACCCTGATGTATGGGGGGAGGCTCTCTGGGGACCCTGATGTATGGGGGGCTCTCTGGGGACCCTGATGTAAGGACGAGGCTCTCTGGGGACCCTAATGTAAGGACGAGGCTCTCTGGGGACCCTGATGTTTGGGGGGGCTCTCTGGAGACCCTGATGTATGGGGGGGGCTCTCTGGGGACCCTGATGTATGGGAGGGCTCTCTGGGGACCCTGATGTATGGGGGGGCTCTCTGGGGACCCTGATGTATGGGGGGGCTCTCTGGGGACCCAGATCTTTGGGGGGCTTTCTGGGGACCCAGATCTATGGGGGGCTTTCTGGGACCCTGATGTATAGGGGGGCTCTCTGGGGAGTTGACCCTGATGTATGTGGGGCTCTCTGGAGACCTTGATGTATGGGGGGGCTCTCTGGAGACCTTGATGTATGGGGGGGCTCTCTGGGGACCTTGATGTATGGGGGGGGCTCTCTGGGGACCTTGATGTATGGGGGGGCTCTCTGGGGACCTTGATGTATGGGGGGGCTCTCTGGGGACCCTGATGTAAGGGGGGTTTCTCTGGGAACCCTGATGTAAGGAGGGGGCTCTCTGGGGACCTTGATGTAAGGAGGGGGCTCTCTGGGGACCTTGATGTAAGGAGGGGGCTCTCTGGGGACCCTGATGTAAGGAGGGGGCTCTCTGGGGACCCTGATGTAAGGAGGGGACTCTCTGGGAACCCTGATGTAAGGAGGAGGCTCTCTGGGGACCCTGATGTAAGGAGGAGGCTCTCTGGGGACCCTGATGTTTGGGGGGGCTCTCTGGAGACCCTGATGTATGGGGGGCTCTCTGGGGACCCTGATGTATGGGGGGGGCTCTCTGGGGACCCAGATCTATTGGGGGCTCTCTGGGGACCCAGATCTATGGGGGGCTCTCTGGGGACCCAGATCTACGGGGTGCTCTCTGGGACCCTGATGCATGGGGGGGGCTCTCTGGGGAGTGGACCCTGATGTATGTGGGGCTCTCTGGAGACCTTGATGTATGGGGGGCTCTCTGGGGACCTTGATGTAAGGGGGGCTCTCTGAAGACCTTGATGTAAGGGGGGCTCTCTGAAGACCTTGATGTAAGGGGGGCTCTCTGGGGACCCTGATGTATGGGGGGTTTCTCTGGGGACCCTGATGTAAGGAGGGGGCTCTCTGGGGACCTTGATGTAAGGAGGGGGCTCTCTGGGGACCCTGATGTAAGGAGGGGGCTCTCTGGGGACCCTGATGTAAGGAGGAGGCTCTCTGGGGACCCTGATGTAAGGATGAGGCTCTCTGGGGACCCTGATGTAAGGGGAGGCTCTCTGGGGACCCTGATGTAAGGAGGAGGCTCTCTGGGGACCCTGATGTAAGGGGAGGTTCTCTGGGGACCCTGATGTAAGGGGAGGCTCTCTGGGGACCCTGATGTAAGGGGAGGCTCTCTGGGGACCCTGATGTAAGGGGAGGCTCTCTGGGGACCCTGATGTAAGGGGAGGCTCTCTGGGGACCCTGATGTAAGGGGAGGCTCTCTGGGGACCCTGATGTAAGGGGAGGCTCTCTGGGGACTTGTTTACATAGGCAGACCACAGTTCTGCCTCTGTTGGAAACGATCGTCGGGGCCTGGCGGACATGGGGTCCTCTGGACCCGCTGGTTAGCTCTCGGTGTGTCCAATCACAGCGCCAGCAGGTCAAACAGCATGCAGACCCGCAAGTGCAGAATCAAGTACCTGTACATGATTCTGCTCACAGGAGACGCAGCCCTGCAGTAAATGTATGTGGTTAAAGTGAGTTTATTTTTCTTTCATCTTTAAACATTTATTTTGAACATGAAGTAGAGAAATTCTGTGACCAATGCATGTAATGTAGCAGTGCAATATATACGTGGGGCTTTGTGAGGGTGTGGCTTGTGTGTGGGTGGGTGGGGACTAAGGGGGCCCCATGAGCCCCTATTGCCCGGGGGCCCCATGAGTTGTCAGTCCGCCCCTGCGCCACACTTTTGTTTCCCATTTTGTTTTGCACTATACTTCTAGTGGCGTGTTGGCTGCTTACCCCTCCTCTATGCGCAATTTTCTTTTTTTATCTATATACAGTCATGGCCAAAAATATTGGCACCCCTGCCAGGGGCGCTGCTAGGTCTTCAAAAGATCTGGGGCTAGAGCCTATAGCAGCAGTCACCAACCTTTTTGCAGGCCCGTGGGCACGTTGGTGGTAGGCAATTTTTCGCGGGCAAGGGCTGGTGTTGGCGTTTCAATCATCATGGCACCATGGTTGATATAGTGTCAGGGTGATTGAAGTGCATTGTTTCTATTGTTACATTCTAATTTATAAAAAGTGGTTCAACTCACCATAGGAGCCCTGGGCTTGTCACTTGCCACATCTCCTGCCACCAGATGCATCATGTCACTTGCCACCGTCGCCTGTCACCAGATGCAGCTTTTTAACTTGCCACCATCACCTGCCACTAGATGTGGATTGTCAATGCCACATCACCTGCCATCATTTGCAGATTGCCAGGTCACCTGCCACCATTTGCAGATTGTCAATTTCCACATCACCTGCCACCATTTGCAGATTGTCAATTGCCACCATTTGCAGATTGTCACTTGCCACGATTGATTGGGCACCTCAACCCCCCCCCCCTGCTGTCTGACGATCTACCGGCACTAACTCCATCAGTGGCGGGGATTGGTGGACACATCGAGGATCGGCTGGCACATCAGGGATCGGTGACACATCGGGGATCCACTGGCACATTGGGGATCGGCAGGCACATTGGGCAGGGTATCAGGCTGCAGCGGGCATCTGGCAATGTCTCCTGTGTTTTCTTCCCTTCCGCCGTGCGTCTCCTCCTCACCTCATAGGCATCCAATAGGATCGCCTGACCTTTCAGCCAATCGGAAATGAGTATTAGACCCGCGCTTCCTGATTAGCTGGAGAGGCGATTCAGTGTTAGAAAAGCAAATATTAATTTGCTTTTCTAACACACCTGGGTGGGCTCCGAGCGCAATGCTCTGCGCCCCGAGTCCACCCTATTTTGAAGCCTATTAGAGCCTATGGCTCTAATCAGGTGCTTCAAAAAAACACCCCCGCCGTTGTAATTCATGCGCCCAGTGTCCTGAACGGGGCCGGACTCATGGATAGGGGGTGGCCGCGGCGGGCGGGCGGGGATAGATTCATGCTATGCATGAATCTATCCATTAACCATATGGGGGGGGGTGGCGTGGATAGAGGAGGCAACCCCTTAATGGACGGGCCACCCCTGGTTCCTGTGTCCACTGTGCGCAACATTGTCAAGAAGTTTACAGCCCATGGCACTGTAGATATTCTCCCTGGATGTGGACAAATAAGAAACATTTATCAAAGATTGCAACGAAGGATTCTTCGAATGGTGGATAAAGAACCTCGATCCACTCCCAATTCAAGCTGACCTTCAGGTACAGGGTACAACTGTGTCAGCTCACACTATACGTCGCCATCTGAATGAAAAGGGGCGCTGTGGTAGGAGACCCAGGAGGACCCCACTGCTGACACATTTTATGTCACACTGTATTTGCGCAGCGGACTTTCAAACACAGTTTTTTTTGGAAGAAATACACTTTAACCACTTGCCTACCAGCCGCCGCAGTAACTGCGGCAGAATGGCGCGGCTGGGCGAAACGCCGTTATGTAACGTTGCTTCGCCCTGTGGCCACTAGGGGCTGCTCGCCCCTGAACCTCCCGCGATCGCTGGTGACACATGGAGAACCGGGATCTGTGTGTGTAAACACACAGTTCCCGGTTCTCTGAGGGGAGAAGAGACTGATCGTCTGCTCATACAAAGTATGAACAGCGATCTGTCATCTCCCCTAGACAGTCCCCTCCCCAATTCAGTTAGAACACAGAGAGGGAACACAATTAACAGTTAGAAACACACACTAGGGAACACAAGTAACCACCTTGATCGCCCCCCTAGTGTTAACCCCTTCCCTGCCAGTGACATTTTTACAGTAATCAGTGCATTTTTATAGCACTGATCGCTGCCAATGGTCCCAAAAATGTGTCAAAAGTATCTGATGTGTCTGCCATAAAGTCGCAGTCCTGATAAAAATCGCAGATCGCTGCCATTACTAGTAAAAAAAAAAAACATAATAATAAAAATGCCATAAAATTATCCCCTATTTTGTAGACGCTATAACTTTTGTGCAAACCAATCAATATATGCTTATTGCGATTTTTTTTTTTTTTTTACCAATTTTATTTTTTTACCAAAAATATGTAGAAGAATACATATCGGCCTAAACTGAGGAAAAAAAAAATTATATATTTTTGGGGGATATGTATTATAGCAAAAAGTAAAAAATATTGCTATTTTTTCAAAATTGTCGCTCTTTTTTTGTTTATAGCGCAAAAAATTAAAACCACAGAGGTGATCAAATACCACCAAAAGAAAGCTCTATTTGTGGAAAAAAAAAGGACGTCAATTTTGTTTGGGTGCAACGTCGTACGACCGCGCAATTGTCAGTTAAAGCAACGCAGTGCCGAATCGCAAAAAGTGCTCTGGTCAGGAAGGGGGTAAAACATTCCGGGAATGAAGCAGTTAATGAGTTAAAAAAAAGAAAACACAATAGTTACCCATTTTTTTTGTATAATGTGAAAAATGATGTTACACCGAGTAAATAGATACCTAACATGTCATTCTTTAAAATTGCGCACGTTCGTGAAATGGCGACAAACTACGATACTTAAAAATCTCCATAGGCGACAGGTTACCTGATAGGGTTGAAATAATGACTTAGAGTTCCACTTTAATTGTTTCTGTTTTTTTCTTACCTGTGTACGTATCAATTGTTCTATTTAAATTGTTTGTGCTCCTTTCTTACCTGTGTACGTATCAATTGTTCTATTGAAATTGTTTGTGCTCCTTTCTTACCTGTGTACGTATCAATTGTTCTATCAATCTGTATCTAGATGGAATTTGGAACTGCTGAATAATCATTACATGTTCGCTGATGAGAAACTCTTTGTACCTTAACCTCATTTGGTAATGCCGATAAGATTACTGCTTTTGGAACTGCCTATAAAAGAAGTAAAGGGAGCAGTCCTTTTTGGGATGCTCAGAACTGTGATACAGACATACCTGACTCCGTGTCATTATTCTTATAGAAGCAATAATTTGGCAAAGCAATATAAACTTAAGCAACTTGTTTAAAAGTTGAACCTAACATTTTGGCGCCCGAAACAGGGACTCACCGATGATACTACAAGAGGTGGACGAACGCGGCTGACGGAACAAAAAGACAGGCATTCCAGGAACCACAGATCAAAAAAAAACCTGCGCAGGTAAGAAAAAGCTTTATTTTTCTTATATTCTGTGCTCCCCTGATTTGTGCCTATCCGTTCTGTCAGTTACGGTTCTCCTGGTTTTAAAACACCAGCCTCTGTAGTGGTGAGTCTAGAATTACTGCATATTTTAGTTTATATTGCTGGAATTATTTGTTTGTTTTGTTATCTGTGTTTGTCTTGTCTGTCTTGTTGAGAAAGTGAATGAGCCTTGTCAAGGATGGTATGAGTTAGAAGGGGATTGCCGAACTAAGCAACGGAATGCGCCTTACCTCACACGATTGGGAACCTGAGGGCTTGTGAGCTTGGGGGTCTGAGGCTTATGCTTAACCTCACATCTAACTCATAAACCATAGACGGGTTGAGAGTATAAGCCCTGTCTGCTCCATAAAGCAGGGATAAGAGTGTATGAGAGGGATTCCCAGATACGGGGAGGGAATAAGGTCTCAACAAAGTCCCGAGATCTAGTCGGATACCTGGCCACTTAAAGGAATGCTTGTATATGTTGTAGCCGCATTTTTGTATATATTGTAGCCGCATTCTGGTTTGTTATTGGGCTAGCATATAAAGTAATTATTTATTATTGGGCTAGCATATAAAGTAATTCGGTTTCAGAAATCTCATTCCGGAGAGGTTTCTAGAATTCTAGCACCCTAGGAGGAAGGCAACGAGGAACTAGTGTAACTTAGCTGGTTTGCTATTGGGCTAGCATATAAAGTAATTATTCATTCTTGTATATGTTGTAGCCGCATTATATTGTACACTAAGTGTCCCACACGCTACCTAGGCAGGACTGTTAGAATGGGCCAGAGGAACACAAAACCCCGTCAGGGAATTGTGGCGCACTATACGGTGCCACAGATAATTAAGAACATTTATGGGAAAACCGAAGCACAGGACTTAAAGGATGTCCTTCGTAAATTTAAGGTGAAAGGAGCAGCGGGCTTAGACCCGGATGTATGGAGTGAAATAAAAAGGGACAGACAAGGAGAGGTGTTAGAGAAGCAATGGATGCGTCAGGTTCAATGCTTAATTAAGGTCTCAAATAGAGCGAAAGAAGAGGGGTGGAAGTATAATCCAGATTGTGATGGTTGGGATATGAAAGATAGAAGAACAAAAAATGTCGAGGCTCCCAGCTCAGCCATCCCACCCCCATACACTGACGTAGAACGCAAACCACACAAGATATATCCGGTACTTGAGGGGAGAGGATGGGTTTGTCAGGATTGTGGAGCACAAAACCCAGAATGGGCAGTAGAATGTGTGCATTGTGGGGCACAAAAACCTCATCCAGAAACTGTAGCTCCCGTACGCACTGATACACGCATTGTTCAGGTAAACAATCCAGAATTTGGACAAGCAGCCCATCCAAATGCCCCGCCTACTGTCACTCGTAGAATGCAAATAAGGACTTGGGCACCATGGTCGGCAGACACCCTTATGGCATTAATACAGAGCGCCCCAGACCCGGTAGCAAAGCCAGCTGCTTTTTGTAGATTTGTGACACAGTTAATGAATACACATGAAGCGACCTGGCAGGATGGGGAGGATCTATGCAGACACAAAATGACTCTGACCCTGTTTAACCAGTTTATGACAGAAATAGGTCCACACAGACCTGCAGGACAAGTTGATGGGGATGGCAATTTAGAGACAGGACATGTCAGACATATAGACTCAAGGGCCCCTTTTATTGCTAGATTAGAAGCTTTTTGTCAGGCAAAACAACAGGAGAGGGGGTCCATATCACCCATGAAGCAAATGCCAGGACAGACTGTATCGGAATTTTACTTATCTATGGAAAGTATGATGGCAGATGAGGGATTGGACTTGGCCCTGCCAGTCACAATCCGAGCCTTCAATAGACAATTTATGGAGGGATTAATTCCACAGATAAGTGAGAGACTGAAAGCCTGCACACCAGAGTGGAGGGCAACTAGAGATAGAGGGACGTTGTTACAAAAAGCGCAAGGCATAGAGGCGGACTTAGCAGAAACCAAAGGGAGGAAATCTCATGCTATCAACGCACTCGGGGGTCCCCAAGAGCAAGGTAGAGGTTCCTTTCGCAAACCCCTTACCTGTCACTACTGTAACAAGATTGGTCACATCAGACGCAACTGTAAGAAAAGAATAAGGGATGAAGGAGAGGAAGGTGTTGATTCTCCAGTTAATCAGAGAAGGAACCAGCCCAGGGACAACAAAAATAGTCATATCAGGCAGCAGGGAGATGGTCCACGAGCATGACTCACCCCGGTTTTAGAAAAATCCAAAACAACAATGCTTAAGACAAATATAACGGTTGGTAATAAGAAAATCTCTTGTTTAGTCGATACAGGAGCTTCACGCTCGTTACTTTCTGACTCTGAACTACTCCCTGGCCAAAAATCACCTGACACTTTACTAATAACTGGATATGATGGCATTTTAGCCGACGCCCCGCTTACAAAACCTCTGAAAGTTAAAGTAGGAAACCACATGTTCCTTTCACGCTTTCTGGTATCCAGAGGAGCCCCCACTAATTTGTTAGGAGCTGACATTTTGCAGAAAATAGGAGCTAACATTACCTATCACCCAGATGGCACTGTCACCTTAGCTATAGGGGATAATCAAGAACACATGGAGATGTGTAACCTGATACAATACCTAGAGGAGGAATCGGAATTGTCCGGCACACCTCCTTCAGACTTAGATCAGATTTTGTCGTCCCTTCCAGGAGAACTATGGGAAAAACATCCAGCTGATGTTGGACTTTTGCCCATACCTCCGGTTACCCTACAGCTGATTCCAGGAGCAGTGCTTCCCCAACAAAAGCAGTATCCACTTAGTGCACCCCAAGAGACGGCCATAGAAATGCAGGTCCAATCCTTCTTAAAAAGTGGAGTTCTAAAAGAGGTAAAATCACCGGCAAACACTCCCTTGTACCCGGTTAAAAAGAAATCAGTAGCCGGTAGTCCAGTTAAGTATAGAATGGTCCAAGACCTTAGAGCGGTCAACAAAATACTAGCCCCGATGACACCTTTAGTACCCAATCCACATACATTACTGTCACAAATACCATCAACCAGTATGTACTTTACGGTTATAGATTTAGCGAATGCTTTCTTTTCCGTCCTGGTTGCTGAAGAATGCCAACTTTGGTTCGCATTTTCAATCAAAAATCGGCAACTAACCTGGACACGCCTACCTCAGGGTATGGCGCATTCACCTACCTTGTATTCGCAAGCATTGCAAACGGTGTTGGGAGAATGGGTACCACCAGATTCCTGTGTATTGTTACAATATGTGGATGATTTATTGTTATGCTGCCCTGACAAAGAAACTTGTTTGGCCACCACCCTTAATTTGTTGCGATTTTTGGCAGAAAAAGGTTGCAAGGTTAATAAGAAAAAGTTACAAGTGTGTCAGGAAAAAGTTATCTTTTTGGGACATTGTATATCACAGGGTACGAGACATCTCACTGAGGAGAGGGTTCAAGTGATAAAGGGAATGTTACCCCCACGGAATTTCAAACAATTGCGTATGTTTTTAGGTATCGTGTCATATTGTAGACAGTGGATACCACATGCTAGCGCTTTGATGCAGCCATTATACGATTGTTTGAAAATTGTACCGTATGTGCTTACAGAAGTAGCTTATGAGTCGTTTATCACTTTGAAAAAGTTGTTGATTTCTGCCCCGGCTATTGGTATACCAGATTACACCAAGATATTTAATCTGTACATTGCTGAGATCACTGGACACGCCACAGGTGTTCTGACACAGGCACATGTAAAACAAAGACCAGTCGCTTACTTTTCAGCAGCATTAGATCCAGTATCTAGAGGTTCACCGTCTTGTGTACGGGCGGTAGCTGCAGTGTCAATTATCATAGATAAGTCATCAGAGATTGTTCTAGACAATCCAGTCGTAGTGCATACCACACATGACATACATGCAATCTTGTCTCAGGTACAGCCCAAACACATTTCAATGGCTAGGCAATTAAGATTACAGTGTACTTTACTCTTACCTCCAAATGTTACTTTTCAGCGCTGTACAACCTTAAATTTGGCCACCTTTTTGCCTCTTCAGTCACCAGATTTGGCAAGGGGGAATGATAGTACTAATAGTACTAGTGAGAAAAGAAATAAGGACACTGACACTCTTTTGTTTAAACAAGTAGATGAACACGATTGTTTTCAGCTCATGGAACAGGAGACAATGGGATTCCCACACGTTACAGATACACCAATTTTAAACGCTGAGTACACCTTGTATATAGATGGTAGTAGGTTTGCTGATGACAAGGGTAAATATCACACAGGGTATGCTGTAGTGACTGATACGCAGGTAATTGAAGCACAGGCCTTACCAGCCCACATGTCAGCACAGGAAGCAGAATTAAAAGCTTTAGAACAAGCCCTAGAATACTTAAAAGAACGAGAAAGGAATATTTACACTGACTCTGCCTACGCTTATGGTGTAGCGCACGATAATGGCCACATATGGAGGGCTAGAGGTTATCTGACAGCAGCAGGTACACCTGTAAAACATGGAGAAGGGATTAAGAGAGTCCTGAACAATCTTCAAAAGGTTAAACGAGTAGCCATTATGAAGATAGCGGCACACACGAGCGCAAAAACAATTGAGGCAAAAGGAAATGCATTTGCAGATTTGACTGCAAAACAGGCAGCTCTAGGGGAAGGAAGCCCTGAGACCTTAGCAGCGGTAGAGGTGAGTATCCCAGAACCAACATGGCAGCAGCTGAGTAAATTACAGGAGCAAGCAGGGGAGAGCGAGAAAGATAAGTGGGTCAGGATGGGAGCAGCACCAGACCTTGACAATGTATGGAGGGAAGGAGGCAAAATATGCCTGCCTGCCTCTCTGTACCCAGAAATGGCAGCGGCAGTTCACCTACCCACACACGTCAGTTCCAATTCCATGTATAGGATTGTGAACCAAGGATGGCTCGCCCCTGGATTCAGTAGCACTGCAAGAAACTACTGTGCAGCCTGCCAAATCTGTCTCCTGAATAACCCAGGACAGAGAGTAAAAACCCCACGAAAACACCAGGTCCGGGCCCAATACCCCTTCCAGAGACTGCAAATTGATTACATACAAATGCCTAAGAGCGGCCCTTTTGAATTTGTCCTCGTGTGTATCGATTTATTCTCAGGTTGGCCCGAAAGTTATCCAGTAAAATCGGCTACAGCTAAAGCCACAGCTAAGAAACTGATCACTGAGTTAATACCTAGGTTTGGTCTTCCTGAAACCATAGAATCAGATAGGGGGACACACTTTACAGGAGAAATCATGCAGAATGTGATGACCATGTTAGGGGTTCAACAAAGTTTTCACACCCCTTACCACCCACAGAGTTCAGGATCAGTGGAGAGAGTAAATGGGACAATAAAGTTAAAAATACAAAAAGCCATGCAAGAGTTAAACAAGCCTTGGCCAGAATGCCTGCCTTTGGCTTTGTTCTCTATAAGGTACACTCCAACAGGAAAGACAGGATTATCCCCATATGAGATACTTTTTGGGAATGCACCTAGATTGGGTTTATACTTTCCACAGAGTATGCAATTGCAATGTGATAGTTTGACTGCATATGTGATACAATTACAACAACGTCTAACTAAGATCCACAAAAGTGTGTATTCTTCTCTTCCAGACCCTAATTCAATAACAGGTACACATACTCTGCTACCAGGGGATTATGTATATGTGAAGAAACACACCAGAAAGACATTGGAACCCAGGTTTGAAGGTCCTTACCAAGTACTCTTGACCACAGCCACCTCAGTAAAGCTGGAAGGAAAACCTACCTGGATACACGCATCACATTGCAAGAAACAACCCGAGAAAACAACATGATGAAATATCTACTTACAGATTTTTTGTTGAAGATTGTTGTTTTACAAATATATGCATGGACTCCTGGTATTAATGTACTTGAAGTAGAGGAAACAACAACTTTCGAATGGGCTATAGATGATCCTAAAGTAGCAAATTATTATTGACAAAGGTAGACTAGTACATCTTTCCTCACAGATACAACAGGATACTGCACCACATTGGTGGGATATATTTAGTGGAATGTCTTCTACAGCAACCAATACCTTTCACTGGTTGTTAAGTCCAATGGTAATTATTATTCTAATATTAATATCACTTACAATCACGAATATATGTGTATACAGGAAAATAAATAGGAAAATTAGGAGAATAGACAGGGTATACTGATAAGTGTGTATTGACATCACCCTACTCCTATAAAACTCCTCTTCTTGAATTTTAAGATGTTGGTAATACCTAGGGGGATGGGTTCTACCCCTCTGACAACTCGCGGTCAGGGAAAGGACTCTGGGGAAAAACTGACTAGAACTTATTCATGAGGACCCAGGGGGAAGGAGAGGATGATGTCAAAGGGGGAAATTGATAGGGTTGAAATAATGACTTAGAGTTCCACTTTAATTGTTTCTGTTTTTTTCTTACCTGTGTACGTATCAATTGTTCTATTTAAATTGTTTGTGCTCCTTTCTTACCTGTGTACGTATCAATTGTTCTATTGAAATTGTTTGTGCTCCTTTCTTACCTGTGTACGTATCAATTGTTCTAGCAATCTGTATCTAGATGGAATTTGGAACTGCTGAATAATCATTACATGTTCGCTGATGAGAAACTCTTTGTACCTTAACCTCATTTGGTAATGCCGATAAGATTACTGCTTTTGGAACTGCCTATAAAAGAAGTAAAGGGAGCAGTCCTTTTTGGGATGCTCAGAACTGTGATACAGACATACCTGACTCCGTGTCATTATTCTTATAGAAGCAATAATTTGGCAAAGCAATATAAACTTAAGCAACTTGTTTAAAAGTTGAACCTAACATTACCTGTTTAGAGTTACAGAGGAGGTCTTGCGCTAGAATTATTGCTCTCACTCTAACAATCGCGGCGATACCTCACATGTGTGGTTCGAACATCGGATACATATGCGGGTGCCACTTACGTATGCGTTCACTTCTGTGTGCAAGCACTGAGAGGTGGAGCACTTTAAAAAAAATCCTATTTATTTTAACTTTTATTGTTTATTTTTACACTGTCCCTTTTTTATTATTATTTTTTTTTTAATTCATCACTTTTAATAGATCCCTTGTAATAGAAATAAGGATGACAGGTCCTCTTTATTGAGAGATCTGGGGTCAAAAACATTGTTTTTTTTATATTATTTTTTTATTTCAGGTACTTATATAGCGCCATTTTTTGCAGCCCTTTACAACTACATTGTACATTCACATCGGTCCCTACCCTCAAGGAGCTTACAATCTAAAGTCCCTAACTCACATTTACACATACTAGGCCAATTTAGACAGGATCTGATTAACCTCCCAGCATGTCTTTGGAGTGTGGGAGGAAACCGGAGTACCCGGAGAAAATCCATGCAGGCACAGGGAGAACATGCAAACTCCAGGCCGGTAGTGTCGTGGTTGGGAATTGAACCAGTGACCCTTTTTGCTGCTAGATGTAGGTGCTATCCACTACACCACTGTGGGGCCCTAATATTTTGACTTTAAGGAAAAATATTTTCTTTGTGCCTAAAAAAAACGGAAGTGACATCGGAGGTCGCTCTAGTCCTCCGAGGGCATGGAGCCGAGTGGGGGGCCATCTTGCCCCCACTTGACTTCCTGCCCAGAAAACGGTCGCATCTAATTGTTTCCTGGATGGCTCTGGTAAGCTCAGAAATGACCAGGAAGCGGCAAGGGGGGGGGGGGGGGGGTTTGGGGAGGAGCCAGGAGTGCCGCCGGGGGACCTCAGAAGAGGAGAATCGGGGCTACTCTATGCAATACTATTGTAGAGAGCAGGTAAGTATAACATGTTTGTTATTTGAAGCAGAACTCCGCCCAAAAATCCCTCTCCTGAGCTCAGCCAGAGGTTTGACACACCCAGTTCTCTGAAAGCCGAGCAGGGAGGATGCAGACATGTAGTGGAGAAGGTTTCACAGCACCCGGTCTGTGCCGCCCACTCCACTCCACCCCTCCCCCCACCTGCTATCTCCATGCAGAGCAGGGATTATTATTGTCCCGCTGTGTCAGGTATTGTATATCAGAACACAGAGCTCTGATCTCTGCCTCCCACTGGTATAGGAACAGTGCGCTGTCAATCAATCCCGGGAGGCGGGCCATCAGCGCTCAGTGTTCTGATATACAATACCTGACACCGCGGGTGATCACTGCTGGGTCATACAAGCGATTTCTAATAATAATCCCCACTCTGCACTGGTAGTGGTCCCTGACAAGCTGTGCTGGTGGTCCCTGACAAGCTGCACTGGTGGTCCCTGGCATTCGGCTCTGGTGGTCCTTGACATTCGGCACTGGTGGTGGTCCCTGACATTTGGCTCTGGTAGTGGTCCCCGACATTTGGCACTGGTGGTCCCTGACATTTGGCACTGGAGGTGGTCCCTGACATTTGGCTCTGGTGGTCCCTGACATTTGGCACTGGTGGTCCCTGACATTCGGCACTGGTGGTGGCCCCTGAAATTCGGCTCTGGTGGTTCCTGACATTCGGCACTGGTGGTCCCTGACATTTGGCACTGGTGGTCCCTGACATTCGGCACTGGTGGTGGCACCTGAAATTCGGCTCTGGTGGTTCCCGACATTCGGCTCTGGTGGTCCCTGACATTCGGCTCTGGTGATCCCTGGCATTCGGCACTGGTGGTCCCTGACATTCGGCACTGGTGGTGGCCCCTGAAATTCGGCTCTGGTGGTTCCTGACATTCGGCTCTGGTGGTGGCCCCTGACATTCGGCTCTGGTGGTTCCTGACATTCGGCTCTGGTGGTCCCTGACATTCGGCTCTGGTGGTCCCTGGCATTCGGCACTGGTGGTCCCTGACATTCGGCACTGGTGGTGGCCCCTGAAATTCGGCTCTGGTGGCCCCTGACATTCGGCTCTGGTGGTTCCTGACATTCGGCTCTGGTGGTCCCTGACATTCGGCTCTGGTGGTCCCTGGCATTCGGCACTGGTGGTCCCTGACATTCGGCACTGGTGGTGGCCCCTGAAATTCGGCTCTGGTGGTTCCTGACATTCGGCTCTGGTGGTGGCCCCTGACATTCGGCTCTGGTGGTTCCTGACATTCGGCTCTGGTGGTCCCTGACATTCGGCACTGGTGGTTTGCATTTATAAGGCTGTAACCTCTCATACTGTGTGTTATGTATGGCTTGCTGGCTGCAGAATCAGGAGTTTGATTTATGTTGAAGTGGGCGAGTTCACATTTACATGTACAAGCCTCCTGTACCTCCCACATTCACTCCCATCCCAAGGATTCATGGGAAATGTAGTCTGATTACAGTTAGAGAGAGAAGAGGATATGATGCAATCACTGTTCTAACACCTCCTACCTGCCAGAAAAGATGATGCATTTTTTGATACCCAAAACTGACTTGCTGAAAATTAAATCGGTCATATCTCTTAAACGGTAAGGCATTTCGCAAATTTAACTGTTTAGTGTTTTGTGTGTGGGGGGTGTGCTAATGGGGGATTTTTGGAAAATCCCGGAGTTCTGCTTTAACTGCTTCCCACCTGGCCTATAGACAAATGATGGGCAGACCAACATTTGCCACTCTGGGTGGACGCTATATAACATCCTCCCGAAAATTCACCTTGCTCGGGCCCCCACGGGCCAGGCTGTGGCGTGATCTGTCACCTGCTGTCTCCACCGGACACAGAGGATGACAGATCAATATACCAGCCCGCTGCCGATACTATGTGATCGCTGTGACCAATCACAGCAGATCTCGGGACAATTGTACACAATGGATGGCTTCCATTCATTGTGCACAATTGTGTTGCTCGCTGTGATTGGTCACAGTGATTACATGGTACAGACAGGGAAATTCACAGCCCATCTGTACCATGTGATTAGCTGTGGCCAATCACAGCTAAAAACAACAATTTCACCATTCAGTAAAAATGGTTGTTCATAACACTGATAGTCACGTTATAAGAAATTATAATGTGTAAAACAAAAAAAAAAACCCTGATAACCTCCCCAGAGTAGTACAGTGTTACTATGGTCGCAGTATGCACACAAAAAAAAATCATAAAAAAGAAATAAATGAAATAAAAGAAAATATTTTTAAAAAATTATTATTTTTTTTTAAAACATACTGTCACCAGTCAGTGTCCCTGATCACCGCCACACCAGTCATATGATGATACTGTACTTCACAGATGACAGTATGTAAAAAAAAAAAAAAAATTGTACAAAAAAAAAAAAAAAAAATTAATTTCTTAATTTTCCAAAAAATTGTAACAAAAAATTACAACTTCAAAAAACTCGCCATGCCCCTTATTAAATACATTGGACTGTCTACTTTCTAAAAAGGGGTCATTTGGGGGATATTGTACTGTCCTGACATTTTCGGGCCTCAACAAATGAGAAAGGCCGTCAGTAGATCAGGATTGATCAATTTTCAGATATACAATACAGTATATCCCACAGTTTGTGTACTCTATAACTTTCCTACAGAATAAATAATATACACTGATTTAGGTTATTTTCACCAAAGAAATGTAGTAGAATACATTTTGGCCTAAATTTATGAAGAAAGATTATTTATTTGCAAAACTTAAAGCGGAGTTCCACACAAAAATGGAACTTTCGCTTTTCGGAACCCTCCCCCCCTCCGGTGTCACATTTGGCACCTTTCAGGGGGGAGGGGGGTGCAGATACCTGTCTAAGACAGGTATTTGCACCCACTTCCAGCATAGACTCCCAGTCTATGCCTCTTCCTGTCCCCACCGCGCTGTCTGCTGGGAATCACACAGCTCCCAGGAGAGAGCGGGGACCAGTTACGATGCGCAGCGCGACTCGCGCATGCGCAGTAGGGAACCGGGAAGTGAAGCCGCAACGCTTCACTTCCTGATTCTCTCACCTACAATGGCGGCGGCAGCTGCCGAGAACCGAGAGGGTCCTCGGCGTCGCCTGCCGACATCGCTGGACCCTGGGATAGGTAAGTGGCCATTTATTAAAAGTCAGCACCTGCAGTATTTGTAGCTGCTGGCATTTAATATTTTTTTTTTTTGCCGGTTTAGGTGGACTCCCTCTTTAATAACAGAAACAAAAAAAAAAAATTCCCCACATTTTTGTTTTCTTTTGTTTATCCTTTGTTTAAAAATAAAATCCCCAGTGGTGATTAAATATCACCAAAAGAAAGCTCTATTTGTGTGAACAAAATGATACAAATGTCATATGGTTACAGTGTAGCATGACCGCGCAATTGTCATTCAAAGTGCGACAGCGCTGAAAATTGGCCTGAGCAGAAAGAGGGTAAAAGTCCCCAGTATTGAAGTGGTTAAAAAAAAAAAGAAACTTTAGCATCACTTTAATTTTTTTCTTTTATATCTGCCTGACATACATTAAAATGCAGCACTACATTATGAATCGAGCCCCCAGCGGGTTGTATTGTCCATTCTGTATAGACGGGTAAAATCCATTTGTGCAATCTGAGACTCATGAGATCCTACAGCCGCCTCTTCTGTGTTTACATCAAATATTTGGCACCTTCCCCCACATGGCTATTAAATAGCAAATTACCGAACGTGACGTCCAAACTTCATATACAAAATATCTTTAGGTGATGAAAGGTTACAGCCTTGCATAAACATGTTAATGAATTGTTGAGCGGAAGCCCCGGGGAGACCCAGTGTGGAATGTGCGGTATGGGTGACACCGGTCCTCACCAGTCCTATATCTGTACAGTGTGTATACAGGGAACAGCTGGTCACAGTGGCATGTTGGGGCTTCTGTGGAATTTTACAAGCCATACACGATCCCTGGACAGAGTTCTGCACCTGCCTAAGAAAAACATAGGAACTGAGAACTCCCACCCACCCAAATGTAAGAGGTGACTCTGCCGAAGAATCAGTCCATCAGTTACAGATGACCTTTATTTTGCTTACGGTGGGGAAAATAATGATTTGTTCCCCTGCCGTATTTTGTAAGTTTGCCCACTTACAAACAAATGAAGGGTCTATAATTTTTATCATAGGCGTATTTTATATGATAGAGACAGAATATCAACCAAAAATCCAGAAAAAACACTTAATACAAATGATATAAATTGAGTTGCAGTTCAGTGAGTAAAATTAGTATTTGATCCCCAAGCAAAACATGACTTGGTAGTTGGTGGAGAAACCCTTGTTGGCAAGCCCAGAGGTCAGACCTTTCTTATAGTTGGTGACCTGGTTTGCACACATCTCAGGAGGGATTTTGGTCCAATCTACTTTACAGATCTTCTCTAAATCCTTAAGGTTTCTTGGCTGTCACTTTGACAACTCAAAGTTTCAGCTCTCTCCATAAGTTTTCAATAGGACTAAGGTCTGGAGACTGGCTAGGCCACTCCAAGACCTTAATGGGCTTCTTCTTGAGCCACTCCTTTGTTGCCTTGGTGGTATGTTTTCGGTCATTGTCATGCTGGAAGACCCATCCACGACCCATCTTCAGTGTTTTGCCTGAGGGAAGAAGGTTCTCATCCAAGATTTTACAATACATGGCCCCGTCCATTGGCCCCTCGATGCGGCAAAGTTGGCCTGTACCTTTAGCAGAGAAACGGCCCCAAAGCATCATGTTTTCACCTCCATGCTTGACTTTAGGGATGGTGTTATTAGGTTCATAGTCAGCATTTTTCTTCCTCCAAACACGGCAAGTCGAGTTAATGCCAAAGAGCTAAATTTTGGTCTCATCTGATCACAGAACTTTCTCCCAATCCTTCTCTGAATCACTTAGATGTTCATTGGCAAACTTCAGATGGGGCCTGTACATGTGCACGGACCCCCCGCCCAGACCCCTGAATATCCATTTAGTTATACAGAAACTCATGCTCTGACCTCGACCTAGAACCCTCCATACGAATTAAATCATATTCTTGACGCTTCGAAGTAGCTAGAACCCCCTCTATATCAACGTTCATACCATAATCTAGGTCTAACCCCAATTGCTCAAGAAGTACTCAGAGTCTATGAAAACCAACAAGCTCTTGATTCAACGGAAATAGGGTTCTCTCTCAATGTCTCGCTGTTAGATGATACATTGATGTCAATAGCCTAAAAACTAAGATGTTATCGTACCTTATCTATTGAGATATCATTTGTACTAAGTGTTTCTGTAATACACCCCATTTTGCTTGTTCTCTCTTATTTACAAAAAAAAAAAAAACCTTATGGAAAAAATAGAATTAAAAAAAATAATAGAATAGAAAGTATATAACCATTTCCCAAAATTCAAATAGAATCAATTCTAATTTGAAAAGAATAGAATAGAAAATAACTGAATAGTATAGAAAAAAACAGAATAGAATAGAACGAATATAACCATCTTCCGAAATTCAAATTTTTAATAGAATAAAATTGAATAGAAAAGAATAGAACAGAAAATAATAGAATGGGGAATAATAGAATAGAAAAGAATAAAATAGAATAAACAAAAAAAAGAATAAAATTAAAAAAACTGAATGGAATAGAAAGAATATAACCATTTCCGAAAACTCAAATAGAATCAATTCAAATTTGAATAGAATAGAAAAAAAAGATTAGAATAGGAAGATGGTTATATTCTTTCTATTCTATTCTGTTGTTTTTTCTATACTATTCTGTTATTTTCTATTCTAATCTATTCTTTTCTATTCTGTTCAAAATCGAATTGATTCTATTTGAATTTTGGAAAATGTATATATTCTTTCTATTCTATTCAATTCTATTGCTTTTTTTTTAATTCTATTCTGTTGTATTCTATTCTTTTCTATTCAAATTTCAGAAGATGGTTATATTCTTTCTATTTTATTCTATTTTTTTCTATTTTATTCTATTCTTTTTTATTCTATTCTATTTGTTTCTATTCTAATTTATTCTATTCTAGTCTGTTCTTTTATTTTTCTATTCTATTTTGTTCTGTTTTACTTTATTTTTTGTTCTTTTCTTTTCTATTCTATTCTATTTTTTCCTATTCTATTCCTTTATCTTCTTCTTCTATTTTATTCTCTTAGGAAATTGGAAAACAAATCGAAAACTTTTCAAATTTGAAAAAGATTCCAAATTGATTTGAAAACTATTCTGTGCATAAAGGTGAAAAACCTTCTTACCTGAGCCCAATCGTTCCAAGGACAGGGACGAGCACAGCAGCTCCAGCCGCTGTCAATCAAATCCAGTGACACGGGTGCCAGGGGGCGGGGCCAAGTCCTGCTGTCTGTGTCAATGGACGCAGCAGCAGGCCTCGGGAGCAAGCCTACCAAGTGCCCCCTTGGAAAGCGTCTCTCCGTAGGAGACGAAGAGGAGCCAGGAGCGCCGCTGGGGGACCCCAGAAAAGGAGGATTGGGGCCACTCTGTGCAAAACTAACTGCACAGAGGAGGTAAGTATGACATATTTGTTATTAAAAAAAAAAAAAAACACAAAGCTTTACAATCACTTTAACTAAACAAATTTATGTAAGTAACGAATCGAAACAAAACCAAAACACATTTTTTCGTTCTGCACATGTTTACTTTCATTTTTATTTTGCACCACAGCGCAGTTTAGACCTTTTTGCCATTAACAACAATGGCAAATAAAAAATACAGTTTATACAGTCACTGGTGTAACATTTATAGCCGATCTGATATATACAAGTTCATAGGTGTGCACACAGGGTGTGCCAGGTGTGCCTGGGCACACCCTAATCACCCCGTGTGGCGCAGATTCCCCCTGTTTAGACCCCTGATATTTCATCAATAAAAAACTCCTAAAAAACTGCCCTACTGACACCAATCTCTGTGGGGTGCAAACCCTAATGCAATAGGCTGTGCATGCCTATGCACCAGTTACTTCCTGGTTGATGTGCATGCAGCACGATGACATCACCCAGACTGACTCCGCCCAATGCGTTTCTTCACAGTCACGTGACCTCTTTTTTTTTTTCGGAATTATTATTGTGTTCTGTATAATTTGTACAAACAAGAGGTTATCATACAGAATGCAAATAGTTTTTTTAAAATTGCTTTTAAAGGGGTTGTAAACCCTTGTGTTTTTTCACCTTAATGCATCCTATGCATTAAAGTGAAAAAACTTTTGTCGCTGAGCAGCCCCCCCCCGTTTTACTCACCTGAGCCCTTCGTTCCTTCGGCGGAGACGCGCTCTACCTCTCTGCCCGGGGTTCTCGGCTCTTGATTGGATAGATTGATAGCAGCGCAGCGATTGGCTCCCGCTGCTGTCAATCAAATCCAATGACGCGGGGGGGGCAGGGCCGAGTCCGGCATTCTGTGTCTATGGACGCAAACGCTGTAATCGGGAGCGCGCCCGCACGGTAACCCCCATGGGAGAGCGCTTCTCCTAGGGGGTTTGCCAATGCGGGGAGGATCCGCGAGGGCGGTTGGGGGACCCAGAAGACGATGATCGGGGTCACTCTGTGCAAAACAAACTGCACAGTGGAGGTAAGTATATGTTTGTTATTTATTTCTTTTTTTAAAATGAGGGTTGGGGGTGGTTATGTTTGTTTTTGTTTTTTTTTCCTCTTTCCGCCCACACCCCCCCTTCCAGTGAGAGAGGTAGGATACAAGGCTTGGGGGGGGGGGGGGGGTATTTAGCTCATTTAAGAAGGAAATGAAAGGAGGAGGAAGATAGATAAAATTGTTTTTTTTTTTTTGTTTGTTTGTTTTGTTTTTAAGTAGAATAAAAGAGGTATGGTAGAACATGGAAACTGTACCACGGAGAAATAACAAGGCATATGTGTTGATATTTGTCAATGTGCTCCTAAATGGAGATGTTTGTTTTGATATATTGTCTCAATAAAGATATTTAAATAATAAAAACCCCTTTAATAAATGTTTTTTTAAACGGTGAAAAAAAAAAGCAAAAAACAAAAAATCAAAACAACGATGGCAAAGCATTTCCATGCGGTGTGGAAAACATTTGCTAGATGTGTTTAGGGTGCCATGAACAACGATGGCAGCGTGAGAAATGTGCCTGGAATCACAGGTTTCCCGCACCGCAGTCGGTGCAAACACAGGCCCATAGAGTTTGACAGGCTGCCGGCAGCGGGGGGTGGAGCGCGCATCTGTGCCCTCTGTCCACACCTAAACGCCCAGTGTGCCAGGTGCCAGCAATCTGTTGTCAGGCAAAGACAAAGAGCAGCTATTTTATCCTTCATCAGGATATTTTGTGCACCCGTATTCTGAACGCCATCGCACCCTAAGTGAACCTAACAAGAGACTTCCAAAGTCTGTCTTGTGACACGAAAAGTGTAACCAGAGATGAGCCCCCGATCAGGTAGGACTGTTGTGGAATGCGTTTTCTTGTTGCGTCCTGTCTTACACGAACATTAAACGTTCCTCATAACGTGCCGATCGCTAATAAAGTGTAAGTGGAGACTGCGGGTGCTCATTAACTCCGATGCCCCGAGCAACAGAATGACAAGTCCCTCTCCAGGTAATAGATCACGCAGCAAGGTTCTAGAGCCGGGCTATTAGGGGTGTTTGTTAGAGATCTGGAGACAGATAATAAGGGAGATGTTTACAGTCTAAAAATTTCTCGGAAAGTAGCTCAGTACTATTAAACTCCTGCAGCATCGCGGAGTGTTCCTTTAATTCTCGGGACCATGAAATGAGATTATGTTTGTACTATAAATAAACATAACAGCGCATTCGGGAGAAATGATTGTGGATTTTCAGGTTGTAGTGCACATCAATTTATTTATGTTAAAAAATTGGGATGGAATAATGTTTACTGTTCTATGAAGGCTCCGTTTACACCTTGCCAATGTGATGGCACATTTGCATGTATTGTTTTGCATTTAGGCCAACCCATTCATTTCAATGGTTTCCCCTATGCTGGAGAAATGTGCAAAAATATGTGCCTGACCTTTTTTTTTTTAAGAAAAAAAATCACGCCACGCCAAAACTCTTTTTGTTTTTGGGTTTAAAGTGTTTGTAAAGGTTAAAAAAAAATGTTTTAACCACCTCCCGCCCACGCTATAGCAGAAAGATGGCTACAGTGCGGGCCTTAATTGCCGGAAGGGCGTCCATGAACATCCATGTCCATGTACGTCCTCCTGAGATTGCGCCGCCTGCGGGGCGTGTGCGGCATGCTCTGTGATCAGGGGAGCTGCCCACCTTAATCCATGCGCCCGGCCCCTAATCTAAATGCAGGGCACCGAATGCATGGATTCCAAGGGTGTTTCTTTGGGGTTTTTTTTAAGCACGTGATTAGAGCTGGAGGCTCTAATTGGCCTCAAAAAAGGGTGGGCTCACCCAGTTGTGTGACAATAGCGAATTATTATTGGCTATTGTCTTTCTGATTCCTCTCCTGGCAGTTCCTGTGACCCAATTGTGAACCAAGAGTCTTAGGACTCCCTGGCCAATCGTGTCTCAGGACACACTTCCTGTTCGCCCGGGAGGAGAATCAATGACCCGACTCTTCATTGCCCCTGACTCCAAAGGTAGTGCCCTAATCGCCACTGCCATCCTGTCCATCTCTTGCGGGTGTCGGGCCAATGGCTGCGCTGCTTTCAATCCATCCACTCTAGCCAATTAACGGCCAGGCTGAGCGCCGAAGAGGACACCGGGGGTGAGCGCAGCAGGTTTATGGGCTCAGGTAAATAAAACGGGGGGGGGGATGGGGGGGGGGGGCGGTATTGTCGGATGTTTTTTCACCTTAATGCATAGGATGCATTAGGGTAAAAAATTGCGAACCTTTGCGAACCTTTAACCAGTTCAGATCCGCACTATTGCCGAATGACGGCAACAGCGCGGACCTGCTTTGCCGGGACGACGTCTATTGACGTCGTCTCGTGAATGAGCGGCCTGCGCGCCCCCTGCAGGGCGCGCGCGGCATGCACGGTGATCAGCGAGTCTATGAGACTCGCCTGATCACAGATCGGAGTAAGGGGTCGGTCCCGACCCCTTACCACCTGATCAGCTGTCAGACAATGACAGCTGATCATGTGATATAAACAGAGCCGATAATCGGCTATTTTCTCTCCTTGCGCTGATAGCGTGAGGAGGAAAAAAAAGCCGGTCACCGGCGGCCGTGAGAGGGATATTAGTCCCGATCACGGTGATCATCTCTGCCCCCTGCCAGTGACACCTAGCAATAGGCAGCAGTGCCGCCTACCAGTGCCCACCAGCGTCACCCATCAGTGCCCACAGTGCCACCCATCAGTGCCACAACAACAGTGCTGCACATCAGTGCCACCTATCAGTGCCCATCAGTGTCACCTACCAGTGCCCATAAGTGCCCATCAGTGCCCCCAATCAGTAGTATCTACCTGTGCCCATCAGTGCCACCCATCCGTGCCACCCATCAGTGCCCATCAGTGGCCACCAGTGCCACCAGTTTATCAAAAAATAAAAATCCCAGCTGTGATTAAATACCACCAAAAGAAAGCTCTATATGTGGGAAAAAAAATGATAAAAATTTCATTTTGGTACAGTGTTGTATGACCACGCGATTGTCATTCAAAATGCGACAGCGCTGAAAGCTGAAAATTGGTCTGGGCAGGAGGGGGATTTAAGTGCCCAGTAAGCGGGTTAGCACCGGCTGCCACTGATCCTCAGACTGATCATTGAGCCGGAGGAGTGACTAGCATTGTGTCTGGCTGCTGGAGCACCTACTAGGGAAAGAATATTGGGACCAAATCTGTAGGCCCTTTAGGGCTGAGGGGTTCAATCATAATTGTTAGCAGAGGTTACCTGAAATGGGAACATTATTTTAAGGATTCCTCTTTGTTAAAAAATTTTGACAAAGGCTGGTATAGGGGATATTTTGGAGTGTGGTTGAATAAAAAAGTTTACACACTTTTGCCCATATAGTGAGTGTGCAGGTCAGGTGTCCACAAACTGTTGTCCACACAGAGTATAGGCTACTGAGGATGGAGAAGTGTAAACCCAGGACCCTGCATTCATTATATCAGGTCTCCAACAGTACACAGAACATGGAAATGCAATTATTTTAGTAAATATAAACTGCTAAATACCTTTTCTCATTAGCAGTATATACGTAGCAGTCTTATCACTTCTATCAGTGTCTGGTTAAAGTTTGTAGGAGGAGTTTTCATTCTCCCCCGATTGGCCTATGAGGCTGCAGGACCCCTGACCCTCTTTCTGGACAGTGCTGATTGGTCCTGTGCGGAATACATGCACCCTCCCAAAACGAAAAAAAAAACAAACAACAACTCTCTAGTGATGCACACCAAACTGAGCATGTGTAGAGTGCCCCCAAAGCTCTGTTCTATCAGGAGATGGATTGGGGACGGATCAGAGAAGACAGGATCAAACAGCCTTTTTACACAATGCGGAGGATTAACCCCCTTAGGTTCCACAGTGAGTATAACAAGCATGCTTTACTACATATACAGACTGATTTTACTGTTTAGTAACACTTGAACCACTTGCCGACCAGCCGCTGCAGTTTTACACGGCTGGGCGAAACGACGTTATGTTACATAGCTTCGCCCTGTGGCCACTAGGGCCTCGCCCTCAGAGCCGATGCGAGTGCCCGGCGGGGCGGGATGACGGCAATCGCTCATGACACACTGAGAACCAGGATCTGTGTGTGTAAACACACAGATCCCGCTTCTCTGAGGGGAGAAGAGACTGATCGTGTGTTCATACAAAGTATGAACAGCGATCTGCCATCTCTCCTAGACAGTCCCATCCCCCCTTCAGTTAGAACACAGAGAGGGAACACAATTAACCCCTTGATCGCCCCCTAGTGTTAACCCCTTCCCTGCCAGTGTCATTTTTACAGTAATCAGTGCATTTTATAGCACTGATCGCTGTGTAAATGACAATGGTCCCAAAAATGTGTCAAAAGTGTCCGATGTGTCTGCCATAATGTCGCAGTCCCGATACAAATCGCAGATCGCCGCCATTACTAGCAAAAAAAATTAATAATAAAAAACTACCCCCTATTTTGTAGACGCTAAAACTTTTGCGCAAACCAATCAATAAAAGCTTGTTGCGATTTTTTTTACCAAAAATATGTAGAAGAATACGTATCGGCCTAAACTGAGGGAAAATTTTTTTTTATATATTTTTGGGGGATATTGATTATAGCAAAAAGTACAAAATATTGTGTTTTTTTTCAAAATTGTCGCTCTTATATAGTACAAAAAATAAAAACCGCAGAGATGATCAAATACCAACAAAAGAAAGCTCTATTTGTGGGAAAAAAAAGGACGTCAATTTTGTTTGGGTGCAACGTCGCACGACCGCGCAATGGTCAGTTAAAGCGGCACAGTGCCGAATCGCAAAAAGTGCTCTGGCCAGGAAGGGGGTAAAACCTTCAGGGGCTGAAGCGGTTAAGGTATACCAGTTGCTTTGCTCTGAAAGGGTCTGCTTTAAACTTTAAACAATTTAATTGCTGCATTGCTACAACCCGTCACCGACTCCACGCCGAGGCAGCTGACAAATAATATGACGTGACAAAATCTACAGACAGGGAGCGAACCTGAGAAAGACAGCATAGGAAATGAGAGGGTGGATGTCCGGAAAAAGACATCATAATTATAGGTCTGGGCAGCAAGTAATGAAAACAAAGGGAATGTGAGAAACAGATAAAAAGGGAGCCCTGACTGGCTGCGGAGAGACCTCTGTATAATATTGTTGCTGTTACTGCCGAACAATTCTGAGAGTAAAGAAGAAGAAAAAGTACTTCCTTCCTGCATGGCAGATAACGGCTTATCAGATAATCAGAGGAAAGTACAGAAAGAATTCTAGAGAGTACAGGAGACGTTTCTGAAAATGAAGAGGGTCATATTTCCAGAAAGTGTTTAATCCAAAGTGAAATCGATGTCAAGCATCGTGTGAGATTAAATTCTAAACCCACGTTTTTTCGGATCTGTAGACTAAAGCTACCCAGCAGGGGAGGACTATGGAACATCTGGCCTCGGGGGCAAAATGCAACCTTACAGCTCATTCATGGTAGTGAGAGACAGTGAAACAAATAATGTACAGTGAGGGAAAAAAGTATTTGATCCCCTGCTGATTTTTGTACGTTCTCCCACTGACAAAGAAATGATCAGGCTATAATTTTAATGGTCGATTTATTTTAACAGTGAGAGACAGAATAACAACAAAAATATCCAGAAAAACGCATTTAAAAAAAGTTATAAATTGATTTCCATTTTAATGAATGAAATAAGTATTTGACCCCTTCGCAAAACATGACTTAGTACTTGGTGGCAAAACCCTTGTTGGCAATCACAGAGGTCAGACGTTTCTTGTAGTTGGCCACCAGGTTTGCACACATCTCAGGAGGGATTTTGTCCCACTCCTTTTTGCAATTCCTCTCCAAGTCATTAAGGTTTGAAGGCTGACGTTTGGTAACTCGAACCTTCGGCTCCCTCCACATATTTGCTATGGGATTAAGGTTTGGAGGCTGGCTAGGCCACTCCTGCACTTTAATGTGCTTCTTCTTGAGCCACTATTATGTTGCCTTGGCCGTGTGTGTTGGGTCATCATCACGCTGGAATACCCATCCACGACCCAAGGTCCTCACCCAAGATTTGATGGTACATGGTCCCGTCCATCGTCCCTTTGATGAGGTGAAGTTGTCCTGTCCCCTTAGCAGAAAAACACCCCAAAAGCATAATGTTTCCACCTCCATGTTTGACGGTGGGGATGGTGTTCTTGGGGTCATAGGCAGCATTCCTCCTCCTCCAAACATGGCGAGTTGAGTTGATGCCAAAGAGCTCGATTTTGGTCTCATCTGACCACCCAGTTCTCCTCTGAATCCTTCAGATGTTCATTATCAAACTTCAGACCGGCCTGTACATGGGCTTTCTTGAGCAGGGGCACCTTGCGGGCGCTGCAGAATTTCAGTCCTTCATGGCGTAGTGTGTTACCAATTGTTCTCTTCGTGACTATGGTCCCAGCTGCCTTGAGATCATTGTCAAGATTCTCCTGTGTAGTTCTGGGCTGATTCCTCACTGTTCTCATTATCACTGAAACTCAACAAGGTGATATCTTGCATGGAGCCCCAGACCGAGGGAGATTGACAGTTATTTTGTATTCCTTCTATTTGTGAATAATCGCACCAACTGTTGTCACCCTCTCACCAAGCTCCTTGGCGATGGTCTTGTAGCCCATTCCAGCCTTGTGTAGGTCTACAATCTTGTCCCCAACATCCTTGGACAGCTCTTTGGTCTTGGCCATGGTGGAGAGATTGGAATCTGATTGATTGCTTCTGTGGACAGTTGTCTTTTATACAGAAAATAAATTGAGATTAGGAGCACTCCCTTTAAGAGAGTGCTCGCTAATCTCAGCTCGTTACCTGTATAGAAGACACCTGGGAGCCAGAAATCTTGCTGATTGATAGGGGATCAAATACTTATTTCACTCATTAAAATGCAAATCGATTTATAACTTTTTTTGAAATGCGTTTTTCTGGATATTTTTGTTGGTATTATGTCTCTCACTGTTAAAATAAACCGACCATTAAAATTATAGACTGATCATTTCTTTGTCAGTGGGCAAACGTACAAAATCAAATAAATATATAAAACATTTTCTATTGTCAATTTCAAATTTTGTATCTTACTTTTAACTTTTCTTGCCAAGTTTTTTTTTTTTTATATTGCAAATATCTTCAAAAGAGTGGAAATCCCTGTAGAATATGTAAGAATGAAGGAATAAAATAAATATCTGAATGACAATGACGGCAGACGGTAGTTAAATGGAGTCTAGTGAAGCTGTAATCTTCAGCATGGGAAAGAGAATTGTAAAGCCACCAATCTCGGTGTTTGTAATTCTGCTGTCTCTTGTGGTCCCGCGACCTCCATTCTTCATCATCTTTGCATGGCAATGCGCTGTCTGCACAGGATGTAGCTGTTGGTAGACGATAATGTTGAGTGAAGGGCTGGACTATGGAAAGCCGCAGGGTTGCTGGGCTGAGAGTGCTGAGTTCTCACGAAAGAAGTCGGCTCCTTCTTATAAATTCGAGAAGAGCAATTAGGGCATATAATCCGAGCCGATGACCCTCTCCCATACCATGGTTTCACTTGCATTTCCATTACCAGCATGCCCAGTCAATTTATAGTTCATGCCAAATGTTTTGTGTAGTTTGTGTCCATGCTGCTTTGTTGGGATGGCTGGAGAGAACTGCTGCAAGGCCGAAATGCTAACCATTAAGCCACTGTGCTGCCCATTGAGGAGGCACCTACTTCCTGTAAAGACAGCCAATCACTGCAGGCTGTTTCTATGAACAGTCGGCCTGCCAGATCACTGTCAACCTGGACATGGCTTATTTCTATCTAGCTATTAATCAATACACAACAGTGGCGGCTGGTGATCAAAATTTTTGGGGCGGCGCAAAAATTCAGAAAAAACCCATCAATTGTAGCCTCGCTCTACCATCAATCACAGCCACTGTGCCCATCAATTGCTGTGCCATCAAACGCAGCCAATGCGCCATAAAATGCAGCCACTGTGCCTATCAATTGCTCCCACTGTGCCCATCAATTGCTGCTACTGTGCCCATCAGGCCCGGACTGGGACAAAAAATAGGCCCGGGCATTTTAGACTGAGCAGCCCGGGGGGGGGGGGAGAGGGGCGCCGCTTTGCGGCGGCGGTTGATAATGGGATCTGGGGTTCCAGCACCTTGTAACTCTGGACCCCTTTACATCACACAGCACCCTGCACCTCTGGACCCCTTTACATTACACAGCACCTTGTACCTCTGGACACCTTTACATTACACAGCCCCCCACAGCTTTGGACCCCTGTTTGTTACACAGACACCCCCCCCCCACAGTTCTGGACCCCCTACATGTTACACAGACCCCCTACAGTGCAGACCCCCTCCCTACAGTCCAGACCCCCTCCCTACAGTACAGACCCCCTACCTACAGTGCAGACCCCCTCCCTACAATACAGACCCCCTCCCTACAGTGCAGACCCCCTCCCTACAATACAGACCCCCTCCCTACAGTGCAGACCCCCTCCATACAGTGCAGACCCCCTCCCTACAGTACAGACCCCCTACCTACAGTGCAGACCCCCTCCCTACAATACAGACCCCCTCCCTACAGTGCAGACCCCCTCCCTACAATACAGACCCCCTCCCTACAGTTCTGGACCCCCTACATGTTACACAGACCCCCTATAGTGCAGACCCCCTCCCTACAGTCCAGACCCCCTCCCTACAGTACAGACCCCCTACCTACAGTGCAGACCCCCTCCCTACAATACAGACCCCCTCCCTACAGTGCAGACCCCCTCCCTACAATACAGACCCCCTCCCTACAGTGCAGACCCCCTCCATACAGTGCAGACCCCCTCCCTACAGTGTAGATCCCCTCCCTACAGTGCAGACCCCCTCTCTACAATACAGACCCCCTCCCTACAGTACAGACCCCCTCCCTACAATACAGACCCCCTCCCTACAATACAGACCCCCTCCCTACAGTACAGACCCCCTCCCTACAATACAGAACCCCCCTACAATACAGACCCCCCCTTCAGACCCATAATGTACCTCAGATCAGCGCGGGACTGCATGTCGGGTCCCCTCCCCCTGTGTAGACATAAAGGTGGAGGGGGAGGGGGCTTCACTCTGCTCGGCTGTGTGAGACAGCCGACCTGAGACTGATCAGAGCCGCGGCCACCAGGCCAGACAGAAGGATCGTTGCGGGTCCCGGCCCCTGATGTGCCGACGGGTGCGTGTCACTCGAGTGCGACTCCGAGGCTCGCACGCACCCACCCCCCACTACACAGTGCAACTACAGTTCACAAAGCGCCTGTCACTGGCGGCCTGCCCCCCACTTAGTACGCCATTGGCGGAACATCAGCGGCTGATGTTAGAACACCGGTCCTGCATGTCAGAACCCGTGGCTGACTTTGCATGTCCCAGACATGCAGCCCAGCGGCCCCCGGCCCTATGGCCAGTCCGGGCCTGGTGCCCATCAATTGCTCCCCCTGTGCCCCATCAAATGCAGCCACTGTGCCATATCAAATGTTGCCAGCGTGCCCCCCGCCGGCCCGCCGTCTGCACTTACCTGTCTCGGTGGGACAGCTCCTCAATGTCTTCTCCTGTCCTCTCTTCCCGTGCCTGGCGTCCAATCACAGCACCTGTCGTTTCAGCCATTCAGGTGACGGGTAACAGATCCGAGCACCTGATTGGCGGAGAGGCGGTTTAGTGTTAGGAAAGCGAATATTCATTTGCTTTTCTAACACAGCTGAGTGACCTGCGAGGGCCCAGTATGGCGCTTGCAGGTCACCTTCTTTGATGCCTATTAGAGCCTATGGCTCTAATCAGGTGCTTCAAAAACATCCCTCGCCGAAAAGGGGCCAGGTGCCTAAATAGATGGTGGCAGCGGCGGCCATAGATAGATTCATACAATGCATGAATCTATCCATTGGTACTAGAGGGGTGGCTGGAGAGAGGGGGCGGAGCCCATGCGCCCTTAATGCACGGGCTGCCACTGATACACAAATGAATCAGGCTGGCCATACACGGTTCGAATTTCCAGCCGGTTCAGCAGGACCATTAATGGGCAGGCTTAATTTACCAAGTTATAACTTGAGTACAACTAGGGTTACCACCTGTCCGAGATTCACCCGGACAGTCCGGGTTTTGAATCATGTGTCTGGGTTTCAGTCCGCTTATAACCCGGACACGTTATTCAGACAGGAATGTGGCTCAGAATGGGGCCGAATAGGAGGGTGAGGGGGCACTATGTGCGCCACATTACTATTCTCTTTGGGATGCCCAAAGGTGTCCCAGGTCTGTTACAATTCTATAGTGTATGCTGATAAAAAAAAAATTACTGTGCGCTGCTAAAGTGTTCAGGTTTGGCGTGAAGAAAAAGTGGCAACCCTAAGTACAACCAGCCTGCTGGATTCTCTTGCGATTATCGCTAGCAGCTGCTATAGCCGCTAGCAATAATCACTGTCTTCTCCCTTAGGAGATGGCTTCCCCCGCCTGCTCCCGCCCCCCCTGGGAGAAGACAATGGCCCAGCAGCAGTGTTCATTTTGACATCAAATTTCGATTTAGTTTTAGTTAAAGTCTTTGGACTAAAATGCCATTTTAGTTTTAGTCCTATTTTAGTCATATGAATTGTTTTAGTTTTAGTCGTATTTTAGTCGACAAATCTCCAGTACATTTTAGTCGACTAAAATCGAATGGGTTTGAGTTATTTAAGCCATTCTCTAGAATTGCCAAGCCCATTATATACTCCTGGAGTAAAAATCTAATAACATGTTATTATTTATGGTATTAGGGTTGGAACACTCACTGCAGACACAGATTTAGTCGTTGCGATATATAACGTCTAAATAAAACCAAGTTTCATAAACAAACAAATATATTGCTAAGTACAACTTTAAAATATAAAAAAAAAAACAAAAAACTGAAAACTCTATTGGCTGTAATGCCATTGTACATATTACCTGAATATATTACCAACATAACACACTGGGGCGGCGTCGGCGGTAAAACGCCGCTATTATTAGCGGTGTTTTACCGTCGGTATGCGGCCGCTAGCGGGACGGTTTTACCGAGAACCGGGACACACACATCCCGGTTCTCTCAGGGGAGAGGAGACAAATTGTGTGTTCATACTAAGTATGATCACCGATCGCTCTCCTCCCCTAGTCAGTCACAACCCCCCTACACATAAGGGAACATAGTTAACCCCTTGATCGCCCCCTAGTGTTAACCCCTTCCCTGCCAGTGACATTTATACAGTAATCAGTGGCTATTTTTAGCTCTGATCGCTGTATAAATGTCAATGGTCCCAAAATAGTGTCAAAAGTGTCCGATCTGTCCGCCGCAATGTCGCAGTCCCGATAAAAATCGCAGATCACCGCCATTATTAGTAAAAAAAAAAAATAATAATAAAAATGACAAAAATATATTCCCTGTTTTGTAGACGCTATAACTTTTGCGCAAACCAATCAATATACGCTTACTGCGATTTTTTTTTTTTACCAGAAATATGTAGAAGAATACATATCGGCCTAAACTGATGAAGAAATTAGTTTGTTTTACATTTTTTTGGGGGATATTTATTATAGCAAAAAGTACAAAATATTGGGGTTTATTTACTAAAGGCAAATCCACTTTGCACTACAAGTGCACTTGGAAGTGCAGTCGCTGTAGATCTGAGGGGGACATGCAAGGAAAATTAAAAAAACAGCATTTTTGCTTGTACATGATTGGATGATAAAATCAGCAGAGCTTCCCCTCATTTCAGATCTTCCCCTCAGATCTACAGTGACTGCACTTCAAAGTGCACTTGTAGTGCAAAGTGGATTTGCCTTTAGTAAATAAACCCCATTGTGTTTTTTTTCAAAATTGTCGCTCTTTTTTTGTTCATAGCGCAAAAAATAAAAACCACAGAAGTGATCAAATACCACTAAAAGAAAGCTCTATTTGTGGGAGAAAAGGACATAAATTTTGTTCGGGTGCCACGTCGCACGACCGCACAATTGTCAGTTAAAGCGACGCAGTGCCGAATCGCACAAAATGCCCTGCTCAGGAAGGGGGCAAATGTTTCCAGGGCTGAAGTGGTTAATAGGATAGAAAAGGTTCGCTTTTTTTTCTTTAAAAAAAAACAAGCATGTCATACTTACCTCCTCTGTGCAGTTGGTTTTGCACAGAGTGGCCCCGATCCTCCTCTTCTGGGGTCCCTCAGCGGCGCTCCTCCTTTTCTCAAGTGCCCCATTGGAGAGCACTCGTATGGGCGCGCTCGTCCCTTGTCCTGCTGCTGCGTCCATTGACACAGACAGCAGGACTCGGCCCTGCCCCCTGGCTTCCGCATCATTGGATTTGATTGACAGCAGCAATCCAATCAGGACACGAGACACCGGCTTGAGCGGGGGTGCTTGACTCCAGCGCAGGAACGATTGGGCTCAAGTAAGTAAAAGGGGGGGGGGGGGGCTCTGGGGCGCAGATGCACTACAAGAGGTTTTTCACCTCTTGTGAAAAACAACAAATATAAAAAAAAATAATTAGAAAAGCCTTTTTCTTTTTTTTCTTTCAGCAGCTTAGTAGATGCCCCCTACATATTCTTATGTGGTAGTGCAGTGTTAATTTTGACATCAAATTTCATTTTCGTTTTAGCCATAGTCTTTTGACAAAAATGCCATTTTAGTTTTAGTCATATTTTAGCCGTTGCAATTGTTTTCATCTTAGTCGTATTTAGTCGGCTAAAATAATATTAATTTAGTCGACAAGAATATTTTAGTAGACGAAATTAACACTGCCCGGCAGGAGGGATTCCTAAGTCAGCCTTTCTCAGCCAGGGTTTCTGCAGAGGTGGCTAGGGATTCCTTTGTCTCTCAGATAAGTAGTCATTAATACCCAGATAGCAAGCAATTGAGCTACAAGTTTGAAAATGACTTGCTAGGCTATTGCTAGACTTGCCAGGCTTTACAAGTTTGTTGCACAATTGCAGCAAGTCCGCATTGCATGACTCCAGATCAATTTTCTTTGCAAGTTCTGGTTCAGTTATGTTGTGCAATAGTCATCCCACCACTGGGGGTCGCTGTGGCTGAATTTCCATGCTGTAGACCAGTGGTCTCCAAACTGCGGCCCAGGGGCCAGATGTGGCCCTTTGCTTGCTTTTATCCGGCCCTTTGGGGCACTATTTCATCCACTGATACCAACAATGGGGCATAATTCCACCCCACTGAGACCAATGAAGGAGCACAAATCCTCCCAAATACACCAACAATGGAGCACAATTCCTTCTAATGACACCAACAATTTGGCAAAATGACATCAATGATGAGACACAATTCCTCTCACTAACAACGATGGGGCACTGTTTATTCCCACCGACATTGGGACCTTTTCTACTCCCATTGGCCACAGTCTGCCCCCCCCTCCACCTGACACTAGCGATGGGGCACATCTCCTGCCACCGACACCAAAGAAGGGAAGAAGGGGCATAATCCCCCCCCCCACTGAGACCAATGAAGAGGCATAATTCTTCCCAATGACACCAACAATTGTGCCCAATAACACCAATGATGGGGCACAATTCCTCATTGGGCCCAATGACACAGACAATGGGGCACGATTCCACCCAATGACACAGACAATGGGGCACAATTCCTACCACTGACAACAACGATGGGGCATTGTTTATTCCCACCAAATTCGGGACCTTCTCTACTCCCTATGGCTACAGTCCGGCCCCCCTAAAGTCTGAGGAACAGTAAACTGGCCCCCTGTTTAGAAAGTTTGGAGACCCCTGCTGTAGACTTGCAGAGCTCTTGCTGTAGACTCACCGCTGCAACTTTGCTCTTGCTAGAGACTTGCCACGCAAATTTGCTACAAATTGGAAAAGTGGCAACTAGAACTTGTGCTTCAAGTGCTTTACAAGTGTACAGTGTGCCAGTGAAAATGTGCCGCAAGTTAACAGACTTACAATTCATTTAACACTCTCACAAATTTGTGGCAAGTTATCCTTTCTATCTGGGTACCAATACTCTTTTTAGTTGTTTGCAATTGGGACTACTTCCCAATGACTACTGGTGTAAGGAGCATTCTTCCCAGAGACCATCACACTACTGTGCTTTGCGTTATAGATAGAATAATTATTAGCAGGTGTTCCCTGAGAATTAAAGGTTGTTTCAAGGCTTCCTCCGTGTATAAGTGTTATTACTGGGCCAGTAGTTGAATGGGATCCACCTCTCGGGGTCTTATCCTTCTCTACAATTTTCCACAGATAATAAGTACTATCATGTAGTGCTAAAAAAACAGATTTAAAAAAAAAATACTTTAACCGCTTGCCGACCAGCCGCCATCATTATACTGAGGCAGGTCGGCACGATCCCGCGAGCCATTGTAGCTATATGTCGGCTCCTTAAAGCGGGATAGCAGGTGAACGCACGCGCTGCACTCGGGGGGGGGGGGGGTTTGCGATGCTCGTGACCGGCGGTCGCGATGTATTAGGATGCTCCCACTCTGGATGAAGGAGCACAAGAGGCACAGCAGACAGCAGCATCATCAGTCTGGGTGGTGTTAAATGGATAAGCAGATTTTAAATAACAAATTGAAGCCAAACTCCAGCTCACACTTTATAATCAGTTACAACAAACATTATTTTTCTTTTTGGGATAAAGGTTTTACATGGATAAATAAAAGCTGATCATTTTAAGCATCCCTGCCAGTGTTAACCACTTCAGCCCCGGAAGGATTTACCCCCTCAATGATCAGGCCATACTTTGCGATATGGCACTGCGTTACTTTAACTGACAATTGCACGATCATGCGACACTGTACCCAAATTAAATGCATGTCTTTTTTTCCACACAATTTAGGCCACTTTGTATTCTGCTACATATTTTTGGTAAAAAAAAAATCCAATAAGCGTATATTGCACAAAAGTTATAGCGTCTACAAACTATGGGATATATTTAGGGATTTTTTATTTATTTCTTATTTTTTATTAATTGGGCATCCCAGTCATATGCCCTGTACACACGGTCGGACTTTGTTCGGACATTCCGACAACAAAATCCTAGGATTTTTTCCGACGGATGTTGGGTCAAACTTGTTTTGCCTACACACGGTCGCACAAAGTTGTCGGAATTTCCGATTGCCAACCACGCGGTCACATACACCACGTACGACGAGACTAGAAAAGGCCAGTTCAGAACCAAGCGCGGCACCCTTTGGGCTCCTTTTGCTAATCTCGTGTTAGTAAAAGTTTGGTGAGAGACGATTCGCGCTTTTTCAGATTCGTGGCTTTCAGATCGTTTTCTGCCGTTCAGTTTGTGCTTGTGGGGTTTGTATCTGCTCTTCAGTGCGTGCAGCAAGTTCCGCGTGACTTTAAGTAGTCATTGTATTCTTGTTCATTCGTTACTGGTTTTCAGGTCGCTCTTCACAGGCCTTGCTGTTCTTCAGTGCGTTCTGTTACTTCGTTCTGAGCAGCCGACCGTTTTCTAGCCATTTTTCTTATTCGTACTCCTCGTAGAGTTCGTGCTGTGCGGGGGCTTGGTGTTGGGGTCCTGACCTTGACACAAGTCCAGTCCATGAACAGGGTGAGGAGGAGTTCATGGACCAAGAATTGGTTGCTTCAGCGTGACCAGTTCTGTCATATGCCTTTGCTCCGTGAGATCCGTGAGAAGAATCCTGATGATTTCAGGAACTTTCTCAGGATGACGGACCCCGTGTTTCACCGTTTGTTGGCTTCGCTGACCCCCTATATTAGCAGGCAGGATACCTGCATGAGGCAAGCCATCACTCCGGAGCAGAGGTTGGTCGCTACCTTGCGGTATTTGGCCACAGGGAGAAGTCTGCAGGACTTAAAGTTCTCGACAGGCATCTCCCTCCAGGCTCTGGGGATCATTATCCCAGAGACCTGTTCTGCCATCGTACAGGTCCTGCAGAAGGAGTATATGAAGGTAAGATTTTTATGCTTTAATATCACATTTTATTGTATTGAATGTTTGCTAATATATTGTATTTCTTCCCTCATTCCCTAATTACCATGATTGTAATATGCTGTGAATGTCCCCTTTGTCCTCATGCATGCTGGATTTTTATGTAATTATTATTTTATGTGATATAAAATAAATGATACACTATATAATCGCCCTCACCAATAGTGTGATCAAATAGCAGCGCTGCTATTTGATCACACTATTGGTGAGGGCGATTATATAGTGTATCATTTATTTTATATCACATGAGTTTTTGATTTTAAGCAGCTGCTCAGAGGGAGGGGCTCACCCCATAAGCGCAGTGTTTGGCACACAGAAAGGGGCGTATCATCTGTGTACCATATCAGCAAATTATTATTTTATGTCCTTCATACATATTTGCCCTTCAATAACCTCTCCAGCATAGTGTCTCCTGCCCCTATATTCACCTCATGTAGTCACTTACAATGTATTTTATCAGCTCCATAGTAGTGCTTTACCCCAAACACCCCCTAAAATGTTTGGAAATGTTATTTTTGATTTAAATTCAGGCAGAGTGCCAGAGGCTTTTTTTTGTGGTGTCCCCAAATTTTTTGTAACCCTCCCTCCCCCAACTGCTAAGTCAGCTGATCCCAATTCGCTATCCTCAATCATCTATATGCTGACTTTGCCAAACCCATACACACTATACCCATCTCTTTACTGGTCAGATTTATGGATGAATTCCCCAAAGCATGTACTGCAAGAGCCTGCCTGTATACTTTCCAATGGTACTGTTTAAAGTTTTTGTATCCTATTATTATCTTGATAGGTAATAGCAGAATGTTCAAATGTGCTCAAATGTGTACAGTGTGTATTTATATCTTTGTATTATGACACTTCTTACCTGTCCAGTGGGCTGCCAATAGTGTAACTAAGGAGGGGCTGTTCCAAGTAATACCCTGTATTTAGGCATTCATCTCTCAATGAAGTGAAGAGGGTTACCTGTCCAAGAGTTCCCCCCCCTATAATGTTAGAAATGGCCCATGAGAGGGGGGGAGGGGGAATATGATAGGTGTACCTTATACTTTGTTGTTGTTAAATTCCCCTTAGTAAATGCTATCTGGAGGTTGCCCCATAATGTTTGTGTATAATCTGCTTGCCATGTATCTTTGAAAAAATAGTAATGTTTATTGTTTTTTCCTCAACAGTTTCCTTCAATGCCACAGGAATGGCAGACTGTGGCCTCCCACTTTGCCCAGCGGTGGGACTTTCCTAACTGCGGAGGGGCAATTGATGGGAAACACGTCCACATCGTCCCACCACCCAACTCGGGGTCGTACTATTATAATTACAAGGGGTTTAATAGTATAGTGTTGTTGGCGGTGGTGTCGGCTAATTACGAGTTCTTGTATGTGGACGTGGGGAAGAATGGACGGATGTCCGATGGTGGAGTGATCGCCCAGACGGAGTTCTACAGGCGTCTCCAGAATGGCAGCTTGGACTTGCCACCTCCAGAGGACAATGTTGAAGGTCTCCCATTTGTGTTCGTTGCTGATGAAGCATTTGCGCTGGGGGACCACCTGATGCGGCCATTCCCGATGAGGACCCTCACCCCGGAACAGAGGGTTTTTAATTACCGGCTGACCAGAGCCCGAAGAGTGGTGGAGAACACATTTGGAATCCTGGCCAGCCGGTTCCGATTATTTCTGACACCCATCCATATGGCGGAGTATAAACTGAACCATATAATACTTGCCTGCTGTGTTCTCCATAATTTTTTAAGAAAACATTCAGCCAACTATGCTGGCTCAGTTGGGCCTGAGGCCGGAATCCCAAATTCATCAACACTGACGGCGCTTGAAAGTGGCCGTCCTGGCTTGCCCTCCCTGAATGCCCGTGATGTCCGGTTACGATACCTGGAGTTCTTTGCGGGTAGGGGGGCTATCAATATGCCAGACAATCTGTGACACCTTTTTCAAATAAAAAACAACCAAAAGAAATTCTTGGTGGACATTTACTGCTTGTGTTTGTTTTAGCTGACCCTGACAGAAATGTGTTGAGTGCAGAAAATGTCGTGATTGGGTAACCTTATAAAAAACAGTGTTGGCTGGTACTTCCTAAATGCAAAAACACATTTCACTACAAGTGCACTTGCAACTGCACTGAACCTGCACTTGTAGTGCAAAGTGTATTTGCCCTTAGGAAATAACCCCCATTTTTGCCTAAAACAGCAATTACATCACCCCAAAAGTGTTGTAGTGTTGAGACAATAATCCACACATTCTTGAGTAAGGCACTTTTTATACCTGCACAATCACATGTGCATTTACCAAAGGTTTTAAAAACAAACCAACATGTTTGTTGTATAACAATTTTTGCAGTAGCATTATCAAAAATCAAAATATCCATTTCAGATAAAACAGGCCTGTGTAAAACCAACAAGAAAGCCAAAAAACTTGAACTTACAAAGTTCACATATGGTAAAACCTGAAGGCTATATCAGACATCAGTATTTAGGAACTGGGTTTGATATAGCGTTCAGATGGGGGGAAATCACCCCTGGAAAAGCCAAATTTGGAAGATGCACACCAATTTACGAATGTCAACATGTGCTATCTGCCATCAGGGGGGATCAAGGGACGTGTTTTGGGGGAGCAAGCCCTTCCTCAACTCTACTTTATAATTGAGGAAGGGGTTGCACCCCCAAAACGCGTCCATTGATCTCCCGTGATGGCAGATAGCACATGTTGGCACACTGTGTGCATCCTCCAAATTTGGCTTTTCTAAACATTGAAAAAATTTTGGTAAGATTGGACCACGATAAAACAGGTGATTTTGTGGGGTTTAAATTCGCCCCAAAACATCAATGATGTTATTATTTTTTTTAATAACATCACTGATTTGTTGCTGGATGTTTTGCAATTGGAGATTACACCCCATGATCTCCCCGATCAGTATCTGGGCACTTTCAGATGTAAAGCGTTCTCTCTCCCTCACATCACGATCACCTAAAAAGAGATAAAGAACAAAAAAAAGGTCTAAAAAATCTGCCACCATCCATCTCTTTTACCTGAGCCTGTGGTCGCAGACACTCACCTGTTGTGGTGCCAATCTCCACCACATCTTCTTCTTTCTCCTGCTCAGCTTCTTGGGTTGGTATTTCCCCTTCTTCCAGAGGGGGGGTCTCTGGTCTCCTGGGATGAGGGGTGTCCTCCGAGTCTTTTCTCCCCTATGTAAAACAAAAATGGTATAATTAGCACACAGATATTTGATGGCAGAACTAGAAATAGGAAACATTGCTTGGAAGTGGGGTACAATTGTCTATTTTAGCCGAGTTCCAAGATGTATATTTTTTATTGCCCTTTGTCAAGCTGCAATACTTTACCTGTTTGGTACAAGCTTCACAGATGTAGCCCCCCCTATAGTATACACTGGAGCATCAGTGTGCCCCCCCTAATAAAAATGGTGTTCTTGTGGTGTTCTTGTGTCCCACACTAGTGCTCCAGTGTCCAGATGTGAAAACAGCTGCTCAGTGTCCTCTCCTTACACACAATCTAGTTTGCATTTCATTCTAGTAACAAACCCATCTACACAAACAAATATTTGGTCCCCAAAAATGTGGGAAAATGCATATGGCCTAAACAATGGTGTTCTAGAGGCCGAAAGAAAAATGTTTGATATGAACGAATAATGGGCCCATGAACATTAAAGTTGACCTTTTTAAACATTACAATTAATAAAAGCATATGGAGCAGAACGAACGTAATAAAGACAGAAAGAATAGGAACACAGCACAACTACTTACTTTTTTGCAGCACTCTCCAGATCTTTCGGTACTGCTCTGGCTCTCTCAACTTCAGGTCCGACCACCGCTAAGCTGATCTTTAGATCTTCATACCCCAAAATTCCTCTCAAGACTCCTGACCACTTTCGCCATGATTTTGGCCTTTCGGATGTTGGGGTAAGGCCCATATTTTCCATCATAGTTGGACTTCCTCATGATGTCGACCATCTCCAACATCTCCCCAAACGACATATTTGTGGCCTTAAAACGTCTCCTTCTGGATCGGGACGTGCCTGGATCCGGGCTTTCCTCCTCCTCCTCCTCCTCCTCGTTGCTAGAATTAGCACGCACCTGCTGTAACTCCGCCATCATGCTCTTCCCCCACTGCGCCGAACGAAAAGGGGCGGGGAATACACTAGAAAGAACGTCAGGGGCGGACGGAGTTACACGCATGCGCAGTGTGTATAAAGCGTAACACGCGTGCGTATTACGTACGATCTGTGAGCGGAGGAAGGAGCATTGGACGCACCGATCGTAAGAATGAAGGTAAGAGACAAACTTGTGCCTATACTGCTTCTAGATTGAGGCCTATATTGTAACAAGATTAGGAGAGTTTTGTCTGACATTAGGCTTTGTCTTGTGTTGTGTCTTGCAGTGAACATGGATATCTTAATGAAAGACAATGACTTCATGTCAGTATTCATAGATATGCTAAGTGATCTGCCCTGTCTGTGGGAGATTACCCACCCCCATTTCAAGAACCAAGCAAAGAGGAAGGCAGCACTGGAGCAATTGTGTGAAATTGTGAAGCAGGTGATCCCCACGGCAGACATCACTTATTTAAAGATTTTCATTGGTGGCCTGAGGAGTACATATCTGAGGGAGCGCAAGAAAGTCCTGGATTCACAGAGATCTGGAGCAGCAGATGACATCTATGTCCCCAGGATGTTGTACTACGACAGGCTGCACTTTCTGGCAGGCCAGACTGAACCCAGGTCATCCCTCTCCAGTCTTCCTTCCATGCTTCCTTCCCCCCTGGCTGAGGCTTCTAACGCCCAACCTGGGCCTTCCAGGCCGCATGTGGAGGAGCCCAGATTGAGCCAGGTATAGCATTCCTCTAAATATTTCTGCTTGTACAATCAATGATGTTAACTAGATGTTAGTTGGGAGTACTAATTTAGGATTGTGATTGATGATGCAAAAACTAAAACCATGTCCCTTTTTCATACACAGGGAAGTCTCAGCCAGGTCTGCAGGTCCCTCCACCCCCCCTGAAGACAGAAAGTGGCAGTAGGAGGAGTACCCTAGAGGAGGCTGCTATAGCATTCTTTTGGAGGGCTACAGAGGTCCTGGGAGCACCCCACACCATGGAGGAGAACATTGCTGCCTTCATAGCCTATAAAATGCAGAGGATGGAGGAGGGCCAAAAAGCCATGTGTAAGGCCCTCATATCGGAGGCTCTGGAGAAAGGTATGAGGGGCCAAATTACACCTCACACACATCTTTGGGATGGTCCTTCTCCTCCTCCTGCAGGTCCTCCTCCTCCTCCTCCCTCTCCTCCAGGTCCCCCTAGTCCTCCTCCAGGTCCCCCCAGTCCTCCTCCTCCTCCAGGTCCTACTCCTCCTCCTGCCACATCTCCAACTGCACAGCCACAGCCCGGAAGGAAGCGTGGAAGGAAGACCAGACAGTGATTGCCCTGGGTCCAGTCTGGTCAGCCAAAAAATGCAGCCTCTTGTGGTACCACAGCCTGGGGACACAGATGTCATCTGCTGCTATCCGAGTCTCTGTGAATCCCGGACCAGACTGCCCTCCCTTAGATATGGACTCCTCAGGCCACCAATTTTGATGTTGAAGAATTGATGTCTGCCGTGGGGGTCCCAGGCTTCGCTAATTTCTCCTGTTGATCCAGTGTTGCCTTCCTCTTTGTTTGGTTCTGATCCCTTAATAAGGGATTTTTGTTTTGAATTATACTCTCCTATGTGTTTTACTTCAAAAATGACAGTTGGTTTGTGAGGATTCAGGTACATTTCAAATATACAATGTGAAATGAACAAGGGACACCAACAACAAACAATCTCCTTGAGATTAAATAATAAAAGGTATCAATGGTGTTGGGGTAACTTGACACACAAAACACACACAAAAATATTCTGGAGTAAAAATAAAAATTACATTGAACAAAGATCAGCCCTGGAAAAAATCCAAACATTAAAGAAAAAAAAAGGCTTAAAATCCAAAAAAAAAAAAAAATTTAAAAATATAAAACTGTCAGATGTGACAACTAATAACAATATATTCAGGGAATCCCACTAAAAAAACACAAATAAAAGTTTGTGAGAAGTGTGTGTGAATATGAGCAGCAAAACTACTTAATTCTTGTCACATTATAAAGAAGAAGAGAGTGCGCTGTATTAAACCATTTTTAACATTGCAGCGTGACGAAAGTGCTGTATCCATTGCGAACGCTAAGTTTACCAGAACGAGCTGTCCCGTGTTGGAATTTCTTCTGAGTATGCGTGGCACTTTGTGCGTCGGAACAGGCCACACACGGTCGGAATTGACGCGATCGGATTTTGTTGTCGGAAAATTTTATCTCCTGCTCTCCAACTTTGTGTGTCGGAAAATCCGATGGAAAATGTCCGATGGAGCCCACACACGGTCGGAATTTCCGACAACACGCTCCGATCGGACATTATCCATCGGAAAATCCGACCGTGTGTACGGGGCATTAGTCCGTAGGGTTTAATATTGAGTTGGCCCGCCCTTTGCAGCTAAAACAGCTTCAACTCTTCTGGGAAGGCTGTCCACAAGGGAGTGTGTCTATGGGAATGTTTGATCATTCTTCCAGAAGCGCATGGATGAGAAGGCCTGGCTCGCAGTCTCCGCTCTAATTCATCCCAAAGGTGTTCTGTTGGGTCAAGGTAAGGACTCTGTGCAGGCCAGTCAAGTTCCTTCACCCCAAACTCGCTCATCCATGTCTTTATGGACCTTGCTTTGTGCACTGGTGCGCAGTCATGTTGGAACAGGAAGGGACCATCTCCAAACTGTTCCCACAAAGTTGGGAGCATGAAATTGTCCAAAATGTCTTGGTATGCTTTGTGTTCCCTTTGCAGCCCATAGCACCCCAATCAAAAAAAATATTGTGCATCTGGTGGTTTAAAACATTTGCTGTTGAATGGTGAAGTGCCTCCTATACACTGATGATCAGTTAGTTGGCCCTTACATTGATGGTCAGTACAGAAGTGTCTCCCTAAATTGGTGTTCATTGTGGTGCCCCCTTACATTGATGGTCAGTACCGAAGTGTCTCCTTACACTGGTGTTCGTTCTGGTACAACCTTAAATTGGTGGCACTAGTCAGTGGGAAAAACACTTCTTACATTGATGGTTAGTGACGACATGCTACCACATATTAGTGGTCCATGGTGAAGTGCCACTTTACATTAGTGATCAGTGAATGGCCCCTACATCAATGTAGTGCCCCTTGTCATTGGTGAAGTGCCCCCTCCTACATCGGTGATCAGTAAAGGGCTCCCTTACATTGGTGGTCATTGTAGTTTCCTCTTACATTGGTGGTCAGTGTAGTGTTTCCTACATCATTGGCCAGTGTAATGTCCTCTTACCTTGATGGTCAGTTTAGTGTCCCCTACAATGGCGGTCAGTGCAGTGCCCTCTTACATTGGTGGCCAGTATAGTTTCCTCTTACATTGGTGGTTACTGCAGTGTCTCCTACATTGGTGGTCAGTGTAGCACCCTCCTTACATTGGTGGCCAGGGGTAACATATATCTTACAATGATGGTGAGTGGGACCATTATACCTTTCCAGTTTGCAAGACCTCTGTAACCTCGGTCTGTGCAATAAGTAATTCAAACTTTTAATTTTAACATTACGAAGCTGGCTATAAAAGATTCTAAATTACATAATTTCCTGGGCCTGTCTTCTCCTGGCATCCCGGTACTTGGGTTTGAATTGTGTAATCTTAGCATCAACTGACTCGACAGAGAGAGAGAGAGAGAGAGAGAGAGAGAGAAGACCACTGACATAATCTCTTCATATCTCTTCCACTACCTTGGACTGGTTGGAAGGTCATTGGCAGGCCAATGCAGGGAAATTCTTTCCATAGCTGCTTTGTATTATCTGAAGAGAAGAGAGGAGCTTTCACTTTCAGCATTTGCTCTCTGCAAGGGCAACTAAAACCGGCAGAATGAGGACAAAAAATACTCAGCCCCTGCACAGGCCTCACTGCACCTGTCAGTTATGAAATGCAGAGGAGGCGTTTTTTGATATAGTCAATATTTTTTTGGCCTTTAAAATAAAAAAGCGCTCACCGGCCACTTTATTAAGTACACCTGTTCAATTGCTAATTGGTAATTTACTATATGTTCAAAAACTGTACTCAAGCAGGTGGCTTAACGGACAAATTACTGAAGTTTGAAGTTATAACTTCCAACCAGTAATTTCACAGTAAATAGATAAATAATAAATTATTATCTTATAACATATGGTATAATAATATATGATTTAGCTTGATTATAACAGTACCTTTTCAGCAGCAGAAGTTTCTTATTCTCCCTCTTAACTGCGTGAGAAAAACATGGGATTGTGGGCTGGAAGGGAGCATTTGTCGTTTAGACACATTCCCCCTTCTATGACACTGCAGTGAGAGGAGAGCCTCCACTGCCGCATTTTTATTGGACAGCATGGGCCAATGGTACTTAAACATTGGCCCAAGAGTCCAAGCTGTCCATTGAGCTCAGTGCCTATGACAAGAAGTGAGGAGAGGCACTGTGAGCTCATCCTCACTATCTGCTGCAGAGTGTGCCAGCTTGTATTTAAACTGGCCGCTCTCTAAGTAGCTTCTGACAGGCTACGCAAGGAGCCCCGTATCTCCGGAACTGTAGGTCGTAGGACTTATGCCCCGTACACACGGTCGGACTTTGTTCGGACATTCCGACAACAAAATCCATGGATTTTTTCCGACGGATGTTGGCTCAAACTTGTCTTGCATACACACGGTCACACAAAGTTGTCGGAAAATCTGATCGTTCTAAACGCGGTGACGTAAAACACGTACGTCGGGACTATAAACGGGGCAGTGGCCAATAGCTTTCATCTCTTTATTTATTCTGAGCATGCGTGGCACTTTGTCCGTCGGATTTGTGTACACACGATCGGAATTTCCGACAACGGATTTTGTTGTTGGAAAATTTTATATCCTGCTCTCAAACTTTGTGTGTCGGAAAATCCGATGGAAAATGTGTGATGGAGCCTACACACGGTCGGAATTTCCGACAACAAGATCCTATCACACATTTTCCGTCAGAAAATCCGACCATGTGTACAGGGCATTAGGCTACCTACCCCTCAAAGTTGGGGTCTCTGTCACCAAGCTACGACCCTTGAAGCTTGATTTTTTTTTTTATGTTCATGGCAGGTGAGGCTCAGTTTCCTGACACTCTGTTGACCTGAAGAAGTTGCTTGGAGAAGATACAAGAAGTCTTCATCATTACAGAACATGTCCATTTCTTGTGAGCAACTAATACTAGATAGTGGAGGAAGAGTTTTACTGCTGTGTGGGTGGGAGAGGACTGGGAACCTTGGCTTGAGGGCAAAACACAACCAACCAGCCTTTTCATGGTAGGGCTAAATGAGACTATAATCATATACCGTATATACTCGAGTATAAGTCGAGGCCCCTAATTTACCACAAAAAATTGGGAAAAATGTATTGACCCGAGTATAAGACGAGGGTGAGAAATGCAGAGGGTCAACAATGCCCATCTGCAGCTGCATGCCTCCCTGTGTCCTGTGCAGCCTACCTGTACCCTGTGCATGTGTCCTGTACATGTGTGTCCTGTACATGTGTGTGTGTCCTGTACATGTGTGTCCTGTACATGTGTGTCCTGTACATGTCCTGTACATGTCCTGTGTGCATGTGTCCTGTGTGCATGTGCAGCCTACCTGTGTCCTGTGCAGCTTCCCTGTGGCGATCTCCATCCTCCCTGTGGCGATCTCCATCCTCAAACGGCGGCCGGCGTGTGATGATAGTGTTCGGCGGCCATTCCACAGTTCAAAAGCCTGGCCTCCTCCTCGTCTGTGATAGGCTGACCGCTGACTGCCTATCACGGACATTCTCTCATTCTCATACCATGGACGAGGATGAGAGAATGTCCGTGATAGGCTGTACACTGACAGCTGTTCAGCCTATCACAGATGAGCAGGAGGTGCGGCTTTTGAAAGCTGCAATAGCCGGCAAACACTATCATCACACGCCGGCCGCCGTCTGCCTGCATGACACGCTGATCATGCAGACAGACGGCGGGGACTCGAGTATAAGTCGAAGGGACACTTTCAGCCCAAAAAAAAGGGCTGAAAAATTCGACTTATACTCGAGTATATACGGTAGGTTATGGGTATAAGTAGGAACTAAAGGAATCATAAAATCCTCCCACCGGATAATGGTTGCCACCTCATCCCTTTAAACCTAAACACATATTAATTACACAGGTTCTGTGGCTGATTAAGGTGGTAATTAAACTCACTTGGTGCCTTATCTGCATTTAATTAGCCTCAGAACCTGTGTAATACATAGGTGTTTGGGTTTAAAGGGATGAGGTGGCAACTTCACACCGGATCAGTGTGTAGGCTCAGTTAAGAAATTTTAACTGTTTTAGGCTCACCTGCCTCCCCTGACTGCACATTCCTGCCCCCATCATACCAGGTGTGGTACTGTACAACCAGCTATTCCTACCATGAGGCCAGAATGAAGCTCATCCTTCTATCTTATGGTGAAGAGGAGAGGGGAGGCCTCTGTAGTCCTGTCCTATCTTGATACACTATGGGGAGTTAATGGCCGGATCACCAGGCAAAAATGAATGCAGCCAGCACATCTAGGGACTGGTAAGCTGCAATATATTACATTTTTGTTCTTGGGTTTTGTTATACTTTAACTCCAAAAATACAGATTTGGCTTGCACAAAACAACATTCGCTCTGTGAAAGAAATGAGTCCAGATCTGACAGAGTCTGTATCTTTTATCCATGCCAAGAACAAGACAATGTAGATGGAATGAAGGCCCCTCATACAAAAGAAGGACATTTGAGGGGTGCGCGACGACAGCCTTCCCCAGAACAAAAGCAGATCCTTAGGAAGCAGATTAATGAGCTCTGCTAATCAAACCCTTGTTTGCCACATTGTTTTATTTCTGGGCTCAGTTCAGTGGATTTTTCTTTTTTGTAATCCTCCACCAGTCCCTGTGTAATGAAATCTCTGCGAGAATCTCCACGCAAGATTAGAACGAGTAAATCCATCTGACGAGACGGAATGGTAGCAGTGTGAAGGAGCAGCTGATTAATCAGCGTGTTTTTTTTGGGGGGAAGATGCGCATAATTACATGAATTTCCATGCAAATACCCTCACCTGCTCCCGCTCGCCTAATTGACAGTGTGAAGGCCCTATACAATGCCGCGTTTGACCTATATTTTCAGGCGCTGGTAAGCCTGATTATCTCTTGTGTGGGAAAATGTTGCAGAGAAACCAAATGTGTTTGCTGGTGGGAGGTAAATATAGATTATTCAGATGTTGCTCTGTTTTGGTGGTGTCTTGGCACACATGGGGGGGGATGAGGCTCATGTGCACATCTGCATGATAATGGGCTGGCACCTACTTTTTTCTTTAAAGTGTATCTCCAGCCAAAACTTTTTTTTTTTTTGTATTCAGTAGAACTCTTTAGAGCAGAGGTCCTCAACCCCCCAGGCCGCGGACCGGTGCCGGCCATGGCCAGGCAAAACGGAACGGGGCGGGTGGTGGACAAGCAAGCCAGCACAACCGGCACTGCCACCCTCCAACCACCAGAGGATGCCTGCTCCCTTTTCCCTAGCACCACTACTCCCTTCCCTCTCTGTGGTCATGTCAGCGACACGCGGGAAGAAGAGGAAGAGAGATGAGGAGAAGAAGGAGAAGGGAGGAGAGCTGGGCCAGGGACAGGATCGTCACAGAGCACTGCTAAAGACCTCTACACCACTACGGTCTATAGGAGAGAGAGACCACTATGTCCTAGGGGCCTTCATACTGAGCTGCTTTCAGATGCCAGGCTGCAACCCCCCCATCCCCGATGACAGGCTGCATCCTTCGGTTGAGGATCGCTGCTTTAGAGTTATAATAAGTGTCAGTTTCCTGACACTCTGTTGACCTGAAGAAGTTGCTTGGAGTAGATACAAGAAGTCTTCATCATTACAGAACATGTCCATTTCTTGTGACCAACTAATACTAGATAATGGTGAAAGAGTTTTACTGCTGTGTGGGTAGGAGAGGACTGGGAACCTTGGCTTGAGGGCAAAACACAACCAACCAGCCTTTTCATGGTAGGACTAAATGAGACTATAATCATACAGGTTATGGGTATGGGTAGGAAGAACTAAAGGAATCATAAAATCCTCCCACCGAATCAGTGTTTAGCTCAGTTAAAGCTTTTGAAAAAAGGAGGTATTCGTATGCCTTACGTTGTAGTTCATCATTGGGTGGAACCATGGAAATCGATCCCTTATGCCCTATCAGCCAGATGCGCATCCAGAACCGCTGGCGCAACCACAACCTAAAATTTTAGGGCCATATATTCCAAACTGCATGCAACTGTTTTAGACTTTTTGTCCATCATCAATGCAGTGTATGGAAACCATGCCTTCTATGGAGTAGGGCTTGGGACCCAACAAGACAATAAAACCAACGAGAAGGGACTTCTGCAGGCAGGGTTGGTTCCTTATATTGTGGCTGATTGACCTTCCATTTAAGAGTGCCTGCAAGGTTTTGGAGTCTACATCACTTGGCAGAGCCAGTGGCATGACACCAGAGACCTTTTTAGTTGTCTATAAAGGTTGGCAATAGTACTGCCACTATAAAGGGGGTAATTCTTCCAAATGACCACTAATGTAAGGGCATTTTTCCAACTGTGCACTGCTTCGGGAAAGAACCCGCTAATCTACAGCGGCCCCTCTGGGGGTAGCGCTACATTTTTTTGTTATTCGTTGCTGTTTTTTGCACATTTTGAGCTGTTTGGCATCCTGTTGTTTTGCTATTTATTAGTTATTGTTTGTCTGTTCCCAGTGTAAACCAATCAAATCATAGCAGTCATTTTCCTTAGCCAGGTGACAAGTGAAAACACTTCCTTTCTTCTAGAGTTCATATAAGGTCCCTACTGCTCACTGTCCGGATGCATTTCCCTACTGCTAGTAACTTTTCGTTCTGGACAGTTTTCCAAATGTTGCGCCAATAACTAAATAAACCTTTGTACACAAACAGTGACAAGACGTGACTCATTGTTTAACGCAGGCAGGAGTTCTGCAACTTCCTGCTAAATATAAACTGTATGACGCAGGTATGTTAGGAGGTCATCCATAAAATAATTTGTGCCTTGCGAAATCTGTGTCATTGTATATTTGCTATAATAACTCCAGCTGTGTCAGCTTTAGCACCGAGAATCTGTTGTGTTTGCAGAGTAAGGCCGGCCGTACATGGAACAAAATTTAGCTGGTTCAGCAGGGGCCAGCTGAATTTCGATTCATGTATGGACATCCTGGTTGTACAGAAGTCTATCTATTGATCGACTTCTGTACAACCAACCTATCAGGTTTTTTCCAAAAAAATAGCCGGCAATATAGCCGGCAATACTGATCATTGTGTTCTCACAGCGAAGAAGACTCCCCACCATCAGAACACAATAACTTTCTATTTTTTGCTCACTTTTGGTATAATAAATATACCATTTTTTTGTTATATAAAAAACAGTTTACTATTCTTCAGTTATGACTGGACACAGGAGCGATTGGTACAGATCACTTACTGTATCTCTTCAGTTATGAATGGACACAGGAGCGATCAATACCCATCACTTCCCGTGTCCATTCAGAAAAGGAAGGGGCCAGTAAATTACATATTTTCTGGCCTCTTACCCCACTCTCCATCCTGTCCTGAAAGCATCCCCTGCAGCAGCTGGCGGGACAGGGAAGGGGTGAAGCTGGCAGCACTGCTGGGGGAGGGGGGGCGGAGGGGAGCACACAGGGGCCCAGGGGCAGCAGGAAACAAGTAACCTGAATAGTAGGGGCGGTGGGAGCGGCATATAGAGGTACCAATGCTCTCCATTTTCCTCCTGCAGCCGCTGAATGCCAGCGGTAAGGAGAGGAGGAGAGGCTGGATTTCAGAGGCTACAGGAGGAAAACGGAGGTCGTCGGCTCCTCTACATGCTGCCCCTGCCACCCTTCCTATCCAGGTGTAGAATCAAATATGACAGGAAGCTGCACGGGCACCCTGAAGCATGGGGCTGGGTCGCAATAGTGACCCCTACAGTTACGCCTTTAACTCACAATACAATAGGTACACCTTCAGTGTCTCTTACAAGACTACTTCCTCCTCTCCTCTTTCTTTCTCCATCGCTGTGCCCCAAGGTTCTGTTCTTAGGCCTCTCCTATTCTCAATCTACATCTCCTCCCTGGTTCAGCTGAGAGCCTCCCATGGCTTCCAATACAATTTCTATGCTGATGACACCCAAATCCATCTCTCTATCCCTCAACCTACTCCATCAGTCTCCTCACGTACCACTAATTTACAAGGCATATCAGTCTGGATGTCACACCACTTCCCCCAATTGAATCTACCCAAAACTGAGCTCATAATATTTCCTCCCCCAACTTCTCTTTCAAGATTGATGGCACAACCATCAACCCGTCCCTTCATGCCAAGATTCTAGGGGTAATCCTGGACTCTGAATCTGTCCTTTCAGCCCCAAATCTAATCACTGTTCAAATCTTGCCACCTCAACCTCTGCAACATCTCCAAAATACGCCCCTTCCTAACCAATGACACCACAAAGACACCACCCTTCCTAACCAATGACACCAAAAAGCTACAAATCCACTCCCTGGTTATCTCTCGCCTCAACTACTACTTTTCTTTACATAGGCTATCCCCCCCCCCCCCCCCCGTCCATCATGAATGCTGCTGCCAGACTCATCCACCTTACAAACCGCTCAGTGTCTGCTACCCCTCTCTGCCAATCCCTCCACTGGTTTCTGTTCACCCAACTAAATTAAAAATACTAACAACAACCTCCAAAGCCATCCACAACTCTGCCTCCAGCTACATCACGAACCTAGTCTCAAAATACCAACCATAGGCTGCTTTCACACTGAGGAGTTTACAGGTGCTTTAGCACTAAAAATAGCGCCTAAAAAGCGCATGTAAAGCGCCTCTCCTCTCACTCCAGTGTAAAAGCCAGAGGGCTTTCACACTGGATCGGTGCGCTGGCAGGACGCCAAAAAAAGTCCTGCAAGCAGCATCTTGGAGGCGCTGTAGGAGCGGTGTATACACCGAGGGCAGAGCAGAGAGCTGTGATTGACAGTCAGCAGCTCTCTGCCCAGGGAGCTGTCAGAACCGAGAGATCGGCGGTTTTCGATTGCTCAGTTCTCAGTGTAGAGGCGTTGGAGAACAGATGCAGCATTGGACCGACGCTGCATCCACCTAGGTAAGTATGAATCTGAAAATAAAAAACATATTTCTCTTTTGACATAACATGGCTCTAAAGCTGGTCATAGCAGAAACCAGCTGAGATTGGAAACCAGGCATGGGTAGGCTGAATGTACCACGTTGATTGATCAATTGGTACAACCAACCTGCCAGACAGTGGTGGCCGGTGGTAATTTTTCTTGGGGGGGGGTGGCAAACACATACACCCCCCTCCCTCTGGTCGGTCGGGTCCGGAGCACTTACCCCATCTATGGCGGGCAGCGCATCACCCAGGCGGCGGGCATCACGGGCGGCTTCCTCTTCCCCTGCAGGCATCACAGTGGCTTCCATCTCCTTTCTCATCCTTGGCGGCCAATCGGAGCGCTTCTCCTTTCGGTCAATCAGGACAGGGTCTCAGACCTGCTTCCTGATTGGCAGGGAGGAGGATCAGTGTTTCAATAGAGAATATTCATTCGCTATTTTAACACACCTGGGTGGGCTCGTAGCGCAATGCTCTGCGTCTGAGCCCACCCTATTTTGAAGCCTATTAGAGCCACTTCAAAAAAAAAAAAACAAGACAAGGAATTGGTCGCACACGCTGGAACTCCAAATTATCTCGATGTCATCTTTATTGTCAAAAAAGGGTCAGATACAGGCAATGGTAGACGTTTCACAAGCGATAGCTTGCTTGGTTGTGAACAAGCAAGCTATCGCTTGTGAAACGTCTACCATTGCCTGTATCTGTCTGACCCTTTTTTTACAATAAAGATGACATTGAGACAATTTGGAGTTCCAGCGTGCGACCAATTCCTTGGGTGCGACCAATTCCTTGTCTTGTTCGTCTTCCACGGTGGTGAGCCGAGGTCTGCACCTGTGATCCATCCTGCACCTGAGTTTGCCCGGAGCGGTGTGCTTCTCTCTGTTCTTTGCTTAAAAAAAAAAAAAAAACACCCGCCCCTCATTGGAATCCATGCATCCGGCGTCCTACATGGGGGCCAGACACATGGATGGGGGGGGGGGCGCGCCCGTGAGCCCTTAATGGTCGGGGCTGCTCCTACTGCAGGATCTTACATGCGATAATCACTTGCAACTGGTATAGCTGCTAGCAATAATCACTATCTTCTCCTGGTGGGGATGGCTCCCCCGCCCGTCTGCTGGGAGAATACAATGAACCGGCAGGAGGGATTCCCCTGTCAATGCTGACATTATTGATGGGGGAATCAAGCAAATTTCTTTCCTGCAACCCAGGATTACTATTGCGACAACACATCATCAGTAGGGTAAATCTTCAATACCTATGTGAGAAATAAAACGCTACACACCCAATCGCAGTCTTCGATGTTGTAAACAAAACCTCCTCCTTATTCCAAAACCCCGCTACAAAACAAAGGGAGAACGAAGATTCGCAGTCCAAGGACCACGGCTATGGAACGCTCTACCTACTCACATTCGCATGGAAGAAAACCATCAGGCCTTCAGAAAGAAACTCAAGACCTACCTCTTCTAAGAAGCTGCACAACACAGGACGGATCTAGCGCCTTGAGGCGATTCAGTTTTCATTTACAGCGCTATACAAATCATTCATTCATTCATTCACCTCGTATGGCCGCTTAAGAAAGGAGACCTGGACAAAGTGAAAGGTTTCCTTGACCTGGAGGCTAGTGCAGATCCTTATAGTAGCATTACCTACTACAGTGATTTACAGCTTTCCATTGGGATGGCACCACCAAATTGCCAGACCTAATCTTCAGCTTTAGCTTCTGCACAGGTACACTTCATGACATTGCTGAGATAAGACAGAACCCACTTCAATGGACAGGTTTATTATAGCCCACCATGGCTGTTCATCTCCGGACCCCAGAGTCCTTTATTACCCAACGTAAAGTCTTCTGAAACATACCAGGGTAAGGAGTAGGTTATGACCTCATTACAGTTGCTGGTACATCTGAGATGAACATACAAATTCCTCACATTGTTTGCATGACCTCTCCGCAGTACTCTGATGGCCTGCACTGTATATCTGTCATTCCTTAGAGCTCATTTGGAAGCTTTATGTTTTAGTGGCTGTGAATAATTCAGGGCTGGTCTATGGGAAAGGCAAAAGGACGAGAAGGACACAGAGGAGAGCCCTCCACACCTTCTGAGAAAATGACACTTGGTAAACTTTGTTCAGACTGTGAATAGCAACAGAGTAGAACACGGTGATTTCCAAAGACTAACACAAAGAGACCAATAAAAGAGGCCGTAAATCTTCAATATTACCATTTTCAGGCAAGGCCTTGCCCAGGTCATTTTATTGTGTTTTCATTGCTGTTTGAAGGTCACTTTTCAGGTTCTTCAAAAGCATTTATAGGATTAGCTATGGATATACCTCACAACTTTACAAATTAAAGTATAACTAAAGGAAAATCTTTTTTGTTTTGTTTTGGATAGAGTGGAGAGGGATTAGAACCCCTGTCGGTTTTTATTGCAGTCTGTGCCCCCATTAGGGAGATTCACCCTCTATTTGTCCTGTTTACCTTTATCATTGAAAGTGAAAGTAAAACAAAAATCCCAAATTTTAGGTTGCCCCCAGAAAAGTAGTAGAGGGGAAATCTTCCATTGGGGAAGACCTCCAAAGACCTCCCTTAATCTTCAAGGATTTCCTCTCACTTCCTGTTTTGGCTACGAGACAGGTAGTGAATGGAAATATCAGCAACGGGACACAGATGGCGGAAAAAAATCTGACAGGGGTTATAACTTCCCCTTGCTTTATCCAAAATGAAAAAACAAGTGTTGCCTATAGCATAGCTTGCAGCTGTCCCTGATTTCAAGGGACTGTCCCTCATTTCAAGGGACTGTCCCTCATTTAGAACAAAATCCCTCTGTCTCTCTTTCCTCCTCATTTGTATTTGTGAGGTCAGGCACTGATTTGGATGAGAAGTCCCAGCTCACAGTTTCCGCTCTAATTCATCCCAAAGGTGTTCTATCGGGTTGAGGTCAGGACTCTGTTCAGGCCAGTCAAGTTCCTCCACCCCAAACTCGTTCACTGGTGCGCAGTCATTTTGAAACAGGAAGGGGTCATCCCCAAACTGCTCCCACAAATTTGGGAGCATGAAATTGTCCAAAATGTCTTGGTATGCTGATGCCTAAAGAGTTCCCTTCACTGGAACTAAGGGGCCAAGCCCGACCCTTGAAAAACAACCCCACTCCATAATCCCCCTTCCACCACATGATTTGGACCAGTGCACAAAGCAAGGCTTATAAAGACATGGATGAGTGAGTTTGCGGTGAAGGATCTTGACTGGCCTGAACAGAGTCCTGACCTCAACCCGATAGAACACCTTTGGAATGAATTAGAGCAGAGACTGTGAGCCAGGCCTTCTCGTTCAACATCAGTGCCTGACCTCACAAATGCGCTTCTGGAAGAATGGTCAAACATTCCCATAGACACCCTCCTAAACCTTGTGGACGGCCTTCCCAGAAGAGCTGACGTTGTTATAGCTTCAAAGGGTGGGCCAACTCAATATTGAACCCTACGGACTAATGCCCCGTACACACAGTCGGATTTTCCGATGGAAAATGTCCGATCGGAGCGTGTTGTCGGAAATTCCGACCGTGTGTTGACTCCATCGGACATTTTCCATCGGATTTTCCGACACACAAAGTTTGAGAGCAGGAGATAAAATTTTCCGACAACAATATCCGTTGTCGGAATTTCCGATCGTGTGTACACAAATCCGACGGACAAAGTGCCACGCATGCTCAGAATAAATAAAGAGATGAAAGCTATTGGCCACTGCCCCGTTTATAGTCCCGACGTACGTGTTTTACGTCACTGCGTTTAGAACGATCGGATTTTCCGGCAACTTTGTGTGACCGTGTGTATGCAAGACAAGTTTGAGCCAACATCCGGCGGAAAAAAATCCTAGGATTTTGTTGTCGGAATGTCCGAACAAAGTCCGACCGTGTGTACGGGGCATTAGACTGGGATGCCATTAAAGTTCATGTGCAGGCGTCCCAATACATTTGGTAATTTAGTGTATATAAAATGCACTACTTATCTATCAAAAAGTGTTTCCCATTGCAAAACCTTTCATCCAATTTCTAAGTGGTGGCATTTGTAAATTCCAAAAGCCAGTATAAAGGAATAGTAGTGATAACCAATATTTTTTTTGTACAATTTTCCTTTATTATTATTATTATTATTATACAGGATTTATTTAGCGTTTACACAGTGCTTTACAACTTGAGGGTAGACAGTACAAATACAATACACTTTAATACAGTAGGAATCAGAGGGCCCTGCTCATTAGAGCTTACAATCTAAAAGGGAGGGTCAAGAGATACAAGAGGTGATAACTGTAGGGGATGTGCTGATGGAGAAAATAAATGTACAGTTGTTCGGTGGGGGAAGGATAGGCTTCTCTGAAGAGATGAGTTTTCAGCAATCGTCTGAAAGTGGACAAAGTAGGAGAAAGTCTGACAGATTGGGGTGGAGCATTCCAGAGGATGGAAGAGGCTCTGGAGAAGTCCTGAAGGCGAGCATGGGATGAGGTGACAAGGGAGCTAGAGATCAAGTGGTCTTGGGAGGAGTGAAGAGAACGATTTGGTTGGTATTTTGAGACTAGGTTAATGACGTAGCTGGGGGCAGAGTTGTGGATGGCTTTGTAAGTTGTTAGTATCTTGAATGTAATTCCTTGGTTGAGTGGCAGCCAATGCAGGGATTGGCAGAGGGGTAGCAGACGCCGAGTGGTTTGTACGGTGGATGAGCCTGGCAGCAGCGTTCATGATGGACTGAATGGGGGATAGCCTATTTAGATGTAAGCCTAAATGAGGAGGGAGTTGCAAAAGTCGAGGCAAGAGATGACCAGGGAGTGGGTTAGAAGCTTTGTGGTGACATTGGTTAGGAAGGGCTGTATCTTGGAGATGTTGTGGAGGTTGAGGCGGCAAATTTTGGATAGCGATTGGATGTGGGGTCGAAAGGTTAGTTCGGAGTCTAGGATTACACCTAGGATCTTGGCATGGGGGGACGGGTTGATAGCTGAGCTGCCTTTTTTGACAGAGAAATCAGGGGTAGTGCATTGTGGGGGGGGGGGGGGGGTGTACCATGCCTATGTTCTTTTCTAACAGGTGTCCCTTGTTCCCATCTCTGAAAGTTGTGAGGTATGCCTATAGTTTTATTTTAAGAAAGGGGGACGACACTGACACAAAAAAGATTTGTGGTGCTCTGCGGTAAAAAGTGAACGCACTGAATGCACTTTTTATTTTGTGTGGCTCCATTGCATTGAATATTGAGCTTGGCTTAAAGAGGCAATATTTAGGAGACTTTCTTGGTATTGAAGGTAGAACATCATACACTGCTAATATGTTACATTTATCAATGACTTGTGTTACAACCAGGGTGCCCATACATGGATCGAAATTCATCTGGTCCTTGCTGAACTGGCTAAATTTCGATCCATGTATGGCCAGTTTAAGGAAGGGGTTAGCTGCTTGTGGTGCTATCCCCGTAGGAGCTGCTAAATTTTTGGGTCCCCCTTTACATGCACAGCCAGGCAACAGAAACTTTCAGCATGCACTCAGGAGACAGAAACCAGTCCAAGGGCTTTGTTTTTAGTTTATTGGGGGAATAAACTTGGATGGGACGATATGGGATGCCCAGAACTGTAGTTTAATATAACTTGAGGACTTTCAACTGTCTCTGGTGCCACAAATAACACGGCTGTCGTCCTGTAGAATGTATGGATCAGCTGTACTTTTAAAGAAACAGGTTCAACAACACTGAATGCAGGTGCTTTCCTTCTGTGGAAACTACCAAGGCTTCTCCTTGAAATCCCCAAGCAATAGGTGTAAGGGTAGTTATACAGTCCCACTCTAGATAGCTAGCTGGGTATTATAGCACCTGGCTGCTTCTCTTCTATAGGCTCTGGGGTGTAGTACTTGAAGCTACTCACTCAGTCCCTTTAAAAGATCCTGTAGCTCATGTGGTGACTCCTGAACAGGCCTCCTCCTGGACAGGTCCCAATGGCTCCCAGGGTGACTCAGCTAAGCCTAGCTGAGCCTGAAAGGGTGTGACGCTTCCTCAACTGCTGCTCTCTCTCTTCCTCTCTCTTGTCCCTTCTGGCTCCTTCTGCCTGGAGGCCGAACTCCCCAGCACAGGAGGCCTCTCCCAGTCCACTGGACCCTGGATTCTGCTCTCACATGGCCAAGCCCCAGAATACTTATGGGCTATTTCTGCACCTTCTGGGCCATCCTTCAGACAGAACCTTCAGTGGTAGCTCAAGCTATGGACAGCAGTGAGACACCATATGGAATGTTCCAGGCCAGCAAACTTTAGCCTTAAAGTGATTGTAAAGGCTTGTTTTAAAAAAAAAACATGTTATACTTTCCACCTCTGTGCAGTTGGTTTTGCATAGAGCAGCCTGGATCCTCCTTGGGTCCCTTTCTGCTGCTCCTGGCCCCTCCCTCGTATTGAGTGCCCCCTTAGCCAGCAGCTCTCTATGGGGGCACCCGAGCCGAGTCAGAGCTTCGTGTATCCATTCAGACAGGGAGCCCCGACCTAGCCCGCCCCTCTCTCCTCTGATTGGCCGCCTGACTTTGTTTCAGAGCCAATGCCGCTGTGTCTCAGCCAATCAGGAGGAGTGTCCCGGACTGCTTAGACACTTGTGAACATGGGGCTCAGGTAAGTAATTAGGGGGTGCTGGGGAGGCTGCTACACACAGGAGGTTTTGCATACAATGCATTTAGATAAAAAACCTTCTGCCTTTACAACTCCTTTAATACACAAGGGGATGCAGCAGCAGTAGTAGACACTAGGATCCTGCATACAGGTCTGTGCTCACAGTGTCCCTGGATACTTGGATGTCAGAGTAAGGAAAGGGATGGTCGGCACTCAGGATGACATCCAAAACAGTATTTCTTTATTAAGTACATGACTAAGCCATGACTAAGGACTAACATGCGAAACGCGTAGGATGTTTTACAGCTTTGTACATGTACTTAAAGTGTTTGTTAACCCCCAAAAAAATAAAATGGATCCTGCTCCTTTAAAGCATGTTATATGACACAGTGCTTGTCCTGTGTCATTTGGCCCCATGTAACACTTACAAAACCTGGCTGATCCTGCCAGTTTCTCCCCACCCCTCTGTAAACTGACCACGGTGTATAATGGCTGCTGAGACCAGACACTGTGGTCAGTTTAGTTGCCTCTGTCATCAGCAGCCTGTTATCTGCTCTCCTCTCTGCACCTGTGTCCTCCTCCCCCCTCCGCTCTCTGTCAGTGTGTGAGCCACCCCTCCCCCCTCCTGCTGCTCTCATAACACTAACCTGTATACACCATCAGAACTGCCTCCTATTGCAGTGTCCCCCTCTGTGATTGATTTATAAATATAAATGCTGTAAATACCTCATTTAGGAGCCAAGATCACATGACCAGCCAGCTCTATCCTCCTCTCCTCCAGACTGACATCAGCAGAGGAATCTCAGCCCCGCCCACTGCATTTCTCAGAGGAGAAAAGAGAAAGCTGGCCAGTCATGTGATTGCAATCTCAGCAGTGAAATTAGGTATTTGTAGCATTTATTTTTATGAATCACACACAGAGAGGGATACTACAATAGGAGGCAGTGCTGATGGTGTATATAGGTTAGAGTGGCTTAACAACCACTTTAATAAAGAAATACTATTTTGGATGCCATCCTGAGTGCCAACTATCCCTTTCCTTACTCTGGTACATTGGAGATGTCAGCAGCCTCAAGGTCTGATCACCGGGTGGAGCTTTTATGTGGAAGGTTGACGTGCCTATACACTTGTTTTCCTTGGATACTTGGATGCCACATTCGAATATCTGAAAACTTTGCTTTCCAGACCGTATCCTCAGAAGAAAATACCTTGTATAACTGCAGCAAGTCTCAGCAAGTACCCCCCCCCCTCAACTCAGCAGAAACTGGGACATTGGTGAATAATAATAATAATAATAATAAATAACACAGGCAGATTTTCAGCTGGGCAGAGGCCCTTCAGGCTGGGAACTTCTCCTGGACAAGAACAGAGCTGCCTCAATCCCCAGTCTATTTATGCACTCTGTAACCACCTACTGGGCACGATTCCCCCAGGGATTGGCTGAGATCACATAAATATTCAGACTGCTGGTTTGCATCCTCCCGTCCCACTATATTCTGGAATCCTCCAGAAGGCAGGGGAGAGCAGTCAAACCTACAGCCTGCAGAACCCAGAACAGCCCAAAGCAATCACAAACTGCTCTACTGATTACAGCAGAGCCAAGCAAAACTAAATTTACCCAACTTTCCTAGCAGCCTATCTGGGAAGGTGCTACACCAGGATCCAGGCAACGTCTACAAGTCTCATAAAAAAGAAAAGAACTGAATGCCTCTTTGAATAACGATCTGTTCAATCCCACGCATATGATGTGGTTATTGCATTGTATTGTAGCCACATCACATATAATATTCACACTTTGCATATACGGACTTGTTCTATACATGTTCATCCATCTCTGAATTATTGCAAAAAGCGTGACTGGCTTTTCAATCTTTTTATTTTGCACCACGGTAAATCTTTTGACTCATTCTTCTCCCATGAATCAATAAAGAAGGAAAGAATTCATCAACCCACAAAAAAAAAGAAAAAGAAAAAACCTGCAACACCTACTGTACCTTCAAACGCATAATGACAAAAATAGTCTGCGAGGAGCAGAACAGAATGTGTTTGTAAAGCACTGAAGATACTCATGTGTCTTATACTGTATAAATATATATGGAAGCTATTTGAATTTGAGCTCAGACATCACCCCTGTTCTATTGTGTTTGTGAAGCGGGTGCTCATTGCGGGCTGCTTAGGCAATTTTATTGAAAGGGGATTTTTTTTGGCGGTTATTGCTTATCTTCAGATGCAATAAGATAAAAAGACAGGAGGGTTCGCCTGTGCGGGAGAAAAGATTACTATAGATTTTCTTCATTCTAAATGCAGCATTCACAGGGAATTTTACCTTCTATGTAGAAAAAGAAAAATGCTTTGAATGACTTGTAGTGGGATTTTTTTGCTGTACTATGGAATGTAACTGTTTGACACATGACCCGGGGTCCCCATATACTTCAGTGTCAGAAAACAGCGGCAGAGGTGGCCAGATCTGTGTGGCTACACTCAGGAAACTGGGACCAGACTGTATTTGCTTTAAAGTGATTGTAACGTTCTATGCATTAGGATAAAAAGCCTCCTGTGTGCAGCAGCCCCCCTAATACTTACCTGAGCACCCCCTCGATCCATGCACAAGTGCCTTGGCCATGCCTTGGCTGAGACACAGCAGCGGGAGCCAATGTCAAAGTCAGTTAGCCAATCAGGAGAGAGAGGGGTGGGGCCGAACCGCAGGGAGCTGAAGCTCGACTCGGGTGCCCTCATAGCAAGCTGCTTTGCTGTGGGTGCACTCGACAGGAGCGAGGGGCCAGGAGCGCCGAAGAGGAACCCAAGAAGAGGAGGATCCGGGCTGCTCTGTGGCAGGAGACAGTGGCAAGTGACAAGCTCAGGGCTCCCACCGATTCTGCATTATGGTGTGTTGAAGAATTTCATTTTATATTACAATGTAATAATAGAAATAATGCGCTTCAATCATCCTGACACCATAACAACCATGGTGTCGGGATGATTGAAGTGCCAACACCAGGTGTTTGGAGTAAAGTGGGCCGGTCTGGATGAAGTCCAGGGCCAATTTTTTGTTCGAGTCCAGCCCTGGGCAGAGCACTCGCTGCCATACCCACACAGCAGACTGCCCGCCCACCATCTCCGTGGCCCCCCCCTATTGCTGCAGACAAATGCCATGTCAGGACAAGAGACAGAAACTGCAGGAGAAAATCAGCTGTCAAACTGACAGCCAACAGCATGAAGGGAAGGAGCTTTCTGCGGTGAGCAGAGACCCCATGTTGGAAAAGGCATTGCTGGAGGCATGACTGACACTGTAAGCAAGTAAGTGGCAACGCCATTGATCCCATCCCCACCACCACTGCCTCTGACTAGGGATGAGGTCGATGTTCGAGTCGAATGTAAGTTTGACTCGAACAGCGAATATTTTTTGGGCGTTCGCCGGAAATTTGAGTGCCGCAGAACACCCCATAATGCACTGCAAGATTGCAATGCATTGCTGTATGATGATACACAACTCCAACGAGGCAGGATGTCCTCCAGGGGGCAGCTTAAGGGCAGCCATCCTATTGCATCACACAGCAGAGCTCCGCAGGTGCAGGGGGCTGCTGACTCTCCGCTGACTTTTAAAAGTTTCTTGGTGTGGGCCTTTTTCGACACGTGCAGCAGATCACATCATTGCTGCTTGCAACCTATGTCTGAAGTGGATCAAGCATGGCCAGAACGGCAGCCGCTTGGGCACCACATGCTTGACCAGACATATGACGACCTGCCTTGCAGTCCATTGGCAACAGCGCTTGAAAGACCCACATCATAGAAAAAGGCAGACTTCTCCTTGCTCCTCATCTGGGATCTCAAATTATACCTCCAGTCCTCTCAAAAACCTGCACTGAGAGGAATGAAGGTATAGCAGTAGGTGTCACAAGTACTTGCAGCCAATCTGCTAGCAGTACACCACCAGTTGATTTCAGCAGTCAAATTTCCCTACCCCAGTTGCTGAACCGTAAAAAGAAATTCGTCCCCAGCCATTCACATGCTCTGCGTCTAAAAGCTAGCATGGCCAAATTGCTAGCACTGCAACTGCTGCCTTTTCAGCTGGTAGACTCTGCCCCCTTTCGTGAATTTGTGGAATGTGCTGTACCACAGTGGCAGGTTCCAAAATGGCATTTCTTTTCACGTAAGGCCATTCCGGCTCTCTACCATCATGTGAAAGGCAATGTTTTGGCCTCATTGGACAGGGCAGTCAGCAGTAAGGTTCATATTACTGCTGACTCATGGTCCAGCAGGCATGGGCAGGGATGTTATCTTTCCTTCACGGCACACTGGTAACTCTGCTGGCAGCTGGAAAGGATGCATGACAGGGTTCAGTGTTGTTGGAGCTTGTTCCGCCACCACGCCACCAAAAAGCTAGTGGTGATTTTGCCACAGCTCTCTGCTCCACCCCCTCCTCTTCTTCTTCCTCTATGGCCTCTTCTGCAGAATTGTCCTCTGAACCAGCAGTGCTCCATAAGCGTTCAACGAGCTACGCAAGCAGTCAAGCTAAAAGATGGCACTCAGCAGTTGAGTTGGTCTGCGTAGGGGACAGGAGCCACACTGGGGCAGAGATTCTGACAGCTCTGCAGGGGCAAGCTCAGGGGTGGTTGACGACACGCCAGCTTCAGCCAGGAATGGTTTATGCAACCATGGCACCAACCTTCTCTCCGCTCTCCAACAAGGACACTTGACCCATGTTCCATGTTTGGCACACGTCCTGAATTTGGTGGTGCAGCATTTCTTGACCAGGTACCCAGGCTTACAAGATCATCTGAGGCAGTCCAGAAAAGTCTGTGGTCATTTTCAGCCGGTCCTACAATGCCAGTGCTCAGCTGGCTGACATTCAAAGGGAATACAACCTGCCCACCATTCGCCTCATTTGTGACATGCCTACCAGGTAGAACTCAATGTTGGCAATGCTGCAGTGGCTGCACACACAGCAGAGGGCCATCAATGAGTACCTGTGCGAGTATGGCACCAGGACAGGGTCAGTGGAGCTTGTTTTTTTTTTTCCATGCCAGTGGCTACTGTTCAAGGATGCATACACTGTCCTGTCACCATTTGAGGAGGCCACAAGGATGGTGAGCAGCGACAATGCATGCATCAGTGACACTGTCCCTCTAGTCTTCTTGCTGGAGCACACGCTTCATGGAATCATGGACAGGGCACTTGAGGAAGAACAGCGGGAGGAAGAGGAGGACTTCCTTATCCTCTTAAGGCCCCCTTTATCCATATAGCATTCCTGCGGGGCCGCCAAACACACAGGAAGAAGAGGAGGAGGAGGATTGTGTCAGCATGGATGTAGAGGATAACACGCAGCACTCTTTAAGGGATGGTTTTCAGTCCCCAGAAACCCAAGGAGTTGTACGTGGCTGGGAGGAGGTAGTTACGGATCATGTGATCCTTAGTGACCCAGGGGACTCAGAATTGAATGCCTCTGCAAACTTACGCTGCAAGGCCTCCCTGATTACACAAAGCCTGCGAAAAGACCCTAGGATTTGTGGTATTAAGGATCATTACTGGCTGGCAACCTTCTTGATCAACATTGCAAGGGTAAAGTTGCAGAACTCATCCTGCCTTCGCAGAGGGAGCAGAGGATGAAACATCTTCAGGAGGCCTTGAATAAACGTTTATGTAATACCTTTCCAGACACTTGGAGGGTCCCATTTCCTGGTGCTGGACAATGTGTTTCTGAGGCTTCGTTCGGTCAAAGGAAGAACGGTGGAGAAGATGGCCAGCTGACCGATGCCTTTTAACAATTTTTCAGTCCTCAGCGTCAAGGTCTGATAAGTTCAAGCAACCATCGCCAGCATCTGCATTGTATGGTGCAGGAATATGTAGGGGCAAGAGCAGACTTGGAGATCTTTCCAGAAGAGAATTCATTGGGTTACTTGAGGATGGACCACTGGCCAGAACATGCTCAAATTTGCAATCGAGCTACTGGCCTGTCCTGCATCAAGCATGCTTTCTGAATGCACATTCAGTGCTGCTGGAGGGTTTGTAACGGATCAAAGAGTGCGCCTGTCCACAGACTCCGTTGGTAGGCTCACATTTATAAAAATGAATCAGTCCTGGATCAGCAGCTATCAAGCACCTGATGCTGATGTATCTGATTGAATTTGCTATGGATCTGGGATTATTATTATTATTATACAGGATTTGTATAGCGCCAACAGTTTACGTAGCGCTTTACAACTTGAGGATAGACAGTACAAATACAATACACTTTAATACAGTTGGAATCAGAGGGCCCTGCTCCTTAGAGCTTACAATCTAAGAGGGAAGGTCAAGAGATACAAGAGGTAATAACTGTGGGTGATGTGCTGATTGAGAAGATAAATGTACAGTTGTTAGGTGGGGGCCAGATAGGCTTCTCTGAAGGATCCCTTGAAGACTGCCTATTCTGACTATCCTATTCCTCCTGAATTTTGATGATGCTAGCTTCCAACAATATTTTTGGTTTAGGACACCACCAACACCCAGTGCCAAATTTTTCTGCCCCTGTTTAACAGGGGCATGTGATTACAATTTTTAAAATAATATTTAACAGCAGGGCCCGTTCCTGCGTCCAACAAGAGTAACTGGGAGGGGTTAGTGTTGTCGCACCACCAATACCTAAGACCCAATTTTTCTGCAGAGTATATAGTGCAGCCTGTATAGTATATTTACTGCAGTTCAGAGTATATAGTGCAGTCAGTGTAGTATATATAATACAGTGCAGGGTATATAGTGCAGTGTACAATATATAATATAGTGTATTGAAGTGGGTAAGGGGAACCCTATGACAGAATTAAGAAAATAAACGGCATGGGTCCCCCCCCCCCCAGTTCATACAAGGCCCTTTGGGTCTGGTATAGATTTTAAGGGGAAATCCACAAGGGCGGACTGATGTACAGGTACGTCAGTTTGTGCAGAAGTGCCATTCTGCCGTCGTATATCGGTCGGTCGGTCAGCAAGCGGTTAAAAAAAAAGTGTCCTGCAATGTCTATCCATCTTCAATCATGGCACAGACAGACCCGGAAAATAGAAAAAAATGAAAATACTCCGCCTCCATGGGTGGCGTCTCGCCGACTTCTGTTTATTTGCTGTGACAGCTCTTATATAGGCAAGGGCGGGGCCACCCGGTGACGTAACCGAGTGACCCCACCCCTTCTGACGTCATCTGCCTTCAGAGGGGGGCAGGGTCATCCGATTAAGTCAGCGGGTGGCCCCACCCTTGCCTTTATAAGAGATGTCACCGCGAATAGACAGCAGTCAGCGGGGCGCCTTTCGTTTTTTTCTTCTATTTTTCGGGTCTGTCGGCGCCATGATTGAAAATGAATGGACATCACGGGACACTTTTTTTTTTTAAAAAGGAAATGTCAAAAACTGTCTCTTGTCGTTTTTACTTTTCGACACATTTTTTGGGTGAATGAGTAGAGGTACAATGTACCCAATACCCATTCACATGGGGGGTGCGATCTGGAGGCCCCCTTGTTAAAGGGGGCTTCCAGATTCTGATAATTCCCCCACCCGCAGACCCCCCCCCAAGCACCCTCTCCATGTTGAGGCATGTGGCCTGGTATGATTCAGGAGGTGGGGCGCTCTCTCACCCCCTTTTTTCCTGCGGCCTGCCAGGTTGCATGCTTGGATAAGGGTCTGGTATGGATTTTGGGGGGGGACCCCCACGGCATTTTTTTTTTACATTTTGGCGCGGGGTTCCCCTTAAAATCCATACTAGACCTGAAGGGCCATTTTTTTTTTTAATTTTGCCATGGAGTTCCCCTTAATCCGGTCTGGTATGGACTGGGATCCGGCAATACATTACAGCTACAAGCAGCTTTAAATTACTTTTTTCCTTTAGAAATGTCATTTTTCTGCGGTACTGTTATAAACATGGGAGAGATGCGCTACTTTACAGGCAGACTAAGGGGACCCCCAGGCACGATATTTAAAGGTATATTTCATTTTTATTGTTTCACTTTAAGCATTATTAAAATCACTGCTCCTGAAAAAACGGCAGTTTTAGAAACTTTGTTTTGCATTGTAATGCCGTGTACACACGATCGCACATTCCAACAACAAAATCCATGTTTTTTTTTCCGACAGATGTTTGCTCAAACTTGTCTTGCATACACACGGTCACACAAATGTTGTCGGAAATTCCGAACGTCAAGAACGCGGTGACGTACAACACATACGAGGAGCCAAGAAAAACGAAGTTCAATATCCAGTGCGGCTCTTCTGCATGCTTCCGAGCATGCGTGGAATTTTGTGCGTCGGAATTGTCTACACACACTCAGAATTTCCGACAACGGATTTTGCTGTCGGAAAATTTGAGATCCAGCTCTCAAATTTTGTTTGTCGGAAATTCCAACAGAAAATGTCCGATGGAACCTACACACGGTCAGAATTTCCGACAACAGGGTCCCCAAACACTTTTTATGGCAATAACTTGCATATAAACCTTTAAAAAGAGCACTTTTGATTTTTCACGTTCGTGTTCCATAGGCTTTAACGGTGTTTGCATGTTCGCACAAATTTTTTTGTCTGTTCACATGTTCTAGTGCAAACCGAATTGGGGGGTCTTTGGCTCATCCCTACCTCTGACTAACCCCCCTCCTCACCACAATATCTGCCTCTGTCTGAACCCCACCACCGCTGCCTCTGACTGAACCCCCCCACCACCACCACCACATCTGCCTCTGACTGAACCCTCCCTCCCCATCACCACTTTCTCTGACTGAACCCCCCTACCACCACCATCACTGCTGCCTCCGACTGAACCCCCTCACCACCGCTGCCTCTGACTGAATCCCCCTCCCTATCACTGCTGCCTCTGAACCCCCCTCCCCATCACCACTGCCTCTGACTAAACCCCCCACCACCACATCCACTGCTGCCTCTGACTGAACCCCCCCACCACCACCGCCGCCTCTGTCTGAACCCCCCTTACCACCACAGCTGCATTGGATGAAACCACCCACCACCACCACTGTTGCATGTAAGTCTGACTTCCTGATACATTTAATTTTAGCTTTAATTGTCATGATATAAAATAATGGATGTGGGGGCCTTTTGGTGGGTGTGATTTTTTTGGGGGGGGCAGCATTTCATTCTTGGATCCAGGCAGCACAATGTCTTTGGCCAGCCCTGACCAGAGGATACTACTATGGATAGGATAAAGCGTACGTAAAGCCAAAACCTTGCTTCTTTTAGTTTTGGATAAAGTAGAGAACCACTGCTGGCAGGGGAAAGGCTTTTCTACCCCGGCTGTGGATACTTTCTAAAGAAAACAAACTGTAAAGCTGGCCACACACTGTTAAAATTTCAGACAGTTCCTAATAGATGGCATGAGATTCGCTAAATGGGTGGCCCTGTTTGCTCCTCCTGCCTGACATCCTACAATTGAAAACTTGAAGGAGCCGGGCGGAACATTGTTGGTTCAGCAACTGTATCAGGTATCCTGACGGACGTCAGAATACAACAGCCCTGCATTGAGGATATGCCTCCATAGGCGTGCACACAGGGTGTGCCAGATGTGCCTGGGCACAACTCAATCACCCCATGCGCATTGCCATTATCGATCTACGTCTTGGCTGAAAGATGGGAAAGATCTCCCTCTTACCGGCTCTGCTATAAGACAACTTACGCATTTCGCTTTTACTGTGCTGGCAGGGAGATCAATGTGCTGGGGCCATAATGAAGACATACGCACACATGTGTGCATTTAAAATTTAGGGTGCACACCCTAATGCAATAGGTTGCGCACATCTATGTATGCCTCACTCTCACATTGCCCTGCTGAACTCGGCAGTTGTGGTCCCTGGCTCCCACTAAGAGTCCAAGAACCATGGGGGGAGGGGGCTACCGATGGGATGGGGGGGGGTGATTAACAGTTCACTCTTTGGACGTACCTAGTATGTCCAAAGAGCTGAACTAGTTAACGGATATGTAAAGATTTGTTTAAAAAAAAAAAAAAAACATATCATATACTTACCTCCTCTGTGCAGTTGGTTTTGCACAGAGTGGCCCCGATCCTTCTCTTCTGGGGTCCCTCAGCGGCGCTCCTGGCTCCTCCTCTTTCTGAGTGCCCCGTTGGGGAGCCGCTCTCCCTCAAAGGGCACTCGTGCAGGCACGCTACCATGTCCTGCTGCTGCGTCCATTGACACAGATAGCAGGACTCGGCCTCGCCCCCGGCTTCCGCATCATTTGATGCGCTGCTATCAATCTATCTAATCAGGATCTGAGGCACCAGCTGGAGCTGGTGTGCTCGTCCCTGTCACTGAAAAGACCAGGTTCAGGTAAGTATAACAGGAGGTTTTTCACCTTAATGCATAGAATGCATTAAGGTGAAAAACCTCAATGGTTTACAACCCCTTTAAACTAGCTACCTAGTTTCTCCCTGTCTGCACTGTGCCGGCATAAAATTATACATAAAATACATAAAACTATTTTTCAGAAATAAAAAACTGATAATTGACATGTGCGTATGTATTCACCCCCGTTGTTATGAAGCCCATAAAAAGCTCTGGTGCAACCAATTACCTTCAGAAGTCACATAATTAGTGAAATGATGTCCACCTGTGTGCAATCTAAGTGTCACATGATCTGTCATTACATATACACACCTTTTTGAAAGGCCCCAGAGGCTGCAACACCTAAGCAAGAGGCACCACTAACCAAACACTGCCATGAAGACCAAGGAACTCTCCAAACAAGTAAGGGACAATGTTGTTGAGAAGTACAAGTCAGGGTTAGGTTATAAAAAAATATCCAAATCTTTGATGATCACTAGGAGCACCATCAAATCTATTATAACCAAATGGAAGGAACATGGCACAACAGCAAACCTGCCAAGAGACGGCCGCACACCAAAACTCACGGACCGGGCAAGGAGGACATAAGCACAGAGACCTAAGGTAACCCTGGAGGAGCTGCAGAGTTCCACAGCAGAGACTGGAGTATCTGTACATAGGACGACAATAAGCCGTACGCTGCATAGAGTTGGGCTTTATGGCAGAGTGGCCAGAAGAAAGCCATTACTTTCAGCAAAAAACAAAATGGCACGTTTTGAGTTTGCGAAAAGGCATGTGGGAGACTCCCAAAATGTATGGAGGAAGGTGCTCTGGTCTGACGAGACTAAAATTGAACTTTTTGGCCATCAAAGAAAACGCTTTTTCTGGCGCAAACCCAACACATCACATCACCCAAAGAACACCATCCCCACTGTGAAACATGGTGGTGGCAGCCTCATGCTGTGGGGATGTTTTTCAGAAGTTGGGACTGGGAAACTGGTCAGAGTTGAGGGAAAGATGGATGGTGCTAAATACAGGGATATTCTTGAGCAAAACCTGTACCACTCTGTGTGTGATTTGAGGCTAGGACGGAGGTTCACCTTCCAGCAGGACAATGACCCCAAAACACACTGCTAAAGCAACACTTGAGTGGTTTAAGGGGAAACATGTAAATGTGTTGGAATGGCCTAGTCAAAGCCCAGACCTCAATCCAATAGAAAATCTGTGGTCAGACTTAAAGATTGCTGTTCACAAGCGCAAACCATCCAACTTGAAGGAGCTGGAGCAGTTTTGCAAGGAGGAATGGGCAAAAATCCCAGTGGTAAGATGTGGCAAGCTCATAGAGACTTATCCAAAGCGACTTGGAGCTGTGATAGCCGCAAAAGGTGGCTCTACAAAGTATTGACTTTAGGGGTGATGAATAGTTATGCACATTGACTTTTTCAGTTATTTTGTCCTATCTGTTGTTTGCTTCACAATAAAAAAAAAAAATCTTCAAAGTTGTGGGCATGTTCTGTAAATGAAATGATGCAAATCCTCAAACAATCCATGTTAATTCCAGGTTGTGAGGCAACAAAACACGAAAAATGCCAAGGGGGGGGTGAATACTTTTGCAAGGCACTGTATGTTAATAAAGGGAAACTGACTTTGTCTCCATTTCATCCCTTTGAAAATGTTCAAATAAGTTTGCAGTCCTGTGAATATGCCTGCTGCAGAGAAACAACTAGAAAGGCAAGAAATCATTTTTTAATTTAAAAAAAAAAAAAATATATATATATATATATATATATATATATATATATATATATATATATATATATTTTTTTTTTTTTTTTTTTTTCTGTATCTGTGCGAACGTGGACACATAAACAGATAGTGGGTGGGGGGCTCAAATTTGACTGCAAAAGTGGAAATACACTTCAACATAAATTAACAAACAAAGTTAAATAAATGAATTCAGTTTAGTAAATTGATCCATGTCCAACATTTTAGTTCCTCTCGATGTTTCATTTGCACATTTAGCCGTCTAGATGGAGCTTTCCTTTAATTGCATTTTCCCATTGATTGAAGACAACTCCCTTTTTTCTCAATGCTGCAAAGCCATCGCTTGGACCGGCTCCAACTCTTTGCTGAATTCATTCTGTCTCTTCAGCACATTCTAAAATTATAGCTACAGAGAACAGTGTTATGATGACCCTGTAACACGTATGACCCAGATAGAAAAACGTTTTATTATTCTCCAGCTCATCGATGTAAAAGTGGCTTCGCAATATCCCGGCCCCCCTTCTGGATCTAAAACGGGGAAAAGAGAGAATTATTCAGTAATGCTGCATGCATTGTGTATGGTACTGCTAGGATCTGAAAGATACACTACGAAAATACAGCATAGAGGTACAATGCTCAGCATAAAATGACTACACCCCTTTTGAAAAGTAAGATTTTAATCAATATTTCAATGAACACAAGAGCAATTTCCAAAATGTTGACAAAACTGAGTTTTAGAGAACATTTGTTTAGCTCATTACATAAAAGTAAGGTTAATAATATAACTTAGGTTACAAAATCTTCAGTTTTACTCAAATTAGTTGATGCAAAAGTGAAAACACCCCACAACATAAACTACAGCATCTAGTATTTTGTAGGACCTCCATGATTTGTAAGGACAGCACCAAGTCTTCTAGACATGGACTGAACAAGTTGGCAACATATTACAACATCGATCTTTTTCCATTCTTCAAGAACGACCTCTTTTAGAGCCTGGATGGAGAGTGATGCTCGTCTCTTCAGAATTCCCCATAGGTGTTCTCCGATTGGGTTCAGACCAGGAGACATACTTGTCCACTGAATCGCTTTCCTGTTCTTCTTCAGAACTGCAACCGTGAGCCTTAGATATGTGTTTTGGATCATTGTCATGTTAAAAAAGTGCACAATGACCAAGGGCACGGAATGATGGTAACATCTTCTCTTTCAACATAGAGCAAAACATCTGTGAATTCATGATACCATCAATGAAATGCAGCTCCCCGACACCAGCAGCACTCATGTAGCCCCACAGAAGGACATGGCCACCACCATGTTTCACTGTAGGCAACATGCATTTTGCTTTGTACTCCCCACCTTTGCGACACCATACAGATTTGAAGCCATCAGTTCCAAAAACATTTTTCTTGGTCTCATCACTCCAGAGTACAGAGTCCCAGTAGTCTTCTTCTTTTTCAGCATGGGCCCTGGCAAATTCTAGGTGGGCTTTGTTGTGCATGGGCTTTAGGAGAGGCTACCTTTGTGGACTACACCCATGCATGCCATTCCTCTGCAGTGTATGCCGTATTGTGTCACGGGAAACAATCACCCCAGTTTGGCTTTCTAATTCTTTAGCTAATTGCAGTGAACTTGCATGGTGATTTTCTTCAACCCTTCTCATCAGAAGACGCTCCTGTCGAGGTGTTAACCTCTGTGGAGGGCCTGGACGTCTCTGTGAGATGGTTGCAGTTCCATCGTTGTATCACTTTTGCTCCAGTATTCTGACTGATAAGTAAAGCTTTGCTGATCTTCTTGTGTCCTTCACCTTTCTTGTATAAAGAAATTATTTTCTTTCTCAGGCCTTGTGACATTTCTCTTCCATGTGGTGCCTATACTGAACGCATGAAATGGGAGGAGTTTTCTTTGTTAAGAAACGCTCTTTTTACTGGACACCTGTTTAATGAATAATTAGACTTACCTGTAGGTGAATTCTTGTAAATTAGGATTTTGTTGTCTAAAATTTAGCTTTGCTCCAAAGACATTCTTTGGGGTGTATTCATTTTTGCAACATGGTCTTGAATTAATTTTTTAGGGAAAATACTTGTTTGTGTGCGCAAATGAACAAATCTTGGTTGCAATCAATGGCCCGCATTTGTGGGAGTATTTTGTAGTACGGTTTCCCATAGAAGATGTTGATCCTAAAAGGAAAGTAAAGGTTTTCTGACAAATCTGTTGAAGTGTAGACATGTGCAATTCATTTAGTTCCGAATTAGTTTTTTAACTAATTTTTGACAAATTCGTTAATTTTCGAATTTCAAAATTTTCGAATTTCCGAATTTCGAAATTTTCGAATTTTTGAATTTCGGATATTGGAAAATTCGACATTTTGGAAATTCAAAATTCGAAAATTGGAAATTCAGAAGTTCGGAAATTCGAAATTTGGAAGTTCGAAAATTTGAAATTTAGGAAATTCAAGAATTCAAAATTAGGAAATTTGAAAATTCAAAAATTTGAAAATACAAAAATAAGAATGAAAATCTGAACATTCAAAAGAATGAAAATCTGAAAATTCAAAAACCCGAAAATCTGAAATAACTAATAATATTAAATTATAGGTATTGGAATTTCATTTCAAATTTGGCTGTTAGTGAACGTAACAAGTACGAATTTATCCCAAGTTACGAATTATGTGAAATAACGAATGCCGCATCTAAAAGAATGGAACATAACAAACTAATAATAATAAATAAAAATAATATTAATAAAACCTTTTTATTCTTATTATTTATTATTAATTTGTTCCATTCCATTTCTTTAGATGCGGCATTCATTATTTCAGACAATTCTTAACTGCGGATAAATTCGTACTCGTTACGTTCACTAACAGCCAAATTTGAAAGGAAATTCCAATACCTATAATGTAATAGTTAGTTATTATTAGTTAGTTATTATTTCAAATTTTACTGATTTTCTTTTTTTCAGGTTTTCGAATTTTCGAATTTCTGAATTTTCGAATTTCTGAATTTCTGAATTTTCGAATTTCGGATTTTCTGAATTTTTGAATTCCGAAAATTCGGAATTCAAAAATTCGGAATTCAAACATTCGGAAATTTGGAAATTCGGAATTCGAAAATTCGAAATTTCGAAATTCGGAAATGTGAAATTCCGAATTTTCGGATTTCCGAATTTCCGAAAAAAGCAAAAAAAGAATGAAACGAAAACAAACAAATTTTTTGTCAGTGCACATGTCTATTGAAGTGCACTCATTTATGCGTAGCACTGTACACACAGTGGCGGCCCATCCATAAGGGGCGCAGGGGCAGCTCCCCCCTATCCATGCGTTTGGCCCCCTAATCTACATGCGGGGCGCTGGATGCATGGATTCCAATGTTTGTTTTTTTTTAAGCACATGATTAGAACCTGAGGCTTTAATTGGCTTCAAAAAAGGGTGGGCTTGGGGCGCAGAGCACTGGTTTGATCGTCGCCTAGTATGTAATCTGACACTTGCGGGTCTGGGGCATGCACGCGTGCCGCCGGTGACCCGCGCAAAAAATAATAACCGCAGAGGTGATCAAATACCAAAAAGAAAGCTCTATTTGTGGGAAAAAAAAGGACAAAAATGTTATTTAGGTACAGCGTCGTACAGTTACGCAGTGCCGTTTAGCAAAAAATGGCCTGGTCATGAAGGGAGTAAACCTTCCGAAGATCAACCGGTTAAAAATCATTTTAGGCCTAAAGATTACTTAAAACCCTCCAAAGCAATAAATATTTTCTGAAAGCAGAGATCTCAGGGAATAAAATGATAGTAGTCCAAAATGCAATCTTGGTGCGAGAGTTCATTAAAGCGGTGTTCCACTCAAAAGTGGACCTTCCGCTTATCCGTCTCCTCCCCCCTCCGGTGCCACATCTGGCACCTTTCAGGGAGGAAGTGGGAGCAGGTAACTGTTTTTGACAGGTACCGTTCCCCACTACAGGGAGACAGGGCCGCGGCCCCGTCTCTCAGAAGTTCGGCCCCCTCCTCCTTCCTCCGCCGCCGGACCAACTAGGCAGTGCAGCGCGCTTCGCGCGTGCTCTGCAGGGACCAAGCTGTGAAGCCAAAAGGCTTTACTGCCAGGGTCCCTTACCAGGAATGGCGGCTGCACCCGACAGCCGATCCGAAGATCGGCTGGGATGTCGACATCGCGGGCTCTCTGGACAGGTAAGTGTCCTAATAATAAAAGTCAGCAGCTGCAGTATTTGTAGCTGCTGACTTTTAATTTTTTGTGGGGAAGGGCTGGACCTCCTCTTTAAAGCGGACCTTCAGTCATTTTTTCATCTTTCCATCTATTAAATCTTCTGCCCTTGTTGTTGTTTTAACTTTGGATAGTAAAACTTTTTTTTCTGCCAGTAAATACCTTATACAGCCCACTTCCTGTTTCTTGTCTGGTCATTAGCCTAGGATTATGACATCATGCACAGCTCTCTCTCTCACTCTCGCGGGAGTTTGCCAGGAATGGAGGGGGGATGAGCCATATGAGGGCCAATGAGAGCTGCAGAGCTGGAGGTGTGCCTCTGTGTGTCTGTGTAAATCCAGGAAGTGAACAGGCAGCAGCTTCAGCTGCCCACAGTTAAAAATGTTTGCAGCCAGACTCAGTGGAGGGAGGTTTCTGCAGCATATTTGGCAAGTAGAGAATCACAGTATATATAAAATAATATGCAAAGTGGTTGGAGGGAAGCTTCGGAATGGCAAAGATGTTTTTATTACAAATTAGATGAGCAGACTGCAGTTCCTCTTTAAGTATGACATTTCAGTGAGGCCTGGAATGCGAATGGAAGTATGGAAAGATAATGAAGGGCCGGGCATGACAAGGTGGAACAGTGAGACAACTTAGGGTTAAGGGGAAAAGGAAGTAAAGGGGAGGAGGTAGAAGTTAACCCAGGGGGTGGAGTGATATAAAAGGTAGAGGCGAGGTTTGTACAGGTGTGAGGGAGACAGATCTAGGAAGAAGTTGGTGGGGAGAAGTTGAGCAGCAGCATGGCGGACATTGATTTGTTATTGGCACGCTTGCGAACGGTGGCGGCGACGAAAGGGCCGGAATGGCTACAAGCCCAGGTAGCGGCTTTGATATCTGACGAGGCAGGGGGGGCAGGCGCCGGGGGGGGAGACGACGCCACGCGCTAGGCGGTCCCGGCCGCCTGAGCGTTTTTGTTGGAATTGTTCCCGGTGGTACTGGCAGTGGAATTGTGGGGTAAGGCTTGGCGGAACTTAAAGATACGTTTGAACTGCGACAACATGGGGGTGGTTCAGGTCGACAATCGGCTATCGGCATCATCACAGCCGGTAATACGTTTGCTGCGCCACCTCGTGTTGCGGTGTTTACAACTTAATGTTTTTATCTATGCTGTTCATATCCCGGGAATTGATAATACGTTGGCTGACTCCTTGTCTCGGTTCCAGTGGGACAGATTCAGGGAGCTGGCTCCTGCTGCGGAAACGGAGGGGATTCCTTGCTTTGGGAGATGGTCTTGGAGTCGCCGTGGGATGGATCAGGAAATCGGTGAGTGGGTCGACATGGGCGGCATATAATAAAATGTGGACATAGTGGTTAGAATATACACAGCTGGCGGGTGCCGAGCTGGGAGGGCCGGACTTGAGGCTGTTAGTGGTGTATTTTGTGTCAAGACACATGGAGGGAGGAAGGTCAGTGTCCGCGATTGAGCGGAAGCTGGCGGGGTTGGCTTTTTTATTTAAGCTGCAGGGCTTGACTGATTTTACCAAGGATTTCTGGGTGAAACAGGCGCTAAAAGGTTACAGGAAGAGTCATGCAAAAAAGGATTCGAGGAGGCCGGTGTCCTTTTCAATTCTGCAGGTGATATGTACAAAACTGGGTGTGGTGGGCTCGTCTGGTTATGAGGAAATTTTGTTTAAGGAGGTTTTTTCCATTGCATTTTTTGGAGTGTTTCGGGTGGGGGAATCGGTGAGTCCGGCAAAATGAGTAAAAGCGGGTTTGATGATACAGGATGTGGAAGTCAAAAGTGATAGGGTGTTGCTGAAGTTACGCAGGTCTAAGACGGATCAAGCAGGAAAAGGGGTAAGGGTGCAGCTGTTCACGTTGCCGGGTTCGATAATTTGCCCGATTAAAGTGGTTGAGGAATTTTTACAAATTCGCCCAGTTGGGGAAGGGCCGTTGTTCGTGCATGGGGATGGGACCTTTTTATCCAGGTTTCAGTTTGTTACAGTGTTCCGGAAATGCCTTGGGGCGGCAGGGTTGAATGGTAGACAATTCGCCTCACACTCCTTCCGCATCGGGGCGGCTACAGAGGCTGCCAGGTGTGGGTTGGATGAGGCAGCAATTAAGAGGATTGGGAGGTGGGAATCCAGGAGGTTTCGGTCTTATGTGCGCCCTCAGTTGTTACCTGATGATGTATAAAAAAAAAAAAAAGAGAATGAAGACATAAGCTAATTACATGCCTGATACTAAAGGGGTGGGGGCAGCACATATGTATTCAATTTTCTGTTGTGCTTTGTCTTTTCAGATGGTGGTCAGCCACGCCTCGTCTGGATCTTGGGGCACTCTTACGTTTTTTAGGGTGCCAAGAGGGGGGACGCTAGACCGGAAGGCAGGCAACTGGGGATTTCAAGGAGGGAGGCATGTATTCGATGGATAGGATTTCCAGGGATGGGTTGGGGCAGAGTTGTGCCGGAGGTTGAACGCTACGCTCGACTTGATCGGCCTCCTGATGTTTTGGTTTTACATGCAGGAGGCAATGACCTGGGGGTCCGATCCACCAGGGAGCTGGTGTCGGCTGTGAAGTGCGATTTCTTGGCACTTCGGGTGGCCTTCCCGGGAATGATAGTGGTATGGTCAGATATAGTAGCACGGAAGTCCTGGCGCATGGCACGGTCTGTGTCTAGGATTAATAAAGCGCGAATCAAGGTGAATAAGGTTGTGGGAAAATTTGTTGTTAACAATGGGGGATTGGTAGTGAGACACATGGAGTTGTAGGTTAACGTGGGGATGTACCTAAGGGGAGATGGAGTGCACCTTTCTGCGGTAGGCATTGATTTATGGGCACTTGGCATTCAGGATGGTATTGAGAGGGCCTTGCGGGTGTGGAGGGGCCCTTAAGGCTAAGGGGTCATCCTTGTGGGCTGTGGCGGTATCTTTGGTCTCTGATGGTGGTACAAAACAGAGGGGATGGAAATGGTGGGGGGCTTTTCAGTGTTATGTGCCCCTCTGGTGTGTTTTTACAGCGGAAGGGTAGGCTGAATACGAAAATGTTTACACTGCGGGAAGGGGGTTTTCTCCGAGCTGTTAATACGGCTGGAGGCCTGGTATGGTAAAATATGATACCGCAGTGTACTGGTGATGGTAAAAAGTTTTAAAGTGGAGAATGTGAAGTTCGGGGTGCCATCAGAAGACCAAAAAGATTGGGAGGTGATAAAACTGTCGATAAAAAGGGTTGTACATAGTTATACATATGTTGATTAAAAAGTTGGTTTTATAGTTTATTAATAAAGGAGGCTGCTATGGCCATTTTTTTACTACAAAACTCCTGTGTGTGTGGTCTAATTTATTATAGATAAGAAGGGGAAAAAGAAAGAGGTTATCAAGGAAAAGAAGGGGTGATGGAAAGTTGGGGATATCGGTCTTGCACTGGTCAAGTATATAATACACTAAAGGTAATTTTGGGGCTCACGAAAACAATATATCACCCATTTTTTGGTAACATATAAAAGATGAGGTTGCGTACAGTAAATAGAAAACCAACATGTCAACACTTAAAATTGTGTGCTCCTATTAAACAGCTACAAACTTTGGTACCCTATATTTTCAATAGGCTATCCTACGGGTCATCAGTTTATAGACATGTGCGGTTCATTTCTAATTGATAGTCTGACAAATTTTTCATTATTCGGAGATTCGGATATATCGGAATACCCGAATTACAGTAAACAAAGTTTACCGAATGCTCCGAATAACGAAATTCGTCCAAATTTCCGAAACTCAAAGTGAAATTCAAATCGAATTTTAAATCGAATTCCATTCGAGTTCGAACTGTAAACAGATTTCTGAAATCAAAGACTGTGTGTGTTATTAGAGTACCATTTTTCGAAATTATGCTGTTTTTGTTAAGCCGGAGGTGATTTAAAGAGTCATTGTAATCATTTGATAAATATTTTTCTGTTTGTTTGTTCACTTTGCCGCATTCGTATCGAAACAAATAAAACATTTTCCATTCGACCGATTTGAAATTTATCGATTTGAACGGATTGAAATGAAAAAAAGTCTATAAATTCGAAGAAAATTCGAAAGAGAATAAACGAATTCCGAATAAGAATTCACAACACAAATCCGGAATACCAATTGAATGAATCAACCAAATTTAACGAAACAAAAAAACTAGATTAACAAATCCAAAATGAAACAAAACAATTTTTTTTCGTCATGCACATGTCTATCAGTTTAGACGTACCTATGAATAATGGGCCTAGAATTATTGCTCCCATTCACATGTACAGCAATATGTAACATATTTCGGGAGGGAGGGGGGGGGGAAACAAACTAACGCCATCCACCCCCCACCCCACCCCCCCCATGGGAGACGAACGGCAGACAGGAAGGCGGCGATTGCTGCAAGCACACCAATGACTCCCCGGGCAGTAGACGGATGAAAAGGCGGCGACAGAGATTAACCTTAACACAGGAGACAGGGGTAAAGAAGAGCCGGGCAATTCTCCTCTCCGTTCTCCTCCGGGCTGAACAGGAAGTTTGTCCTGAGACACGATTGGGAGTCCTAAGACTCCCTGGCCAATCGGGGCTCAGAAGCTGCTTCCTGATTGGCCGGGAGGAGAATCAGGAAGACAATAGCTTATATTAATTCGCTATTGTCACACAACCGGGTGGGCTCAGGGCGCAGTGCTCTGCGCCCCAAGCCCACCCTTTTTTGAAGCCAATTAGAGCCTCAGGCTCTAATCACGTGCTTAAAAAAAAAAAAACCCCCATTGGAATCCATGCGTCCGGCGCCCTGCATGTAGATTAGGGGTCAGGCGCATGGATCAAGGGGGCGGCACCTCTGCTCCCCAAATGGAAGGGCCGCCACTGAACATGTGTAGTGCAATGACTTTTTGTAGGAGCCTCCAATGCATGGGTTTGCATGGACTTGTATGTTGTGGAGGTGGGGGTTCAAAACTTTTTTTTTTTTCGTGGTGGGGTTAAATGCTCTGGAGTAACTCGATTGTTTTACACTTTTTTTCATAAAACTTTTTTTTTTTTTAGCACATAGGGGACCAAAAGAAGTAAACTTATAAGGCCCCGGGATGTAAAATGTCATTTTATTCTGTACTGTCATTCTAGTTTGTACATCTGACTGACAGGTTCACTTTTATTAGACTGTATATTTCTTCCAGCCGCCGCAATGCTGCCCATAGATAAAATGCTGACATGACATTACCATGCTGGCACGCCGAGACATGATTGGCCATTATGTAGAAGTGAATTACAGAACGTACTGTGAACAGGGCTTATCTTCTCTGGCAGAGCCTGTTCTGGGCACGGCCCTCTGTAATTAGCAAATAAAACCCATCAGGTTATGTGTAATCTGGTTAAAGTTGCAACATGTATTGTGAAGGAAATCCGGAACAATCAGTAACTCATTGAATTTTATAGGCAGTAAAATATTTTATACGTCTGTCAGGGAGACTTTGGATGCCCTACGGGAGATGAGAAAGGGTGAAAAGCCTCTGCTTTCTAGGAGGAAACGTCATATCCTTACCCAGGAATTCCAATGTCTCTTCTCATCTACTGCTTCTTTATGGCATTCTTTTACTGGAGCTTTAAATCTGACCAACAGTCTTCCATTCAATCTTACACAGTTATACAGGATCCTCTCCTGGACTGACACTAATGATTTAGCATAAATTCTTCCTCTGACACCGACAATGGGGCAGGGGCACTATTCCTCCCAGTGACACCAGCAATGGGGCACTATTCCTCCCAGTGACAGCAGCAATGGGACACGATTCCTCCCAGTGACAGCAGCAATGGGGCACTATTCCTCCCAGTGACAGCAGCAATGGGGCACTATTCCTCCCAGTGACAGCAGCAATGGGACACTATTCCTCCCAGTGACACCAGCAATGGGACACTATTCCTCCCAGTGACACAAGCAATGGGGCACTATTCCTCCCAGTGACACAAGCAATGGGACACTATTCCTCCCAGTGACACAAGCAATGGGGCACTATTCCTCCCAGTGGCACCAACAATGGGACACTATTCCTCCCAGTGACACAAGCAATGGGGCACTATTCCTCCCAGTGACACCAGCAATGCTCCGCTATAAATTGATTTGCATTTTAATGAGCGAAAAAAATATTTGACCCCCTTCGCAAAACACGACTTAGTACTTGGCAAAACCCTTGTTGGCAATCACAGAGGTCAGACATTTCTTGTAGTTGGCCTACCAGGTTTGCACACATCTCAGGAGGGATTTTGTCCCACTCCTCTTTGCAGATCCTCTCCAAGTTTTGAGGCTGACACTTGGTAACTCGAACCTTCAGCTCCCTCCACATATTTTCTTTGGGATTAAGGTCTGGAGACTTGCTAGGCCACTCTAGGGCCTTAATGTGCTTCTTCTTGAGCCACTCCTTTGTTGCCTTGGCCATGTGTTTTGGATCATTGTCATGCTGGAAGACCCATCCACGACCCATTTTCAATGCCCTGGCTGAGGCAAGGAGGTTCTCCGATTTGATGGTATGTGGCCCTGTCCATCGTTCCTTTGGTGAAGTTGTCCTGTCCCCCTAGCAGAAAAATACCCCCAAAGCATAATGTTCGATGGCAGGGATGGTGTTTTTGGGGTCATAGGCAGCATTCCTCCTCCTCCAAACACGGCAAGTTGAGTTGATGCCAAAGAGCTCGATTTTGATCTCATCTGCCCACAGCACTTTCAACCAGTTCTCCTCTGAATCATTCAGATGTTCATTAGAAAACTTCAAATGGGTCTGTACATGTGCTTTCTTCAGCAGGGGGATCTTGCGGGCGCTGCAGGATTTCAGTCCTTCGCGGCGTAGTGTGTTACCAATTGTTTTCTTGGTGACTATGGTCCCAGCTGCCTTGAGATCATTGACAAGATTCTCCCGTGTAGTTTTGGGCTGATTCCTCACCATTCGCATGATCACTGAAACCCCACGAGGAGAGATTTTGCATGGAGCCCCAGACCGAGGGAGATTGACAGTTATTTTGTGTTTCTTCCATTTGCGAATAATCGCATTAACTGTTTTCACCCTCTGACCAAGCTGCTTGGTGATGGTCTTGTAGCCCATTCCAGCCTTGTGTAGGTCTACAGTCTTGTCCCCGACATCCTTGGACAGCTCTTTGGTCTTGGCCATGGTAGAGAGATTGGAATGTGATTGATTGATTGCTTCTGTGGACAGGTGTCTTTTATACAGGTAACAAGCTGAGATTAGGGAGCACTCCCTTTAAATCCCCAAAATCTTGTTTATTTCACTCATTAAAATGCAAATCATTTATAACTTTTTTGAAATGCGTCTTCCGGCATATTTTTGTTGTTATTCTGTCTCTCACTGGTAAAATAAACCTACCATTAAAATTATAGACTGATCATTTCTTTGTCAGTGGGAAAACGTGCAAAATCAGCAAGGGATCAAACACTTTTTTCCCTCACTGTAGCTGCGTTTGTGAATGAACAGGAACTCTGTCCAGAGCTATTCCTGTTCATTCATTCTGTGTAGCTGAGGTTGCAGAGAAAGGGAGAATCTGTCATCAGTCCATGTCTCTGTCTTGAAAGTGAGACATCGGACGTCTGTTTAGACCCCTGCTATTTCACCAAAGCCCCCTAAAAATGTGTAAAAAAATAATAAAAACGAAAATTGGAATATTGTAAAAAATTAAAAAAAAACACAATGATAAAAAAAAGAATAAAAAAAATTAAACAAAAATAAAAAACTACTGACATCAGTGGCGGAACTACCAGGGTCGCAAAGGTCGGACTTGCGACTGGACTCTGGCTGTGGGGAGACCCCAAGGTGGTAGGAGGGTGGTCCGCTGCAGGACCATAATAAAAGGGTCCCACAATAGGCATAAAGGGCCCTGGGATCGGTGGGAAGGGCCCCGGTCGGGGGCCAGGTGGGGCCTTCATGGTTTCTTGCACCGGGGCCTTGAAGGTTCTGGTTACCCCTCTGAGTATTGACATTAACACAGTTTCTCCACCCCAAACTTGCTCATCCATGTCTTTATGGACTTTGCTTTGCACACTGGTCCAAATCATTTGGTGGAGGGGGGATTATGGTGTGGGGTTGTTTTTCAGGGGTTTGGCTTGGCCCCTTAGTTCCAGTGAAGGGAACTCTTAAGGCATCGGCATACCAAGACATTTTGGACAATTTCATGCTCCCAACTTTTTGGGGATGGCCCCTTCCTGTTCCAACATGACTGCACACCAGTGCACAAAGCAAGGTCCATAAAGACATGGATGAGCGAGTTTGGGGTGAAGGATCTTGACTGTCCTGACCTCAACCTGCTAGAACACCTTTGGGATGAATTAGAGTGGAGACTGTGAGCCAGGCCTTCTCGTTCAACATCAGTGCCTGACCTCACAAATGCGCTTCTAGAAGAATGGTCAAACAGTTCCATAGACACACTCCTAAACCTTGTGGACAGCCTTCCCAGAAGAGTTGAAGCTGTTATAGCTGCACAGGGTGGGCCAACTCAATATTGAACCCCACAGGTGTGCGCAGCCTATTGCATTAGGGTGTGCACCCCAAAGTCCCAACACACATAAATGCCACCTTATGTCACAGGAAGGGGGCTCTGGTGGTGGGAGGCAGTCGATTGGGAGCATATTATGGTACACCCTAAATACTGGTGTAACGTGTTCCTAAAGTTGAACCTAGACTTTTATATAATGGGGGCATTTACACTGGCCACTGGCACCCCCGACCACCCACCTGGTGCTGCTTCTGGATAATGCTAATGCACATGGGGTGATTAGGGTGTGCCCAGGCACACCGGGCACACCCTGTGCGCACGCCTACGTTGAACCCTATGGACTAAGACTGGTATGCCATTAAAGTTCGTGTGTGTGTAAAGGCAGGCGTCCCAATACTTTTGGTAATATATTGTATGTAGAGATAGGGCAGTGCAACACCTATTCATTTTTCGATTTGTTGTTGGATGTGGGAAGACATTTGGTGTTTGTGGCAGCTTCAGATCTCACTGAAGGTGATTTTGGTAATAAGATAGCGGCAGAGCAGGAGTTATTATACTTACACTTAATACTTGTTTCTTTTTCACCTTCTTTTTTAGCTCATGTGCAGTGCAAATTTCTAAATAAACTCAAAGCTAAACTTTCTCTTTCTGTTCCACTGACTCAGTACTTTGCCTGAAGCCAGGAAATGAGGACAATACAAGCACCGCACCCTACATGGACAAACAGCAGTCTTTTCTGGAACAATAAGGTGACCCACATTGCTTTCAGAGTTCACGTCTTGTGCTAATATCCGAGTGTCGAGTGTAACAGATCAAAGACAAACCAACTTTCTACACTGCTATTATGTAATGGACAAAAGTGGATTCTTATGGGCTAATGGGTTTCAGGTAACGGATGTCATCCGTATTCCTTTACGTGACGCTGGTGGTGACATCTCCTGATGTTGGTGGTAACTGTGTGTTCTGTGGTTTGTTTACAAGGTATTAAAGCTTTGTTCCTATTATGTAACCTGAGAGAGCCGGTGACATCAAAGTCTTTTAGGCTGTCACTGTGTACATAGTGTTGGCATACAGGTGGTAAAAGTTCTAAACTAGTAAAATTGGAGCCTCATATCCATACCAAGACATTAGGGCTATAATTGCCGGGTACCCCAAGTACAAGTGATGCATAACAATCTCTTCTACTGGCTCAAAGGAACAGTCTAGGGGTGTAATTTTTGGGGGGTTTTATTGAAACATTGAACTTGGATAGGGTGGAGAGCGCATGGGATACCCCAAAACTGATGAAATGAACACTGATCACTCTGGGGACTCCTTGTCTAGCTTGCTGAACTGTGCAGCAAGTTAGCAAGTCGGTTGAATTAGATGGACTTGTGTCATTTTGTGTCTTCCAATGATGGGCACTGATAGACTGCTCTGATGGGCACTGATAGGCAGCACTGATGGGCACTGGTAGGCGGTACTGATGGGCAGCACTGATGGGCACTGGTAGGTGGCACTGATGGGCACTGATAGGCAGCACTGATGGGCACTAGTAGGCGGCACTGATGGGCAATAATGGCCGCACTGATGGGCACTGATGGACACTGGTAGGTGGCACTGATGGCCACTGATACACAGTACTGATAGGCAATACTGATAAGCACTGATAGGTGGCACTGATGGGCACTTGTAGGCGGCAGTGGCAGCCCGTCCATACAGGGCTCCGCCCCCCTAATCCATGCGCCCGGCCCCTAATCTACATGCAGGGCACCGAAAACATGGATTCCAATTAAGTTTTTTTTTTTTTTTAAAGCACATGATTAGAGCCCGAGGCTCTAATTGGCTTCAAATAAGGGTGGGCTCAGGACGCAGAGCACTGCGCCCTGAGCCCACCCAGTTGTGTGACAGTAGCGAATTACTATTCACTATTGTCTTCCTTATTCTCCTCATGGCCAATCAGGAAGCATGTCCTGAGACCTTATTGGCTAAGAGGAGAAGCAGTCCTGTTGGAGGAGGAGGAGGGAGGAGACGCACTGCAGAAGCCGACGTGATGCCGAGGAGGAGGAGACGCAGGGGAAGCCGCCGCCCACTGCCGTCGGAGGAAGCGCTGACCGTGACCTAGATGGGGAAAGTGTGGGGCTGGAGACCGACCAACGGGAGTGGGGGGAGGCTGGGTGCATTGTTTTCCACCCCCCCCCTCCAAAAAAAAAAAATATACCACCAGAGCCACCACTGGTAGGCAGCACTGATAGGTGACACTGATGAGGAGACACTGATGGGCACCGATTGGCAGTACTAGTGGGCACAGATTTGCAGCACTGGTGGGAACTGTTGGGACTGCACTGATAATCAGGACACTGTTGTGGTTGAGTTCCTTCACCTATTTTCTGAGAATAAAAGCCCCGACGGTAGGTGTAACATTACTCAATCTACACAAACATAAAGATCACATATTCCTTATTAAAAAAAAAAAATATGTCAAAGACTTTGTTCCAGTCCCAGAAAAACGAGTGACAGCTCTTTTCTTATATCTCGTTATGAGAACGTTAGAAGGACAAAACTCACATCTACTCAACTTTAAAACACCCCAACATTTAAGGAAGACCATTAAGAAGTCCACGTGAACATGTGTTTTGAAGCTGAAGATGTTTAAAGCCTCTATAACATTTGCATCTGCAATGAGAGGTTTCTGAAATCCCGTACATGCTCGGAATATAATAGCATGGGAGGATTTTTATAGCGTTTTGATTGCCGGCACAGAAATAACCCAACAATCGCATTTCCATTCTACTCAGACAAGTTTTACTAATGTGTAAATTACAATATTTGCCTGTCAGAGCTACATTTTTTTCCAGTTCGTAAAAACCTTGAAAAGTTATAAAATCAAAAGTAAAATCAAATAGCAAAAAGCAGACAGACTTATAAAAAAAATAATTATATATGAATAAATAATTGGTCCACCAGGAGCAAAATTGTTCACTTTAAAGAGTAACCCCCACTTTTGTTTTCGAGAAAAAAACATTCCCCTCTGTTTGATCGATGGACATTGCAGGGATTTTAACAAACTTTGTTGCAGATTCCTACCTTTTGTTATTCTGAAGAAATAGCTGTTTATTTGTCTGTGTCCATGTGCAAAGTGAATGGGAATGAGAGAGATTTTATAATTATCAATGAGCTGCTGCACTTGCAAGGTTCTAATGAGGAAAGTGTCAGGGTCTGCCTCCCTTTAGACGTGATTTTTCCTTTGGGAGTATCTCGCCAAAAATTAATTTTTCACTGTAGGGGGTGCCTGACCCCTACTCTACATGCAGGGTGCCAGACGCATGAATTCCAATGTGTGTGTTTTTTTTTTTAAAGCACATGATTAGAGCCTGATGCGCTAATTGGCTTCAAAAATGGGTGGGCTAGGGGCGCAGAGTGCTCTGCGCCCCTAGTCCACCCAGTTGTGTGACAATAGCGAATTAATATTCGCTATTGCCTTCCTGATTCTCCTCCCAGCCAATCCCGGCCCAGGAAGCGGGTCCTGTGACCCGATTGGCTGAGATGAGATGCAATCCTATTGGCCACCGAGGAGGAGGAGGGAGGAGACGCAGGGGAAGCCGCGCCTAAATTGAAGCCGAGGAAGGAGGAGACGCATTTGTGAGGTCAGACACTGATGTTGGATGAGAAGGCCTGGCTCCCAGTCACCACTCTAATTCATTCCAAAGACCTTCTGTCGGGATGAGGTCAGGACTCTGTGCAGGCCAGTCAGGTTTCTCCACCCCAAACTCGCTCATCCATTTCTTTATGGACCTTGCTTTGTGCACTGGTCCAAACCATCTGGTGGAGGGGGGATTATGGTGTGGGGTTGTTTTTCAGGGGTTGGGCTTGGCCCCTTAGTTCCAGTGAAGGGAACTCTTAAGGCATCAGCATACCAAGACATTTTGGACAATTTCATGCTCCCAACTTTGTGTGAACAGTTTGGGGATAGCCCCTTCCTGTTCCAACATGACTGCCCATCAGTGCACAAAGCAAGGTCTATAAAGACATGGATGAGCGAGTTTGGGGTGGAGGAACTTGACTGGCCTTGCTTTGTGCACTGGTGAGCAGTCATGTTGGCACAGGAAGGGGCCATCCCCCAAACTGTTCCCACAAAGTTGGGAGCATGAAATTGTCCAAAATGTCTTGGTATGCTGATGCCTTAAGAGTTCCCTTCACTGGAACTAAGGGGCCAAGCCCAACCCCTGAAAAACAACCCCACACCATAATCCCCCCTCCACCAAATGATTTGGACCAGTGCACAAAGCAAGGTCCATAAAGAAATGGATGATCGAGTTTGGGGTGGAGGAACCTGACTGGCCTGCACAGAGTCCTGACCTCATCCCGATAGAAGGTCTTTGGAATGAATTAGAGTGGTGACTGGGAGCCAGGCCTTCTCATCCAACATCAGTGTCTGACCTCACAAATGCGCTTCTGGAAGAATGGTCAAACATTCCCATAGACACACTCCTAAACCTTGTGGACGGCCTTCCCAGAAGAGTTGAAGCTGTTATAGCTGCAAAGGGTGGGCCAACTCAATATTGAACCCTACGGACTAATGCCCCGTACACACGGTCTGACTTTCTGACGAGAAATGTTGGATGTGAGCTTGTTGGCTGAAAGTCCGGCCGTGTGCATGCTCCATCGAACATTTGTTGGCGGACTTTCTGCCAACAAATGTTAACTAGCAGGTTCTCAAATTTTCCGCCAACAAAACTTTGTTGTTGGACTTTCTGATAGTGTGTACACAAGTCTGTTGCACAAAATTTCCAGCATGCTCAGAAGCAGAAGCGGTCGGTCTTGTAAACTCGCGTTCGTAATGGAGAATTAACATTCGTGACGCGGCAAATTATGAAATCTAGAAATGCAGCGCACAATTCTCTTCTTCTTTAATGGGATAATAATGAAGCTGCTTTGCTGGTGATACTGATGGAGTTATTGCAAATGAAGTTTCAAAGGCTTTTTTTTTTTCAAGTGATATCAAGAATAATAATAATAATAATAATAGCGCTAAATGAAAAAACGCAAAAAGAAAAGCGCAAATCAACACTCACCAAACTTCTACTAACACGAAATTAGCAGAAGGAGCCCAAAGGGTGGAGCTAAAGATCTGAAAATCCAAGTAGTACGTCACCACGTTCGTAATTGTTGGCCAACATTTGTGTGACCGTGTGTATGCAAGACAAGTTGGAGCCAACACCCTTCGGATAAAATTCCACGGTTTTGTTGTTGGAAAGTCCGATCGTGTGTACGAGGCATTAGACTGAGATGCCATTAACCAGTTCCATATCGCCGTATAGCAAAATGATGGCGGCAGGAACCCTTCGTCCCTCCGGGCGGGCGTCATATGACGTCCTCGGCTTCCCAGCATTGTGGAGAGCGTGCGCGCACTCGCCGCATCACTGGGGGCCCGATGCGCGTGCCCGGCGGCCGCGATGTCTGCCGGGCAAACACGATTGCTCATCACAGAGCAGGGACGTGGACGTGTAAACACACAGATCCACGTCCTGTCAGGGGAGAGGAGAACTGATCGTCTGTTCCTTGTACAGAGGAACACTGATCGGTCTCCTCCCCCTCATCGGCCCCCTCCCCCCACAGTTAGAATCACTCCCTAGGACACACATTTAACCCCTTCAGCACTACCTAGTGTTAACCCCTTCCCTGCCAGTCACATTTATACAGTAATTAGTGCATTTTTATAGCACTGGTCGCTTTATAGATGTCAATGGTCCCAAAATAGTGTCAAAAGTGTCCGATCTGTCCGCCGCAATGTCACAGGCAGGGGCAGACTGACCATTGAGCCACTCGGGCACTGCCCGAGGGCCCTGGGCCACTAGGGGGCCCCATCAGGGTTGCCAGCCTCAGTAAAACCAGGGACAGTATGTATAAATCTGTGTTTTTTTTACACCTGCCTGTGTATACTGTGTGATTGTATGCTGTGTGTTTGTATACTGTGTGGCCCCATAATCTCTGATTGCCTGGGGGCCCCATAATCCCCTATTGCCCGGGGGGCCCCATGAGTTATCAGTCACAGTCGCGATAAAAATCACAGATCGCCGCCATTAGTAGTAAAAAAAAAATAATAAAAATGACAAATCTATCTCCTATTTTGTAGATGCTATAACTTTTGCGCAAACCAATCAATATACGCTTATTGGGATTTTTTTTACCAAAAATATGTAGAAGAATACGTATCGGCCGAAACTGAGGAAAAAAATATTTTTTTTAAAAAAAAAAGTTGGGATATTTATTATAGCAAAAAGTAATACATTTTGTGTTTTTTTTTTCAAAATTGTCACTCTTTTTTTGTTTATAGCGCAAAAAATAAAAAACGCAGAGGTGATCAAATACCACCAAAAAAAAGCTCTTTTTGTGGGGAAAAAAAAACTATCAAAATTTAATTTGGGTACAACGTGGCATGACCGCGCAATTGTCGTTCAAAGTGTGACAGCGCTGAAAGCTGAAAATTGCCCTGGGCAGGGAGGGGGTGAAAATGCCCGGTATTGAAGTGGTTAAAGTTCATGTGTGTGTGTGTAAAGGCAGGTGTCCCAATACTTTTGACGATATAGCGTATATTCCAATGAAAGTGTTGGGGCCTGGAGTTCAGCTTTAATGTCCCCTCGTACCAGAACATAAGAAAAGTGTTTATTGCTGCCGCCAGCTTTGTCTCCAGTCAGTGTATATATGTGTTTATATCCCACAAGAGACTGCGGTGCCATTTATTAGAACGGACACAAGTATAAGCCATGGGTCGGTTTACGTAAGGGCTGCCTTGACAAAGGGAAGGGATGAGTTTGGCCGTTCTTTGTGACCATACTTGGTAGTGATGGAGCCTGCAAAGTGCGTAGATTCCTCTCTTTCCCCAGCTGCGTTTACACTTGTCTAATCCTGAGCAGAGCCCGTGTCCTGGCCCCTGTCCAGCCTGTTCTTACACCAGACAATGGGTACTAGAAAAGCCTGCGTTGGGTTCTGCAGCTCCTTACTGTTTGAGCCAAGTTACTAAGGTCACATTCAGGGCCTCACCTTCTTGCAAGCTTGCAGGCTCAGTGTGTAACCATTCATTAGCAGATGGAGGCATTGAAAAGAACAAGCTGCCTCTGGACCCGTCGGGGGGGGAATCAATCTCACTCAGGCCTGGAAACAATAGTGACAAAGGCGGATTGACATGTAAAGCGCCGGCACATAATGAAATGTATCTGGTAGGGCGAGCCAAGTAGCAGCCAGCTAATTGTAAGTTCTGGGGCGAGACCCATTCAGAGAAAGTTCACGACGTGCATGCAAAGCTGTGTGTAGGCTGTTGTAGAGTATGGAAGAGCCCTGGGGGCCATCCTAAAACATATTAAACAAAATTCTGATTTTCAGAAGTCAGAATTCAGTCATTTATTGTGAAATTTCTATTAATTTTATAGTTGGCCCATATACCCGTGGGCAGGTGCAGTTGGTTTTCTTTACTGCAGGTGGCGCTCGATTGCAGTGGCAGTGCAGGAGGGGAGGAAGTCTGAAGGAGCATGGTTCCTCTATGGTTTCCTGGGTCACTGGGAGGGTGGTCCAGTTGGATGCTAACAACCCATGTGACTCTGGCAGCCATCTTGGGCCAGCCAGAGCCTATTTAAGACCCTGGCTCCTGGGTTTGGCACACATTTCACATGTAGACAGTGTAGATGGAGGTGGGGGAGTGAGGACGCGGGCTGGGGTTAGGGATTAGGTAGAGAGGCCTAGTAACCCCTAAATATACATTTAGATGTGTGAAGCCTCCACCTCTCATGATTTCTCTCGCCTCCCCTTTGGGGAATAATTATGATACATATGGTTGTCATGATAAGGTTTTAGGATACACACCTTTTATATGTGTCTGTAATGCCGCGTACACACGAGCGGACTTCTCGTCGGACTGAACTCCGAAGGACTTTTCAACAGAGTTTCAACGGAGCTCCGACGAAACGGACTTGCCTACACACGATCCCACCAAAGTCTGATCATTTCGAATGTGATGATGTACAACCGGACTAGAAAAGGAAGTTCAATAGCTAGTGGCCAATAGCTGCCCTTGCGTCGTTTTCGGTCCGTCGAACTAGCATACAGACGAACGTTTTTTTCGATAGGAATCGAGTCCGTCGGAAAGATTTGAAACATGTTCTATTTCTAAGGTCCGTCAGATTTTTCGACAGAAAAGGTCCGATGAAGCCCACACACGATCGGAATGTCCAACGGATTCGTTCTGTCGGACCTTTTCTGCCGGAAAGTCCACTTGTGTGTACGCGGCATAAAAGTACTAATGTTGTGTTATATATGAGATCTAAATGTTTTCTTTATTTTTGTTTGCTTATCTTATGTGCTGTATTGTACTTGAACTTTTTTTCTAAAATGAATAAAAAGAATGTATATAACACTACAGGTGACATTCAACCACAGTGGCAGTGCAGGAGAGGAAGAAGTCAGCAGGAGCATGGTTCCTCTATGGTAGGGGTCTTCAAACTACGGCCCGGCCTCCAGCTGTTGTGGAACTACACATCCCATGAGGCATTGTAAAACTCTGACATTCACAAACATGACTAGGTATGATGGGAATTGTAGTTCCTGAACAACTGGAGGGCCATAGTTTGAAGACTCCTGCTCTATGGTTTCCTGGGTCACTTGGACAGTGACCTGGTTGGATGCTGACAACCCATGTGACTCTGGCAGCCATCTTGGGTCAGCCAGAGTCTATTCAAGACCCAGGCTCCTGGGTTTGGCACGCATTTAGCGTGTGGACAGTGTAGGGACTGGTTACCCAACTGTCAGGGACAGTAATAACGGTAGGGAAAGGTTCCTGATGAGTAGGTAAAGTATAGGGGCTTGCCACTCCTCCTAGAAACCTCCCCACTTGGGCCCAGACAGCCAGGCCACATTCTGCCCCGCAAGACAGACACTGTCAGTTTGGCTGAGACCTGCCCCGCTACACGCTGTGACATCCACGAGTGTTCCCAGTTGGGCTTCCTTCCTCTGGGTTGTTGTGAACTGTTTACTTTATCTCAATAAAAGTTCTGCAATTACCTCTTGACTCACTGTTACCGCACCATGCTGCACCCACCCACATACTTACGTGAGTACCTTTTGAAGTTACTAAGCCAGAGATTTCCATAATACACATAGGAGCATTAGGAGGATGATGAAGGGGTTGTAAATGGCAGTAGAGCGCTCACCTGTTGATGTCACAACTCCTGATTGGCTGCATGCACTTTGCATTTCCTCTCTTTGTCCCTCTGATTGGGTACCGCAGTGTGTCTCGAACTCTCTTGGTCTCCTACCCAGTGAGTCTTCATAAGTTGATTGCCATTGCCCCCCCAAGAGTTTAAATAAACTGTGTCCTCTGTCTTAATTGTCTTTTTAGGGCTGATTGCCCTCTGTACTCTCCCCTGATTGGTTGCCCGATTCCTGGGTCATGTAGCTGTAATAACTAGGGAGGGAAATGCCAGGATGTGTCACTGGGTGACTCCTAAGAAGGGAATCCCCACCCCACCCCAGCTCAAGCCCACTCTTGCCTCCATCACAACCCTCACTGTCCCCTTCTGGCTGGTATTGTAAATTATTCTTGCAGCAGGCTAGAGATTTTAACTAAAGAGCTGGTAAATTCTGCAAAAAAAAAGGCTTCTCTAACTAAAACCTGGCAAGTTCCAAGGCTTTCCCATATAGATAATCCAGTGGAAATCTATTCAGTCAAAGCCAAAGTCCAGGTTTCCCCTCCCCCAATTACACCCCTTTGCCCCTTGGGGGCTCCCCTGGCAGTGATTTATGCTTTTTTTTTCATTTTCCTACTTACCCTTTTTGGATTCTTAAGGCCAGGTATGTGATGTGCAGGGTCTTCTTCCTGTTTCCCCTTTTCTCTGGTGTATTTTACCTATGCAGGGGGAGGGGCCTTAACAAATAACCAGAAGGTGTAAATTTGGTATTAAAACATTAGAGCAGATATATTAGAAAGGCATTTAATGTGTAAAGCAGACAGCTCTGAAGGCCCCCACCCTTGTTCAATGATGGCTTTTTCAGTTTGCCATAGATGGCACACTTCTTGTGAACCAGTTGTCCATCTTCCTATGTTGAGCCATTCGTTTGTTGAGAGGTTGTTTTGTCTCCCCAATGTTCAAGTCTTTGCATTTCTCACTATACAGTCAATGGCGACCCTAGGGGGGGGCCAGAGGGGGCCCTGACCCCCCCAACATTATGCTGTGCCCCACCATGTGCCCCCCCCCCCCCCCCCCCCCCAAAAAAAAAATTTTTTTTTTTTTTTTTTTTTTTTTTACAAAAAATCAATGTCTAAGAGGGAGAGAGCCCCCAGTCAGCTCCTGCGGGTGATTCCTCCCCCCTCCCCTGCTCGCTGACACTGATTAATGCGAGCGTTCACACAACCACGGCCGCCTGATCTGCTCGAGCCAGCGAGTTGCAGGAAGGACTCCACCAGGACTTTCAGTTACTGAAAAAACAGACTGATTTCTCCCATCCTTAGGACAGGAGGACCAGCCTGTAAATTCCAAGAGATGCCAGACCAGAGCTGTCAATAGCAGGGGCAGGACAGCAAGAGGAGGCTGGGGAACCCCACAGTGGCAGAACACCAGGGCCCGGAGGCAAGACAACCTTTGCAACCCTGATAGTTCTCCCACTGCTTATATTTTCTTGATATGCTGGTGACATATATCTCTTGTTTTCTGCCACCCTGGGGGACCCCAATACAGTAGAAAGGGAGCTCACTGCAGAACATGTGAAAGGGCCCGTTGTGGGGTCGTAGTAAAGGGCCCCAGGATATATATATATATATATATATATATATATATATATATATATATATATATATGCATTTTATAGTTGCCCCCCTACTTTTGTCCCTGTCCCCCCATGTGCCCCCCCTAAATTTGAAAGCTGGAGACGCCACTGGATACAGTATAGCATATACTAAGTTACTTTACCAATGTTTGGGTTTTGGGTCTTTTGAATTTAGAAGCTTCAATCTCGGTGTATTACATGGCTTAAACGACACAGGGATGTGATGGTGGCTCCACAATTTCCACACCTCCCATCTTGTTCTTAGTCAACATCTGCCTTACCATGGTGATTCGATCAAGGTATTTTTCTTAAATACTGTATGTTAGAACTGAAGAAGTGGCTTGGAAAAGCTACAAGTTGTCTTCATCATTACTAAACAAGTCTAGTTGAAAGTAACTAAATACTTCTAGATAGTGGAGGAAGAGTTTTAATGCTGTGTGGAACCTTTGGCTTGAGAGACAAACACAACCAACTAGCCCTTTCATGGTAGGGCTAAATGAGATCATAACCATACAGGTTATGGTGAGAAAGGTCTAAGGAATCGAAAAACTCCTCCAACCGAATCAGTGCATAGCTCAGTAAAGCCTTCTTAGAGCAGGATGTGGGTGGGGCCAGCTCACCCGTACACACATTGGGGTACTTTTCTCGTGCACGCGCTCATCAATGCCTGGACTAGACGGGGCCGTGTTCACATGTAAGTCATTTGCGGGTCCACATTAAGGCGGAACCCTGGCTTAGATATGTAGCTGTAAGACCTTCACATTCTCTCTGTAAACATGTAGTCCTGTGTCACTACACACCTTTGCCCCGTGAATGTTACATTTAGGAGGGACACTGCTGAGCCTATGCCCTCTCCACCAGTACAGCGCATCTCTGCCATCTCACCCTCAGTGACAAAATGGGGTCCCGCCATGCATTAGCACAGACCTCATGCATGCACATAGTAACTCTTCTCTTTTCTCTACCATGTGGCTAGATACCTGGGGTCTCTGTACTGTGGGCTTAGTTATGGTTACTGCTCGGGGAACTGACCACTAGAGAGGGAGCCAGAACACTGACCCTCTCACTACCAGGGGACCTCTTCATGCACCCCTTTGAAAGAACTTCAGACCAAGCTTTTAAACAGTTCAAGAACTTTACTAAAGTTTCTGCCTCATTACATACTGCAGTCCCAACACAACTTTTCCCAACTATCTAAGAAAATTCTGGCTGTCTAGGTGTTAGTTTATAAGTGGTAAAAGTTCTGAAGAGGTAGGTTCCCATGCAGGCAATGTGCTGGTAGGTGCAGCTTCCATTTTCTCGGGTGAAAACACCGAATTGGCATTAACCCTTACCCACCTGGGCAGCCCAGAATCTCTAATTAATAACTCCCCTTTGTAGGCATCTGCCTTCAAGGAGGTATTTACATATCTTACTTGTGAGTTCTATCACATATCCCAAAAATAAGAGCATCATTCCTCACTTCAGGGCAGTGGGCAGAGCCATGCAAATCAGTTCTTTATGTTCTATCAGCCACATACGGATCCAGAACTGCTGGTACAAAAACAACCCAATACTTTATAGCCATACATTTTGAAATGCCAACAACTGTTTTAGGCTTTTTGGACATCATCAATGCAGTATATGGAAACAATGTTCCTCCCTTTTGTATAGCATCTAGTCTAAGAGATGATGGTACACCCTCTGTGGGGGATAATTCAGAACCTACTTTATTGTTCAATGACACGTAGCTGTTCTTCTGTTCAACCATCTTTTTCCAGATGATGTCAATCTAGATCTAGGAAGCTTTGGTGTGACTATTTGGGAGAGGTTCAAGTTAGGACTTTTTGATAAAAGGCAGACATTCCCGAGACAAGGCACCACCCAGATGTCCCTTTGTCTTGGGCATTTACTATCCTCCTGATGAAAACACTGAATGCAGAAGATTATATGACATCATAGAACAGGGAATGATACACCATTACAGAGAACACTTATACTGAGTTTTACAGTTTATGGATGTTTGGGGCTTAGACATGGTGAAAGATGTGGTAAGCTTTAAGGTATATGACAGTCACTGTTGATTAACCCTTAAAATGCATAGAAGATATGCTTCTAAACTGATTAGGACCACTCTCTCTGCCAATCCCTCCATTGGCTTCCACTCACCCAACAAATTAAATTCAAAATACTAACTAAAACTTACAAAGCCATCCACAACTCGGCCCCCAGCTACATCATTAACCTGGTCCCACAATACCAACCTAATCGTTCTCTTCATTCCTCCCAAGACCTCCTGCTCTCTAGTTCCCCATCTCCCACGCTCGCCTCCAGGACTTCTCCCGAGCCTCTTCTATCCTTTGGAATTCCCTATACCAATCTGTCCGACTATCTCCAACTCTATCCACTTTTAGGCGATCCCTGAAAACATTTATTTTCAGAGAAGCCTATCCGGCCCCCAACTTACAACTGTACTTTTATTTTCTAATAATACAAACAGAGATTTCAGTGCTATTACCATATGGTCCACCATCAGCAGAGCTCACAGGTGCCTGATCCACAGTCGCCCATCTGAGAGTAATAGTCCATAAAGATGATCCGCACAACCGCTATTGCTCTAAAATCTTGCTTTTTATTCAGGAATGAGTATTTGAGTTAAGCACGCAGATTAGTGCTCTAGTATTTTTTTTTGGGGGGGGGGGGATTTTTGCTGATACATAATGCTCATACATCTCAGGATGGGGGGGCACAATTTGGCATGTTCGCCCTGGGCTCTAGATGACTTTGTCCCAGCATTGCTGATACTGCTAAGGTGGTAATGATAAGGGAAGACCCCCCCCCCAAAAGAAAAACTTACATCAATATCTACAGAACAGTAGCAGGTAAGAGTCTACAATGCGGTTTTCTATAATCATTGCAATGTATGAAGTTCACTTGGAAGAAGGAGGCCGTCTTTGCAGTTTATTCCACTATAGATAAACCTTGTATTTGGTTTGAGGATTACAGGCAGCTCTTCTGGCAGCGCTGTCTCGTGTCATCCGCAGTGTGTCTGTGCTGCAGTCTCTGTGGATTTGGTCTGCCGGTGACGTCAGCACAGATCTCCCATGTGTGTCACCTGCCAGGCCGCCCCAGCACTCTCTCCGCAGCTGAGAAAGCAGAATGGATCGGTTTACAATGTATCCATTGCTGTACAAACACTGCTAAGTAGCTGACACTGATTGCACTTGTCACCGGGAGGTCTCATTTCCCCAATACAGGATCATTTCACTTCTATGTCCTCAGCAGCAAGGAAACATTTCACTGACACATACTGCAGTACGGGGCTAAACGTCAATTAAAAGCTCGTTTATGTCAAAGATGCTTTCATAACAGTCACGGAAAAATACGCAAATGTCTCTGGATTGTATCAGGGCAGAAAAGTCATCAAATAATGGCGGCATTGTGGAGGAGGGGCACTTTTTAATCCCTGGTAGGGATGAGCATGAGAGTTTTTTTGGTTAGCAAATTTTCAGCAAAATGTCCTTTTTGGCTAAGTATGGAAGTCCGACCGCCCCATAGCAGATTTACTGCTACAGAGTGGCCGTTCTGTGCAAAATCACGAATATATATGTAGCGGAATTCCAGGCCTCCTTTGGTCTAATGAGGACCTCCAGGGCCAGAGTTAGCTGACATCCTTCTGTATGTATTGGGTTGTGAGGCATAGTGGGTGCAAAGATGGTGAAAGTCATTGGGCGCCAGACACTTCTTGGATGTAAAAGAGGTTTTATTTCTCTTAACAGTCCTTTTTTGTATTTTTGGGCGGAGAGAGGGTTAGGGTCAGGACACCTTTAGATAGTTGCAAATTCAATTAGCAGACTCCAAGACTTCAGTAGGAGGACAGCCATGCAGGGAAAGGCCTCCAGCAAGAATCCACATCTTCATGTACAGGAATGCTGTCTCCTATGACAACAGTTTTTAACAGTTCCTAACACAAAGTGTAACTGTTCTTTCAGCGTCACTACAACTTCTCCTTGTAGTTCTTCCATACACTGAGCTCCCAGTCTTTCACTAGACCCACTGATTTACTGTCACTGAATCCCTTGAGCTCCTCTAATTTTCACGGTGGTATCTTCCTCAAGCATCACCCCCGCCTCTCTGCTGGGTCCCTAGCTTGGCACTCCAGATACTTCTCAAGCTTCACCCCACTGGCCTGCTCGGTCCCTGGCTTGGCACACAAGGCTGCTCTGCAAGCGTCACCTCCACTGGCTGGGTCCCTGGCTTGATTCTCACTGAAGCTTCCCAATTCTTCACCGTCCCCGGTGGTGAGAATACTGCTCCGGTACTTGCTTTAGCTACTCACTGTGGTCCCTGGTAATAAGGCGAATAGTCCCTTACTGGGGGCTTCCCCTCTACCTCTGACCTTGACAGGTTCTCCGACCGGCAGAACCGTCACATTTGGTTGGACTGCAAGCCGCAATCCCAAACCTGCGCTGCTCTATTGCTTCTGGATAGGCTCTCAGACAGCCTAGCAGCCAGGTGTGCCCGGGATTAGTCCAATCCCCGGCCTAGCAGCCTGGGCAGTACAACACATGTCCACCCAGACAGCCGCCCAGGTGGCAAAGAACATCGATTACCTGACTCCACCCAAATTTATAGGTTCTCCCAGTAGGCCAAGGGATTCAAGAAAACCCCTGCCCATTAGCTGAGATAGCCCACAGACCCATAACCTGACTTTGGGTTGCCCTTCTAGTACCACCAAGTACCCCGCCACCTAGTGGTAGAAAAGAAAAGTGCAACAAGGCCAAACTTAGGGAGAAGTCAATGGATCTCTATCAATCAACCTGGATAACTACTCCTGGCACGTAAATTTGTGAGGACCCCCCTGCCTAAACTACAGGGTGCTACATATACGTGATTCTGTACTTCTGGCCATAGGCATGTGCAGGGGGTGTGCCAGGTGTGCCTGGGCACACCTTAATCACTCTGTGCGGTGCCGATTCCCCCTACTGCCCAGGATCCCCCCCATGTTGCACTCTCCCACCACAGTGCTGCTGCTGGTTTCCCTCCTCTCCCCCCGGCTTCTGAGGGGGATGTTTCAGGATGGAGAGTGGGGGAAGGGGTTAATCAATATGTAATTTATCTGCCCTTTCCTTTTCTAAATGAACACAGTGATCATACTCACTCGCTGTGTTCATTCATTGCTGAAGCATGCAAACTGTGTTTACTATGCTTCAGTCTGTGAATGAAAGGGAAGCTGCTCAGCACAGAGCACTTCTCATTCATTCACTGTCCAGTGCAGCTGAGGCTGCAGAGAAAGACATGTGTTTGAGTTTTGGGTGGGGCACACCCTAATGCAATAGGTTGCACACACCTATGCTTCTGGGTATGTGGGAACGCGCCACTTGTGCTGTGAATAGTCACAGCAGAAGCTAATAAGTGGGTGCTGGCCAATGCACGGATCGTGAAGGGAAGAGGCTGGACTGTAGACATGTGCGGTTCAATTCGTCTCAAATTAAAATTCAGCCGAATTTTCATTATGCGGAAATTTGGATGTATCCAAATTTTAGAATAGTACCGAACTTAAATGAATCCGAAATAACAAAATTCGAATTCGGATGAAATCCGAATTCAAATAGTTTTCGAAACGTTTTGGAATACTTTTCGAATTCAAATAGTTTTCAAATTCGAATTTGAAAAGTTTTTGAATTCGAATCCTTTTCGAATTTTCGAAGAGAATAAATTATTATTTATTCTTTTTGGAAATTTGAAAACTTTTCGAATTCGAAAACTATTCGAAATTGATTCAAAAACGTTTCAAAATCGATTCAAAAACGAATAAACAAAACGAATCCTGAAAACGAATTAAACAAATTTAACTAAACTAATTTATGTAAATAACGAATCGAAATGAAACAAATTTCTTTGTTCTGCACATGTCTACTGGACTGAGCTCTGCATATGTAAACAAGGCAGAGCTCCGTCCTGGCAGCAGGGATGTGATGGATCTGCAAAAAGAGAATCCATCACAACTGCAGAACCTTTTTCGGGGGGGGGGGGGGGGCATCATTTTAAAATCAACCATGCTCTGCCCCTTTTCAATAAAGTCAGAAGGGGAGGGGCTTAGTCATTATAACATAAAGAGGCATAACCCTCCCCACTTCCACTGCCACATTTGGCACTTTGGGGGGGGGGGGGGTGTACCTGGTTTTGCCATGGCAATCTGAGCCATGGTAAATATACAATTAGGCAATTGATCAATTACAAAAAAAAAACTACACCTGCATGGTGCAGCATTGGCTTAAACCAGTGGAGATTTTACATTCTATATGGACACAAGAGCATCTTTATGCTCCATATAGCTGCTTTTGTACCCATATAGATGCTATTGTGCCCATATATTATTATTATTATGCAGCATTTATATAGCGCCAACAGTTTGCACAGCGCTTAACAAAATGAAGGCAGACATTACAGGTACATTACAATTTGGTACAAGAGGAATCAGAGGGCCCTGTTTATTAGAGCTTACAATCTAGGAGGGAGGGTGAATTGATACGTATGAAAGGTAATAGATGTGGGGGATGAGCTGATGGAGAAAGTAAAACAGTGTATTAGTTAGAAGCAGGATAGGCTTCTTTAAAGAGAAGGGTTTTCAGGGATCGTCTAAAGATGGATAGATTAGGGGGCAGTCGGACAGATTGGGGTAGGGAGTTCCAAAGGATGGGAGAAGCTCTAGAGAAGTCCTGGAGGCGAGCATGGGAGGAGGTGAGCTAGAGAGCAGGAGGTCTTGGGATGACCGAAGAGAGCGGCTTGGTTGGTATTTTGGGACTAGGTTAGTGATGTAGCTGGGGGCAGAGTTGTGGACGGCTTTGTAAATGATTGTTAATACTTGAAATTTTATTCGTTGGGTGAGTGGAAGCCAGTGGAGGGATTGGCAGAGATAGGTGGAGGACATTGAATGGTTGGTAAGGTGGATGAGTCTTGCAGTGGCATTCATTATGGACTGAAGGGGGGATAGTCTATGTAAAGGTAATCCAATGAGGAGGGAGTTATTATTATTATTATTATTATTATTATACAGTATTTATATAGTGCCAACAGTTTACGTAGCGCTTTACAACTTGAGGGTAGACAGTACAAATACAATACAATTTGATACAGTAGGAATCAGAGGGCCCTGCTCCTTAGAGCTTACAATCTAAGAGGGAAGGTCAAGAGATACAAGAGGTAATAACTGTGGGTGATGTGCTGATTGAGAAGATAAAGGTACAGTTGTTAGGTGGGGGCCAGATAGGCTTCTCTGAAGAGATGAGTTTTCAGGGATCGTCTGAAAGTGGATAAAGTAGGAGAAAATCGGACGGATTGGGGTAGAGCATTCCAGAGGATGGGAGAGGCTCTGGAGAAGTCCTGAAGGCGAGCATGGGATGAGGTGACAAAGGAGTTTGAGAGCAGGAGGTCTTGGGAGGAGCGAAGAGAACGATTAGGTTGGTATTTTGTAACTAGGTTAGAGATGTAGCTGGGGGCCAGGTTGTGGATGGCTTTGTAAGTTATAGTTAGTATCTTGAATTTAATTCGGTGACTGAGTGGCAGCCAATGGAGGGATTGGCAGAGGGGTGTAGCAGACGCTGTGCGGTTTGTGTGGTGGATGAGCCTGGCAGCAGCGTTCATGATGGACTGAAGTGGGGATAGCCTATTTAGAGGTAAACCAATGAGGAGGGAGTTGCAGTAGTCGAGGCGGGAGATGACCAGGGAGTGGATTAGAAGCTTTGTGGTGTCATTGGTTAGGAAGGGGCGTATCTTGGAGATGTTGCGAAGACAGAGGCGGCAAGCATTGGATAGTGATAGAATGTGGGGTCGAAAGGTTAGTTCAGAGTCCAGGATTACACCTAGGACCTTGGCGTGGGGAGATGGGTTGATAGTTGAGCCGTTGATATTGACAGGGAAATCAGGGGAAGTGGCAATTGAGGGAGGAAATATCATGAGCTCGGTTTTGGATAGGTTGAGTTTGAGGTAGTGATGTGACATCCAGGCTGATATGTCTGCTAGTAAGTTGGTAATGCGTGAGGAGACAGATGGAGAGAGCTGGGGGGTGGAGAGATAGATTTGGGTGTCATCAGCGTAGAGATGATATTTAAAGCCGTGGGAGGCAATCAGTATTGCAGGGAGTTGCAGTATTCGAGGTGAGAGATAACCAGGGAGTGAATTAGAAGCTTGATGGTGTCATTAGATAGAAAGGGGCGTATTCTAGAAATGTTGCGGAGGCTAAGGCGGCATGATTTGGATAGGGATTGTATGTGGGCCTGAAAGGACAGTTCAGAGTTTAAGGTTACTTCTAGCACCCTGGCATGTGGGGACGGACTGATAGATGTGCCATTGATCTTGACAGAGAAGTGTGGGGAGGGGGCACGTGGGGGAGGAAATATTATGAGCTCAGTTTTAGATTTAGATTCAGTTTGAGGAAGTGGTGTGACATCCAGGCTGATATGTCTGTTAGTAAATCGGTGATGTGTGAGGAGATTGATGGGGTAGAGAGATAGATTTGGGTGTCATCAGCATATAAATGGTAGTGGAAGCCATGGGAGGCTATCAGCTGACCCAGGGAGGGCGTGTAGATCGAGAATAGTAGAGGTCCAAGGACAGAACCTTGGGGGACCCCAACGGTAAGAGGTGTTGGAGAGGAGGAAGAAGAGTTGTAAGTGACATGATGTTGCTGCTGTGCCCATATAGATGCTCTTGTGCCAATATTATATATAGCTGCTGTTGTGCATCTATATGGGTACAATAGCAATTTTATGGGCACAAAAGCATAAAGTTGCTATTGTGTCCATATAACTCCTATTGTGGCCATACAAATGCTACTGTCTCCTATTTTGCCCAGTGACACTGACCTTGCAGCACTGCTGTGCATCCTGAGGGCCGCCGCTACCAGGACTCGAAGTGATCAGGAGGCGGAGTGATATCAACAGCATGCTGGAAATTCCAGCCGGAACTATGGAAGAGGCATCGACTTATGCGGCTGACAGAGGCCTCCGCAGAACTGCTGCCTCTGCAGCGCTGTGGCATCGGATGATCGGGGGTGAGGGAGGGACGGTCTCTCAGACAGTGAGTCAGATTTTAAAAAGCAGCAGCAGTCAGCAGAGCAGACTCAGAAAAAAAAGTCTGCGGCATCCACGGTGGACCCTGCAAGGACGGCTCACAGACACCTTTGTCTGTGTGCGGACACCTTGCCAATTCCAGGGAGAGGCACTTGCCCCCCCCCCTTGCCCCCCCTTGCGGACGCCCATGCACATGCCTTAGTAAAAGCAGCACACACAGTACACATAAACACTGGCTAGGCACACATTTAACCCTTTGATCGCCCTAGATGTTTAACCCCCTCCCAGCCAGTGTCATTAGTACAGTGACAGTGCATATTTTTAGCACTGATCACTGTATTCATGTCACTGGTGCACACAAATTGTGAAAAGTGTCAGTTAGTGTCAGATTGTCCGCCGCAATATCGCAGTCCCGCTATAAGTCGCTGATTGCCACCATTACTAGTATAAAAAAATAAATAAATAAACCCGTAGTTGCAGGAAAGAAATTTGCACCGTGTATGGCCTGCGTAACCATTCAGGATCCAGAGGCAGGAAAAAAAAAAAAAAATCAAGATGTTTGTGCCTCTGGCTTTTGCACAATGCCTTGTTGATAAAACCTTTGATACATATGAAGGATATTGATATGAAGGATTATTTTTATAGGCCTGACACAATACAAAACTTGTTATTGATGTGTTTGTCTGTTATCATTGTCTGTACAAATACCGCAGAGTGAAATGGATCCCACCCATTCCCCACTCCGGGGCTGCAAGGAGCCTTCATCGCATTATCTTCTCCACCACATGTGGGTACAAAGATTATTCCACCACATGTGGGTACAAAGATTACTGCTAGTCCTGGACAACAGCAAAAAAAAAAAAAAACCCACATGGCATTTTCAAATTTTACTAATCAACCTTGAAAATATCAATTCTGACAGTTTTACTTGTTTATAAACAGGGAATGGTAATGAGCAGAGGGTTTTTTTTTTCAGAAATTGATTTCACTGAAGAATCGACAATTTTATTGTCTGCAAATTCCAACAAACTTGAAACTCTCAATTTCACTTATTGAGCTGCTTAGCAGAAATATGAGTTGCTTAGGCAAAAAAATTAAACAAATAAATTCATTGTTTTATCTGTAGAAGGTGTGGTTTTTTGTGTGTTATTGGAGTCGTTTGGTTTATTATTTTCTTCTATTTGTATTTATTATTTCATTGTATTTGTTTGTTTTTGTTTTTTTTTTTTTTGTTTCTTTTTGTGTATTTCATTATTTGTGCACTGTCACTTTCCATTTTCAGGCCCCATTCACAAATAAATGTAGCAGAAATTAGCGTTTCTGCCCGCACTTCTGCAAACATGCAACGTGGTTGCGGTGCCATTATTTTTTAATGGCACCCCAAACGCGGGTAGCAATTTTTATCGTGTTTTTATTACTGGAGAATTCACAAAAACGCGCAATGCAAAACATACTTGGCTCATGTCTGAAATTTGGTACATGAGCTTCTTTTAGTGCGTTTTCGAAGTGGAGGGAGGTCCGTTCAAATGAATGGGGACACTCCAAAAATGTGCAAAAAAAAAAAAAAAACGGCAAATACGCAAGACCTAACAATACTGGGGGATGGCATTGGGGGTGGGAGGTTTATAAAAGTTCAAGTTAAAAAAAATAAGGGGTCTATTTAGAAATTATTTCACCCAAGATTCTTTCAGGTGCCACCAGGCTTTCTAATGAGCCCTATGTGAAAGCTGTGTGAATCTTACGTGAAAACATTAATAAATAAAACCCAAAGTAAAAAAAGCTTTCAAAATGTAAATTTGTCTCCCAGGTAGTGAGGGAGTAAATTCTGGAGTTCTACTTTAACTGGGGGAACTGGTGAGTAGGGAAGGGGCGTTTTTTGCCATAGGAAAAGGTTCAGGAAAATTATCTTCCATAACCCTTCGAAGCCATTCAAAGCTCATTGCGTCTTTAAAAACCAGCAACAACCAATTAAATTCGAAATTACGGGGAGATGAAAACTCTCAGTTTCACTCACCCCTGTTCGCAAGTGTGCAAACTGAAGCAATGCGAATCTTATGCTTGGAGATATTTCAATTGTAAATAAGAGAGGGGTTTTTGGGGACTTTGAGTGAGGCACAAGACATGTGGTAGGAGAAATTAAGTAAATTAAATACTTATTTACTTAATTTCTCCTACCATGTATCTTGTGCCTCACTCCAAGTCCCAAAAAAACCCCTCTCTTATTTCCAATTTAGGGATGGAGGTGCACGTCATGTAAAGTCCCATTACCCTCTTGAAGGCCTCTTGAGCCCCATAGGGAAAGAGAGCCTTGACTGATGGGGGCATGGCCAGATGCCGGACAAGGTGGTTGATGGCAATGATTGGTGGAAACAGGGGGGATGGGATGGGCCTGAGCTCAGAAAACGTTTGCCCCCAGGGAATACTGGGTCTTTTGAAGAAGTTGATGGAAGAGCTGCCCACCCTCCCGCCCCCATTTTTCTCCTTTATGGTATGTCACAGCTTGCTGCTGTTTCTTGACCTTGCCAGCATTTAAATTTGCTGTAATGGGCTATGCCCTTGATGAAAAATTGGAAGTAGGCTGTCTGACCAGCACTTATGGTAAGGACAGGCCCCCCCCCCCCTTTGGAATTGAGTGCTCACGGTACGACTATGACTGGCACTGGTTAAATGTGTTCACATGTTATATGTTGAAATTTAATAAAGCTGTGGCCTTGCCCTTTCCAACCTAATGGTTGCAAGTGTTTTATTTAATGGGGTGAAAGGGCAAGGGTGGTGGGGGGTTTTCTGATCCCATTACGTTACATTTCATTTGTACCTAGGCCCATTGCGCCTCAGCAGTCATGCTTTCTATATTTCAATTGTACACATTGTGTAGATTGTAATGACACCGATACCTACCATGTGATTGTAAAGGAACAGGCTCCTACCATGTGATTGTAAAGGAACAGGCTCCTACCATGTGATTGTAAAGGAACAGGCTCCTACCATGTGATTGTAAGGGAACCGACATCTAGCATGTGATTGGAAGGGAACCGACATCTAGCATGTGATTGGAAGGGAACCGACATCTAGCATGTGATTGGAAGAGAACAGGCTCCTACCATGTGATTGTAAGGGAAAAGGCTCCTACCATGTGATTGTAAAGGAACAGGCTCCTACCATGTGATTGTAAGGGAACAGGCTCCTACCATGTGATTAGAAAGAAAAGGCTCCTACCATGTGATTGGAAGGGAAAGGTTCCTACCATGTGATTGGAAGTTGAACAGCACCTAACGTTTGAGTGAAGGGGACCGGCACTTACAATGTAAATTGTAAAGAACTGACATCTAGCATGTGATTGTAAGGGGACAGGCTCCTACCATCTGATTGGAAGGAGACAGGCACTTACCATCTGATTGGAGAGGGACAGGCACCTACCATGTGATTGGAGGGGCAGGCACCTACCATGTGATTGGAAGGGGATGGGCGCCTACCATGTAATTGGAAGGGGAAGGGCACCTACCATGTAATTGGAAGGGGAAGGGCACCTACCATGTGATTGCAAGGGGAAGGGCACCTACCATGTGATTGGAATGGGAAGGGCACATACCATGTTATTGTAAGGGAAAAGGCATCTACAATGTGATTAGAAGAAGAATCTACCATGTGATTGGAAGGGGCCAGGCACCTACCATGTGATTGTAGGGGACCAAGCATGTAATTGGAAGGGGACAGGCACCTATTATGTGATTGTATGGGTACAGGCACCCACCATGGGAGCATGTGATTGCAAGGAGACGGCATCTGGCATATGATTGTAATGGGACAGGCACCTATTCTGTGATTGGGAGGGGTCAGGCTCCTAGAATGTGGTTGTAAGGGAACAGGGATCCACCATGTGATTGTAATGGGACAGGCACCTAGCATGTGATTGTAAAGAAACCAACACCTGTGTTTGTGGCTACAGTTTATAAACTGTTTTACACTGACAATATGTTATAGTTCTGGTTGTCTTGGATATGTTTGCAGAATGTTTAGAGTGAGAATTGTCTTTGGCTCTCTATTCTGTACAGAAAAATAAATAAACCATTGACAACAGAAAGTTCCCAACTTGCACCACCTGAGACCGTCATGGAAGAATAGAGCTGTTTTCACATCATAAAGCCACAGTAACATTATAATGTCAAACGGGTTGACACTATAAAAAGACCTGATGAACCGGCCCAGCACAGCCGGGAAATCTGCCAAAAATGCTGTACTTGATTTTAAATTGCTCGGGGAGCACACATGTACTTTTATTAAAATAAGCCTACTGGGGACATAAAAGGACATGTAACCTTTCACCAGTTTTCAGGAACCTTCAAGGTTTCTTCTGTGTGGCATCCCTGGATTTATAAATTTGTAACCAGCCCCAGAGGGAATCTATAGCCGCATTTTGCCAGGACCAGTGTACAGCCGGGCATTTTCAGGAATGGTTTACCATACCGTCCGTGAGAATGTAAACATGTATCTAAATCTAGAAATGCGAATATATCATATGTTGGATCAATGTAAGTATGTATGTGAGATCCCTATGGAAGCACCACTACCCCAGTGATCTCCACTAGCTTCCGAGCCCCGTGCGTTCTCTGATTGGCTGAGGTGAAGAGGCGGGGCAGTGACGTCACAATCTCTACATTGTCCAATCAGAGAACACTTTGCCATACGTAAACTTCAGCTTTAACCAGTTCCCGGCTGCCCCATACCATGGCGGTCGCTGTGCGCAGGATGACACATATATATATATATATATATATATATATATATATATATATATATATATATATATATATATATATATAGGTAATCCTGCACTTCCAGGTCTGGGGCGTGCACGCGCACTGCCTGCTCCCGCTGTGATCACACACAGCGGGAGCCAGGGCTTTTTTTCATGGGGAACTTGGTGGAACTCAGTTCCACCACCTCTGGCTCAGACCCTTTGGTGCCTGCTCACCACAATCACTTGTAAACACAGAAGTCTGGTTTCTGTGTTTACAAGTGACAGCTCTGCACTCTAATGCAATCCTGGTATTTAATGCCCCTTCAAGACCCTCCTACTGTTTTCGGGAAATTTGACTGAACACACCCACTATTTGATATGATTTGGAGGGTGTGTGTAGGGGGAGGGGTTTTGTGGGGCCATGGTTAAGTTCCAGCACCTATTGTTTGAGAAAAAAAGCCCTGGCGGGAGCTGATCTGCGGGTACCGTGGACTCGATGTCCGCCGGCACCCGCTGATCCTTTAATACACAGCCAGAACGGCAGTCTGTAAACAAGGCAGATCTGCGTTCTGTTGGTAGGGGAGGCATGGATCCTGTGTTCCTGCAACCCTGTGGAGGTTTAAGTTAGGTCAGGGGAAGGTTGCAAAAAGAAAAAGTGCACTTTGTTTTAAAGCACACCAATCCTTGAACCGATTCGCGCCTAAGGGTAAAACAAATATCAATGCCTAAGCACAATTTTGCAACTTTGACACGTGTTAGTAAAACCGTACATATCATCACAACTACTTTTTGCATCCAGGTGGATTATACCTTACTTTTTTCAGGACAAATTGGGCTTTCATTTGGTAGTAAATGGTAATGGATATCTCCTGATTTTTTTTTTTTTTTTATCAAAAGGAAACTGGCCCAAAATAGTAAAAAAAAATTAAAAAAAAAAAAAAAAAAATATATATATATATATATATCTGTATATTTCTTGCTACTACCATAACCTATCACCAAAGAACAACCTAAAATAAATTTTCCTGCTCCTGACGATCAGTGCGCATTTTGCTTCTTTTTTTCCTACCTAAATCACACTGACACTCATGCCGCGTACACACGAGCGGACTTTTCGACCGGACTGGTCCGACTGACTTTTCGACGGACTTCCGACGGACTTTCCCAACGAATGGACTTGGCTACACACGATCACACCAAAGTCCGACGGATTCGTACGTGATGACGTACGACTGGACTAAAATAAGGAAGTTCATAGCCAGTAGCCAATAGCTGCCCTAGCGTCGGTTTTTGTCCGTTGGACTAGCATACAGACGAGCGGACTTTTCGATAGGAACTGGGTCCGGCGGAGTTCCGACGTAAAGATTTGAAACTTGTTCCAAATCTAAAGTCCGTCAGATTTTCGACCGAAAAAGTCCGCTGCAGGTTCCGATGAAGCCCACACACGGTCGAATTGTCCGCCAGACTCGGTCCGTCGGACCAGTCCGGTCGAAAAGTCCGCTCGTGTGTACGCGGCATAACTGACACTGATATTTAAAAAAAAATATTGACCCTAAACTTGAACCAAACACTAACCCCGGCACAGACCTACATCAAACCTTGATCTAGGTATTTTTTTGTATTTTATTTTTTTGTTATTATAATTTTTTTTTCTTTCCCACACATTTGTTTTTTTTTTTTTCTCTCTGCAAGGAAAGATATGATGTAACTCTCTCCTCCATTCACAGAGACAGAAAACATGGGGACGGGTTTCACAGCTGTGGTAGGCAATCAGAGGCTATCACAGTGATCAGGTGACCCAGAATCGTATGTTCCGGGTCCCAATCATTAGTACGGGGGCTCGCGGTGAGACCCCAGTCTCTGTGCTGAGAGCTCCCCGTGCAGCGTTCTCTCAGCACAAAGGGAGATACGCAAATATGAAACCCAACAGAAAAAAGCCCAGTCCAGTAGGGCCGCATATTTGTGTGAGGTTATTATTTTTTTCTGGCAGCATTTAAGTATACAGTAGGATCCACTTGTTCGTTTTGACCAGAGATCTTCTTTATTATGGCTACCTTCTGTCTTATTTCAGGCACTGGGGGCTGGTGCTAAGGCAGAGGGCTCGCTGCCTTCCTGGTTTAAATCAAAACAAATGTGCAAAATTCAAAATTCTCAGGCCGTTCTTCCAGGCCGCCTCTGGGTGAGGAAGGACAGATAAACGTCTGGGTGTAGATGCCGTCTGTGCCCCTCCGATAAACAGATCATTTACTGGAACCAGTGACTGGGGAAGATGTAATCTGTTCCAGACATCGGGTCTGGCAGATGAATGAATACTGCAGAAGAGGCGTATTCACATATCACATACAAGGGTTTTGAACCCTTGGAAATACACTATATTACCAAAAGTATTGGGACGCCTGCCTTTACACGCACATGAACTTTAATGGCATCCCAGTCTTAGTCCGTAGGGTTCAATATTGAGTTGGCCCACCCTTTGCAGCTATAACAGCTTCAACTCTTCTGGGAAGGCTGTCCACAAGGTTTAGGAGTGTGTCTATGGGAATGTTTGACCATTCTTCGAAATGGACTAAGACTGGGATGCCATTAAAGTTCATGTGCGTGTAAAGGCAGGCGTCACAATACTTTTGGTAATATGATTTATTTCCAAGGGTCCTTCTGCAATATTCATTCATCTGCCAGACCCGATGTCTGGGGCAGATTACATCTTCCCCCAGTGTATTTTGGATTGATCATGCTATATATGTGCAGCTTTCAAGAGACCCTGTCACCAGTTTACAAATTGCCAATAAAAGCACAAAAAAATCAAGTATTTTATCCCTTTCACTAATTGAGTAATTTACTTCCTCCAACCCCATAACAGACGGTCTGTGGTTGCAATGCTCTACAGGCCTCAATGCAAAAATGTATTAAATTCTAATTATTGTGCAATATTTGCAAAACTGTTTATCAAGCCCATATTTTTAGTAAAAAATATACAGTAAAGTTATATTTTATGTAAACAAACTCAAATTTTGTGATAAAATATAAAGGATAAGGTTGAGCCAAATAAATCCATACCAAACATGCCAAGCCTTAAAATTGCATATGCATGTGTAATGGTGAAAAAAATATGGTGACCAAAAAGCGTAACTCACTTTTGTTGAGAAAAAATAAACATTCCCCTTTGGGTGATCTGTGTAAATTGCAAGGATTTTAACAAATTTTGTTTGCAGATTCCTACCTTTAGTTATTTTTAAGAAATCCCTGTGTGTTTGTCGGTGTCCATGTGGTAAGTGAATCTAATGGGAGTGGTTTCTTAATCATCAATCAGCTGCTGCACCTGCAGGGTTCTAATGAGGAAAGTGGCAGGGTCTGCATCCCATTAGATAGGATTTCCTATTGGGAGTATCTTTCACCAAAAAATGACATTTTTGTTGCAGGGGATGCCAGAAATCTGACTTGTATCTTAGTGCAGACTTCTGGGAAAATCAGTGAACCAATCACGCAAGCAGGAAATTACATTTCTGGGGGTGTTTTGTACACCCCCAGGTGGCGCATTTATTTTAATTTATTTAATTCGAACTTCGTTTTTTTATTTTTTATTTATTTTTTTATTAACTTTATCAGTTTCACATGGAGGCTAATGAGTTTGTTTTATCCGCTTGTCTAAAAGGATATTTATAAATGAAACTTGGCAGACAAGTCGAGTTTAAGTGCATGCATGGTGTTTTAAAATTGTACTTTATTTTTATTTATTTTATTAGAGTTTAGATTCGTTTTTTTTTTTATACACCGCTCCTTTGAGCGCCTCAAAGATGCTGCTTGCAAGACTTTTTTCATCATCCCACAAGCGCACTGCTCAAGTGTGAAAGCACTTGGGCTTTCACACTAGAGTGACAAAAGAAGCGCTTTACAGTCGCTTTGCAGGCGCTGTAAAGCGCCTCGGTGTGAAAGTAGTTTAATGCTGCGTACACACGACCGGTTTTGCCGTCGGAATAAACTCCGAAGGTTTCTCCAGACGGAACTCTGACTGAATTTCATTCAAGCGGTCTTGCCTACACATGCTCAAACCAAATTCCGACCGTCCAGAACGCGGTGACGTACAACACTTACGTACGATGGGACTAGAAAAAGGAAGTTCAATAGCCAATAGCTTCCGTCTCGTACTTGCTTCAGAGCATGCGTCCTTTTTGGTGCGTCAGAGCAGCATACAGACGATCAGTTTTCCCGATAGGAATTGGTTCTGTCGGAAATATTTGGGACATGTTCCATTTCTAGGTCTGTCAAAATTTTTGAAAAAAAAGTCCAATGAGGCCTACACACGATCGGAACAGACAATGAAAAGCTTCTGTCAGACTTTTTCTGTCGGACGTTCCGCTCGGGTGTACGCGGCTTATGTGTCATTTCTGTCTGCTACTTCGTTCCTCTGTTATGAGTCCCTTCTGACAAGTTTTCCTGACACCAAGAAGTGCACAAAGCAAGGTCAATATTCATGGATGGAACGAGTTTGGGGTGGAGGAACTTGACTGGCCTGCACAGAGTCTGGACCTCAACCTGATAGAGCACCTTCGGGATAATTAGAGTGGAAACTGCGAGCCAGGCCTTCTTGTCCAACATCAGTGCCTGACCTCACAAATGCACTTCTGGAAGAATGGTCAAACATTCCCATAGACACACTCCTAAACCTTGTGGACAGCCTTCCCAGAAGAGTTGAATCTGTTGTAGCTGCAAAGGGTGGGCCAACTCAATATTGAACCCTACGGACTAAGACTAGGATGCCATTAAAGTCCATGTGCGTGTAAAGGCAGGTGTCCCAATACTTTTGGTTATATAGTGTATATTTGCCTAATTACTCCTAGTTGCACTGTTGATACATTCAGCTCCTGCGAAACAAAAACTTTTACTTAAGAGCCTCCTGGGAAGCGCCGCTGCAAATCAATCAAATATTGGACTTTCTTTGGAGTCTATTAATAAGTGAGGAGCGTGTTTGTTTCTAGGAGAGCTGAAGTGTGACAGTACATTGTCTTCCCGGGCTGGGGACTCTAGCTATGTTGGGATGAGGTCATGTGACTCTTCCTTCGTTGTCGCTCCGTGTACTTCCATTGTCTCTATCAGTACAGGATGTGCGGACTACGCCTGGCTGCACATGTTTAGCACACTATTCTATGGCAGGAACAATCGTTTTTTGTTTTTTTTCTGGGACGGTAAATATCTGTCGTCTTCAAAATATTGAAAGGAAAGAAAAACAGATCATTGTTGGTGGGAGCCGTGGAACGCGCGAGAACAATGCGCGGGCCTTTTCAAGAATATCTTATGAAAGAGAAGTATTTTTATGGTTATGTCGTGCCTTTCTCGCAGAACTCTCTGCTCTGCAAGGATCAGATCTCAGGCGCTTTCTGTCAAGTGGTATGATTAGCAGAGTGCATACTTTGCATTTTTAAAATTTACTTGCTCACCCTCTCCAAACTCAGAATTCTCATGAAATCAGACAAAAAGGCGATAAACAAACATGCAGGAATTGTATTATATAGCATGCTTAGATTATTTATACAATATAATAATATATATTATAATATACTGTATATATGTTTAAATATGCAGTATACTATATTTTTAAAAGTATTGGGACGCCTGCCTTTACACCCACATGAACTTTAATGGCGTCCCAGTCTTAGTCTGTAGGGTTCAATATTAAGTTGGTCCACCCTTTGCAGCTATAACAGCTTCAACTCTTCTGGGAAGGCCGTCCACAAGGTTTAGGAGTGTGTCTATGGGAATGTTTGACCATTCTTCCAGAAGAACATTTGTGAGGTCAGGCACTGATGTTGGACGGGAAAGCCTGGCTCGCAGTCTCCGCCCTAATTCATGCCAAAGGTGTTCGATCGGGTTGAGGTCAGGACAGTTAAGTTCCTCCACCCCAAACTCGCTCATTCATGTCTTTGTGGACCTTGCTTTGTGCACTTGTGCGCAGTCATGTTGGAACAGGAAGGGGCCATCCCCAAACTGTTCCCACAAAGTTGGGAGCATGAAATTGATTCCTTAAGAGTTCCCTTCACTGGAACTAAGGGGCCAAGCCCAACCCCTGAAAAACAACCCCACAACATAATCTCCCCTCCACCAAATGATTAGGACCAGTGCACAAAGCAAGGTTCATAAAGACATGGATGAGCGAGTTTGCTCTTCTAGAAGAATGGTCAAACATTCCCATAGACACACTCCTAAACCTTGTGGACAGCCTTCCCGGAAGAGTTGAAGCTGCAAAGGGTGGGCCAACTCAATATTGAACCCTACGGACTAAGACTGGGATGTCATTAAAGTTCATGTGTGTGTAGGCATCCCAATACTTCTTGGTCTGTTTTGTGTTTCACTGGTTTCAGGGTTGACTGCTTCCCCCTGTCTGTCTGGAAAGGTTCTGGAACATATTCGGCTGGGAGAGTCATATCAGCGGCTGAATATTTATGCAGCCCTGGCCAATCCCTGGGAAGATTTGCCCAGATGGTTGCTGGGAGGAAGCATAAATTCCCTGAGACTTGGAGCAGAGGGGTTCTTGTCCTAGAGGAGGGGAGCCCAGTCGCCTGGGGGGGATACTGCACTTCTGGGCATGCCTACCATGTGTCTGCTGCTCATAGAGGTCCCAGCTGGACTAGTTGGGGAGGGCTTATTCTGCTAAATCCTGCAAAGCAGGGATAAGAAACAGAGAGATCTGTTAGTAAAATCGGCACACATCGCACATTGTTAGGCCCGCATTTAACCACTTGATCGCTCTAGATGTTAACCCATTCCCAGCCAGTGTCATTAGTACAGTCATAGTGTATAGTATTATTACTGATCACTGTATTAGTGTCACTGGTGATGTCAGTAGCAGTCAGTCAGTTCCCCTGCATCAGTTAGTGTCAGATTTTCTCCTGCACTGTCCCAGCTATAAGTCACTGATCACCACCATTAGTAGTTAAAAAAATAAAAAGTTCCATAGTCTACAACTATAGTTTGTAGAGGTTATAACTTTCAAGCAAACCAATCAATATCCATGTAGCGCTGGTAGATTTTTTAATCTACCGCTGATAGGTAAATTTTGTGGGTTGCTTGTTAGTTGAAGCTAGATTTGCCTCTGTTCCAGCTTGGCTGAGTTGCATGTAGTTCCACACTGTGCCGGTGGATGTCGTCATCATGGGCTGGTGTTGGAAAGGCAACGTGTTGAAGCGTATGAGTGCTCCTCTGTCCCGGAGACAACTCGGTGGAGATGGTCCTCCGAGTTGCATTCTGGGAGAGGGTATTTATGGGACAGACGCCATGTTTAGGGATTCGTTTTCAGCCACCTGCTGGCCCTCCTGGCCGACAGGTATGCATTAAGAGTACCACCTCGTGGTCCTCCATTCCGGAGGCCCACGTCGATGCAGCGTGTGGGTGGGCCCAGAAGCCTGTCTGGGGCCTACCACAGCAGCAGAGGAATGGTCCTGAGCTGTCTATCCTGAGTGAAGAAGCTGGACAACTGAGAAGATCCCAGGGGAGGACCCGTCATGGAAGGATCATGCAGAGTGCTGGTCTGGAGAGGGGCCTGGTGACTCGGTTGGAGGACGTATCCTGAAGTAATCTTACTGCATAGTACTGCCGGGTTGGCTTAAAGGTTCAAGTACTGTGTCTGACATTCATCGCAAACCAATACATCCTGTGGCAGAGGATCATACGGGTTTTATTCCAAACAAGTCTGTGGCAGAGACTTTTGTTCGTGCTGCGTACTGGCTGCTAGGCAAGTGAGAGAGGCCTATCCAGGCGGGCAAAGATTGAATCCAACAAGGGGAGTGCATTCAATTACAAGTGTTCAATTCCAAAGAATGTTCTAAAGAATACTAAGGAAGGGTATTTGAGCTTCCCTGCAACTTTCCTTCTGCCTCTTTCCTGCTACTTCCTTTATTACTTGTTCAATAAAGCATTGGAAAATATACTCAAGTGTTTGGTGACTACATCGTCCAGAGGTAAACTCAACGGAACCCTAGACCCGGTGCCGGTGAAACAGAGGTATCGAGAGTGAAGGTAACAGCCCGCTTTAAACCAGCAGCTCCACCGAGAGTTAGTGCTACATACAGTACACTTTTTTGGGATTTTTTTTTTGATACCAAAGACATGTAGCAGAATACATTGTGGCCTAAATTGATTAAGAAGTTAGATTTTTTGATTGGATATGTTTTATAACACAAAGTAGAAAATGTTGCTTTTTTTTATCATTTTCAATTTTTTCATTTATATAATAAAAATTAAAAAAACGAGTGGAGATCAAATACCAACAAAAGAAAACTCTATTTGTGTAAAATGAATGAAAGACATTTCATCTGGGTACAGCGTTGCATGACCGTGCAATTACCAGTTAAATTCGCACAGTGTCGAATAGCAAAATATGCCCTGGTCATGAATGGTGTAAAACCTTCCGGAGCTGAAGTGGTTAATCTGGTGCCTCTGTTCTGTAGTAATAACTTTGCTCTCCAACCATGATATTGTAGTTGTAGAACGGTGTCTGTGGGTTGGAGTTACCCGTCATCTATTCGTTGTCAGAGGTGCAGGAAGTCCGCGGTTTAATCTGCCTGTCTAAATGAGCTGTCAGCATTGCCAAGCCTATAATTCTGTCAAGGGTTGCTGGCCTCAGGGTGCTCTAAAGATTGTTCGTTATAACATCTACTTACTGAAGGCAAGCTTCTTTTGAACAATCACTGAACAATTGTACATGATTTAAGGTTCTTATTTATCCAGGTCATGGTATAACTCATAGTAGTTAGTCATGTTCAGCAGGGCCTGTTCTGCAATGTTGAAGATGTTTTGTAGCTTCTGTAAGCAACTTCTTCAGTTGATAGGAACATACCCCACAAGGATAGGGATAATGTAACTAGACTGGGGTTGTTCCACAACTTTCTCACCTCCCATCCTGATCTTGGACAATCAACATCTGCCTTGACACATGGTGACTGGATAAAGGCAGCCTTTCTCAATCAAGGCTCCTCCAGAGGTTGCTAGGGGTTCTTTGAGCAATTAACAATTTGCGCCTCTCAGATAAGTAACTACTGAAAACAATGATCTTTTTAGCTTGTTGGGTAGGTGCAACGTGGTGTGGCAGGCAGTAAACACACAGAGTCCTACCTTTCAAAGAATGTTGTATTAAACAGTCAGTCAACAGCATAATGGGTATGGCGGGAAGCTCCCCGTCCCGTGCCATTTTCCAGCATACAGCTAATGACAGGGGTCAAAAGACTTGGGGATGCCAACAGCATCTGCCACAAGGAGCGAAGTGAGGCCTGGTTGGTCCACAGCTAAATGGAAAGCTTCCTGCAGAGGTAGACCCTGCTTTCTCCTTGCTCCATTGGAACCTTTCCCTACAGCTGCCACTGTCCCTGTCAGACAGGGAACCTGTCCCTAACCTGTCCACTCACATAAAGGACACCAAACCCAGGGGAAAGAGTCTTGAATAGACTCTGCCTCACCTAAGATGGCCACCAGTGTCACTTTGGGCAAGTGCATCCAACCGGATAACTGACCTAGTGGCCAAGGAAATCATAGAGAAACATAGCTTGTCTAAATGAAAAAGTTGTGCTCAATAATCACTGGTATACAAAAAGTCCAAACAGTGATCTAAATAGTCCAAAAGATCAAGTGTGAAGACACAACAAAAAAGTATTGAATTAAAGTGCTTTGTGCAAGGTGTATCCAATGATATCCTCCACCATGTGACGTCACTAACATAAAGTCAGGATGTGCTCTTAACCTACAAGATGGTCCCTATATTAAAAAGCGTGGTGACTGGTCAGTGTATCCTTGGACCTGGACCGGTTTCGTCACGATTGGACTTCTTCCGGGGCACCACAATATGTACCAAACAAAACCAGCCAAGCCTCGTTTTCACACATGGGCATGCTGTGCATTAATCAAGCCTCACTCTGAGTGAAACATGAAAACCTCATGTCTCATTCGTAACAGTGGAAGTGGTGGTCCAACCAAGCCTCATTATCATATCAAGGCTTGCAATAATAGCCGTAACTAAGGCAGCAGCTAACACTCTCATCTATAACGACGGAATTGCACAAAAAGAGAGGAACCCCCACTCCTGGATGTGACGTCACAGCGGCCATAATGTACCCAAAAGGGGAAACGGCTCAATAACAAAATTAAGTTTGCCTAATAAATAAGTAAATTAAACATATACTAATTTCTCAGAATACAAGGCATGGCTGGTAATGTATATGATCAATAAATTACTTCCCTCATAAGTACACTACCCATAACTAATATTAAATTATTAAAAATCCCAACAACTATTCATCATAAAAAATCAGTCCGTCCGTCGTTATAGATGAGAGTGTTAGCCGCTTCCTTAGTTACGGCTATTATTGCAAGCCTTGATATGATAATGAGGCTTGGTTGGACCACCACTTCCACTGTTACGAATGAGACATGAGGTTTTCATGTTTCACTCAGAGTAATGCCGCGTACACACGGGCGGACTTTTCGACCGGACTGGTCCAACAAACTTTCCAGTGGACTTTCGATGGACTTTTGACGGACTTCCGACAGACTTTCTAACGAACGGACTTACCTAAACACACGATTACACCAAAGTCCGACAGATTCGTACGTGATGACGTACACCGGACTAAAATAAGGAAGCTGATAGCCAGTAGCCAATAGCTGCCCTATTGGGTTTTTGTCCGTTGGACTAGCATACAGATGAGCGGATTTCTGGGTCCGGCGGAGTTACGACGTAAAGATTTGAAGCATGTTCCAAATCTAAAGTCCGTCAGATTTGCGACTGGAAAAGTCCTCTGAAGGTCCGGTGAAGCCCACACACGATCGGATTGTCCGCCGGATTTGGTCCGTCGGCGTCCGTCAGACCAGTCCGGTCGAAAAGTCCGACCGTGTGTACGCCCCATTAGGCTTGGTTACTGCACAGCAAGCCCATGTGTGAAAATGAGGCTTGGCTGGTTTTGTTTGGTACATAATACGGTGCCCCGGAAGAAGTCCGATTGTAACGAAACCGGTCCAGCGAGGATACACTGACCAGTCACCGCGCTTTTTAAACCTTTTTTCTGTTTGCTGCAGCTTTTATCTTATGCACCATTTGTCTAGGCGCATTGTTTTTTTTTACAATAAATACCTTAAGAAGGTTTTACATTATGGGAAGCCCCTTGTTTGTTTTTTTTGGGTATTGCTGGGTTGCCATGATGATCTAATTTTATTGCGGGAGGAACGGTTGGAGAGACATGTACTGCATGCACTACTTCTTTATGGACAGCTAACAGCTAGTATATATCCTTTAACCTTCCATAATAGAGGGTCCATCTTGTGGGGTAAGAGCACATCCTGACTTTATGTTGGGGACATAACATGGTGAAGGATATAATTTCATATACCTTGCACAAAGCACTTTAGTTCAGTACCTTTTGCTGTCTTCGCACTTGATCTTTTGGACTATTTAGATCACTGTTTGGACTTTTTGTATATTGGTGATTATTGAGTGCAAATTTTTCATTTTTTTCCATTTTACTTGTATAATATCTCACATTGTATTGTTGCTGCTTTTTTTTAGGTTTTATTTTTTTTCACACAAGCGCAGTATTGTTTTTTGTCTTTTTTCTGATAGCTTCTCTAAACTTCCTCTGCCATCTGCATTGCCACTGCAGATGAGCGCCACCTGCAGTGGAGAATATAAACTGCATCTGCCTACATGCTGCTGTAATGAGGGGGGTATCCTTCCCATGACCATTAATAAAAGGAGCATTCTTCCCTGTGATTATCACGTTAATGTACTATGAGCTGTAGATTAGAGTAATTATTAGCAGGGGGTTCCCTGAGACCAGGAAAACTTTTTCAAGGGTTCCTCCATGTTAAAAAAAAGGTTGGATTAAGGTGTCTGTACTGCCTGTGGGGCTAGATATGTTGGGGTATCTTCCTGACACTTATTGGAACTGAAGAAGTGGCTCGGGGAAGCTACAAAATGTCTTCAACATTACAGAACAAATCCAGATAAATGTGCCAAACTACTACGTGCTATCTCTCGTGCTGTGTTCAAAGAAAGGGGAGAGATGATAACAAGTGGCTCCCATATCGATCCATCATGGCTTTTCCATTTCCTTGTTTCTATTGAGGTTGGAGTATCTGCACTGGCTACTAAAATGTGAGAGAAGGCATCGAGCGGGAGCATGTGGCATAAATTCCCATCTGAAGTCATTCAGTTTCTGGCACTGAAGGTGGAATAAACCTTAGAAAGCACTAATCGTGCATGTAGACACGAAATGAGCATCATCTTATCCAGTTGATGTCATTCAAATGAGGCCATGGGTGTATGCCAGTGGAGCACCTGCAACCTCTTCTAGTGTTAGAATCAAAGGGCCTTGATCACTCTTTTGTCTCTCTAGCCAGTGGTAGAGGTTTCTGCAGAGAACATACACCATCCAGCCATAACTTTGTGACCACCCACCTAATATTGAGTAGGGCCCCCTTTTGCCACCAAAATAGACCCTTTTTTCGCCAAAACCCTGACACATTGAGGCATGGACTCCACTAGAGCTCTGAAGGTATGCTATGGTATCTGGCACTAAACCCTTAGTAGCAGATCCTTTTTTGTCCTGTATAATGCAAGGTGGGGCCCCCATAGATCGGATTTGTTTTGCCAGCACATGCCACAGAATCTCGATTGGACTGAGATCTGGAAACCCAAATTCAACAGTCAACACCTCGTTGTGTTTTTCAAACCATTCTTGAACTATGTTTGCAGTGTGGCAGGGCACATTATCCTGCCGAAACAGGCCACTGCCATCCGGGAATGCTGTTTCCATGAAGGAGTGAGGGGATGTACTTAGCAACAATTTTTAGGTAGATGAGACTTGCCAAGTAACATCCACGTCAATGGCAAGACCCAAGGGTTCTATGCAGAACACTGCCCAAAGCATTGCGCAGCCTCTGCCGACTTGCCTTCTTCTCAAACTACATTCTGATGCCGGAAAGTAACAATATGGGTAGGTGACAATGACGCAAAGGCACCAACATCCCTGTACATAGTTGTAGGAAAAAAGGAGATTAATTTGGCGGGACTTTAAGGGTGCCAGCAAAAAAGAAATATACATAAATTCAATCCATGATAGGATTGATTATGATGATTATGTATATTTCTTTTTTGCTGGCACCCTTAAAGTCCCACCAAATTAATCCCCTTTTTCCTACTACATTTTGGTGCCATCTTTTCCCCATGGAAATGGTACACAGCAACCGGCCATCCACATGATGTAAAAAAAAAACATGATTCAATAGACCAGGCCACCTTCTTCCATTGCCCCATGCTCCAGTTCTGATGCTCACATGCCCATTGTAGGTGCTTTTGACTGTGGATTCGGGTTAGCATGGGCACCCTGACCGGTTGGCAGTTATGCAGCCCCATACACAACAAACTGCGCTGCCCATTTTTTCTGCTTTCAACACATAAACTTCAGAGACAACATGTTTTCATAATGCCTAATATATTCCCTCTGACCTTCAGATGTCATCGTAACGAAATAATCAATGTTTTTCACAGTGTTAGTGGTCATTAAAAGAGAAGTATGGTCAAAGCTTTTTTGGCCTGAAGAATGCCATGCAGCCATGGAGTGCATGTAGACAGGAAGTGACTGCTAATAGGCTGCTGGATATCAGCAGTACTGAAACGCAACAAAGGATGAAAAAAAAAGTGAAAAAACAATATTTTATTAAAGAAACGTTTTTACGGGATAAACTTGAAAAGTAATATGCAGTACGAAGGAAATACCATTCAGTTTTGGTTTACATCTACTTCAAAGTGTATATAAATCCAAGAGCAACAATGTAATGCATTAGTTTTCTCTTTTTTAAAGTTACTACACTGTACCTTTGGAGGAGCAGTGTTGTCACCCTAATGCCGTGTACACACGAGCCGACTTTATGGCAGACTTTGCCTGGCGGACTTTTCGACGGACTTTAGGATGGACTTTCTGAATGAACGGACTTGCCTACACACACTCCACCAAAGTCCGTCGAATTCGCACGTGATGATGTACGACCGGACTAAAACAAGGAAGTTCATAGCCAGTAGCCAATAGCTGCCCTAGAGTGGCTTTTTGTCCGTCGAACTAGCATACAGACGAGCAGACTTTTCGACCGGACTCGATTTCGACGGATTGATTTAAAACATGTTTCAAATCTAAGTCCGTCCAACTTTTGAGAAAACAAAGTCCGCTGGAGTCCACACACGATCGAATTGTCCGAAGAAATCCAGTCCACCGGGCAAAGTCTGCCGTAAAGTCCACTCGTGTGTACGCGGCATAAGGCAGAAAGTGTGGTAGGATTACAATACCCTCCCCCCTCTTTCTTCTTCATAATATAGAGTGGATGTGTTCTGTAGTCCACAACAATAGCTGGAAACAATGCTAACTGATAAGAGTCAGGAAAGGCAAGAGGCACAGGAAGTTATCAGCTCACACGATTTCTGGCAGGATCAACCAGTTTTTTTTTTTTTTCACTTATCGTTTAAAAAAGACAAAACTATTTAGATAGAACATTTCACACACCGAAATGAGCAAGTAAGAGAAGTGAATTGTTTGGATCTACAACCACTTGCCGACTGCAATATGTATATATAATGGGGTTTGTAAGTGGTTTACCGGGAAGATATCAGCCATAACCCTGGTATCATTTTTTGCAGCCGGTGGTGTTTTTCGGGCTTACTGTTTTCGTCGATTCGCCTGAGGAACGATCCGATGGGGCGGCTGGCTGCTGCCATAGACGATCAAAGAGTTAATACTCTTTGATTGCCTCTATGGCCTTGGAGGGCCGAAACAGGGTCATGATGTCACTTCCAGTCCAGGCTGGAAGAATACATTTTTTTTTTAAGCAAAAGATCAAATTTTTTTTTGATCTTATGCATTTAACCACTTGAGGTCCGGGCCATAGCCGAATGACGACCACAGCGCTGACCTCAATTTCTGGGAGGCCGTCATGGGACGTCCTCCCCTGTGCGCGCGCACTCGCGCGCATCCTGCAGGGCGCGCGGTGCGCACGCTGTGATCACCGAGTCACGGAGACTTGGATGATCACAGATCCAAGTAAGGGGCTGATCCCGGCCCCCTACCATGTGATCAGCTGTCAGCCAATGACAGCTGATCACATGATGTAAACAAAAGATCGGTAATCATTTTTGTTTCTCCTCACGCTGTCAGCGTGAGGAGAAAAAAAAGCCGATCACCGGCTTATGTTAAAGGGACATCGGTCCCAAAGAGGAAGGAGTCACATATGCCTCATCTGTGCCTGCCAGTGCCACCTGCCATTGCCACCTGCCAGTGCCCTATCAATGCCCACAAGTGCCACCTATCAATGCCCACCAGTGGTGCCAATCAGTGCCACCTAGCAGTGCTGCCATCACTGCCACCCATCAGTGCCCATCACTGCCACCCACCAGTTCCCATCACTGCCACCTATCGGTGTCCATCAGTGCCGCCTCATCAGCGTACATCAATGAAGGAGAAAAATTACCTGTTTGCAAAATTTTATAACAAAATATTAAAAAATATAAAAATTTTTTTTTTTTAATTCGTTTTTTTTTCAATTTTTTTAACAAAAACTAAAAACCGCAGAGGTGATCAAATACCACCAAAAGAAAGCTCTATTTGTGGGAAAAAAATGATAAAAATTTCATTTGGGTACAGTGTTGTATGACCGCACAATTGTCATTCAAAGTGCGACAGCGCTGAAAGCTGAAAATTGGTCTGGACAGGAGGGGGGTTTACGTGCCCAGTAAGCAAGTGGTTAAAAGAGATTTGGGATATTTTTGACCCCAGATCTCTCCATAAATAGGATATATATGGTATATGGTCTCATATATTGCTGTAGACTCTTTACTAGATTGTTTGAGGTGTGGCTGTATCCCATTGTTCTATTGTTTGTGTCTGCCTTGGGAGCGACCTATTATGGGATGTATATGTCTCTGTGGATTAGCTGTGAAAGGGGAGGGGGGGGGATTTACAAACGACCATGGAAACAACCTCAAGGCCGTACAGCCCAAGCCCCCAAAAAAGGGCTCGCCGACACTTTCTTTTTAAGTTGGATCATTGAAAGGGGATTCTTCCAACCTGCCCAAGTCATCGCCTACCCATCTCCTACCCATAGACCCTTGACTGATTAGGTCAGTCCAGAGCTATCTCCAAACCTAAAGAGTCCCTCGTATTCCTGGAATCATTTGTTCTTTCTCACAAAAAAAAAAAAAAACAGATATGTTGAAAAATCTCCACTGTTCACTTCTGTTTGGGAACATTCTTTTTACTGTATGTGTGCACTGCAATTATACTTTGGATAATTTGAGAAGAAGGTTATGATGGGTCTCTGCACTACACTAGTGGATGGACAGGTGTCTCCCGACTTGCCATTCATTATCTGTGCCACATTTGTCTATGTATGGCCACCCTTGCACAGACTCTTCTTTTATGAAGAATGCATAAGAAATGTTTTTGCAAAGACAGTCCAGCAGAGAAAACAGAAACTGCCATAAGCATTTAGCTGACAGAATGGATTATATCAAATCCCCGCATGACTGACAGTCTACACAAAACACAGTACAAGCTATAGATGAAATTACATTTTACCCTTAAAAACAACCTCTTTGTTCCTCTTTAAATCCCTGGGAACTGGCTATGTGCCCAGTCTCCATGCTTTCAAAGAGGCCAAAATATGGGTTATCAATCCGTACAGTGTCATTGAATGTCCCGTAACAGGGAAACGTCAAGTGCTTTTGGTCAAACTGAGTTTGATGCAAAATTACTGATTGCACTGTTGGCAACATTTTGCAGCAAATGAACATTTCAGTTTCGCTCTTTGAGCTGTTTAGGCAATCTACTCTTTTTTTTCTTCAGGTCCTGGATGGCCCACGTATAGGCAGGTGCAGTTTATTATCTCCATGCAGGTGGCGCTCGTCCGCAGCAGCAATACAGGTGGAGGGTAAGTCAAGAGGAACATGGTTCCTTTATGGTTTCCTGGGTCACTGGGTGAGCTATCCGTTTGAATGGTGCCACCCCATGTGACTCTGGTGGTCATCTTGGGTTAGACAGAGTCTATTTAACACCCTGGCTCCCAGGCTTGGTGCTCATTTCATGTGGGGGTAGTGTAGGGACCGGTCACCCGTCTGTCAGGGACAGTAATAGTGGCAGGGGGAGGTTCTAGAAGAGTAGGAAAATAGCAGGGACACACCATCCTTGGAACCCTTCATGTTTTGGTCCGGACTGGCCAAGCTGTATTGCAACCCTCAAGACTAACGCTGTCGGTGCACCCAAGACTTACTGTTATACTCTTTACTGCAACATTCTGTGAGTGTGACCAGTCGGGATTGCCTTCCTGAGAGGTATTTGTGCTTTATTAGACTTCAATACAGTCGTGTTTCTGCAATTGGACTCTGTGTATTCACTGCCACCACCTACCCACACATGCTGCCCCACGCTTGCCGCTTTATGGCACAATTTTTTGGGGGGAACCTAGAATTATTAACAATTTTTACAATTTTCTCAGTTAGGCTCAATCAAACCCTCATGCACTCCAGAGTCTCCAAAACATATTTCTGCAGCTGAACCCGCTTGCCCTCAGCTGCCTGTACTGGCCATGTATTGTCTCTGCTTTGCCTTGCACTGCCCCATTAATAGATCTCATAGCTTGTTCCCACTCGCAGTTCGTAGACAGAACGAAACCTACCTTGCAAGGAGCCCCAAACCACTGGACAGGTTCTTACATCATAATCAACCTCCAACATAAACAGATAAATATTTAGGGTGAATGGTGGGAAAGCTTCCTTCCAAGCAGTATGGCTGACTTGTGCCCAGTTCCTGCCCTTGACCTCACTGTCCCTCCCACTTTTGTCAAGCTCTCCCACTGATAGGGATACATTCCACATGTATATGTGTGGCTGCGGGGCAGGTGAATGCACCGGCCTCAGATGATTGGCCCAGTACAGTGACAGCTTCATGATAGGCTCCCTCAGGTGGGATCAAACTAGGATCTGAAGACTCTCGAGTTCATTCTGACCCACCAATCAATCTTGGGCTGTTTTCCAACCCTTCTCTGGGAAGCACTTTCTGCTACTTCCACCCTCAGGGACCACCCACTGGTCGAGCTTCTGATGCCATCTCACACTCATCAGCCACAATATGAAAAGACATTCTCCGCTGGCATGGTAACAGTGACTCCCTTGGGGATCCCAGCCTTAAAGTAGAACTATAGGCAAAACTTTTTTTTATCATTTTGGATAGAGTAAGGGAAGGTTATAACCCCTGTAAGGTTTATTTTTGCCCTCTTTGTCCCATTGGGAAGATTTCCCTTCACTTCCTGTCCCATAGCCAAAACAGGAAGTGAGAGGAAATCCCTGCAAATTAGGGGAATCTCTTGGGGAACTAGTGTCCCCATTGGAAGATTTGCCCTCTATTACTTTTCTTGGAACAACCCAAAATTTGGGATTTTCTTTTACTTTCACTTTCAATGATAATGGTAAAAAGGACAAATGCAGAGGGTGAATTTGCCTAATGGAGGCACAGAAAACAAGAAAAACTGACAGGTGTTCTAATCCTTCACTCTATCCAAAACTAAAAAAAAAAAAAATTGCCTTTAGTTGTACTTTAATGGGCTTCATCTGGAGCCCACAGCTGGCGCTCAGCTGACCATATAGATGGTGCAATTTTTTTTTTTGTGTATTCGGGGTAGTTTCCTTTCTTTCATTTAATAATGTTTTTTTGTGTTTTTCTTGCCTTTTTTATATCCTTTGTGTATTTTGTTGTTATTTGTTATTTGCTTTACATTTCTTACTTTTTTTCACAGTTTTTTTTCCTACTTTGCATTTTTTTTTTAAATAATGAAGTTGATAAGGGACACAAGAATAGGTCTAAGAGAGGAAATTAGCAAAAAAAAAACAATTTCATCTTATCTTTAAGTCCAATGCATTTCCCCAAAATGTCCACATTTTCTTGAAATCTCGTAATTTTGGCAGAAATTTTGAAGAAATTAAACTCAGTTTTGCACATGACTATCCAGGAATGACCTGAACTCAGCTGAAGAGTGGGATATGCTGATATTTTCAATTCCTATTCCACTACAGAATGTTAGCCAGAAGCTATGAATGGCTACTTATGTTTTAAAAACCCACTAATAGTACATGGGAAAGTATTAAATATTATGTGGGCAGCTAATGTTCTTAGTCCAGCGAGGGCCCATTCATACCCTCTAAGCATTATATTGTTGCTTTCAGTTTTGTGTATCATTTGTTTTCTGTAATTAAAAAGGGTTTTTGTGTGCTGTTTTACAAATTAAGGAGATTACAGTTTATAGTCCTTATCAGCCCATGAATTTACTAAAACCAGTTTAATTTGAAACCAAATAAGCCTCTAGTATGGCCAATTAACCTTCTGGTATGTTTTTGGACCCTGGGAACCCACACAAATGCTGGAGGAGCACAGAAACTCCAGATAATGTCCCAGGCAGGATATGGACCCAAGACTCACATGGGTGGTTGCAGGTGAGAGGTTAGGAATGGGCAGCCATGTCCTCCCCAACCTTGACTGTGGTTAAGATGGCACCACACAGTGCCTGTAATATAATTGGTAACACAGAAGCCCTTGCCCTTTCACCATCACTGTCAACTGCCTTAGCTACCAGGCTGCCAATCTAGCAAGAGTAGCTACTAGATAATGCTAAGTGAAATTCAGTGTGGATGGAAGGCATGGGCTACCAGTGCCTTTGTCCTGATTGGATGAATGGTGCACATCAATGGAGAATGGATTAGAGAAGGGGTAGGCAACCTCAGCTCTCCAGCTGTGGTGAAACTACAAGTCCCATGAGACATTGCAAGACCCTGACAATCACAGGCATGACTCCTAGAGGCAGAGGCATTATGGAATTTGTAGTTTCACCACAGCTGGAGTGCCGAGGTTGCCTACCCCTGGATTAGAGCTTGTCAAGCAAGATGAAGTGGTACAATAAGTGGTGGAGAACCATAAACATTTTCTCCTAAACACCTGTGATTTATGGTTACTCCCCTGCTGGAAAGTGTAACTACGGGAGGTTCAGAAGATGAAGCTTCCTTAAGCTTATGAAATCCCAAGGCCTGTGTTCTTTTACTTGTCTGATGACCAGCCAAGACAAGTTGCTCTGTTCATGATGTTGAGTAATCTGCACAGTTCTATTGAGTTGATAAACCACAATATGGAAGCCCTGGTATTGTTAACCCACAACACTGGTGCTAAGAGGCATTAGGTTAACCAACTCAACTGCCCCTCAGATACAGAGATGGGTTTGCTGGTCTACAATGTCAAGGAAGGAAAGCAAGCCACCTCAGTTGGTCATCATCCTTTTGGATTCTTGATAACCTACTTGACTTCTACAAGCTCTACTAGGATTGATGAGAAGAGGGATTATGTTAGACCTTAATAAGAATCACTCTGTTGGAGGCAAAACTCTTAATTGTGTTCATGTATCTTTGAGCTTAGTATTAAATATTACTACCTAGAGTTCCTTTTCGAAATAATCCAGTTATCTATTTTAAGCATTAAAGTGATATTAAACCTTAGTTTCTTTTTAAACTAAAAAACAAACTGCGTCTTTGGGTCCGGTTCAGGTGCGAATTCAGGCAAAAATTCGGACCTGAACAGCACCTGAACCGGTGAACAGGGAGGCACTGGAGCCCATGCTGTGAACTGCGGCCACACATATGTGAACCTGCTCTAAGAGTGCCATAGTGGTCCTTAAAGATGGCAGGTGGTGGAGCTTAGTCCTGGAAAATATATTTATTTTAGGCATTTACATGTTTACAATTTATACAGAACTTTACATACTGTACATTGACATCAGTCCCTGCCCACAATCTAATGTCCCTAGCTCACATACCAAGCCCAATCTTATGCTGGCCATACACTATACGAAAAATGGGCTGAACCCATTTTTGAAAAATGAACATTCGGCCGTGAGCGCAAGCGATAGTGCCATCATGTAATGACTGATAAATTGTTCAGTGGACATAAATGAATGCATTTTTTGTTTGTTTTTTTACATATACCTAGTGCAGATAGTTCGGACAGGAAACACATTAACCTTTCAATTTATCGTTCGTTCGGTATAAAATTTACAAACTTGTCCTTCGTTTTTTCAGCTCAAAAACGTCCCAACGATGATCAATTTTGTGCCCATTAACTGGCCGAAAAACGAACGAGCTGTCTAAATGAACGAATTTCGGCTGATTTTTCGTATAGTGTATGGCCAGCATTAGACAGGAAGCAAGTAGGCTTGTGCGACTCGTTTTGCTACGAATCAAAATTCTAATTACATTTTTGTTATTCGCAGATACAAATGTATTTTAATTTTCCAACGAATTCAAATAAATGACAGTAAAACCTTGCATTGCGAGCATAATTCGTTCCGGAAACATGCTTGTAATCCAAAGCACTTGTATATCAAAGCAAATTTCCCCATAGGAAATGATGGAAACTCAGATGATTCGTTCCACAACCATTTATTCATAAATCCTTCAGTTTATAGTCCATATAAAATGATTATAGCAATGTGATACGTTGTGTAACCATAAAATGTCCATCCACAAATGGAAGCCTCCACAAGGAGATTAGAAGCAAAATCCAGCAGGAGCTCCAGAGTATAAAAGAGAAGAGAGGCGCCTCTAAGTGTAGCAATATGGTTACATTTAATGAAGGTACAACATTTAGCAACTCACATGGTTGATGATTAAAAGCAGCACATCTAAGTATGCAGGCATCCGGGGTAAATCTGTGAACATAGACCATCCCCCGCACCGCCGGCTCTCACCGATGCCAGTCTGCAATCGTGACCGGGAAGACTACCCTGCAGTAGAGCGATCTGAAAGCGAGGCTTGAAGCACTTGTGAAGCGCAGCGGTGAAGGGATGACGTTGATGGCGGTGCGAAGGATGGCCTATGTGGAAAGCTTTACCCCGGATGCCTGCATATTTAGATGTGCCTCTTTTAATCATCAACCATATGACTTGCTAAATGTTGTACCTTCATTAAATGTAACCATATTGCTACACTTAGAGGCGCCTCTCTTCTCTTTTATACTCAGTTGTGACATGACAGTACTTGTATATCAAGACATCGCTTGTATATCAAGTCAAAATTTAAGAAAAAATTTTGCTTGTCTTGCAAAACGCTCTGAAACCAAGTTACTGTACAGTATAATGAAACGAAATAACATAACAAAATAATGAATTATCCAAATTTCCAAAATGAATTCAAATTTAAAAATTTAAAAAAATAAAAAAAATTAAAAATATTTACGTGTGGTTGTTGCCTACAAAGTCCCAACGAAGGGGGTTTTTCTTTTCTAAATACATTAGGGATGTGGCAACAACACACCAGTCTGACGCGGTGAAATGCCGTCTTTATTACCAGTGCTGAAAGGAAGGGCTAACCACCACATCAATGCTAATTCAGAGAGGTGCACAGAAGAGTGTTTCTGGGGCAAACAAATTGATATGATATGCTGTACTTTTTGGTGTCTGCACAATGGTGGAGCTTTTCTTTTTTTACATATTTCAAATGGTTCACTTAAAGAACATTTTTTCACTAAATCTGCTGAAGCTTTAATAAGGGTTTAGTAAAGATTCTAAATTTCTATCTGCTAATAACTTCTGAACAAGCGCTATACACTTGTGAACATTCCTCAGTATTTTCAGACACCTCTAATCTTCAGTAAGCACTTCTGTATTACTGGAACGCTTCAGAATTATAGCAATCAGCAAATATGAAATTAGATTTTTTTTTTTTCTTATGAATCATTACCATTTCCTTTCCAAGTAAAGCCGCACTAATCTCAGTGATTTCGAAATTTGCAAGCAACTGGTGCACTTGAGATATTTCTAAGCGTCCGCTGGCTGGTTTCTCGTGTATTCACTCACTTTGTCGTGGTGGGGGGAATTTTTACTCCATCGTTATTGTACAAAGTAACTAAAAATTTAGTCTTAAAGTGGAGTTCCAGCCACAAAAAGGTTTTTGTTTTTTTTTTTAAAAGTCAGCAGCTACAAGTACTGTAGCTGCTGACTTTAAAGTGGAGGGCCACCCTGAAAAAAAAAATTGCACCAAAAATCTTAAAAAAAATAAAAAAAAAACATTTGAAAAAAAAAAAAATTAAACTTGAGCCCTTGTTGCTAGGCAGTCTTCCTAATCTGCCTCTTCCTATTCCGCGGCGTGTCCTGTTCCTCAGTGAGCGGCCCCGTTGTCTTCTGGGAACTGTGTGTGTTCCCAGAAAACCACGGGGCCATTCACAGAGCGCCGCGCCGCTCGCGCGTGCGCAGTAGTAAACTGGCAGTGAAGCCGCAAGGCTCCACTGCCTGTTTCTCTTAGTTAGGATGGCGGTGCCGGGACCCGAGAGCCGAGGGACGGGTCGGCCTCGGGTGGCCGACATCGCGGGCACCCAGGACAGGTAAGTCTACTTATTTAAAGTCAGCAGCTACAAACACTGTAGCTGTGGAGGGGAGGGGAAGGAGGAGGAGGGCTCGCCGCAGAAGACGACGTGACGTACTGTGCTGCGGCCGGGCTAGGGTGGAAATAAATCTATTCTTTCTAAAAAGGTAGGTAAGAAACAAAAAAAAATAGATATCCAAAAACGAGGGGTGGAGGGGTGGGGGTCTTTAGTTTAAGACCACCTTGTAAAAGTGGGTGGAACTCCGCTTTAAAGTGTTACTGAACCCAGGACCCTGCATTCACTATATCTAGTCTCCCACAGTACACAGAACATGAAAATGCAATTATTTTAGTAAATATAGTAACATAAAAAAAAAAAACACATACACGCACAAAACCAGTGTGAAGCTCAGTGCTAGAACCCAAGGACTGCAAAGTGGTGTATAATGCCCATGGATAATGTTAATTATGTAAAAAAAAAGTCTTTAGAAGAAAATAAATAAATGAAAACTGAGACGGTCACTTTTGATTAAAAAAAAAGTCTGAAGGATGAAATCATATCAAAAAGTTTATGTAGTGTTGGCTGCTGGCGATGGCGAGGCAGCTTCAGGCGCGGGCTGGGGACCCGGTGACTGTGAAAACAAGGAGGGCAAGGAAAAAAAAGGGGGGGGGGGGAGAAGCGCCAGACCACTCCTAGTGCAGCATCATTTTAATAAATTGTTTACAATTAGATGACAGTATAAATTGCACTCACATAGTGCTCAGTAGGTGAAGGCTTGCCAGGTGCAGCGGTGGGAGAAGCCGCCGGTGGTTCCTGTGTTGTTAGCCGTGAGCGCGGGTGTCAGCTGAAACTACAGCCTCGAAGGGACTCGGGAAGACACCGGCTCGATTTCTCGGCATGGAGGTTTTCCGGAGCTGTCAACCTTGGTGCCGCCTACCAGTGTTTGGCCAATCAGAACACGTTTCCTTCATCAGACTCCCCTCAAAGGCTGTAGTTTCAGCTGGCACCTGGCGCTCGCGGCTAACAACACAAGATCCACCGGCGGCTTCTCCCTCCACTGCACCTGGCAAGCCTTCACCTACTGAGCACTATGTGAGTGCAATTTTATTGTCATTGTAAATCATTTATTGCAACGATGCTGCACTAGGAGTGGTCTGGCGCTTCTCTCCCCCTTTTTTCCTTGTCTTCTTGTTTTTAGTAAATATCAACTGCTAAATACTGTTTCTCATCAGCAGTATATAGCAGTTTTGTGCCTGCTATCAGTGTCTGGTTAAAGCTTGTAGGAGGAGTGTTCATTCTCCTCTGGCTGTCCTATGAGACTGGAAGAACCCTGACCCTCATTCTGGACAGTGCTGATTGGCCCTGTGCTGATCACATGCACCCTCCTAAGAAAAAAAACCTCTCTAGCAATAAACACCAAACTGAGCATGTGCAGAGTGACTACATAGACTCTGTTTTATCAGGAAATGATTAGGGGACAGTGGAAGAAGGGGAGGATCAGAGAACCCAGGACCAAACAGCCTTTTTACACAAGGTGGAGGATTAACCCCCTGAGTATAACAAGCATGCTTTACTGCATATACAGACTGATTTTACTGTTGTGGGTTTAGCTTTACACATAATTTACATATACTTAAAAAAAAAAAAAAAAGTTTGGGTTGGAACCATCCTTTAACTTGATCCCCCCCAATAATAAATTCATAACGGGATGAACTCTAATAATGACAAAACATTTTTTGCAACCTACATTACTGTATATATAATGTGCCATTGGTACATCAAAAAGTAAAATAACATTTTTGGGGGTACCGAACAGTCTAGTATTATTCTACCTAATAGAAACTTGGAAAAGCGATGGCACAGATAGATCAAGTGATCTGCTCCCCCTCCCTTTTTTTTTCTCTGTAGCATCTAGCCGTATATTTTTCCCAAGCATGAAATTCACTTAATGTTGATTAACTCACTGTTTCTATGTATATAGCTGAATCCTCCTGCCGGTGACCCCTCTAGTGATATAAAGATCTATATAGAGAAATCAGGACCTCATTCCTTCTGCTGGTGATCTCTCTTGTGATATAAAGGTCTATATAGAGGAATCAGGACCTCCTTCCTTCTGCTGGTGACCCCTCTAGTGATATAAAAGGTCTATATAAAGGATTCAGGACCTCCTTCTTCCTGCTGGTGACCCATCTAGTGATATAAAGATCTATATAGAGGAATCAGCACCATCTTCCTTCTGCTGGTGATCCCTCTAGTGATATAAAGATCTATATAGAGGAATCAGGACCTCCTTCCTTCTGCTGGTGATCCCTCTAGTGAAATAAAGGTCTATATAGAGGAATCAGCACCTTCTTCCTTCTGCTGGCGATCCCTCAAGTGATATAAATATCTATATAGAGGAATCAGGACCTCCTTCCTTCTGCTGGTGATCCCTCTAGTGATATAAAGATCTATAAAGAGGAATTAGGACCTCCTTCCTCCTGCTGGTGATCCCTCTAGTGATATAAAGATCTATATAGAGAAATAAGGTCCTCCTTTCTCCTTCTGGCGATTCCTCTAGTGATATAAAGATCTATATAGAGGAATCAGGACCTCCTTCCTCCTGCTGGTGATCCCTCTAGTGATTTAAAGATCTATATAGAGGAATAAGGAGCTCCTTTGTCCTTCTGGTGATCCCTCTAGTGATATAAAGATCTATATAGGTGAATTAGTACCTCCTTCCTCCTGCTGGTGATCCCTCTAGCGATATAAAGATCTATATAGGGAAATTGTGACCTCCTTCTACCTGCTGGTGACCCCTCTAGTGATCACCCCAGAATTCTATTTGGTTTCCCCACTGCAATAATAAGAAATAAGCACCCCATTTTTTTTTCTTCTGTAGTTCTGGCCAACACTGTACCCCCAATATTGTACACTATCAAATGATTCATTTTCTCTAAGTGCATTATTTTTTTATTATGTTGCATTTACTGATCAAAGGTCATAGGTCCCATGGTCTGGTGTTGTGGACCAACCATGTTCAGATTATCTATGCCGGGTTTCCCTTGTTCCCTGAGTTTTCACTTTCCTGTGCTGACCTTATTCAGCCTCATTTTCCGTCAGATTATCCTCTGGATCAGACCAGAGCTACAGAGCCCCTGGCTACATCACCCCATCTCTCTCCGAGTCTGATGTGAGCGCATGGCTGCACTCCAACAATCTTGTTGCAAATGCTCTCCAATGTTGTTTTGTTCGCAACTGTTTCCTGCTTGTCTGCCAAGTCTTCTTTTTTTTTTTTTTTCAGTGTTGAAATGTAAGAGATTAAGAAAAATAATAATTACCCGCATAGCCAGTAGGATCACACATTCTTACCTGCACAAACAAAACTTTTGGGGTTATTTTGGCTCACCTCACTGTAACCTGAATGGTTAGACTGTTTTGTTTTTCCTACTGCATACAGCATTGTTACCGAATCCTGCACTAATGAAGACAAACAAGTGCATAAGCAACTGTGTATATCAGGCTGTATGTATGCTATCCACCTCCAGACCGGGCCTTTTCTGGCACTTTTTGTTTACATGTAACAATCAGTATTTTTTGCTAGAAAATGACCTAGAACCCCCAAATTTTATATATATTTTTTGAAGTGGAGGCTCCAGAGAATAAATTGGTGGGTTTTGTAATTTTTTATGTCACACGTTATTTGCGCAGCGGTTTTTCAAACACATTTTTTTGTTTAAAAAACTACACTTTGAATTTTAATGCAAAAAAACACAATACATAACCCAATTTTTTTGAAAAATATAAAAGATGATGTTGCGCCTAGTAAATAGATACTAAACATGTCATACTTTAAAATTGCACAACAGTGACAAACAACATAAATTTTGCTATCTAGAGGCGAGGATTTAAAAGCCTTTTACAGGTTACCACTTTATTTACAGAGGAGGTCTAATGCTAGATTTACTGGCCACAATCTGACTTTCGGAATAATAACTTACATGTGTGGGAAGACACCACTTTGCGTGCGTTCGCCTTTGAATGCGGGCAAGGGGGCACTTTCATTTTTTTTTTTTTTTTCATGATTCATTTATTTCATTTTTTACATTTTTACACTGTTGCTTTTTTGATCACTTTTATTGCTGTCACAAGAAATGTAAACAGCAACAGTAACAGCAATAGGCATGTGACAGGTACTCTTTAAGGAGAGATCTGGGGTCCCCCCCTCTGCCCTTAAAATCATTCAAAGCACCAAGATCAGTGTTTTCAAATGCTTTTGATTTTTAAAAATGGCACTGTTGACATCCGGAAGTGATGTCAGGTCATTGCTTCTGGGTTTGTTTGGCTCTCCCGGTGGGACTGGAGAGCCTGAGAAAGCCGCGGAAGGGGGGCTCCCACTGCTTGCAAAAGCAATCCAGCGGCTAGTTAGCCGCTAGGATTGCTTTTACAAGAGAGCTGACTGCTGGTTCTAAAAAAACGGTACCAGGATGATGCCTGCAGCTGCGGGCATCCTCCTGGTACAACCACTTGAAGTCCAGTGACGTACAGGCATTCTTTAAGAAAAGATCCGGGGTCTATCAGTGCAGCTCATCAATGCTGCCTATCAGTGCCCATTAGTGCAGCTCATCAGTGACACCTATCAGTGCAGCTCATCTATGCCGCATATTAGACATGTACGGAGCTGTATTAGAAAGGTAGCAGAGTACAGACATGAAAGGGTGCAAGGAACTTAGGGAAGGAATAAGTTAAAGAAGAGGAGGGGTTTAAGGAAGTAAGGGATATGATGGTATTGGTGGATCAGTGTAAAAGGGGGAGGAGAGTGTAATTATTGTAGAAGCTGGGGGAGCTGAAGCAGCAGTCGTGGGTTGGAGAGTCAGGAAGAACGTTCCCGCCCTCCCGCCCTAGCAGATGTGGTATGATAGTACTTCAGGAGAGTGTGGGTGCGTTAGGTCCTTGGCGACAAGAGTATATATATATATATATATATATATATATATGGATAGATATATATATATTGATTAAAATGAGGTATTGAAAAACGTTGGGACACATCCCAGGATGGAGTATTCCGGTTGGTCCAGTGTCATTTTTTGGACCAACGGGTAATAAATGGGGGTTTGTGGTCAGTTAGTGAGTCCTCGAGGCTAGTTAGCGGCTGGGGACAGATGCTAACAAAAGAGACTCAGGCTCAAAAGTGAATGGGGTCGTCAGGGACCAGCAACAAAAAAGATTACTGAGAGTTTAGAGTTAAATATTTTGAAAGTTTTAAATGGTTCTAAATATTTGAAATAAAAAGTTTACAGATTTTATTGGTTCTTGTTAATAAAGGCCGATAAGGCCATTTACATCCAATCCAAGTGTCAGTGTCATTACTTAGTAATATAAGGTGCCATGCATGTATTGGTGGGGAAGTAAGGTATCTGGCTACCCTATTCAAGTGCTGCCTCATCGGTGCCGCCTTATTTTGATGAGATGAGGGGGTTGCCGCAGCTGCAGAAAATGTGCGAGGGACTCATGAAATGGCCTGGCTTGACACATGTGGTCTAGGCAATCCCAGTGGAAGCTCTCCCCCCCTCCATCCCTTCCCACAACCTCCCGGGTAACGTCACAGGTCCTTGGAGGCTGTGATACCATTCACAGAGTGCAGCTCATCAATGCATAGTACGGAGCAGGCTGTGAAGCCGCATGGCTTCACAGCTGGCTCTCCACAGTAAACATGGTGGCACCTTGGACCCGAAGACCGATGAAGAACTGGCCCAGGTGGGGACAATGTTGGATCCCTGGACTGGTAAGTGTCTCTTTACTAAAAGTCAGCAGCTACAGTATTTAAATTTTTTTTTTTTAAACTAATTGAAGATCCTCTATAAGTAGTAAAAATTTCAGAGCAAGCAGCTCTTTATTGCAGAAGAGACATGCTATGTCCCTTCTGCAATAGCAAACACTTACCTGTCTGCTTGTAGTCTCCTATTGGATGTACACAGAGCTGCACATGTGCAAGATGACGTCATTACCTTTCCAAGCAGTCAAGAGGAAGAAAACCCGGCACACAGAAGTGGCCAGAGAGAAGATAACAGCAGTCAGTAATTGGTGTAAATGCTGCATTGCTGGAAGGTGGTGTAAGTACTTCTGGGGGTTTAGTTTTGCTTTTAAGAGACCTTGTTGTCAGACACCCCATTTCTTTCTTTCTTTATAATCTTTTAAAATTTTAATTAGGTACGTGATCCTGCACAGGAGAGCCACCTTGCCACCGTACAGTATATGGGAAGTGTAATGCCGCGTACACACGATCGGACTTTCCGCCAGCAAAACCGTGGATTTTTGTTCGAAGGTTGTTGGCTCAAACTTGTCTTGCATACACACAAATGTTGGCCAACAATCACGAACGTGGGAATGCGGTGACGTACAACACGTACGACGAGACGAGAAAAAGGAAATTCAATAGCCAGTGCGGCTCCTTCTGCTTGATTCCGAGCATGCGTGAACTTTTGTGCGCGGACTTGTGTGCACATGATCAGACTTTCCGAAAACAAAGTTTTGTTGGCGGAAAATTTGAGAACCTGCTATCAAACATTTGTTGGCGGAAAGTCCGACAGCAAATGTTCGATAGAGCGTACACACAATCGGACTTTCCGACAACAAGCTCACATTCAACTAAAAAAGAAAAAGGATGTGGGACTTTGAGTGAGGCACACGGGAGCAGAAGTCAAACTAGAATAAAGTTTCAATTTTTTAATATGAAGTAATACATAATTTCATAAGTTTACATTTGTAGGCACAAAGCTCAATAAATATAATTTGTATTCAATCATAAAATACATTCCAACAAGGACTTCTATGTAAACATATGAGGATATGAATAAAAAATGCATAACAGTAAATATGTGGCACGCAGTGTCACTAGAAAAAAGTGGCAAAGACAAAATACAATAACAATGGAACGTCCATACATAGCTAATAATGGTGTATGAATAATGGTAGTTGTAAGCTCTACGCCGTTTCGGGACCTTATAGCCACTCATCAGGAGCATAACCGTATTAATCACCTACAAATAGGGGAAATTAGCAATATTTAGAGTAGTTTAAAGGACGAGTGGGCAAATGTAAAACATTTGCCCGGAGCTGCGACGCGTACTGGGGATCCCCCCTCTGCCTTGTTGTGACGTGGGGTGGGCGGGGCCTCCTCCACTGCGCGTCGACGTCATGCCTTCCGCGCTGGCTGTTCAGCGTCTTTGACGCCCCATAGCGGCAGCGTGTTTTCCATCTCCAGCGCTTGGTGGGATCGGTTTGGCGCTCGCGGTCGGCCAGCTCGGTCGCCTGGTTGGCGGGTCTGCGGCGCCTCCCGGTCCCCCTTTGGTTTGCTGGTTGCATGACGTTGGGGGTGTGCTCTGCGGCGGCACTCCCCGCTTTGGCTTCTCCCAGTGAGGTGTCTCCCAATCCAGGCTTTATCCGTATACCATCAAGCAGCCACACACTTTTGGCAACCATGCCCCTACTCCCTCCTTCACAGGTATGGTCTTTCTTCACCCCCTTTTCTTTCACTCACTTTCCTTCTTTTGTTCTACCATCCCCCTTCCCTGGTCTCTTTCTGAACTATTTTGGTAATTTCTCTCATATTCTATTCTCTCCTTTTCTAAACTTCTTTTTACTTTTTAATTTTTCTCTTTCTCACCCTTTTCACTCCAACCCATTCTCACTGCTTCATACTCTTTTCTCCATTTTTTTTTTTTTTTTTCCACACTATTCTCACCTATTCACTTCGTGTTTCCGTTTTTCAGGTCTTTTTCTTCACAGCTATGGTCTTTTTTCACCCCCTTTTCTTTCACTCAGTTTTCCTCCTTTGTTTCACCATCCCCCTTCCCTGGTCTTTTTCTGTACTATCTTGGTTATTTCTCTCATATTCTATTCTCTTTTTCTCTGAACTTTTTTTCTTTTATTTCTTCACTTTTTTTCCTTCTCTTTCTTTTATTCGTTTTTTACTCCAACCCATTTTCACTGCTTCATATTCTCCCTTCATTTTTTTTCACACTATTCTTACCTATTCACTTCGTGTTTTTGCTTTTCAGTTCCCCTTTTTTTTCCCCCTTCCACTGAGGTCACCCCGTCACACTCTGACCCAATCTGGGGGTTTCTCGTTGCCGGGTCTGCTGCCTGGACACGCTCCCTCTACTTCGGACCCTGGCATTGTGGATGGGCTCTGCATTCAGGGCTGCGCCGCCTTTGCACGGACGCATTTGTAAGTTCATGGTCTTTGTGGAAGAATGTGGAATTTTATGTTTTACATTTGCCCACTCGTCCTTTAAACTACTCTAAATATTGCTAATTTCCCCTATTTGTAGGTGATTAATATGGTTATATTCCTGATGAGTGGCTATAAGGTCCCGAAATGGCGTAGAGCTTACAACTACCGTTATTCATACACCATTATTAGCTATGTATGGACGTTCCATTGTTATTGCATTTTGTCTTTGCCACTTTTTTCTAGTGACACTGCGTGCCACATATTTACTGTTATGCATTTTTTATTCATATCCTCATATGTTTACATAGAAGTCCTTGTTGGAATGTATTTTATGATTGAATACAAATTATATTTATTGAGCTATGTGCCTACAAATGTAAACTTATGAAATTATGTATTACTTCATATTAAAAAATTGAAACTTTATTCTAGTTTGACTTCTGCTCCCGTGTGCCTCACTCAAAGTCCCACATCCTTTTTCTTTTTTAGTTTTTAATATTGAACCGGGATGGAGGAGGGGTATGAACGGCCCCACTATCCTCATTTAAAGTCCCAATACTGCTGATTTCTCTCCTTTTAATCAAGCTCACATTCAACATTTTCCGTCGGAAAATCCGACCGTGTGTACACGGCATTAGAATTGGCCCAGAACTGAAGAGGTTAAGCAGGTATCTTTCTTGTATATTGTATAGTATATTATTATTGTTATTTCATTATACAGTATTTATATAGTGCCAACAGACAAGAAGGTTAGGAGAGCTTACAGTAACTAAAAAAATGTAAAAAATTCATAGTTCGCCTTTAAGCTGATCATCTCTATGTTGGTCCATTGTGTAGTAGTCATGGTGGTTGTCACATTTGAGCCATTATTGTTCTTCAGCAAGACACACAGAAAACATCAAACGCTTCAGAAGTTATTTTGGCTTTCTCTGGAAAGATGAAAGTCCCTATTTTGTCCTTTTGCGGTGCAATACGCCTGTTGCCAGACAAACATGACATTACAACCATCCCCGCCAATCACTTTTACACAAAAACACACGCGGCACAGGAAACGAGGCCACGAACCATCTTGAGGAAATCACACATTATGTGATCACCCCAAGTGCAGGATAGTTTACAATTGGCATAGACAAAACTATTTTTTGTTTCTGTTCTTTAGAAGCTGTAAAACAAAACTTGTAAAAACAATGGACTTCCCAGCAACCACCAACAACGAGTTGGGAACATTTAATCTTTTTGGGAAAATAAGCTCGGTCAGCATCAAAGAAACCTTGTGCTTAGACTATCTCATGTGGCGTCATTGTTTAAAATTGGCGGTTATCTAATGAGCCAGTTGTCATATGTAGTAATGTGTACTTGCTTCCCTGATAAAAACTGAGACATATCTTGACTGCTATAAAGCTTATTTTCTTTTACAAGGAGGTAATTACCTTTCTCTCTAGTGCACTTGGAAGAGAGATTTTCCAAATCCGGTCAGATATGTTCCCAAAAAATGATCTTTCATAAACTTTCCCTGCAGCATTTGTGTAGAGCAGGGGTCTGCAAACTTTCTAAACAAAGGGCCAGTTTATTGTACTTCAGATTTAGGTGGGCCAGACTGTGGCCAGCAGGAGTTCCTGACATCCGTGGTAGCAAATATCACCACGTTTGGTATAAGGTGGAGGAATAGTACCCCATCGTTAGTATCATTGGTAGGAATAGCATCCCATTGTTGGTGTCACTGGGGGGAATAGTACTCCATTGTTTATGTCAGTTGGCAGAACAGTTTCTTGTATCAGTGGGAGAATAGTGCCCCAAAGCCTGGATAAAGGCAAGCAAAGGGCCACATTGGGCCTCAGGGCCATAGTTTGGAGACCACTGGTGTAGAGGACTGAACAGCTGTGCCTGCCGTATGTACAGCATGTTGACCGGTCCACCTCAACGACCCTGTGTAGCTTAGCCATGTATCCCGCTGACATAACCTATCTCACTTCTAGCTAGAAATTGAATTTTACTTTCCCAAACAACTCATACACAGGTACTATCTTTTGTAGTTTTTTTCTGCATTCTTCTTCTGGCTCAAAATCAGTCTAGGGCAGTGGTGTCAAACTCAATTTCATTGGGGGCCACATCAGCAGTATGGTTGCTCTCAAAGAGCCGGTTGTATCTAGGGTGCGCTATGTACAGAGTGCAGGGTTCAGGAGTGCGTTGCGTACAGAGTGGAGAGTTCAGGGGTGTGCTGTGTACAGAATGCAGAGTTTAGGGGTACCCCATGTACAGCGTTCAACTCCAACTCCTCCCCAAAGCTTCCTCCCATCGCTAATCTCTCCTACCTGGCCCGGGTCTGGTACTTTCCTGTGTAGGCGGCTCTGCTTTGCCTTGCAAGGAGACCGTTCTCTCTCAGATTCTGGAGATCTGTCCCTGCTGTACCCCACCGTGAGCATGTGTAGGGATCTGTTATATCTGGAAGCCACTGAAAGCAAAGCTGTCCCTTGTAAACGCAGAAGGCTTCTGTGTTTACAAGTGACAGTGCAGAGCGGGAAAGGAAGGTGGTGGCCAGAGGTTACAGAATGGAGTTCCACCATGTTGCTGCTGCAAAACTGGGTGTGAGGGCCAGCGGGCTAGATTCGGCCCACAGGCCTTGTGTTTGACATATGTGTTCTAGGGGTTTCTTTTAGGATTTTTATTAGAATGGTAACTTGGATAGGGATAAAAAGCATTGGATACCTCGGAACTGGGCAAACTTCTAAGCAGTATTGCAAGCTCCTGGATGTTTTGCACAACACCTGACTGCACTGCACTTGTATGGGGAGTTAGACCACCCCACAGTAACTTCTTTGTATAGCAGGATCAGTTTCTCACTTAGTCCCAGAATGGTTGGGGTTCCTCCCACCAACTTCCTTCTGCCTCAACTCAGTCTCTGGATAAAGCTCTCTTTGGTAAGCCACCTAGCTAAGCCTAGCTGAGACCTCAAAGTCTTCAAAGTCTCCTCTGGCTTACTTTCTGTCTCTCTCTCTCTGCCCTGGGGCAGAGCCCCTGAATGACTGAAACCAGGAACTCTGCACCCTGGCTGTCAGGATTCAAAATCTTTATGGGTTCTCCCTCCACCTTCTAGGCACACCTCCCCAGGGATTGGCCAGAGTCCCATAAATATTCAGGCTGCCTGTCCTGCTCTCCCTCCCGCTATACTTCTAGATGTCTTTGGAAGATATAGGGGGAGTAGCAGAACAGCAGCCTGTGAGACACTGAACAGCCCTAAGTAATCAACCCCTCCTCCACTGTTACAGAGGAGCTAACTAAATTTATCTAGCAGCCTTCTCTGAACTAGGAGGGTGCTACAAATATAAAGTTTCCCTTTATTTTGTAAAGTGCTGCACAAACTGTATAACTCCTAATAACTATGTAAGCGTGACTCAAATATTTGACAAAATCTTCCTGCCTGTTTTCACCAATCTCCACCAAGGTCTGCACTTTGCTGCCCAGCTATACCCACCCATAACCTTGTGTGGTTTATATATATATATATATATATATATAGTGACATGTCAGGGTTTCTTAGCTCAATGGTGGTGCCAATACAATGAGTTTACTCTACGCCAGATATAGTTTTCAGGGCTTTCCTGCCTACTTTTATTTAAATGAACACACAGGTATGTCTTCCCATGTAGGGGGTTCTCACCATCTCTGCAAAAACATAACATTCAGCCTCCTGGCTCTCTTGTGGCAGCCTTACTGCTCCAAGTACCTCTTCAGGGTCTCTTCCTGAACGTTAGTCCCTTTGGTGTTCCTCCTGACCATTAAGCACATCCGAGTGTTTATGCACACATGTTGCACATCAGGTTTGCGTCTTCCTTAGGGCTCATTTACACTTGCTTCGGTTTCAACACACATTAACGGCTAGTTTACACTTGCTCCAAAGCAAGGCTTCGGACACGCTTTGTTAAAGCTCTCTGCACACTAGTCAAAGCTCCTGACACTAAATTAAATGGTTTGCTTACAATTAATCCTGTTTACACCTTACTTTTGCTTTGCTTTGGCTTTGCTTAAAAAATATATATCTCATGTAGCTTCAGTGGTGTTTCAAAGCGTTTTCAAAGCCTCCATAGAAGTCTATTTCAAAGTTTACTTGAAGCCCCACTGAAGCCTCATCGAAGCCCCACAAAGCCTCACCGAAGCCTCATCGAAGCCCCACAAAACCTCATCGAACCCTCACTGAAGCCCCACCAAAGCCCCACCGAAGCCTCATCAAAGCCCACCGAAGCCCCTTTGAAGCACCAAGCAAAAGCAGGTGTAAACAAGACTGTAAACTAACCATTTTATTTAGTGACAGGAGCTTTGACTGGCATTTAGAGAGCTTTAACAAAGCCTGTCCGAAGCCATGTTTTGAAGCAAGTGTAAACTAGCTCTTACAGCTTCCCAGCTGCTCCATCCCTCCCGGACTCTCTTTGCTCTGTTCCGACCTGGACACCATGGTGCACACCAACACCTCTCACGGCTTTCTTCACACTCCTGTGTCATTAGTGAGCTTGCTTCCTACAAAATCTTAAACCACACACACACACTGACCACTTTATTAGGTACACTTGTTCAATTGTTTGGTAACACAAATTGCTAATCAGCCAATCACATGGCAGCAACTCATGCATTTTGGCATCTAAACGTGGTTAAGATGACTTGCTGATGTTCAAACTGAGCATCAGAATGGGGGGGGGGGGATTATGTGACTCTGAACGCAGCATGGTTGTTGGTGCCAGACGAGCTGGTCTGAGTATTTCTGGGATTTTCTCTCAGGTTTACAGAGAATGATGGGAAAAAGAGAAAATATCCAGTGAGCAGCTGTTGTGTGGAGGAAAATGCCTTGTTGATGTCAGAGGTCAGAGGAGAATGGGCAGACTGGTTTGAGATGATAGAAAGGCAACAGTAACTCAAATAACCCCTCGTTACATCCAAGGTATGCAGAATATCACCTCTGAATGCACAACACATGGAACCTTGAAGCAGATGGGCTGCAGCAGCAGAAGACCACACCGGGTGCCACTCCTGTCAGCTAAAAACAGAAAACTGAGGCTACAATTTGCACAGGATCACCAATATTAGACAATAGAAGATTGGAATAAATGTTGCCTGGTCTGATGAGTCTCGATTTCAGCTGCGACATTCAGATGGTCGGGTCAGAATTTGATGTAAACAACATGAAAGCATGGATCCATCCCGCCTTGTATCACCGGTTCAGGCTGGTGGTGTAATGGTGTGGTGGATATCTTCTTGGAACACTTTGGGCCCCTTAGTACCAATTAAGCATGGTTTAAACACCACGGCCTACCTGAGTATTGTTGCTGACCATGTCCATCCCTTTATGACTACAGTGTCCCCATCTTCTGATGGCTCCTTCCAGCAGGATAATGTACCATGTCACAAAGCTCCAATCATCTCACCACTGGACAATGAGGTCCCTGTACTCCAATGGCCTCCACACTCACCAGATCCATGAGTGAGATTGGCATCATAGATGTGCAGCCGATAAATCTGCAGCAACTCCGTGATGCTATCATGTCACTATGGTGCAAAATCTCTGAGGAACGTTTCCAACACGTTGTTGAATCTATGCCATGAAGAATGAAGGCAAAAGGGGGTCCAACCCGGTACTAGCAAGTTGTACCTAATAAAGTGGCTGGTGAGTATATACTGTATATACTGTTGTATATTGCAGTATCTCAGGAATGTATTCTTGCAGACTTGTAAAGTTACTATAAAGTCCACTTACAGATTCCACATCTAAGTGAGACATCTGGTTCTGTTCTAAATTATAAATCAGGATTAGAGAACCCTCCTTCCCAACCGGCAGGGCGAAGTAGTTGGGAATTTCTATTTTGCATTGTTCCTTTACATTTTAGATGGCATGAGTTTGATGTGAAACTGGCCTCACTTTGAAATATAATTACTAATTAGTGAATATTCTCCTTTGTGAAATGTGTTCGGTCTCCCTCAAGTGCTGGAGTAATTGAACCTTATGCATGCCTGATGGCTGAGCTCTCCTCCAAAGAAGCTTAGCAGATTAGACCTGTAATTCTATGTGGGAATACATTAATCCCTGCATGGCCATAGTCATGGAGGGGGGTAAATACCACACACTAATCATCAACTGTCGTTATTATGTTGGAACATTTCACAGGCTTAGCGATGCGCAGATTAATGTATACTTCAGGTATGATGTAATACTACCCTATCCAGCAACCTACACATTACGGCTTTTGTACTTGAATATTTAAAGGGTATGTAAAACTTAAAGGATAACTCCACTTTCGTGAAAAAAATAGCAAATAAAAAAATAATAATCTAGCGTATATGTAGCCATGCCCCCGTAGGGGGTTGCTTTGTGTAGTGGTTCACCCGTCACCCTGCCCAGCCTGACATCCATCCCAGTCACTTGGAGAAACCAGCAGTGGCGTCTCCAGCTTTCATATTTAGGGGGGCACATGGGGGGACAGGGACAAAAGTAGGGGGGCCAACTATATATATATATAGCAATATATATAATTATATATATATATATATATATATATATATATATATATATATATATATATATATATATATATATATATATAAAATTTGTTTTTGTTTATTTGTTTTTTCTTTTCAAGAATAGAATGCACTCCAGAGGTCTTGTTACAAATTCACCTTTGTTTTATGCTCAACTACACTGACCTACCTGTCCACTACACTGACCTACCTGATTCCTATACTCACCATTACCACTGATCTACTTAATTCCTACCCCCTCCATTGGGTGGGTGGGGGGGGGCGTGTCACATCCTCAGCTCTGAGGGGCTCATGCTGGGACCTGTAGTCTTTCAGTTTTGGGGGGGGTCGCACATCCCCCAAAAATGAAGGACTACAAGTTCCAACATGAACTCCTCAGATCTAATGTTGTGACTCCCTCCAAAATTGAAGGACCACAAGTCCCAGCATGAACCTCCTAGAGCTAAGGATGTGACCACTTAGATCTCAAGGGTTCATGCTGCAACCTGTAGTCCTTCATTAGGAGGATGGGATCAGTGGGGGTGGGGGTGGATGAGTGGCAGTGCTTGGGGGATGGATTCTGTGGCAGTGCTTGCTCACTTGCTGTTACCTGTTAGTCAGTGCCCACTTGGTTCCCCCTGCCTGCATGCAAGAGAGAGAGGGGTGTGAGAGTATGGGGTCGAAGATGAGGAGCAGTATATGTGGGAGGGGGGGCAGTGGGCAGTATACAGTGGGGGGAGCAGTGAGCAGTATACAGGGGGAGCAGTATATAGTGGAGGGGAGCAGTATACGGTGGGGGGAGCAGTATATAGTGTAGGGGAGCAGTATATGGTGGGGTGGAGCAGTGAGCAGTATACAGGGGGAGCAGTATATAGTGGAGGGGAGCAGTATACAGTGGGGTGGAGCGGTGAGCAGTATACGGGGGGAGCAGTATATAGTGAAGGGGAGCAGTATACAGTGGGTGGAGCAGTGAGCAGTATACGGGGGGAACAGAGCAGTATACAGTGGGGTGGAGTAGTGAGCAGTATACGAGGGGAGCAGTATATAGTGAAGGGGAACAGTATACAGTTGGGGGGATGCAGGGAGCAGTATACAGGGGAGGGGGGTAGTCTGTATACAATGAGCAGTGAGCAGTATATAGGGGGAGCAGTATATTTGGGAGAGGGGGCAGAGACCGGTATACAATGGGGAGGTAGTGAGCAGTATACAGGGGGAGCAGTATATTTTGGAGCGTGGGCAGTATACAGTGGGGGTGGGGCAGTGAGCAGTATACAGGAGGACAGCAGTGGGCAGTATACAGTGTAGAGGGGAGCAGTGAGCAATATATAATGGGGAGCAGTATATGGGGGGCATAAAGTGTGCTAACCATAGTAGGGAGCTGAAGAATTGCACATGGAGGGACTACTTGCTGCAGGAGTCACTCACCATATGGATGGAAGTGAAGCCTCCCTGGGTCGCCATCTATGCTCCTCCTCCAGGTCCTCTACAATTTTCAGCAGACACCTGTGCATGTAAGTGAAAATGGCCACACCCCCGCCCCGCCTACCAGCTCGATCAGCTCATGTAGCTGCAGGCTGGGATAGAGACCATCAGGTCTGCCAGCCAGAGGAGGTTGCATGCACAAAAGCTGCACTTCACCCGGAGGAGAAACCAGAGGTAGCCTATAGTTCCCTATGGGCTCCTTGGTTGCATAAATAGCTGTGCCTGCATGGGTCCCCTGCAATATGACCGTTGCTGCCTTGGTAGGAGGGGTGGCTGGGCAGCACATAGAGGAACCAATACATTAATTTATCTCCTGCCACGCTGAATGCCTGCAGGAGGAGAAGCAGGAATTCAGCAGCAGCAGAAGAGAAATGGATGGTTTGGTTCCCCTATGTGCTGCCCAGCCACCCTCCTACCCAGGCGGCCACGTCCCACTGGGCAGCTGTTTGTGGCCCCAGGAGCACTAGGCTAGGCTCAGAGGAGGAGGAAGGTAAATCCTCCGCTTTCAACGCTGGGTAGAGAGGGAGTCGCGGCCGTGACTTCACTGGTTGCTAGACACCAGGCGGCTTTAGCAACCAGTGGTCAGAAGTAGAGTCAGATGGAGGCGGAGGTGGAGCCAGAGCCAGTGCTACGGCGGCTCAGTCTGTCCCAGTCTCCTGAATTCCAGACTGCTCCCAGAATCCCAGTGTCGGTTTCTTTTAATTGGGGGCCACAGTATAATTTTGGGGGGTCATGGCCCCCTCTGGCCCCCCTAGTGATGCCACTGGAAACCAGTCCATCGCTTTGTTTTTTGTTTATTGGAGGGAATTTAACTTGGATAGAGATTTGGGTATATGGGATGCCCAGAATGATTTAGTGCAAACATGCTTAGGACTCCTATATACTCTCCAGTATATACATATCACTCTCCGCTGCAGCAAAAACACTTGTTGCTCACTGTTCCTCCTCCAGCACTTCGCTGCTGCAGACTGTTCCTTCACCAGCACTTCCCTTGCTGCAGACTATCATTCCTCCAGACTAGCTAGCACCGCATGGGTAGGCCTGACATGGCTTCAGTCAAGCCTAGTGAATTGCCTTATGAGGCAGGAACCTCGGGCCCCTGTGGTGTAGAAAGTTCAGGTGCTAGCTGTCCTCTATTCAGCTACCACTCCCAGATAGCTCTCTTCAGGCCCTCTCAGCCAGCCTGACTGCAAAGACCCCTTTTACACTGCCCTTCTCCACAGTCCTCTCTCCACTGGTTCTGCACCCATCTCTCAAACTGCAGTCTCCCAGTTCTCTCAGGCAGCCCTCCTGGCTGCGACAAGTAGTCCTCCATGGAGACTCTTAGAAGTGTTCTCTCCCGCTGTCCTCTACTTGCTCTCTCATGTGCCTCTCCTTCCAGGATCTCCTCCTGGATGGACCCGAGCCCCGGCCCAGGGTCACCCCCCCAGAATGGGGACCTCCCAATGGACCCCGAAAGCCTCCACACCTCTCTCACACCATCTCCCAGGTATTAAAGGAGGCTTGCCCCCTGCCAATCGAAGTTGGGCATTGGTCAGGGCTCTTTAAGATACCCCAGGCAGCTCCACCTCTCTTCCCCTTCTCTCCTTCCAGGACTTTCAAGAAGCAAGAGGGAGGTGGCCGAGAAGTGATGCTGCCTGTGAATCATCAGCTGCTACCCTGAGCCACTCCCAGCTCAAAATGAAAACAAACAGGCCTAGCAACAAGCTAGGCCATCCTAAATTTACCTACACTGCCAGAGAAAAACCTCACTCTAGCACCTTACTACCTAGAGGGTGCTATATATAAAATTGCAACACAAGTCATATTGTAATTGAATGTTATGAAAAATCACTTTTCCTTTTCAATCTGCAGAGCTGTAATTTTCTTTAAATACAATGCAACATGGCTACCTGGAGGTGTTCTGTACACAGAATGTATACAGAACGTCCCCCCCAGAAACATTATTTCCTGCATGTGTGATTGGCTCATTGATTTTCCCAGAAGTTACCCAAATCGTCCTCTCTGCTCCTCCCAAGACCCCCTGCTCTCTAGTTCCCTTGTTACCTCCTCCCATTCTTGCCTCCAGGACTTCTCCAGAGTCTCTCCCATCCTCTGGAACACCCTACCCTAGGCGATCCCTGAAAAATCATTTATTCAGAGAAGCCTATACCACTTCCACCTAAGAACCATACCCGAGTCACCTCCACCAGATCATCCCCTGCAGCTATTACCTTTTGTACCACCACCCCCTCCCTTTAGCTTGTGAGCTCCATGAGCAGGGCCCTCCTATTCAGTAGCGGCTGGTGGTTTTTTTTTGGGAGGGGTGGGGGCAGCAAACAACAGCCCCCCGGATCGATCGGTCGACGGCACAAACCCAATCCCCCCAATATCCATTCACTATTGTAACACACCTGGGTGGGCTCGGTCCACAGTTCCCTGCGGCCCAAACCCACCCTATTTTGAAGCCTATTAAAGCCTCTGGCTCTAATCACGTGCTTCAACCCCCCCCCCCCCCCTCTGCATTGGAATCCAAGCATCTGGTATCCTGCATGGGGACCGGATGCATGGATGGGGGGGCCATGCGCCCTTAATGGACGGGTAGCTCCTGCTTTTATTCCTTCTGTATTGAACTGTATTGTACTGTCCCCCTCTATATTGTAAAGCGCTGCGCAAACTGTTGGCGCTATATAAATCCTGTATGATAATAATAATAAGAAAAAACAAGATATCAGACATCCCCTAAACAAAAATGTCCTTTTTGGAGAGATATTCCCGATAGGAACACGTCTAAATAGATACAGACCCTGCAATTTTCCTCATTAGAACCCTGCAGGTGCAGCAGCTGGTTGATAATTATGACACCACTTCCCTTAGATTCACTCATGGGAACAGAGGAACAAGCAGTGATTTCTGCAGAATAATAAAAGATAGGAATGTGCAACAAAGTTTGTTAAAATCCTTGCAATTTACATACATCACCCCGAGGGAATGTTTTTTTCTCAACAAAAGTGGAGTTACTTTTTAAGAATGTGCCTCTATTATTTGGTTCCTTTTGGTCTGTTAAATATACTATTGAAAGCTTTTTGTTGTATCTCTTTAATAAATGCAAAAAAAACACCTGTTGATCCTGCAAGGAATGTTGTCACCTGATATCTTCCTGTGCTGAACTCTTGTTACAGTTACATTGTTCCCAGTTATCTCTGAGGACTATATCACCCCATCCCTTTATGTTATGAAGAAGAAGAGAGGAGGGACATCATGCAGTTTTCTCCTGTTCCCCCTCCCTTGCTGCCGTATCGAGTATTGCACAAGGTAGATCAATTTCAGATACGACCCCTTGCTGGCTTTTATCTGGCCCTTGAGGCGATATTCCGTTCACTGTCAGCAACAGTGGGTAATAGTTCCTGCAACTGTATTCCTCCTACCGACAGCAATGTTGGGGGACTATTCCTCCCACTGACACCAATGATGGGGCACTATTCCTCCCACTGACACCAATGATGGGGCACTATTCCTCCCACTGACACCAATGATGGGGCACAATTCCACCCCTTTATACCAAAAAAGGGTCATTGTTTACTCCCACTGAAACCAGGATATTTTCTGCTGCCACTGGCCACAGTTCATCCCCCCCTAAAGTTTGAAGAACAGTAAACTGGCCCTTTATTTAGAAAGTTTGGAGACCCCCTGCCTTAGAGAATAGGTACAGGTACTACCTCCTCCCCGAGTTACCACTTGCATCTGCCCCCTGCCCACCTCCCAGTACCACCCCTTTTAGAGAATACAGTACCAAGTATCATTTTGTAGTGCTAAGTAAAATTTGGTAATGATAACAAGAAAGGTAGTAAAATAGATCCCCTGCAGCCAGCAACAATAAACTCCCCAGCAACGATAGATCCCCCATAGCAACAAAAGCCCCCCCCCCTCACTAGCAGCAACAGTTTCCATCCAGCAACAATAGATCCCTCTGCAAAAATGAATCCTTCCAGAAAACAATAGATCCCCTTGCAACAATATACCCTCCCAGCAACAACAGACCCCCAAGCAACAATAGTTTTCCTCCAGTACCAATAGACTCCCCTAGCAACAATAGATCCTATCCCAGCAACAATAGATCCTATACCAAAAACAATTGGTTCCCCCACTGCAACAACAGACCCTCAGGAACAACAAACACACCCAGAAATATTATATTCCCCCTAGCAACAATAGATCTCCCTGGAACAAAAGCCCCCCTCCTCTTCAGCAACAATAGACCATCAAGCAACAACCCCCCCCAACAATAGATCCCCTGCAACAATAGTTTCCCTCCAGCAACAATAGATCCTCCCCAGCAACAATAACCCCCCCCCAGCAACAATAGATCTCCTCTTGCAACAACAAGCCCTTCCAGCAACAATAGATTCCCCCTAGCAACAATAGACCGCAAGCAACAATAGTTACCCTCCGAAAAAAAAAGACCCTCCCATCAACAATAGATCCTCCCCAGCAAGGACTCCACACAATAGTAGATCCCCCCCTGTAACAATAGAATCCCTCACCAGCAACAATAGACCCCTCCAGCAAAATATAACCTCCCCGCAACAGTAGATCCCTTTCCAGCAGCAATAGATCTTCCAGTAGTCAGCATCAATAAATGCTCAAGGACACACCAGCCCCTCTTGCCAATACATACATTAAGTACTTGAGGTGCCAGAACTACATATCAAAGTTGCATCAGTCCTTGTCCTCAAGGAGCTTGCAGCCTCAGGTCCCCATCTCACATTCATACTAAGGCCAATTTAGACAATTAACCAACAAGCATGTCTTTTGGAGTTGTGGGAGGAAACCCATGCAATCACAGGGAGAACATGCAAACTCTATGCAGGGAGTGTCATGGCTGGGATTCAGACCAATGACCCAGAAGTGCTAACCACTAAGCCACATTGCTGCATTAAAAGGGCATTTATTCATTTATTAGTGAATACAGAGCTGCATTGATTAGTGTCTTTTATATCTGCCTGGAGTTGAGCTTTAAATGAAAGGCCCAGTTCGCCCAGACATTATATTTCAATTAGGCAGAGACCAGTGTAGCGCTACCCCCGTAGGGGCCACTGGTAGGGATGAGCTTCGTGTTCGAGTCGAACCCATGTTCGACTCGAACATCGGCTGTTCGATCGTTCGCCGAATTGCGAACGATATGGGCCGTTCGCACCAAATTCGTGTGGCGCGTCACGGCCCATAATTCACTGCGGCATTGCAGTGCATTGCTTGCTGATGATTGGCCAAGCATGCACTATGACCCGCATGCTTGGCCAATCACAGCGCCGCCTTAACAGAGAGCCATAATTGGCCAAAGCCAAGGAGGCTTTGGCCAATTATGGCTCAGGGGATTTAGTACACGCCCCACACTATATAAGGCCGCCTGCACGGCGGCCCTGTGCAGTGTGTTCCGGTGTGCTTAGAGAGAGAGAGAGACAGTGTCATTTCATTTGAGTTAGCTAGATTAGGCAGGACAGTCAGTCAGTTAGCTGCACTTAAAGTGTATTGTGTATATATATGCATCCCAGGTGTTGCATATATATATATATACACTGTATTCAGTTTAGCTAGATCCGTTCCTGTTATCTTCTAGACTATTTACATTTAGTGCAGTGCGTCCTGCTCACAGTGTTCAGCTAGATCCGTTCCTGTTATATTCCTACTGACAGGCAGGCTTGTCTTGTTACAGTATTTTGAAGAAAATTACTGGTGTTCTTTTGATCCTATTAGTACCACAGTCAGGTAGCTAGACTATTTACATTTAGTGCAGTGCGTCCTGCTCACAGTGTTCAGCTAGATCCGTTCCTGTTATCTTCTTACTGACAGGCAGGCTTGTCTTGTTACAGTAAATACAGCTACCTGAAGAAAATTGCTGGTGTTCTTTTGATCCTATTAGTACCACAGTCAGGCAGCTAGACTATTTACAGTTAGTGCAGTGCGTCCTGCTCACAGTGTTCTGCTAAACCTACAAGTTAGTGGGGTGCGTCCTGCTCACAGTGTTCAGCTAAACCTACAAGTTAGTGGGGTGCGTCCACCTCACAGTGTTCAGCTAAACCTACAAGCTAGTGGGGTGCGTCCTGCTCACAGTGTTCAGCTAGATCCGTTTCTGTTATCTTCTTACTGACAGGCAGGCTTGTCTTGTTACAGTATTTTGAAGAAAATTACTGGTGTTCTTTTGATCCTATTAGTACCACAGTCAGGCAGCTAGACTATTTACAGTTAGTGCAGTGCGTCCTGCTCACAGTGTTCTGCTAAACCTACAAGTTAGTGGGGTGCGTCCTGCTCACAGTGTTCAGCTAAACCTACAAGTTAGTGGGGTGCGTCCACCTCACAGTGTTCAGCTAAACCTACAAGCTAGTGGGGTGCGTCCTGCTCACAGTGTTCAGCTAGATCCGTTTCTGTTATCTTCTTACTGACAGGCAGGCTTGTCTTGTTACAGTAAATACAGCTACCTGAAGAAAATTGCTGGTGTTCTTTTGATCCTATTAGTACCACAGTCAGGCAGCTAGACTATTTACAGTTAGTGCAGTGCGTCCTGCTCACAGTGTTCTGCTAAACCTACAAGTTAGTGGGGTGCGTCCTGCTCACAGTGTTCAGCTAAACCTACAAGTTAGTGGGGTGCGTCCACCTCACAGTGTTCAGCTAAAGCTACCTGTAGAAGGTTGGTGGTGTTCTCATACTACAGGCAGGCAGTTGATTTTGCTAGCTGCAGTATCAGTACATATATATATATATATATATATATATATATATATATATATATATATATCCCAGCTTAGTGCAGCTACAGGCCATTAGTATGTCTGGAAGGCCAAGAAGGAGAGGCAGACAGTCACAAGCCAATAAGAGAGGGCAAGCAGGCTCTGTGTCTAGTGCTGGTCGTGGAGACGGTGCATCCTCATCAGCACGTGGCCATGGGACACGCTTGGCCTTTTTTTCGGCAGCTGGCCATGTTGAGCCGCAACATGCGGAAGACTTGGTCGAGTGGATGACCAAGCCGTCCTCATCCTCCTCATCCTCTCTCACCCATGCCCAGGGTACTTTGTTTGGCAAAGCAGCGGCCTCTTCCCTTGGCTCAATGTCATCAGTGACTCCTTCCCTAGCCCCACCATGTCCTCCTGAGGAGTCCCTCGAACTGTTTGACCACAGTGTTGGGTACATGCTCCAGGAGGATGCCCAGCGTTTGGAAGGCTCTGATGATGATACTGAGCTCGATGAAGGCAGTAACACGAGCACGGACAGAGGGGGTGCCCAAGAAGGACAGCAATCTGGCAGTCATGCTCCCCCTGCTGCAGCATACTGCCAGGTTTGCTCCAGTGATGAGGAGGGAGGGGATGATGAGGTCACTGACTCAACGTGGGTGCCTGATAGGAGAGAGGAGGAGGAGGAGGAGGAGGAGGCGGCACATCACCAACGAGGCAGGATGCCCTCCAGGGGCCAGCCTAAGGGCAGCACATTGACTGCATCACACCCCAAAGCTCCACATGTGCAGGGCGCTGCAGTCTCTGCGCGTTATTCAAAAAGTTCTTTGGTGTGGGCCTTTTTTGAGACGAGTGCATCAGATCGCACCGCTGCTATTTGCAACATATGTCTCAAGCGTATCTCGCGTGGCCAAAACATCTCCCGCATGGGTACCACATGCTTGACCAGACATATGTTGACCTGCCATGCAGTTCGTTGGCAAGCGTATCTAAAAGACCCACACCAAAGAACAAAGAGGACCTCTGCTTGCTCCTCATCAGCTGAGATTTCCAACCCCACTAGACCTTCAGTCCTCTCTGAGACCTGCACTGAGAGGAATGAAGGTGTAGAATTAGGTGTGTCACAGCCACGTACTTGTGGGCAATCTGATTTTGGTACACCGACGTCAGATTGTACCAGGCAAATTTCCCTGCCCCAGCTGCTGCACCGCCGAAAGAAGTTTGCTCCCAGCCATCCACATGCCCAACGGTTGAATGCTAGCTTGGCAAAATTGCTAGCACTTCAACTGCTGCCTTTTCAGTTGGTAGACTCTGCCCCCTTCCGTGAGTTTGTGGAATGTGCGGTTCCTCAGTGGCAGGTACCCAAACGCCACTTTTTCTCACGGAAGGCAATTCCGGCTCTCTACCAGCATGTGGAAGGCAATGTCCATGCCTCGCTGGACAGGGCGGTCAGCGGTAAGGTGCATATTACCGCTGACTCATGGTCCAGCAGGCATGGACAGGGACGTTACCTAAGTTTCACGGCGCATTGGGTGACTCTGCTGGCAGCTGGGAAGGATGCAGGACAAGGTGCAGTAGTGTTGGAGGTTGTTCCGCCACCACGCCTCCAAAATGCTAATGATTGTGACACACCTCTCTCCTCCACCCCCTCCTCTTCTTCTTCCTCCATGGCCTCTTCCTCGGAACCAGCGGTGCTCCGTAGTCGTTCAAGGGGCTACGCAAGTACGCAGGCCAAAAGATGCCATGCGGTGCTTGAGCTGGTGTGCTTGGGGGACAGGAGCCACACTGGGGCAGAGGTTCTGTCAGCTCTGCAGGGGCAGGTTCAGAGGTGGTTGACGCCACGCCAACTTAAGGCAGGAATGGTGGTTTGCGACAATGGCACCAACCTCCTCTCTGCCCTCCGACAGGGACAAATGACCCATGTGCCCTGTTTGGCTCACGTCCTTAACTTGGTGGTGCAGCGGTTCTTGGGCAGGTACCCGGGCTTACAGGATGTCCTGAGGCAGGCCAGGAAAGTCTGTGTGCATTTCCGCCGGTCATATAATGCCAGTGCTCGGCTGACGGACCTCCAAAAGGAGTTTAACCTGCCCAAGAACCGCCTAATCTGTGACATGCCCACCAGGTGGAACTCAACGTTGGCCATGCTGCAGCGGCTGCACACGCAGCAGAGGGCCATCAATGAGTACCTGTGCGACTATGGCACCAGGACAGGGTCAGGGGAGCTTGGTTTTTATTCCCCACGCCAGTGGGCCATGATCAGGGATGCATGCACTGTCCTGTCACCATTTGAGGAGGCCACGAGGATGGTGAGCAGTGACAGTGCATGCATCAGTGACACTGTCCCCCTTGTCCACCTGTTGGAGCACACGCTGCGTGGAATAATGGACAGGGCACTTGAGGCAGAACAGAGGCAGGAAGAGGAGGACTTCCTTAGCTCTCAAGGCCCCCTTTATCCAGACAGTGTTCCTGCGTGCCCGCCGATCACACAGGAAGAGGACGAGGAGGAAGAGGAGGAGGAGGAGGAGGAGGAAGATTGTGTCAGTATGGAGGTGGAGCCTGGCACTCAGCATCAGCAGCAGTCTTTAAGGGATCAGTCCCAAGAAACACATGGACTTGTACGTGGCTGGGAGGAGGTGGCTGCGGACCATGTCGTCCTTAGTGACCCAGAGGACTCCGGACCGAATGCCTCAGCAAACCTACGCTGCATGGCCTCCCTGATCCTGCAAAGCCTGCGTAAGGATCCTCGTATTCGTGGTATCAAGGAGAAGGACCAATACTGGCTGGCAACCCTCCTTGATCCACGTTACAAGGGTAAGGTTGCGGACCTTATCTTGCCATCGCAGAGGGAGCAGAGGATAAAACATCTTCGGGGAGGCCTTGCAGAAAGGTCTGTGCAACGCGTTCCCAGAGACTGGGAGGTTACAAACTCCTGTTTCTGGACAACGTGTTGCTGAGGCTTCGGTCAGTCAAAGAAGGAGCGGTGGAGAAGGTGGCCGTCTGACCGATGCGTTCAGACAATTTTTTGGTCCGCAGCCCCAAGGTATGATCGGTTCCAGCAACCATCGCCAGCGTCTGTTTTACATGGTGCAGGAATACCTAGGGGCAAGATCAGACTTGGACACCTTTCCCACCGAAAATCCTCTGGGTTACTGGGTCTTGAGGATGGATCACTGGCCAGAGCTTGCACAGTATGCAATTGAGCTACTGGCCTGTCCTGCATCCAGCGTTCTTTCGGAACGCACATTCAGTGCTGCTGGAGGCGTGGTAACCGATCACAGGGTGCGTCTGTCCACTGACTCGGTCGATCGACTGACCTTCATAAAAATGAATGAGTCTTGGATCACCACCAGTTACCAAGCACCTGATGCTGATGTAACCGAATAATTTTTTTTGAAATCTCAGATCCCTTCAAAGACTGCCTATGCTGATGCTGAGTGACTATCCCTGAGTAATTATCCTCTTCCTCCTCAATCATCACGCTGATAGCTTGTAAGAACATTTTTGGTTCTGGGTGCCACCACCAGTGCCTAAGGCATAATTTTTCAGCCCCTGTTTAACAGGGGCGTGTAATTACGATTTTTGATGTAATACTTTGCAGCAGGGCTCGTTCCTGCATTCCAACTAGAGTGTCTGTGAGGGGTTGCAGTGTTGTGGCACCAGCACCAGTGCCTAAGGCCCAATTTTTCAGCCCTTGTTTAACAGGGGCGTGTAATTACAATTTTTGATGCAATACTTTGCAGCAGGGCTCGTTCCTGCATTCCAACTAGAGTGTCTGTGAGGGGTTGCAGTGTTGTGGCACCAGCACCAGTGCCTAAGGCCTAATTTTTCAGCTCCTGTTCAACAGGGGCATGTAATTACAATTCTTGATCTAATATTTCACAGCAGAGCCCTGTGAGGGCTTACAGTGTTGTGGCCACAGCAACACCTAAGGCCCAAATTTCTGCTGAGTATATAGGGCAGGACCCTACTTTCAAACAACTAACTTACAAACGACTCCTACTTGCAAACAGAAGGAGACAACAGGAAGTGAGAATAAATCTACCCCTAGGAAGGGAAATTCTCTCCTGTAAGAGTTAATATGGGAAAAACATTTCTCCTTTCCACTGATGCTTTCCAATCCATTGGGACAAAAAGTGAGGTGAAATCTTCTGAAGAGGAGGAAAGACAGCAAAACAAATGTCACAGGGGTGATAACCCTTCCCTATGTTTTCCAAAAAGCTTAAAAAAGATTTTTTGGCTGGAGCTAAACACGTTAAAAATGTACCCGTTCAAAATTACAAAGAGATTCTACTTAACAACAAACCTACAGCCTGTATACTGCTGTTCAGAGTATATAGGGCCTGGTGGCCCCACACCTTTCCTTATTTTAATTTGGGTGCGGGGTTCCCCTTAATATCCATACAAGACCCAAAGGGCCTGGTAATGGACTGGGGGGTACCCATGCCGTTTGTCTCACTGATTTTCATCCATATTGCCAGGACCCGACATTACATTAAACCCGCAAGCAGTTTTAAATGAGATTTTTTCCTTTAAAAATGACATTTGGTGCAGGGACTGTTCTAAACACGGGAAACACGCGTCACTTTACAGGCATACTATAGACACCCCTCAGGTACGATATTTAAAGGAATATTTCACTTTTTTTTTTTTACTTTAAGCATCATTAAAATCACTGCTCACGAAAAAACGGCCGTTTTTAAAAAATTTTTTTGCATTGATACATGTCCCCTGGGGTAGGACCCGGGTCCCCAAACCCTTTTTAGGACAATACCATGCAAATTAGCCTTTAAAATGAGCACTTTTGATTTCGAACGTTCGAGTCCCATAGACGTCAATGGGGTTCTAACATTCGTGCGAACTTTCGGTCCGTTCGCAGGTTCTGGTGCGAACCGAACCGGGGGGTGTTCGGCTCATCCCTAGCCACTGGTGAATGTGGTTTGTCTCCCACCTTGCACAGCCAGGCACACAAATTTCCAGTCACACAGAGACAAGAAGCAGTCCTTGCACTTTGTTTTTTTTTTATGTTTCATTAGGGGAATAGAACTTGGATGGTGATAGGGTACATATGGGATGCCCACTTGATTGAAGAAACTTGGTAGGGACTTATCTATATGCATTCCGGTATAAATAATCTGTCTTCCTCAACCTCCAGCACATACACTTGTTTGCAGACTATCACTCCCAGGACCAGCTAACACATGTTTCTGGCCCAGCACAATCTCAGCTGGGTCTGATGGAATGCCCTTTGCAGGCAGGGACCACGGGCCCCTATGGTGTAGCAGAATAGAAGTCCTTGGTGCTAGCTTTCCTATATGTGGCTACTGCTCCCAATACCACCTCCTCAGGCACTGCCACCACAGTCCTCCTGACTGGCTCTGTACCCATCCCAGACTGCTCCATCCCAGTTCTCTGAGGCGTGCCTCCCAGTCCTCCTGACTGTGTCACTCACCAGCCCTCCTGGCTGTTCCTGTTGCTCCTGGAGACTTGCCTGGCAGTGTTCTCCCGCTGTCCTCTCCTTGCTCCCAGTGCCTCCTGCCCAGGGCACCTCCATGGTTTTCGAAAGGTCCTGTCCACACCCAAGCCCAGGCCCAAAAATGGAAATTTATTCCTCTTGTGGGACTTTGGAGGGAAAAGGCTACTCTGGAGTAATTGTGAGTGTAATGTTTATTATGAAAAAGAGTGTAGATAAGACAAATCTACAGTGCACACAAGTAGGTATACATGGGATTACAGGATGCGTAATACAACAAACATGCAATATAAAGTATGGATTTCACAATCATTAGACTCCGTGACATATGGAACACACATACGGGGAGTACCCAACGCGTTTCGAGTTAGACTCTTCTTCAGGGATATCTGATTGGAAACAGCACAACAAGGGTATGTCATGTAGCATTGCTGGGGGTATCATGAATTACTGCATCCACTTAAAAGCAACTTAGAGGGAAGACTGTAGGGGACAATAGCCACTGATCCTGTGCTTGCTCCTGATCCGGCCCGGGCGTGCCTTGTGTGTCAGACCCAGCGGAGCCACAGGGGGTATTCCCCAACAGGGGGCACTGTGACACCAGACGGTATATGGTGGGTCCGAGGAGGAGACTCCAACCCTGAGAAAGTGTCCCTGTGCTGGACTAAAGAATCCCGCCCAATGGAGGGGGCTAAGCCATAGGTGGGGTGTCCCAAAGCCTGGACCGAGTTACGGTGGGACCCGGTGTCTGAGGGGTCCTAGTGTATATTTGGATAGCCTCGCACCGGAAGGTGCAGGGAAGGGAAGGGCTTCTGAAGTGCTGCTGGGGACCTCTAAAGATAGGCGCCAATCCCAGGTTGCAGTGTCAATTCGGCTGTTGATATGAGTGTCCAGCCTTGGGTGGTTCTGGGGGGGAAGCTATAGAGCCAATGGTCGAGCAGCCGGACACTGTGGAACAGTGTAATCCCATGTATACCTACTTGTGTGCACTGTAGATTTGTCTTATCTACACTCTTTTTCATAATAAACATTACACTCGCAATTACTCCAGAGTAGCCTTTTCCTTCCAAAGTCCCACAAGAGGAACACATTTCCATTTTTGCTTGTATTTTAGGGATGTGGGTTAACCCTACTCTTTAGATCAACTTGGCACCACCCTCCCTCTCTCTACAAACCCAGGCTCAAGGTCACCCCCCCCCCCAGACTGGGGAACTTCCTCAAAGGCCACGACAGCCTAACACTTCATCTCCAGCTACCACCCGACTCTCTTCCCCCAGCTGGGCTGACCTAGAGTATTTGAGTAGGCCCGCCCCCTGCCAATCCAAGTTGGGGATTGGTCAGGGCCCTCAGAATACTCCAGGCAGCTCCACCTTACTTCCCCTCCCATCTTTCTAAAAGGTTCCAGCACATTCTAGAAATAGGGGGAAGGTCTCAGTGATGCTGCCTGTGAGTCATCCAGCTCTCCCCAGATCTCTGCCCAACCCAGAAAAAAAACACACACAGGCTTGGCTGCCAGCCAAGCCTGCATAAATTTACCTACACTAAACAAAATCTCACCTTTAACACTCTAGCAACGCTAGGGGGTGCTACACTAGGTTGAATGATGTGCTGAATTTGTTTTTTTCTGCTTAGTAGCAACAAGCTTTCCATGCTATAATATTGTCTCTGTTCCTGCCCACCTTGGAGTTTGGGTGTCCTCACTCCTCCTTGTATTGGTCTTGGCAAGGGTGGTGTGAGTACACTCAGCATCACTCTATTGCCATTTAGAACATATGCAACCCTTTCTGTTCAAGGTTTTTTTTTTAATATGTGTGTAGAGCTCACCCCCCTCAAGACCCGCTAGATTTCTCCCAGGTTCCTCTTCTAAATAGGTGCAATGGCAGCCAGGCACACAGCAGCGGTCACTCCTCTGGCTCAATAACCACTTGAGGACCGCCCCATGTATATATACAGTGTTACAGTGTTGCATGACCAAGCAATTGCCAGGTAAAGTAGTGCAGTGCCGAATAGCAAAAAAAATGTGCTGGTCATGAAGAGGAAAAAACCTTTCAGAGTTTTAGTGGATAAACAGTCTAGGGGTTGCCTTTTTCTGTATTTATTGCTGAGTAGCTTGGATGGGGCACAGGGTCAGGGGGTGTGGGATACTCCATACCCCTGAACAGTAATAACAGGACACTCTTCTCTCTGCAGCTACTTCTTAGACCAATCCCCCCAATAATAGGGAACGGACAGCGCTGGAACGCCATGAGCAATGTTCCAGGCCAGGCGAGCCTTTGTGTAGTGTACCAGGGGTTAGCAGCAACATCACCCAGATCCTGCACTCGGGTCTGCACTCACTCACAGTCCCTGGGCACTTGGATGCCTCCCTCCTGTGCCAGGCAGACATTTCCATAGTGGACTGCTCAGATCGGGTCTTAGGTGAAATTCCCTTCTTTTAGCTTCAGTGATTTTCAGAAGATAGGCCCTCCCAGCTCTAGATTAGCTGGAAGCTCTTGGCAAGTGTCAGCTGGGCTGCCTGGGAGGACAGGAGCCCTCCAGGCTGGGAACTTCTTCTCCTGGACCAAAACATTGACTGCTCCAACCCCAAACTATTTAAGTGCTCTGCAGCCATCTACTGGGCAGACCTCTCCAGGGATTGACTTAGACCCCATAAGTATTCAGGCTACTTATTGACCTGCTCCACTCCTATGTCCTAAAGCTCTCCAGAAGGCAGGGAGAAGCAGTCAAGCCTGCAGCCTGTGGGACCCTGATCAGTCCAAAGCAATCACACACTGCTCCACTGATTATAGAAGAGCTGTGACAGACCCAAAGAGGACAGTTGGCAGGGACTGCAGAATGGCCTCTTGCCTACTGGCTTTTGGTCCTGGCTTTTGAGGGAACATTTCTCTTTTGGAAGTGTGTGCCAGGGGGACCCTTGGAGTGGTCTTGCTTTGGATTTGGGTCAATGTCTCCCCCGAAACACACAGATCTGGGTCCTTTGTGCCCAAACCAGTAATGACTGCTTTAGACTGAGACTCAGGCCAGATGTTAATTTGACCAGCTCAAAGCAACCTGATACTGGAGTCTCCTGCTATAGTGGATTTACTAAGGTGTTAAGTGTTGATTGTTAAGTATGTCTCTCCCATTGTGTGTCTCCTAGGTGGGCACTCCCATTGTTAATTGAGTCACCTATTGTCCCCGTCTGTCTGATCATCTCTTGGAGATGTGATTAATATTGTGACCACTTTATCTTGTTATCGGACCATTGTGGGAGGTTTATGTTTATGATAATGTGTAATGTACTTTGTATCTAGGGTTGTGCGCTTGGTGCCGAACAGTCTGGGTGGGCACTAAGTCACCTAGGTGGCTAGTTGTTTAATTAGCATAATATTTATGCTTATGTTGGCTGTTCCTGAGCTATGTTAAGTAATTTCCTATTTACAGTTTGCATTGTTAGGGTAATGTGATTAGGTTCTTGCTGATCTTCTGTACTATATATTCTGTGTGAATTTTCAATAAAGTGTGTCCCAGTTTGCATCTAAGCTAGTGTAGCCTAGTATATTGGGTGCAATATTTAGCTACAATACCCGGTTCCTGGGTCCAGACTGGAGGAAGCTATATCTTGACAGAGGCACCCAAGCCGGGCCCTGGACGGTTCTGTCACAGGAGCAAAAGAACTACATTTACCCAACAACCTGGCAACCTATTGTGGATAGTGCTACATGAGTCTGGCGTCTATTTGGCTCTACTTGTCAAGTAAATATACATAAATTATATATTTTTTCCTCCTGTTTATGGTCATTCCTCCTCAGTAAGTCATAAATATTTAATCTTGAACCTACGGCAAAAAAAAAAAAACGGCTCCTGCATGAACTGCGTCGTCAATTTAGTACACAGAGAAGGTTTTAGCACATACAGTACTAGGGTTGTTTTGAGCTGCACTGTTCAGTTTTTACAACTGTCTGGTTCTTTTTTTTTTTTTTTTAAATCAATCGATGTGGCGCCCTTTCTTTTTTTTTTAAGGGAACCACTATTTTTTCAAGCCTCTGCCGCAGTAATTTTGCTGCGGATTTGGGAAATTCACCATCTAAATCCATAAATCCTGAGAGTTGAATTCTGCCTGACTGTCATTAAGGATGATCTGAAGGACTGGACGCCGCCTCAAGCAGAGGAAGAGACTTTCACATCTGTCAATCAGCTTTGTGAATTTACAGCCTGTGACCAGGAGATATTTTCCTGCTGAGATTGTGTCCAGATTGGACGACTGTTTAAAGATGAAGTTTATTCTGCTTATGTTTTGCCTTTCCTGGTTCCTTTATCAACATGCTAATAACATTTATAACAAAAAAAAAAACTGTTCCTTTTTATTACATACTTCATTTTAGACCCAGCGTGCTTCCCTATGTAATGCAGGCCGATCATGGCTGGTGGGAGGAGCCAACAGGGTGCTGTATATAACTTTGTGAAAACCTTGCCGCATCCTGTCTCAGTACTTCTCTTAAAGTGGTTGTAAACCTTTGATTATTTTTTATTATAAAAATAACAAATATGCCTATACTTACAGTGCCTTGAAAAAGTATTGACACCCCTTGAAATTTTCCACATTTTGTCATGTTACAACCAAAAACGTAAATTTGGATTGTATGTGATAGACCAGGGATATGCAATTAGCGGACCTCCAGCTGTTGCAAAACTACAAGTCCCATCATTCCTTTGCCTCTGGGTGTCATGCTTGTGGCTGTAAGAGTCTTGCTATGCCTCATGGGACTTGTAGTTCTGCAACAGCTGGAGGTCCGCTAATTGCATATCCCTGTGATAGACCAACACAAAGTGGCACATAATTGTGAAGTGGAAGGAAAATGATAAATGGTTTTCAAAATGTTTTACAAATAAATATGTGAAAAGTGTGAAGTGCATTTGTATTCAGCCCCCTTTACTCAGATACCCCTAACTAAAATCTAGTGGAACCAATTGCCTTCAGAAGTCACCTAATTAGTAAATAGAGTGCACCTGTGTGTAATTTAATCTCAGTATAAATACAGCTGTTCTGCGAAGCCCTCAGAGGTTTGTTAGAGAACCTTAGTGAACAAACAGCATCATGAAGACCAAGGAACACACCAGACAGGTCAGGAATAAAGTTGTGGAGAAGTTTAAAGCAGGGTTAGGTTATCAAAAAAAATCCCAAACTTTGAACATCTCACAGAGCTCTGTTCAATCCATCATCCGAAAATGGAAAGAGTATGGCACAACTGCAAACCTACCAAGACATGACCGTCCACCTAAACTGACCGGCCGGGAAAGGAGAGCATTCATCAGAGAAGTCAAGAGGTCCATGGTAACTCTGGAGGAGCTGCAGAGATCCACAGCTCAGGTGGGAGAATCTGTCCACAGGACAACTATTAGTTGTGCTCTCCACAAATCTGGCCTTTAGCCCGGGTTCACATTGATGCGACTTGACATGTCAAATGCTTTCCCAAAGTAGTTTCTGTACTACTTTTGGTGATTTTGGGGTGCAGAAACCCGCACAGATGCCTCTGAAATCGCCCCCCCCCCCCCTGAAATCAAGACTGACATGCAGGAATGAAATTGCGCTAGTTCAGCTGAACAATTTCATTCCCGCAGTCAGTGTGAACCTGGGCTCAGTGCCAGTTCACAGTTATGCGATGCGGGAACCCTGCAAATCCACTGTGGGTTCCCGCATCGCACCCGACTCGCATGGCAGTTCACACTGCCAATGCGAACTGCTGGGAGTGTGAATACATTTTTAATGACACCCCCATTTTCAGCTTACATATCGCACTGCGAACTGACAGTTTGGACATGAATTGGATTTTGGTGCGGACCAAAAAAAGGGGCCTGTGCAAGTTTGGTCCGAATGCGATGCGATATCAGCCATACTATCTGTATGGCTTGAAATCGCATTGCACAGACATCGCATGTGATTTGCATTGCAGTGCGGTACGAATCACATGTGTTATCGCAGAGCGCACTGGTGTGAACCACCACTTATGGAAGAGTGGCAAGAAGAAAGCCATTGTTGAAAGAAAGCCATAAGAAGTCCCGTTTTCAGTTTGCAAGAAGCCATGTGGGGGACACAACAAACATGTGGAAGAAGGTGCTCTGGTCAGATGAGACCAAAATTGAACTTTTTGGCCTAAAAGCAAAACACTATGTATGGCAGAAAACTAACACTGCACATCACCCTGAACACACCATCCCCACTGTGAAACATGGTGGAGGCAGCATCATGTTGTGGGGATGCTTTTCTTCAACAGGGACAGGGAAGCTGGTCAGAGTTGATGGGAAGATGGATGGAGCCAAATACAGAGCAATCTTATGCCGCGTACACACGGTCGGACTTTTCGTCTACAAAAGTCCGACAGCCTGTCCGACAGACTTCCGGCGGACTTTCGGCGGACTTGCAGCAGACTTTCTAACGAACGGACTTGCCTACACACGACCACACAAAAGTCCGACGGATTCGTACGTGATGACGTACACCGGACTAAAATAAGGAAGTTCATAGCCAGTAGCCAATAGCTGCCCTAGCATGGGTTTTTGTCCGTCGGACTAGCACACAGACGAGCGGATTTCGGGGTCCGTCGTAGTTACGACGTAAAGATTTGAAGCATGTTTCAAATCTAAAGTCCGTCGGATTTGAGGCTGAAAAAGTCTGCTGAAAGTCCGGAGAAGCCCACACACGATCGGATTACCGGCCAGCTTTAGTCCGTCGGCGTCCGTTGGACTTTTGTAGACGAAAAGTCCGACCGTGTGTACGCGGCATTAGAAGGAAACCTGTTAAGGACTGCAAAGGACCTGAGACTGGGGCGGAGGTTCACCTTCCAGCAGGACAACGACCCTAAACATACAGCCAGAGCTACAATGGAATGGTTTAGATCAAAGCATATTCATGTGTTAGAATGGCCCAGTCAAAGTCCAGACCTAAATCCAATTGAGAATCTGTGGTAAGACTTGAAAATTGCTGTTCACAGACGTTCTCCATCCAAACTGACAGAGCTTGAGCTATTTTGCAAAGAAGAATGGGCAAAATGTTCACTCTCTAGATGTGCAAAGCTGGTAGAGACATCCCCAAAAAGACTTGCAGCTGTAATTGCAGTCAAGGATGGTTCTGATGTAGCACCCTGGAGTTTAGGCATGGAGCTCCTCACAAATTTACTTGCCAGGAATAATTATCCTGGTTGATTGATAGAGATCTATTGATTTCTCCCTAAGTTTGGCCTCGTTGCACTTTTCTCTTCTACCACTAGGTGGTGGGGTACCTGGTGGTACTAGATACGAGAAGGTCAGGTTATGGATATTTGGGATATTTCAGCCAATGGGCAGGGGTTTTCTTGAATCCCTTGGCCTGCTGGGAGAACCTATATATTTGGGTGGAGTCAGGTGATCGGTGTTCTGTGCCACCTGGACGGCTGTCTGGGTGGACGTGTGTCATCTGCCCCGGGCTGCTAAGGCAGAGATTGGGCCTATCCAGGGGACATCTGGCTCCTAGGCTGTCGGAGGGCCTATCCAGAAGCAAGAGAGCAGCGCAGGGTTGGGATTGCGGCTTGCAGTCCAACCAAAAATAACTCAAAATTGACTCAGGGGGGCTGAATACAAATGTACCCCACACTTTTCAGATATTTATTTGTAAAAAATGTTGACAACCATTTATCATTTTCCTTCCACTTCACAATTATGTGCCACTTTGTGTTGGTCTATCACATAAAATCCCAATAAAATACATTTACATTTTTGGTTGTAACATGACAAAATTTGGAAAACTTCAAGGGGTATGAATACTTTTTCAAGGTACTGTACCTGCTCTGTGCAATTGATTTGCAAAGAGCAGCCCTGAACCTCTTCTTCTGGGTTCCCCCTTTGGCGCTCCAGGCTCCTCCTCTTCATGGGGTACCCCCACGGAAATCTGCCTTCCCTGGGGGCACCTGTGCAGGCTCACTCCCGAGTCCCGCTGCTGCGTCCATTGGCACAGATAGCAGGACTTGTCCCCGCCCCCAGCTCCCGTGTCACAAAATTTGATTGCTATCAGGAGGAGCCAATGGCTCCCGCTGCTATCAATCTGTCCAACGAGGAGACAGATAGCTGCTAGAGCCGCTGCACTCATGCACATCGCTGGATTGGATCAGGATCAGGTAAGAAAAAAAAGGGGGGAGGGTCTGGGGGAAGCTGCAGCACAAAAGGTTTTTCAAATTAATGCAAAGAATGCACAAGGCTTCCCAACCACTTTAAGAGCCTTCAGCTCAGATGCAAGCAATGGGCTAGCTCTAGGGAGGAGTTACTATATATATAGATATTAAATGCCCTGGTGGATGGATGACAGTCTGGAACAGTGGGCATTACTAGACAGAATTTATTTGCATGCAGACCGCACACACATGTGATGCTGAGCTTCCATGATTGAAAGAATTGAGATCAAAGGAATAAAAGAGGCAGGCCAGAGACAGTCAGGCGATGGAAGAAAGGGCTAGATGATGCTGGCTCTAGGTTTGTGATAGCATCTTGCTAAATACCTGTTTCTAGATGTAGCTAGGTGCTTGGCTAGAGACAGAAAGCAATTTAGGGCACTGTGCTGCACTGCTCTCTGTGCTCGCAATAGACTTCAGCTGAATGGGTTAAAACTGCCTCACCTCCATCCACCAGGGGGAGCTGACAAGCAAAAGGAGCTCAAGAGATTTGATGATTGGCAGCATTCAATCATGGGAGATGTAGTTCGAGAAATAAAATTTACTATGGTAGCCTATGGACCATTGGACTACAATTCCCAATGTGAGCCAGATATAAATGGAGAGAGAAATTTGTATTTTCTCTTTGCTGGGAGGAGACTGAGGTGTGCACATCACTGCTCCTGTGTGCACATCAACCTGCCACAAGCCTGCGGCTGTGTGCTGAGAACCGGAGTCACTCCATGCAGATCCCGAAGTTAACTGACATCTGAACAGTGGGACCCCCGTTGCTATATCGCTGGGGTTGGTGATAGGACACTGCTGCCATTAACCTGTTGCTGCTAGCAGAGACTGAGCACATACTGTATGGATTCGCCATCTAACTAGCAGCATTATTTACTGCATGCAGATTATACCAGGACTGTACTCATGTGCACCACCATAAAGACTGGGCCCCGATGCTAGCTGCCTAGGGCTAAAGACTGCTCACTCTGCTTCAACTAAAACGTTGTCTGTAGTCTATAGTAAAGGGATGCTTGATTTGAGTAGATGAAAATTTTCCTAATATTAAAAGCTTCCTCAATCAAGTGACCTGCACCGAGCATGCCCACTATGCTGCAGAAAGATTTGTTGGTAATGCAAAATATTTCCCAGACTTTTGACTGGCACTGAGCAGTCACATCATAAAGTGTAAAGCCTCATACACAAGATTGGACTTTCCGACGGGAAATATTTCGATGTCAGGCTGTTGGCGGTAAATCCGACCGTGTGTACGCTCCATCGGACAATTGTTGTCGGACTTTCCACCAACAAATGCTTGATAGCAGGTTTTCAAATTTTCCACGAACAAATGTCTGTTGTCGGATTTTCTGATCGTGTGTACACAAGTCCAAACACGCATGCTCGGAAGCAAGGAAGAGCCAGAAGCAGTCGGTCTTGCAAAACTAGCATTCGTAATGGAGCTATCACATTCGTGACGCAACAAATTATGAAATCTCTCAATGCAGCGCATTCTCTTCTTCTTTATAATGGCATAATAATGAAGGTGCTTCGCTGGTGATATTTAGTGATCTTCACAATAATATTTATTTTTATTTTTTTTTTTTTTGGGGTCAAGTTACCACAAGACCATTATTATCTTGTATTTTTGAAGATACAACCATGTTGGTGTCCCTTGTTAATTTGACATTGTATTTTTGAAATGTACCTGCCTACTCACAAACAAACTGTCCTTTTTTAAAACACATATCCAAGTATTTGTCAACCCCAAACATTTTTATTCGATAGGGAGCACAAGGTCATATAAAAATCAAGAGGAAGGCAATAATGGAGAAACGGTTGTAATTGGTGAAGCGTTTGTACCCCAGGGCAGACATCAATTATGTGAAGTTCAAAATTGGTAACCTGAAGAGTCCATTTAATAGGGAGCACAATACGGTCCTGAACTCCAAGAGATCGGGAGCAGCAGCAGATGACATATATGTCCCGAGGCTGTGATCTTACAACAGTCTGCGTTTTTGCCAGACCGAACCCAGGTCATCACTCTCAACGCTTCCTTCCACACAAATAAACTAAATTAAATAAAAAATGCATTCTCTGCACCAAAAAAAAATACGATCAACTCAAATTAAACAAAAAGAAAATTATAAAGGATACTGCTGATAATCCTCAGCCTAGCGGTCTTGTTGGGGGTGTTGTGGCTGCATTGGTCATGGTCCACCATGCTGCTGTGCTGGGTGGGGTGGCTGTGGTGTTGGTGGAGGTGATAGAGGATTATGGTAGATTTTGCATATGTGTGTTTTCGTGGTGATTTGGCCCCTCCTCCCCTTGTTGAGGAGCTGAAGGATCATCTCTTCGCACATGCTGTGTTGGTCCTCCTCCATATCCTTCAGCTTGTTTTCCGTCATGCAATCAAAAGCCTCCTGGGCATCAGGGGCCATGTTAATAGCACATGTGGTATGCCTGAGGAACGCAGCTGTGGCATCATGCAGGTTTCTAAACTTCCTGGCCCTTTTAGTTGGAGGGCGGAGGAGAGGAACCTGGGATTCAGTCTGGCTGCTGGGCATGGCCTCCTCTTGGCTGAGACTTTCCTGTGTATGAAAATGGGACATATTTTTAGGTTTTTGGTCATCAATCACACACAATTTAGAGCTCATGACTGTTGCAAATTGAATGTTAACAAATATAAAAGACTATCATTCTGACTCCAGCATTTTATATTATTGTCCCAATAATTTTTGGCCACCGCTGTCTATTGATATGTAAACCACTTTGTTAAAGCAGAAATTTGGGATCAATAACGTCTAGTTAACATCATTCAATTTTTGCCAACAAATATGTTCAACAATGCTATACCTAGGTCAAGCTGGGCTCCTCCACATCTTCTTCCTGTGTCGAAGGACCAGGGTGAACCTCGGGAGCTGTGTCCTCAGCTGATGTGGAAGGAAGCGTTGAGAGTGATGGGCGTGGTTCACTTTGGTCTGACAAAAAGCGCAGGCTGTTGAAGTACCACAGCCTGGGGACATATATGTCATCTGCTGCTGCTCCCGATCTCTGGGAATCCATGACCTTCTTGCACTCCCTATCATATGTACTACGCAGGCTACCAATTTTGGCCTTCAAATAATTGATGTTTGCCGTGGGATACACAGGCTTCACCGATTCCAACAGTTCTTCATCGCTGCCTTCCTCTTGATTTTGTGTGAATAATCCCTGCTTTTAACTTGCCAAAGACATAGCAGCTCCCGGTATTGTTGGATAAACACCGGTAAGAAACCAGGGGTTGTGAATTTATCCACCATTTTGCCTACAAGACAAACCCTAATGTCAGGCTAAACTCTCATAATTTGGTCCCAATATAGGCCTCAATCTATAAGCAGTATAGACCACTAACCACTGATGCCCCAATTTACAATTGTTCCTTCGTTTTAACGTTCCTTTGTGCGTTTCTGATCTTACGTCCTCCACTCACAGATCGTTCCTACGGCTGTTACATTGACTGCGCATTATGCTTTATATACACTGCGCACGTGTCAAACTCTGCCCCTGTCCTTCTTTCTAGTGTATTCCCCCCCCCCCCTCTTCTCTTTCGGGGCAGTGGGAGAGCAAATGGCGGCGAGACAGCAGGTGTGTGATGAGAGCAGCAACGAGGAAACGTCCAGATCCAGGAGGAGATATAAGGCCTCAAATATGTCTTTTGAAGAAATGGTGGAGATGGTGGACATCTTATTGAGGACAGACTATAATGGGAATGATGGACTGTACAGAAACCCAAATGCCAGAAAGGCCAAGATGGCTAAACTTGGGAGAAGTCTGCACAGGACTTTTGGGGTACGACAATCCAAGGATCGGTTGAGAAAACGCTGGTCAGACCTTAAATTGAGAGAGGAAGATCAGTATAAAAAGATCAAGAAAGTGCTGCAAAAAAGTAAGTATTTGTCGTGTGTTCCTATTATTATTACTTTTGTGCTGGTCCATGTTCTTTTCTTTACTGTTGTACAGTTTAAAATGCCAAGTTTTATGTTCATGGTCACAGGAATCGTTCAAGGGAAATTAAACATCGCTCGTTCGACCACTAATACTTTGTTTTTGGGAGACGCAGGTTAAATGCATTTGTTCAGGTCAATTTTGATTAAAATAAGTTCATTAGATTGTTGTCTAGATGTGTTTGAAACTATAATGAAATGTCAACTTTAATCAGTGTCAGGAGAGGACACTCAGCAGCTGTTTACACATCTGGACGCAGGAGCACTAGTGTGGGACACCATAACACCCTTGTTATGGTAGGTGCTCCAGTGGATACTAGAGGTCTCTCCATGTGTGAAACGTGCACAAAACAGGTAAGTATTCCTGCTTTTGAAAGGGAAAAAATCATGTATTCAGCTTGAAACTCTGCCAAATCAGACAATTGGAAGACACTTCCAAGCAATGTTTCATATTACTATTTCTAAGCTAACATATCTGTCTGCTAAGTATGACTTTTTGTATTCACATAGGGGAGAAAAGAAGAGGGACATCTGAGGTGTGTGGGGACACCAGTAACCCAGCACCTACTGAAGATACAGAAACAGAAAGGCAACTCACCACACACCCTGAAGATGTTGATGCTGATGTGCAGGAACTACTGGGTGAAGATCTCAAAATGGTGTTGACCACTGGTCAGTGTCTGAGACCACAGCTTCAAGTAATAGATGGATGCCTGCATACTTCTCATACATGGTGTGTTTTTTTATTTTTAGGTGATGTGGATGTTGTGGAAGAACAAAATCACTTCAGCAGTGCAAGTGCACAAATCATTATCAGTGAACTCATGGTTTGCAATCGGGATTTGGTGAAAATGAAAAAAAAAAAACATCCATGATGTACAAAACAGACTTAGCAACATCATAGATATTTTAGGAAAAATCTAAAAAACAAACATGTTTTATCGTTGTCATTATGTTATACGTGTTTGTACAGTTTTAAATGGATTGCATTTGTGTGGCTTCATTCCCAGATGTCTATTGAAGTCATACCTGAAATTGAAAAAAGTATTGCAGGAACTACTTTTACCGCTAAATCAGTGTCGCACCGATTGGAACAGTGCCATTGCCTCAAATAGGCTGCGGCTTGTCATGCGATTTTAGCTACCAAATCGCATGACAAATCGCTCCAATGTGAACCTAGGCTTTATAATGTCTGAGGTCAGTGTTTAGCCACTCCACTTCTCTAGGTGCACCACCAGGCAGGGCCATCTTAAGAGCATTATAGGCCCCCGGGGCAATGCAGTGCACTGGGGCCCTGTCTACACAATCACGCACAAGAATAAAAATGCAAATTATCAATAAGGCTATATTTATTGGTACTTCCAACAAAATCAGTGTTTAAACATTAACACAACGTTTGGACAATATAACGTTTGATGGGCACAGTGGCAGCTTTTGATGGGCACAATGGCAGCGTTTGATGGGCACAGTGGCAGCGTTTGAGGGGCACAGACAGTGGCTGTGTTTGATGCACAACTTGAACTTACTTGAGTAGACAGTGTTAGACTTCCCTGAGGCCGCCGGCCTGGTGCAGTACAGTGTGTCACTCACAGCAGCAAGGCAGCACCAGCTTTTAATCAGAGCCGTCTTTTCACTCTGCTCCCTCTCCACGCTGTCTGAAGAACATGGCAGAGGTGGGTGGAGCTTGTTGACTAGCAACTAGGGGGCGGCCGCGGCGCACTATGAATGCTGCAGTGGCCTCTGACTGACGTCACTGGTTGCTAGCTAGACGCCGGGCGGCCGGCAATTCTAGCAAGTGAGCAACCAGTGCAGTCAGTCAACTTAAGCAGCAGATTGCAGCGCTGAGGATCGGCCCTGGATGGGGCCCTCCAGGCAAGTGGGGCCCCCGGGCAACTGCCCAGCGTGCCCAGTGGAAAAAACTGCCCTGCCACCAGGCCCTGTTTTCTTTATTTTCTGTATTTTAAGAACGAATGTGTGAATTACTAACCTCGAAAATAACATCATCACCTGTGCCAAACCCAAAAAATAGAAAACATGACATAGAAATGCCTCTGGAGAAGGAGAGTAACGTTTTAATTGCAATCTTTACATCTTTTTATGAATCGCAAAGGCAAATTTTGAAGATACACACAAATTGGGACTCAAAATTTGGATTTCCCTCATGATCCCATGTCTAAGATGTGTGTCTTTCCCTACATCTATTTTGCTAAAGCCCCAAAACACACAGTGTGTCAACATGTGCTATCTCCCATTACGGGATATCAATGTACGCGTTTTGTGGGTGAAACCCCTTCCTCCAAACTAAAGTAGGTGAGAGGAAGGGGATGCACCCCCGAAACATGTCCATTGATCCCCCATGATGGGAGCTAGCACATTTGGACACACTGGGGGTTATTTCAAAAAGGCAAAACCACTTTGCACTACAAGTGCAATACAAGTGCACTTGAAAGTGCACTTGTAGTGCAAAGTGGATGTGAATGTGCTTGGAGTAAAATGTTTTATACTAAACAATGTGTGGCTTCTTATTTCAGTGCTCAATACCAGTGTATTTGTTAAGTTGGTGTAGTTACAGTGACAATGTGCTGTAAAATGTGCCAAACTCAGGCAATTTTAGGGACTCCAAGCAATTAATTCAAGCAGTTGAAAAGGCTGAATATTTTTATCATTAATGCATTACATACATTAACAACAATAACATTGTGTGTGTGTTGCAGACCCACAGCACAACATAATAGTTAGCTGAAGAAGAGATTGTCACCTCATGGAGCAAATAAGTTACATTTTAAGAAAACGGGCAAATTTAAAAGGCCATTTAAAAAACCTAGGAGACAGATAAACACAAACAGTAATTCAAATGAAATATGAGTTTAGTATACAAAAAATTTGTATACATCAGACAAATTTTGCTGTAAAGCCACTGCCCCTCTACCCACAAAGTACTCCAGATACTTTTGGCGGACTTCTCTGGCAGTTTGGGAGGGCAACCCAGCATGGCCACTTTCCAGAACTGTCAGCACTGTGGATTCAGCTGGGCTGGACACAGCAAAGTCCACCTCAGTTGAAACTGAGGCAAGATAGCTTCCTGCATTCCTCCTTAAATAATTGTGAAGAATGCAGCAGCACAACACCACATGATTAAGTTTGTATTCTGCCGAGGCGCATGCGCGAGGGACTCCAAGATGGCTGCGTAAGCCGGGAGCTCCTCACTACCCCAGCCAGCCGCCCTAGCGCCGTATCAAAGGCAGCCGCGAACCCGTGCACAGCGGGATCTGTTGGGGGAACACAGCGGCTCCCCACCCATGCCAGCCACAGCTCCAAAAAAGGACCTGGGACCCCGTTTTGAGGCAGAAAGATTACAGGCCGAATCCAAGATGGCGGCCGCGCCTCAGACACGAGATGCAGCATCAGGGGGATTGCAAGACGCCAGGCAAGTGATCGCTCCTGCTACTCTCCCATATCCACCTCCAGCAATCTCCTCATCCCACCCCACCACATCCCCCTCAAGCTACAATTCAGTCAATCTGGATGAGCACCCCCTGGCAGCCCCCTTGCTATCTCCTATGGGACATACTCCTATCCTCCAGCACATTAACAGCACTATGGGAGGCCCAGACACAGACATGCCCCAGAATGCAGGGGATCTCTTCCTCAAACTATCTGACCTGTTGGAAAGGGGCTTAGCTAACACAGCCCACAAAATAACTAATGACATTCGATCTGATTTCCAGAACCTGGGCACCAGAATAGAAGCGATCGAACAAAAGCTTGACTATACAGTCGCAAGAACCAATCAAAACTCTGATCACATTTAGATTGTGCAGGAACAGTTGGATGCAGCCTTAAATAGGATCGATGATTTGGAAAACCGATCGAGAAGAGAGAACTTTAGGGTCAGAGGCATCCCAGAGTCATGCACGGATGTCCCTACAGCAGTGCAAGATTTGATCAAATCCCTTATTCCTGATATCTCTACACACAAGCTGGAATTAGACAGAGCCCACAGATCACTGGGACCCCCCAGGAAGGATGGGTCTCCCAGGGATATAGTGGTGAAGCCGCACCACTACGGAGTTAAAGAGAATATCATGAAGCTCTCCCGCCAGCAACCACACATCTCCTTCCAAGGCCACGATGTTCAAATATTTGCGGACATTTCGCCTATGACGATACAAAAACGCAGAGCCCTCAAACCTCTATTACTAATCCTGACACAAAAGGAAATAAGATACTGGTGGGCTTTCCCTTTTGCTTTAAAATTCACCTACAAAGGCAAGATCCACTCATTCACTAATCTGCCTGAAGGAGAGCGGATCCTCCTTTAACTGAAGCTTATATCTCAGGAATCAGAGATGGACACATCCAATGCGCAATCTGGATCCTACAAGAGACAGACCCCGACCAGCCCCGTTTCTCCTTTATGGAAAACTACCAAAAGCAGACGCGTGAGGGAACCGATGCCCTCCTGATTCAGACGAATACCTCCAGGTTTTACCCAGACATATTCTTCAGGATCTAACCCAAGTCGCTAATAACCCTAAATGACCCTCTTAATGAGATGGGGACCCCTCAGACCCCCCCATAGGTTTAAGATGTACGAACTCTGAACCCATCAGGGTTACCGGACTTCCACCTCCATATGTACATCTCCTGACACAGACACCTTAGACCTGATAGGTCCCTCTGCACCATAAAAATGCATCTATTTGTCATGTGAACTCTTCTGTTGGATCTTTGGTTCCTACTTAAGCGGGTCGTAAAATCGTGGCTCCCCCCTTTCTCCAAACAATTTATCTGGATCTCTCACAATCAACTTGACAACAAGCAACAAAGATCGAGCTCTGGGGTCTTCCCCCCTCTGGGACTTCTTCAACACCGGCTGGTAGATTGGAAGACCTGGAGCTGGACACGTTAGAAAACTGCGCTGCCGTTTTTCCCAAAGTATTTGGGGGGAAATGCAGAGGACTCTTTAGAGGTTTTCTACCTCGTATACCGTCCATCTGAATGATAGGAATCTCTCGCACCTAGTAGATTGAGATACAGCTCTTCTAATGTTCCTCCCTCTCTTCCCTCCCACTCTTCCCCATTCCCCTTCTTTACCTCCCCTCCCCACCTCACCCCCTTCCCCTTCCCATACCGCCCCAAGGCGTAATAGGCCTATTGTAAGAATAATTTTGCCGGCTGGCTTTGATACACACAGTTTACAATGTTATAGTGTTTATTTGGTTTTCTTCACGAGGTTATGTGAAGTATTTTATATAGGTTAACCAATTGGGCAGGCACTGACTGGGGTAGCAGTCATGCGCCTCCATCCATCTCACGATAATGGGATCCCCATGGTCGGGAGATGGACCGTTAGCCCCTTTGGAGGGCTACTATTGTCTACTATTGGGCGTCATTGGGAGGATCTATTCACCCTCTCGATGCCGCAGGTTCCTTTTGGGACACTTTACACGACAATGCTCGCATTTATTTTTTCTCAGTTTCTCTTTTTTTCTGGTCTTCTTCTCTAACCCTGTTTTCTTTTGTGCCAGTCCACAGGATATACAGATATGCCTCTCTCCTCCAGGCTCCAGGTCCTGCTTCACGATCCGAATAATAACTCTCCACCATACTTCAGAGGAGGTAAGAAATACTGACTCACACAAGCTCTCCCCACGCAACCAATATGTCAAGTAACACCGTGCCCCTAACGTCCTTTAAATTAGCATCCCACACTGCCCAAGGGTTAAATTCAGCGGTAAAGAGGCGTAAACTATTTTAGTCTTATCATGCGCAAAAAATGGCGGTAGTCTTGATCCAGGAAACACATTTCCCTTCAAGATATAACCCGACATTTTTACATGCTCAATTTCCCACATTCTTCCTAGGGAATGCGGACGATAAGACCAGAGGTGTGGCAATACTATTTGCGAAAAATTATAAATTCAAGCCCAATCTGGTGCACAGAGACCCAGAAGGTAGATTTTTATTGGTAAAAGGTAAAATAGATGAAAGCCTATATTCGTTCATCTCTTATTATTCCCCCAACAAGGGTCAGATAAAATTCTTCCAAGCAATGCTTCAAACTCTAAGCCCACTATTAGAAGGAACGGTAATTTTCGGAGGTGACTCTAATGTTGCCTTCGACCCAGGTCTAGATAAGTCCAAACCTCTAAAAGCACAATCAATCCGCCCCACAAAAACAAGTTCCAAGATCGCGAAACTTATTTATCAACAAGGCCTAGCCGATATCTGGAGAGAACATAATCCCACAAAGAGGGATTATACACATTATTCAAACCCTCACAAAACGTACTCCAGGATCGACCACATACTCCTGTCAGTGATACATATCCCCTATGTACTTAAGGCCTATATTAAGGACACAGCCCTATCAGATCACGCCATGGTGGTCGTCACCCTACGGGGCGGTTCCCACAAACCACCCACTACCCAGTGGAGACTCAACGACACTATTCTTAATGACCCTATTTCAGTAATAGAGATTGAGAGGGAATTAAAAGATTACTTTTTACAGAACGATGTGGAGGGAATTTCAGCAGAGACTCTTTGGGCCGCTCATAAAGCTACCATACGGGGAAAGCTCATTCAAATGTCGTCTCAAAGAAAGAAAGAACAGATAGCGGAGATAGAGAAACTAGAGAGGGACTTCAAGGCCCTATGTAAGCATCACAAACGGGATCCTTCTAAGGTCCAAATAGCTCAACTAGACGCAGCCAGAATAGCTTTAAACCTAGCTCACACAGTAAGGGCAGAAAAACACTTGAAATGGAATAGTGCGAAATTCTACGTTCAGAGAGACAAGATGAGTACTCTATTAGCAAGAAAGCTCTCTCCCAAATTCACTAACTTTACAATCCCAAACCTTAGACTACAGGATGGCACCTCAACCCTTAATCCCCCAAAAATTCTGCAAGCATTTCAGTCTTTTTACTCTAAACTATATCAGCAAAATGACTATGTCAGACTCCTCCTTGAGATCATTCCTAGATGATCTTGATATACCCACTCTACGTAAAGATCATGTGGATCTCATGGAAGCGCCCTTTTCCATAGAAGAAACAATAGAGGTAATTAAAAATTTAAAAGGGGGCTCAGCTCCCGGCCCCGATGGTTTCTCCAATCAATACTACAAAACTTTTAAAAAAACCTTAGCACCCCATATTACAAAATTCTTCAACTCCAAAAGGGCAGGGGCACCCCTAGAGTCACACCTAAATATGGCATTTATCTCTGTCATACCCAAACCCGACAAGGATCCATCTTTAGTCGAGAACTACAGACCAATTTCGCTGATTAACAACGACTTGAAAATACTCACTAAAATCTTAGCTAACAGAATTAACTCCTTCATCAACCAATATATAAACAAAGACCAAGTGGGCTTTATACCGGGAAGACAAGGCCCGGATCAAGTTAGAAGGGCGGTCGATATTGTCTCATTATTACAAACGGGTTGGGATGGAGGCCCAAAGCAGGAAGGTTTATTGCTGTCGTTGGACCTTCAAAAGGCCTTCGATTCCTTGTCTTGGTCATTCCTATTCACAGTCCTGGGACGTTGGGGATTCGGGGAAAAGTTTATAAGTACCCTGAAAGCATTATACTCCACTCCTAGTGCCAAGGTCAAACTACACAGATTTTATTCGGATCCCATTCTAATAACCAGGGGTACCAGACAGGGGTGTCCCCTATCTCCTGTGATTTTTGCTTTAGCTATAGAGGTTTTGGCAATTGTGATCAGATCTAACCAAAATATTAAGGGTGTAAAATGCGGAGCGCACATCCACAAATGCGCCCTGTTTGCGGACGACATCCTTCTATTTCTCACATCCCCAACTACCTCACTTCCCAATATTTGCAATCTCTTAAAAATATTTGGATCCTTGTCGGGTTTAAAGGTCAACATGGACAAATCCCAGGCATTAAATATTTCCCTGCAAGAGGCAGAAGTAAATAGGCTCAAGCCTTCATTCAAATTTAAATGGAGCAACTCTTCGATCCGATACCTAGGGATAAACCTTACCCCCAAGTTTGAGCGACTTTTTCAAGCTAATTTCCCTCCCATGTTCCGCACACTAGAATCTGACATTCTAGCCTGGTCCAAATACAATATATCATGGCTAGGTAGAATTCATTCTATCAAAATGACGTTATTGCCCAAACTCCTCTATTTGTTTAGGTCACTCCCAATAGACATTAGAAAACATCATCTCAAATCCCTCCAAGGGAAAATCATAAAATTCATTTGGGGTAAAAAAGGATATAGGCTAACTCGCAATGTTCTTTTTAGTCCCAAAACCAAGGGGGGTTTGGGTCTCCCAGATCTGTTTAGCTACTACCAAGCTGCAAGACTGGCCCAACTCTCAATGGTATACTTCAGAGTTGAGAAACCCGATTGGATAAATATAGAGAGACAAGCTGTTCCGATACACACCATAGACTACCTCCTCTGGTGCCCCATGAAATCAAGGCCTTCCATACTAGCTCCAGCATTGTCCCAATCCTTTAAATTATGGGACACCGTGAAATGCTTACCAGCACTGACCTCACCCTCCCACCCTCTTGACCACATTTTTCATAACCCCCGATTTGTACCGGGCATGGATATCAAGTCCTTTAAATGGTGGCTGGACAAGGGGATGTACCGTATTGGCCACTTTCTTTCTCCCTCGGGTCCGATTACGCTGAAGCACTGTATAGATAAGCTTGAACTCCCAGGTTCAGAGAGATTTAGATATGTCCAGATATCCCACTTTCTCTCCTCACTAACGAAGGGACAGGCGCTCCCTTTGGAATTTACACCTTATGAGTGTTGGTGTGGCCAAGCATTAGACATAAAGGGGGGTATATCTCTCATTTATGCGTCTCTTGTGGAACCCACCACAAAATTTGCATACATGGAATCGTGGGAGAGGGATCTGCAGGAGACCTGGAGCCTGGAGGAATGGCATCGGAGAGGATCCACAGCCTTTAAAGGTATCTTAAATACTTCATTAATAGAAGCTAATCTAAAAGTGTTTTTGAGATGGTACCTAGTACCCACCAGACTTGCAACTATGTTTTCCTCCGCCTCCCCATTATGCTTCAGAGGGTGTCAAGCTCAGGGCTCCATGATTCATATCTAGTGGGATTGTCCGAGATTAAGAGGTTTCTGGAACAAAATATTCGCTATGATTCGAAAAGTATCGGGTCTTCCTATTACTAAATCTTCCCAAGTGGCATTACTTAATGCACCAATTCCTAAGACAACGAAACACTCTCAAAAGTTGATATCCTTCATGTTGTTAGGAGCTAAAACCACCATAGCTAAGGCCTGGAAGCAACCCACAGTGTCTTTCCAGGCAGCCAAAAGAAAGATTTCGTGGATTATGTCCCAAGAAAAAACGGTCAGCTCTATGACGGACACCACTAAATCATTACAGGCAACATGGGAGCCCTGGGCTAGACATTTAGGCATTTCCCTTATCCCAGGTATTCAAACAAAACAGTCAAGCTGATTTCAAAAAAAAAAGAAAAAAAAAAAAAAAAAAAAAAGAAAACACCCTGGACCGGGCACAACTATATGCATCCATACTAGTGTCCTATTTCTTCTTCTTCTCTTCTTCTCTATCCTTTCTTTTTGTTACTATAATGATTTGATATCACATTTGCAGTGTATCAGTTATGTTTAACTCACTAATTTACAATATAGTAGAATTTCTTAAGTCGCCATCAGTCTTTGAATAGTGAGTTCGAGTTATGGACTCAAAACGGATTACTGCCAGATGGATGGGAACTGCTGGAGGGGTCTGATGGCTTCTCTAGTGGTCCCTATCTTTAACTCAGGGGCGGTGGCAGGTCCCTGGGAGCGGGGACAGTAGGGGTACCGGGATATCCTTAACACTTTCCCTGGAGATGGCGGGGCTCCTAACACAGTGTGATCCCGTTAGGGGTGTTGGGAATGTCAACCCACACAGGGAACATAAGACACAGCCTTCCCTACTGTTACAATGGCAATTGTAAGTGGTTTTGAATCTCTGTTTAATATCTTTGTACTTTTCTAATATCAATCCCTTATATGCACGGGAATTGTCAGTATACATTTGGATTTTTTTTTCAATGTACTGCACTGCTCTTTAATAAAGCTTTATTTTCAAAAAAAAAAAAAAAGTTTGTATTCTGCCAGGTTGATCGCAGTAAGAAAAAGCCAGAACCGACTTGACATGATGCCAAATGCATTCTCGACAACTCTTCGGGCACGAGACAGCCGATAGTTGAAAATCCTCTGCTCTGGGGTCAGGTTCCCCATGGGAAACAGCCTCATGAGATGTTCCCCCAGAGCAAAGGCCTCATCCGCAACAAACACGAAGTTGAGGCCCTCCACATTCTCCTCAGGAGGTGGCAAATGGAAGGTGCCATTTTGTAGCCAATGGTAGAATTCTGTCTGGGCTATCACTCCTCCATCCGAGTTTTGGCCGTTCTTCCCAACGTCAAGGTAGAGAAATTCATAATTGGCCGACACCACCACTAACATCACTATACTAGAAAAGCCCTTGTAATTAAAATAATAGGAGCCTGAGTTGGGTAGTGGGACAATCCGCACATGCTTCCTTTCAATAGCACCACCACAGTTGGGAAAATCCACTGATGGTGGAATTGGGAAGACACAGTCTGCCATTCCTGTGGGTTTGAAGGAAACTGTGGAGTCAAACAAGAAAAAAAAAGTACTTTTGCACATAACATTGCAAGCAGATTATACACAAACATTCTTGGCCAACATAAATATAACATTTATTGAAATGAGTATTTAAAGACAAAAGTATAAGGTCAACTTATCAGATTCCTCACCCCCTCTGGTGGCCCATGCTAAAAATGTTATGTGGGGGGTGGGGGATGGGTAGATGTTTTGGACAGGTAACCCTCTCCACTTCCATTAGAGCTGAATGCATAAATAATGTGTGCTACTTATACTATTGGCAGCCCACTGGACAGGTAGGAATTGTCATAATCTAAAAATATGGATACACACTGTCCAAATTGAAGCACATTTTTACATTCATAAATTACCTATTAAGATAATAGGAGGCAAAAACTTTCAACAGTACCATTTTGAATGTATTCGGGTAGGCCCTTGGTACATGCTTTGGTGAATTCATCCATAAATATGACCACAAAAGAGGTATAGTGTTGTTAAATCCAATTTAGGGGTCTTCAAACAAGACATTAAGATGAGATAGTAGATCCAGATCTTAAGATAATATAAGTAGGTGCTTTTTATTCACTGCAGTGGAGAAATACAACACAGTTCTCGGCTACTATAAGCGAACAAAAGTGAAAGTTTTTCTGCAGTACAAACATCAAGTTTACAATATATACGTATGAATATGCATACGTTCTAGGCATGTTATAGGTGTAATCGTATAGTTTAGTCCAATCATGTCTTCATATCTTCTTAGTAGCAAGGGAACAGTTAAATGGGTGGTTGCATCATGTGACTGATAGAAAGCAAAAGAAAACATGGGCACCGCCATGACGGTACTAGTTCAGGCCAGCTAGATAAGACTGTCCATTTCTCTGAGCAAAAAAGGGAGTAAACTGTTGCTTCTTATCTGGCGCTAAAGGTCATCATAGACTGAAAACTCTGTCTAAGAAGAAGCAAGAAAGTGTATTACAAATTCTTAAAGTGATATTCTATATACATTTAAATAAATATATATATATATATATATATATGTATATATATATATATATATATATATATATATATATATATATATATATATATATATATACAGGGCTTTTTTTCAGGGGGAACTTGGTGGAACTCAGTTCCACCACCTCTGGCTCAGACCCTTTGGTGCCTGCTCACCACAATCACTTGTAAACACAGAAGTCTGGTTTCTGTGTTTACAAGTGACAGCTGAAAGACAGAAACGAACTGACAAGCACAACCTGAAAAACAGAAATGAACTGACAAGCACGAGGCTGAAAAGCAAAAATCGACACTCACCAAACTTCTACTAACACGAGATTAGCAGAAGGAGCCCAAAGGGTCGTGCATGACTAGTGAACTTCCTTTTTATCGGCTCGTAGTACATCTAGTACATCACTATATTCATAATTGTTGGCCAACATTTGTGTGGCCGTGTGTATGCAAGACAAGTTTGAGCCAACGCCCTTCGGCCAAAATTCCACAGTTTTGTTGGCGAAAAATCCGATTGTGTGTACAAGGCTTAACAGGTCTTCCCATGGAACTTCAAGCACTTAGAGAAGGGAATGAAACAGGTGATCATTCACGAAAATCAAGAGTTGACCTTGCAGATGCTGATTTTTTCTTAAGGAACATTAAAGTGATATTAAAAGCTTTCTTTCACCTGTTCCTTGCATTGGTTTTGCACAGAGTTGCCCTGATCCTCCTCTTCTCGGGTCCCTCGCTGGCCCTCTTTGCCCCTCCCTCGGGCGTTGTGCCCTTGGAGCAAGCAGCTTGCTTACCAAAGCAGGCTCATTCCCTGTCCATTCACACACAGAGCTGTGACTCAGCCCCACCCCCTCTCTCTCCTCATTGACTCACTGGTTGTGATTGACAGCAGCGGGAGCCAATGGCTATCTCAGCCAATGAGGAAGGAAAGTCCCTGGAGAGCTGAGGCTCTCGAGCATATCGCTGGAACTAGATGGGGCTCAGGTAAGTATTAGGGGGGCTGCTGTACAGAGGAGGTTTATTACCTTCATGCAAAGAATGCACAAAGGTAAAAAACTTAGAGGCTGGGTTCACACTAATGCGAATTGGATGCAGGTTTCCCCACATGACAGGAGAGTGTGACCGGCTCTCAATGAAGCCGGTTCACACATCTCCATGGCGGCTGTGGAGCAGCTTGCATGGGGGTCCTGTATGTCTTTGGCTCCATTTCAGGTGCGAATTCAGGTGAAAATCTGGGCCTGATTCGTCCCCGAAACAGAGAACAGGGACGCACCGGACCCTTGCTGTGAGCCGCATTCAATTTAATGCATATTGCAGGTGCATTTTGTGTTTTTCAATGCACATCTTTAAACCCTTGAAGTCTATGGAACCAAAAACCAGAATAAAAACCCTGGCTCTTTCCATAAAATGCACACATGTGAACTATATCCATAGGAAACCACGTTAAATGAACTGTATTGCATTTCTGCAAAACTGAAAATGCACTAAAAAATGCATAGGTGTGAACCAGGCCTTAGTGTGAATCCAGCGTAAGCCTTGAGAACCCCTTTAATTCCACCCAGCTCGCTGACTATTTCCACAAGACTGGGGGATGCCAACAAACATACCAAGCAGCCATTCATTGTCTATAGGTACCTTAACAAGCACCATTAAGAATCTTTCATTAGAATCACCAGCAATTGTGTCAACGTCTTTAATATTTAGTGCTGGCTTGGCCGTAAACGCCGTGCTTTTATCCCGCGCATATTCTTTGCTCTCCAAAGAAACAGCTCTGTTAATTGAACGAACAGATGGATGGAGCAATTCAGAGCCAGAGATTTACTGTGCAGCTTGATTACAGTCCAAACAAAGGCCACCTGTGGAGTGAACTCCAGAGCTTCTTGCCAGCTTTGGCTTTTTGTGTGCGCGATCAGGACGAGGCCGTCCCCTTCGGACGCATAACGAGTCACAGACAGAGGATCAAGAGCGTTGTGCCATAGCCCAGGATTCTGCAGGCATAAGCTTTGCAGCCAAGTACAACAGCTCACACCTAACTTTCCATCGGGGAAATCCAGCTTTGTAAATACCAAAGTTAAGGGCATGTTTCCCCCTATTGTAGTTCGGTGTGATATTTCTGAGTGCCTTCTATGATATCTTTTGAAAGTACATTTATCAGGGGTCCTGAAATCTAACAATGGTGAGAACTGCTTAATACCATTTTTCTGAACAGTATACCTATAGTTTGGAAGCAAAATAACTGCAGCAGTATAGTTAAAGTGGAAGTAAACTTAAAGTAGAACGTGACCTTAAAAGGGAAGATCCTCTTCTTCACCCCCCTATTTTTACACTTTTGGTGTTTTTTTTTTCTTTTTTTAGGGAGTGGGTACCTAACCCTAGCAGGTACCCACTCCCACTTCCATTGGGATTGTCTAGGCCAGGGAAGTCAAAATCAATTTCATTGTGGGCTGCATCAACTTTATCCCAAATAGCAAGCAATTGTGCTGCAAGTTTGAAAATGACTTGCTAAGCTATTGCTAGACTTGCCCGGCTTCACAGGTTTGTTGCACAATTGCAACAAGTTCGCATTGCATGACTCCAGATTAACTTTCTTTGCAAACATTCTGCATACCTCCCAACATTTTGAGATGGGAATGGGGGACACCTACTAACAAATGTATGTAGGCATAGGACACGCCCCCTGCCACACCCCCTTAAAGGAGAATTAACCAAATAAAAGATTAAATAAATCCACAAGGACTTTTTTTTAACCTCTACTATTCCTTTATATTGGCTTTTAAAATGTGCAAATGCAGCAATTTAAAAGTTGGATGAAAGATTTAGCACTGGGAAACACTTTTTGAAAGATAAAAAGTGCATTTTATATACAACTATATAGATCAGACCAAAATGAGGGGGAAAGAAGGACAGAGGGACATTGCTCCAAATCAGGGACAGTCCCTCGAAATCAGGGACAGTTGGGAGCTATGATTCTGCAAGTCTGCTGCAAGTTCTGGTTCAGTTATGTTGTGCAATATTCCTCCCGCCACAGGGGGTCACTGTGGCTGAATTTTCATGCTGTAGACTTGCAGAGCTCAGCTCCATCCAGTGGCCATATTGCAGTATTTTCCTGATTGAGGCATCCAGGTAATTACCACATCAAAGCCTTTAGATGGAACTGACGACCAGGATGGAGAACCTGTGTAGTTGTTGAACAAATATGTCTGCCCCCCCATGTACATATATAATTCTATATGAACAAAAAAAGGTTTTAAAACTAGTTGAAAGTTTATTTATATCAAACTGACCTCTTTCACATAAAAAGAAAAGGAAAACTTTGATATGACAGTACACGCCCCTTAAAGGCTGACATACTTTAAATAGGCTCTTTTTTAAGTTAAATTTGATTTTTTTTTTTGGGACTGTTAATCCTTTGGAGATCACTTGGCTGATTAAACCTGCAACAAATTAATGAAAGTAAAATGACTCAGGAGAGCACATGATAAACTGGCTCGGCTTCAAAGAGCCGCATTAAAAGCCCTGGCAGTCGCCAACTCATGTGATCGGCTCCTCTTATATAATACATTCCTGGCAGTTTTGTCAAAGATGCTCTTCGACAGCACTCGGGATAATGACTGCTAATTAATAATTCTTTTTTTTTAATCTGAAATATACATGATTCCTCTTCTGTATTAGATCTGTGCAAAATTCATTACAGGAAAGGAAGGTAATCTTTCAAATGAAGTGAACTTTGAGTCACATTTTTTTTTAATGATCTTTAACTTTAAAGTGCATTGACTTTTATATGCAAATGGTTTGGAAGCTTTTCCCCTGACCCAAAAAGTTTCAGATGAGCAGTTTATTGCATCATGTTCCAGATGTAAGCTGACCCAGGCTGAGCTCGCGAGAAATGCACCAGAATGCCGGTCAATTGTCCTCTGTCATTCACTGATGAGGAGTCTCCATCCAGAGAGCTGTAACAGTATACACTGCTAGAAAGATACAGTCATTTAAATTGTATGCAAACCCTAAAGCGGAACTAATATCTCTCAATCATCCTTAACCATTTTTATTCCTTATGCTGCTAGCATGAGTATATAGATAGGAAAATATATTACATTTACTTGTTTTAAACTTTTTCTTTGACAATATCCTCCTGAAGAAGTCACAATTGTTCATTTATTTATTAGGCCTCATGCACATTATGAAACCTAAAAATGCCAGAAATGAAAGCTTGAAGAAGCTTGAGTTAAAAATGCGCATTTTCCAGCGTTTGTATTGCACGTTAAAAGAGAAGTATGGGATTCATTTTTATTTTGGAATCATACTTACCTACAGTGAGGGAAAAAAGTATTTGATCCCCTGATGATTTTGTACGTTTGCCCACTGACAAAGAAATGATCAGTCTATCATTTTATTGGTCGGTTTATTTTAACAGTGAGAGAGAGAATAACAACAACAATATCCAGACAAACACTATTCAAAAAAGTTATAAATGATTTGCAGTTTAATGAGTAAAGTATTTGATCCCCTATCAATCAGCAAGATTTCTGGCTCCCAGGTGTCTGCTATAGAGGTAAAGAGCTGAGATTAGGAGCACTCTCTTAAAGGGAGTGCTCCTAATCTCAGCTTGTTACCTGTATAAAAGACACCTGTCCACTGAAGCAATCAATCAATCAGATTCCAATCTCTCCACCACGGCCAAGACCAAAGAGCTGTCTAAGAACGTCAGAGACAATATTGTAGACCTACACAAGGCTGGAATGGGCTACAAGACCATCGCCAAGCAGCTTGGTGAGAGGGTGACAACAGTTGGTACAACTCATCCAAAACGCGGCGGCAAGACTGCTAAACCCTGGGAACCCATTTCCCCATCCCTGAGGAGCCTACATTGGCTAACCGGAAAGAATTGGATCACATTGAAGACCCTCTGCCTTACCCACAAATGCATACAAGGAAACATTCTTCAATACCTTCAAGAGAAAATAAAACACTACACACCCAATCGCAATCTTCGATCAGCTAACCAAAACCTTCTCCTTATTCCCAAATACCGCTACAAAGCAAAGGGAGAACGAAGATTCGCAGTCCAAGGACCTCGGCTATGGCGCTCTTCCGACTTACATCCACATGGAAGAAAACCATCAGGCTTTCAGGAAAAAACTCAAGACCTACCTCTTCTAAGAAGCTGACAGCACAGAACGCATCTAGCACCTTGAGGCGATTCAGTTCGCATTTGCAACACTTTACAAATCATTCATTCGCAAATAGAAGAAACACCAAATAACTGTCAATCTCCCTCAGTCTGGGGCTGCATGCAAGATCTCACCTCGTGGAGTTTCAATGATCATGAGAATGGTTAGCAATCAGCCCAGAACTACACAGGAGAATCTTGTCAATGATCACAAGGCAGCTGGGACCATAGTCACCGAGAAAAGAATTGGTAACACACTACACCGTGAAGGACTGAAATCCTGCAGTGGCAGCAATGTCCCTCTGCTCAAGAAAGCACATGTATCCACATATTTCTTTACCTAATCTTATGGTGGAATTTGATGATTATGGCGCCTTATCAAACTTAAAGATGAACTTTACCAAATCAGAAGCCATGGGGGTTGCTTTACCACCCCCCTCGTTGCTCCGGACTGTACGACATGATTTTAATTTTAAATGGGCATCCACTGCACTAAAGTATTTAGGTACTTACATCCCCCCAAAATTAGCGGATGTTTTCGTCCTGAATTTCCCGCCTTTATTTAGTCTGTATCCTACTGGAGAAGTGGCACCAAGGACTCCATTCATGGTTCGGTCGCTGCAACTTCATCAAGATGTGTATCTTACCTAAGTTTCTGTACCTCTTTCAGACTTTGCCCGTCTATATTCCCTCGGCCTTCTTCCATCAAACTCATGCTCTTTTCACCAAGTTTATTTGGCCACATAAACGACCCAGGCTAAGTAGACGTCTTATGACATTACCCAAATGCCCCGGCGGAGTAGCGGTGCCGAATGCGTTCAAATATTACCAAGCCGCCCACCTGGGAAGGGTGATTGATTGGTGTAGACACGAAAAATTTAAGCTTTGGACAACTATTGAACAGCTGTACAGTCCTGTTCCCTTGCATAGAGCACCGTGGTGTTATGTTGCTCTACTGGCTTTTCTTAAATATCATCCTTGTATTGGCCCCATACTCCGCATCTGCTCTTTGGTCTGTCGGAATCCAGAGCTTTCCTCCAGCCACTCGCTTTTGTACCCCATCCTAGGGAACCCTGGCTTCCACCTGGGAACAGAACATGGTCTGTTTCGAGGAATTATCGAGAGAGGCTGTTTTCAAGACCCTCATTTCTTGGGCTCCGATGGTTGGCCCTCGGCCTCCGCGCTAATTCAGTTGGACGGGCGATTTGGGTTAAACCTCTGGCAAACACTACAGTTGCTGCATTACTTTCAAACCTTGGTTCCCCTCAGTGAATTTTCAATGTAGTCTGACAGCATTTGAATCATATTGCAAGGATAATGATCTTCTCCCTAGATCCCTCTCTAAGATGTATGTGCTACTGCCCCCCCCCCCCCCCAAGATTTTTTTAAGCCTAGTCTTAACACCTGGGAAAGAGATCTTGATACCTTTATGTCTGCTCAACGCCAGGCCATTGTATACCTGGTTTTGAAATCTTCCATTTGCACCCATGTTCAAGAAAACAATTACAGCCTTTTAACGCGTTGGTATTGCACTCCGTCAGTTCTTAGTAAGTATTCTCTGGAAATCTCTGACTGTTGCTGGAGATGTTAGGAGGAGCGAGGGACCTTGCTACATATTTTTTGGAACTGTCCGAAAATTAGGCCATATTGGCTAGAGGTGCAAAAGATTACTCAACAGTTTACCGACTTCCCGATCCCGGCGGACCCTGACTTCTTCCTGCTCCACCGCTCACACATTCCTCTAAGAACCTACAAAAAAATCGGTTCTTCGTGACATGATTAATTCCACCAAGGTTTGTGTCACCCTGTGCTGGAGAGACCCTAATCCCCCCACTATCGTCATGTGGCTTCATAGCGTCAGAGATGTCAATGCTCTAGAACAGTGGTCATCAACCCTGTCCTCAGGGCCCACTAACAGGCCAGGTTTGCAAGATAACTGAAATACATCACAGGTGATATCATTTGCTGCTCAGTGATTTTAGTATTCTAGTCTGCATCTCCCCAAGGTAATACATAAAACCTGGCCTGTTAGTGGGCCCTGAGGACAGGGTTGATTACCACTGCTCTAGAGCATTGACATCTCTGACGCTATGACACTACTAATTTACTGTAAAATGTTGAAGATCAAATTTATGTAATATGTAGTTAGGCTTGGATAGTATCACCTGTAACCCTGTAAATAATCTTATATTGGTTAAGATTAAGTTGTTCCCAGCGCTATCTTTGAGGACTACAGAATCCCTCCCTTTTATGGTATGGGTGATAGGAGAGGAAGTGGGATTTCATAGTTCCATCTTGTTTCTGTTGTCCTGATACAGATGGGTGAATAAACATTGCCATCATAGGACTTGAAGTATACTACAGGTGGGATTGCTGTGTGAAAATTAATGAAAATTAAAATTCTTAAAGCGGAGTTCCACCCAGAAATTTAACTTCCGCTGATCGGATTTCCCGCCCCCCCCCCCCATCCTCCGGTGCCACATTTGGCACTTTCAGGGGGGAACAGATACCTGTCAAATCCAGGTATCTGCTCCCACTTCCAAGCAAAGTCTGCCGCACTTTGTGTGCCGAACAACGCAATGTCCGTCCCTTCCTACCCACTGTCTTCTGGGAGACACACAGGTCTCAGAAGACAGCAGGGACCACTCAGAACACGCAGCGTGACTCGCGTATGCGTAGTAGGGAACCAGGAGTGAAGCCGAAAGTTTTCACTGCCTGGTTCCCTTACCAGAAATGGTGGCGGCAGCACCCGGGAGTCGATCTGAAGATCGGCTGGGGTGCCGACATCGCGGGCTCCTTGGACAGGTAAGTGTCCTTATATTAAAAGTCAGCAGCTACAGTATTTGTAGCTGCTGACTTTAATTTTTTTTTTTACCCAGGCGGAACTCCGCTTTTAGAAAAAAGAAACCAATGCAGTCCCCACATCTGAGGTAAGCTTCAATATATTCCATTTTTGTTTTGGGGTTTGGAAACATTTTGATGGGTTAGTCCACCCAGGTTCAATGTTTCTTCTGTCTATCGGAGAGGAGTGTGATCTTTGCATTAAGTACCCAGGTCTGCACACATGCTGTGCCCATCATAAGGGGTTCCCATAATGTCTGGGACAACACCCCTGCTGTGCCCATTATGAGGGGCTTCCACCATTACTGTGCTGAGTTTCCAGGTCTGTACACCTACAGTACACTTTATGAGGTGCTCCCACCATCCCTGCACTAAGTTCCTGGGTCTTTACTGCTGTTGTGACCATTATTAGGGGTTCCCATCATCCTTTTTCACTATCTGCATACCTGCTTTACAAGGGGTTCCCACTTTCCTTTCCAGATTTTTTACAATAATGTATTTTAAAGAGAATATAGAAGGAGAGGGGCTCCCAAAACTCTAAGATGGACAGGAGCACGGTCATAAATTATGGTCAGGAGATCTCACTGGAGTATTCATAATAAATATTAAAATTTATTATGCATAAAAAATAAAATTGTATTAAATATTTTTTTTTATATTTATCATACATTTTACAATTACTACTTGTGAATTGTTGTATGAGCTTGTGATTTTAGATGTGTATTTTTTATCACAATTATCTCCTTTTAATTCACAGCAAAAATGTTTTTTTAAATCATATTCATATTAGACATGTGCGTCGTCAATAAATTAGTTTTGTTTCATTCCGTTCCATTTCGTATTAGAATTAATTCGTATTTCGTAATTTGTGTCCGAAATTCAATTTGGATTTGTACGAAATACGAATTTTCGTTAGGTTCGTTAACTTTTCGTAACAATTACGAATGTTCGTTATAATAAATGTATCTTTATGAGGGGCTCCCACCATACCTGTGCTGACTTACTGGGTTTTTAACTTTTAGGTTCGTAAACTTTCTGTAATAATTACGAATGTTCATTATGATGAATTTATTATGAGGGGCTCCCACCATCCCTGTGCTGTGCTGACTTCCTGGGTTTTTTTACTTCATCATAACGAATAATCGTAATTAACGAACATTCTCGTTTCCGTTGTAACGGAATTTGGATCCAAAATTCGTAAACGAAATTTCGTATTTCGTACAAAATTCATAAGCATAGCAATTCGTATTTCGGATCCTCCCGAATTTACGAATTTACGGAAATTCGTACAAATTTTCGATTCCTACAAAACTGATTGCACATGTCTATATTGTTCTGCTATTACTGTACCATACATCTCTGCTTATGCTTTACTTACAGTTTATCCCTTTCATGCCTAAGCCTATTTCTGACATTTGTTGCTTGCAAGTTAAAATACGTATTTTTTGCTAGAAAATGACTTAGAACCCCCAAACATCATATAGATATAGATATCTATATATATAGATATAGATATCTATATCTATATCTATATATATAGATATATATATATATATATATCTATATATATATATTTTTTTTTTTAACAGAGACCCTAGAGAATAAAATGGTGAACGTTGCAATATTTTATGTCACACGGCATTTGCGCAGCGGTCTTTCAAACGCAATTTTTTGGGTAAAAAGACATTTTCATGAATTAAAAAAAAACAAAACAATAAAGTTATCCCAATTTGTATAATGTGAAAGATGATGTTATGCAGAGTAAATAGATACCTAAAATATCATGCTTTGAAATTGCGCACACTCGTGGAATGGCAACAAACTACGGTACCTAAGAATCTCCATAGGCAACGCTTTAAAACATTTTAGTGGTTACAGGTTAGAGTTACAGAGGAGGTCTGGTGCTAGAATTATTGTTCTTGCTCTGGCGATCGCGGTGATACCTCACATGTGTGATTTGAACACCGTGTACATATGCGGCCGCGACTTACATATGCGTTTTCATAGGATGCATAGGATAGCATAGGATGCATTAAGGTGAAAAAACATGAGGATTTACAACCCCTTTAATTCAGCCACGAAAGTTGTAAGCTGCAATATGTTACAACTTTGTTCTTGGGTTTGGATACACTTAATATCTCTGTGTCAATCTGTGATGCAAAATAAATATTTTATACAAATATTAAAAAAAAAAAAAATTAAACATAAGTTTAAACATTGAAAATAAAATTGGCCTCAATACTATTTTTCCTTTCAAAGTAAATAATTCCTAGAATGTAATTAAACATTGTTGGCAAGACATTTGGAATCTCTAATGGAATCTTAAAAAACTCAAGAGTGTTTCGGAACTTGTCTTCCTGATGTTACACAATTTCCAGTTAGGTGACACCAATTTCCAATGGAACAATTGAATGATTGTGTTTTCACATTATAGTCTCACGTCAAAGATGAGTTGATGGTTAGCAAAACATAATAGTGAACAAAAGACAATAGAAATATCTGAAAAGAACTATTACAATAACATAGGCTATGCATAGATGGATCGGAATTCAGCCGGTTTAGCTGGGACCTGCAGAATTTTGATCCAGGTATGGCCGTCTCCATACATGGGGATGTTGGAAAACCTTTCTCGATCAGTGGCTGCATCCTCTGGATGTCAGAGGGGCCTTATTTAGTTTGTAGCTTATTTCAGGCAAACATTTATACATATAACGATTAAACACTAATGCCCCGTACACACGGTCGGACTTTGTTCGGACATTCCGACAACAAAATCCTAGGATTTTTTCTGACCGATGTTGGCTCAAACTTGTCTTGCATACACACAGTCACACAAAGTTGTCGGAAAATCCGATCGTTCTGAACGTGGTGACGTAAAACACGTACGTTGGGACTATAAACGGGGCAGTGGCCAATAGCTTTCATCCCTTTATTTATTCTGAGCATGCATGGCACTTTGTCCGTTGGATTTGTGTACACACGATCGGAATTTCCGACAACGGATTTTGTTGTCGGAAAATTTTATACCCTGCTCTCAAACTTTGTGGGTCGGAAAATCCGATGGAAAATGTGTGAAAGGAGCCTACACACGGTCGGAATTTCCGACAACAAGGTCCTATCACACATTTTCCATCGGAAAATCCGACTGTGTGTGCGGGGCATTAGGCTCTGTTCACATGTATGTGAATCGGGTGCAATTTGAACCGCATCCAATTTGCATAATATCAAATGCAGCCACTCTGCCATCAAATGCAGCCACTGTACCATCAAACGCAGCCACTGTACCATCAATTGCCGCCACTGTACCATCAAACGCAGCCACTGTACCATCAATTGCCGCCACTGTACCATCAAACGCAGCCACTGTGCCCATCAAATGCAGCCACTGTGCCCATCAAATGCCACCACTGTGCCCATCAAATGCAGCCACTGTGCTTATCAAACGCTGCCAGTCCATAGGACATATATCAATGATAGAGGATTAATCCCTGCCACTTTATGTATAGAGCACAGACAGTATTGTATGTCCATAGGTGGCACAAAACTAATGCTTCATGCATCACAACATCTCCCCAAACTTAAGCATCTTCAATTCAATTCACCTCTGTGACTACTAGTGTTATTGTAAGCTTGGCTATGTGAATGGAGGCTGGAGTGCGACATTTTAGGTTTTTCAGATGAGGTACAGCGTGCTGAGACATTACTTACCTTACCAAAATAGCTCCGCTCAGGCCGTGCGCTCCACGGAGCTGCTGACGTCACTTCTGGCACAGGGAAACCGGAAGTAACGTCTTAACTGGAAGAACAAAAGCACCCGCCTGTAGTGATACTACGGGCGGAAGTTGCTCGGTGCGATGGAATGTGCCACAAAGCACGTAAAAATCCCGTAAATGAAGCACCTCGTCTGCAATCTCATGATTGCATTGATGTGGCGCTTCCCATAGTGCACTGTGTCCGGCGCCCGAACACAGTGCACTTAAAGGACATTTTTTTCTATTTCTTTTTTTTAAAGGGCCTTTTTTTTTTTTTTTTTTACTGCTGGGGGGGGGGGTTTGATGGGGTTGGGGTATCGCCCGTGCGCCCCCTATGGATGGGCTGCCACTGACCAGTATGGCATTTGTAAATTGAAATCATATCCCCTCTCAAGCGTCTATTCTCCAGAGAGAATAAGTTCAGTGCTTGCAACCTTTCCTCATAACTAAGATCTTCCAGACCCTTTATTAGCTTTGTTGCCCTTCTTTGTACTCGCTCCATTTCCAGTACATCCTTCCTGAGGACTGGTGCCCAGAACTGGACAGCATACTCCAGGTGAGGCCGGACCAGAGTCTTGTAGAGCGGGAGAATTATCGTTTTATCTCTACAGTTAATCACCTTTTTAATGCCAATATTCTGTTTGCTTCGTTACCAGTAGCTTGGCATTGCATGTCATTGCTGAGCCTATCATCTACTAGGACCCCCAGGTCCTTTTCTTTCAAATGTGTTTATTGAAATTTTCATTCAAATACAGTAGATACAAAGTAGAAATCAGGTGTATAGATTCAACATACAAACCATAAACTTGTTGACAATATATTATGAACCGTCGCTTATGCAGACAACATGAAGGTATAACCTAACATGGAGCGATTATGTCTCTGCATCATTACTAGTGGTGGTAGGTTTCGGTTTCCCCAACACCCTGTGGTAGGGATATGCTAATATCAGGATACAGAAAACATATTGCTCGAGGTCCTGATAATGAGACTTAATGTAGTATAATAAACAAAGTTATACTGATTCTGAAAAATAATAACATAAAATAAATGTAAACATAAGCAACAAAAAACTTAAAGGTTAAAGGTAAAGAAACATACGGTTACCAACGTTGCAAGCAGATAATACGGTGTTCAATAGTGTTAGACCCCTTTCACACTGAGCCGTCCTGGGTGTCAGCGGTAAAGCGGCGCTATTTTTAGCGCCACTTTACCGGCGCTAATCGGCCGCTAGTGAGGTGGTTTTAACCCCCCGCTAGCGGCCGAAAAGGAGTTAAATCTGCCCGCAAAATGCTGTTGCAGCAGTGCTTTGCCGATGGTATAGCAGCGCTGCCCCATTGTTTTCAATGGGGAGGAGCGGTGGAGGAGCCGTGTATTCACTGCTCCTCCACCGCTGCAAAGAAGCTGCTGGCAGGACTTTTTGTGACGCCCTGCCAGCGCAGTGCCCCAGTGTGAAAGCACTCGTGCTTTCACACTGGGTTTGCAGCTGAGGCTTTTCTCAGGCGCTATTTTTAATGCTGTAGTGGCTGAAAAACACCTCAGTGTGAAAGGGGTCTTATGGTTTTTAGGTCTTTAGCTTTTTTTGGGTGAAGAAACCAGGCTTGCCATTTGCTTATAAATTGTGGTGCCTTACGTTTTTTAAACGCCAGTAATTTCTCATATTGGCATTGTATATTCATCCTCGTGATTATTTCTCTAACTGTTGGTATATCAGAATATTTCCATTTACTCGCTAATGCAGTCCTAGATGTCTCCAACAACTGTGCGAAGAATCCTTGTATATTTTTGACAGCCTGTAAGGTGTCATGTACCACCTATGATACATTTTTTGGAAATTATCCCAATGCTCGACACAAGAGGACATAATGAAGCTCGAATGTATGGCTTTCAACCATTGTTGTAGGGAGGATTCTTTCTGCAGATCTTTTTCCCATTTGCACATGTCAGTCGTTTTAGTCAATAATATGGGGTCAGGAAATTAGTAAAGTAAGACAGTAAAAGAAAGAAATCCCACGAGTCGATTTGGGTGAATTTCCCTGAAGGAATTCCCAAATAGAATTTGGAATTTCTACATGTTCCTTGCATTTAGTGGTTGAATGAAAGTGTCCGATTTGTAATGACCTATAAGCGTCATTAGGTAAGCCGCTTTGATGTAAGTTGTGTGTGAAGTTTATACCTCGTTTATGGCAATATCTCGCGTCAAAGTCCCTAATTAACTATTCATATGTTTTTGACTGGAATATTTAGTTTGTGTGTGTTTCTTGTGTGTGGTGTACTGGAAAATAACGTGCGCCATGCTTTAAGGGTGGCTTCAAGAGTGCTGGCGCCATCTTATGGGTGTCATGTGCCCAATGGACTGTAGAAATCCGTGAGTTTGCGGAGCCCTTCTTGCTCCTTCCTCTTCCCCCGCATGCCTCCCCTACCTCTCTGGCTCTGCAGCATGTGTCGGGTGTTTGAGTGAAAGTCTCACGGCTGCCTTATGTTGCTTGTCGGATTCTGTGAAGCCGGAGCTCGGTCACAGTGCGGCCATCTCCTCAGACTGCCGGCCACGCCCCCACCCCCCCAAGGTCCTTTTCAATACTAGATTCTACCAGAGGTTCTCCCCTAGTGTATAGATTGAATTCATATTTTTGACACCCAAGTGCATTATTTGCATTATTTTTAACTTTTCTAAATTAAACCTCATCTCCCATGTAGTTGTCCACCCCATTAATTTGTTCATATCTTCTTGCAAGGTTTCCACATTCCATGTTCCAAGTTCCAAGTTATTGCCCTGCTTAGCTTAGTATCGTCCGCAAATACAGAGATTGAACTGTTTATCCCATCCTCCAGGTCGTTTATGAATAAATTAAATAGGATTGGTCCCAGGACAGAACCCTGGGGGACCCCACTACCCACCCCTGACCATTCCGAGTACTCCCCATTTATCACCACCCTCTGAACTCGCCCTTGTAGCCAGTTTTCAATCCATGTACTCACTCTATGGTCCATGCCAACGGACCTTATTTTGTACAGTAAACGTTTTGTCAAATGCTTTTGCAAAATCCAGATACACCATGTCTAGGGGCCTTCCTTTATCTAGATGACAGCTCACCCCCTCATAGAAGGTTAATATATTGGTTTGGCAAGAACGATTCTTCATTAATCCATGCTGATTACTGCTAATGATACCGTTCTTATTACTAAAATCTTGTATATAGTTCCTTATCATCCCCTCCAAGAGCTTGCATACTACTGATGTTAGGCTAACTGGTCTGTAATTCCCAGGGATGTATTTTGGGCCGTTTTTAAATATTGGTGCTACATTGGCTTTTTTCCAATCAGCTGATACCATTCCAGTCAGTAGACTGTCAGTAAAAATTGGGAACAATGGTCTGGGAATTACTTGATTGAGTTCCCCAAGTACCCTCAGGTGCAAGCGATCCGGTCCCAGTGATTTATTAATGTTAAGTTTCCCAAGTCTAATTCTAATTCTGTCCTCTGTTATCCATGAGGTGCTTCCTGTGATGTGTCATGAGGATAAACACTGCAGTTTTGGTTACCGAAGCCCCCCAATTCCCTCGTGAAGACTGAGGAGATGAATAAATTCAATACCTTCGCCGTCTCCCCATCCTTTGTAACCAGATGTCCTTCCTCATTCTTCATAGGGCCAAGATGGTCTGTCCTCCCTTTTTTACTGTTTATACACTTAAAGAATTTCTTGGGATTTTTTTTGCTCTCCTCCGCTATGTGTCTTTCATGTTCTATCTTAGCCGCCCTAATTGCACCCTTACATTTCTTGTTGCATTATTTATAAAGTTTGAATGCTGATGATGATCCCTCAACCTTGTATTTTTTTGAAGGTCTTCTCTTTTGCTTTTATATGCATTTTTTCATTGGAGTTAAGCCATCCTGGACTTTTGTTCACTCTTTTGTTCGCTTCTGCTTGGAATTTATTATTTATCTGCAATGAAAAGAAGAAAAAACACAAAGGAAAGATAAACTCTCCAAGATAGTCACTAAGTGGCACACTTCAATTCAGTAAAACACACATCGCTTTATTGAAAAATTATTCAATTAAAATGGTAAATCCAATTTCTTCACCAATACTTGTTAAAATAAAAAGACAACGTTGTCTTGCTGACAGGAAGGTGCTGCACACTCACCCATCCAAACTACCATTCACTCACAGGGGAATCCAGTTAATGAGTCCTAGTAATCAAGGATTTTGGGGCTTGTGATAGTGAAGCAAGTGTCCCAAAGACTCTTAAGGTCCGTACACACGGTCAGAAAATCTGAAGATAAATTTCATCCGATGAATGATCTGCCGATTTTCTGATGGTAAGTATGCTGCTTTTGACAGCCGATTCCGAATTTTCGGCAGACAAAAACTGGATGTGCAGGTTTGAAAATTCTTGTCTGATGTGACCACAACGTCTGATTTTTCTTTTCATTAGTATGGTTTTCTGACAAAAAAAAAAAATCTGAAGAGCAAGACTAGGCATGTTCAGAAATGAAAGAACACATACAAAACAATTCAACACATTACGTCAATTCTGACCTTGAATTCTGTCGTCAGAAAATTTTCTGATGGTGAGTACCCTCTTCACTTTCAATTTGAGACTAGCATTAAACGAAAAACTGATGAAAATTCATCCAAAAATCTGACCGTGTGTACAAGGCTTTAAGCCCCATATACACTATTAGATTTTCTGCAGATTTTTGCCTCAGATTTACCAAAACCATATAGTGCAAGGGCCTGCCTGATTGCAATCAAAAATTTAAACTCTTATAGGGGTTGTAAAGGTTCATGTTTTTTCACCTTAATGCATCCTATATGAAAAAACACCTGTTCCCCCCCCCCCCCGTTTTACTTACCTGAACCCTTGAACTACTCTCTGCTAGGGGGTTCTCAGCTGCTGATTGGATAGATTGATAGCAGCGCAGCCATTGGCTCCCGCTGCTGTCAATCAAAACCAATGATGCGTCCGCCAGGGGGCAGGGCCAAGTCCTGCATTCGATGGCTATGGACGCAAATGCTGGACTTGGGAGCACGCCCGCAAGGTAACCCCCCCAGGAGAGCGTTTCTCCCAGGGGGTTATCTGATGCGAGGAGGAGCTGAGAGAGCCGCCGAGTGACCCCAGAAGAGCAGGTTCGGGGCCACTCTATGCAAAACGAGCTGCACAGTGGAGGTAAGTATGACATGTTTGTTATTTAAAAAAAAAAAATTACTTTTGGTGTCACTTTAAGGTTTGACCTCATATTATATGGTTTTGGTAAATCTGAAGACAAAAATCTGCAGAAAATCTAATAGTGTGTATGGGGCCTCAGCCCATAATCCGCTCATAAACCGTATGATTTCTCCTGAGTGACATCATCTACAGGTCACAGCAGAGTGGAACAAAGCTTACGCGTTTCGCACTATACAGAGTGCTTAGTCATAGCTCATGACTAAGCACTCTGTGTAGTGCGAAACGCGTAAGTTTGTTCCACTCTGCTGTGACCTGTATTTTGGATGACACTTTATTGAATAAAGGCAAATATTTTTGGAGTGCGGCTGTCCAGGATTTCTTTGATGTCTAACTGCTACTGCATTGCCAGCACCTGGACTTCTAGACTGAAGGAGATGCCTTTTACTTTGATCTGACCCACCTGGAGCGGTGATACTCTCTCTCCCTCTCACCGCACTCTCACCGTTAAGGCTGACCCGCTAGCTGCTTGGCCGCCAGAGGCATCACCTGCGTGATGTTAACACACTGACATGTTTCGTTAGCCTATCGCTAACTTCCTCTATTGTATTAATGAAAAGAAAAAGAGTTAAGCCTCGTACACACGATCGGACTTTCCGACAACAAAACCGTGGAATTTTGTTCGAAGGGTGTTGGCTCCAACTTGTCTTGCATACACACGGTCACACAAATGTTGGCCAACAATTTACGAACGTAGTGGTGTACAAGACGTACGTGATATCTCCATTACGAACGCTAGTTTTACAAGACCGAGCGCTTCCGGCTCGTCCTTGATTCCGAGCATGCGTGTTTGTACTTTGGACTTTTGTCCGACGGACTTGTGTACACACGATCAGAAAGTCCGACAACAGACATTTGTTGGCGGAAAATTTGAGAGCATGCTAGCCAACATTTGTTGGCGGAAAGTCCGACAACAAATGTCCGAAGCAGCGTACACACCGTAGGACTTACCGCCAACAAGCTAACATACAACATTTCCCGTCTGAAAATCCGATCGCGTGTACGCGGCAATACTATAGAGGAACTCTACCAGCGCGTGAAATTTGAATTTTGAACAACTTATTGAAATAAAAAAAAAGTTATGCCCACTTTTTCATGACTTTCGGTACTAGACTTCTATATATCATTTTATTTTGTTTTTCTTCCCTCTATGCATCAGGAAATAGATCAGAAGAATGACTTAAAGAACATTGTATCCTATTAAATATTTTATTCCTCTATTCTTTTAATTAAAAAAACAAACACTTTACTTTGATAGTCAAAGTGCTTTCCCAGACATTTCAACAATAATATTTTAAGGGGTCAGATTCTAACAACCGTGCGTTTGACATCATGCTCTAGACAGCGATGAGAAATAAGTGGATGCTTCCTCTCCAGATATCATCTTGAATGGAATGTAGTTCAAAGTAAAGTGCATGTAATATTAATGTAAATTGTATTCGCATAGCGCGCGTTCCCTTCTAGAGATACAGCAGTACATGAAGTTCCCGATTAAATATGCACTTCACATTTGGGTTTTGTTAAGAAAAAGCAGCATTAGAAATGGGCACTGTCTGCAACAGGGCTTTTTGTATGACTGTAAATGTGTGTTGTGCTCGCTGCCAGGGTGACTTCCCCTTCAAAGAGTTTAAATTCAAAATTCTCATACATTGTTAGTGAGTTCCCAGGGTTACTTGCTTGCTGAGCTATATTTTTGTGATAACATAATATATATTGTATACGGCCATTTAACGGAACTGTATTCCTTGGAAAAAAAAGTTTAAAAAAGTCAACTTGTAAAAGAACATTAACAACTTGACCTCTGAAATGTTTTACCCCCTTCATGACCAGGGCATTTTTTGCTATTCGGCACTGTGCTACTTTAACTGGTAACTGCGCGGCCATGCAACACTGTACCCAAATTAAATTTATATCATTTTTTTCCCACAAATAGAGCTTTCTTTTGGTGGTATTTGATCTGGGATATATTGTTTGGTGTTGAGGCCAAATATATAAATTTCAGTCTCAGACGACGCCCGGGAAAAGCACACATATATGCTTTGCAAGATGGATGGATGCAGTAGTTATACTCTTCTGATCTGAACACACAATTACTTCAACAATGCAATAAGGTGCTCCTGCCCATTTGATTCCCCGTTGGGGGGCGTTAAACATGTGACCACTTGTAAGCCTCACAGATTGGGGTCGCCCCTTTGGGTTGAGGGCATGGACAGGCTCTCAGTGGGTCCGGGATCGTACTTGAGAGGATTATTTGGTTTTTAAAGAAGTCTCTGGTTAAGCGAGCCTTCCTGGCAGAAAGGAAATGTAAGGCCCCCCTGAAGAAGACCATAAGCTTTGAGGTTGAAATGCATCGGGGCATTTCCATACATCGGATTGGAGTGCAATTTCAAGTGTAACAATGGAACACTCTTGATGTATAACCTTTCCTAGCCTAATTTGTCACGCCTTGTATATACCAGACTGCAAGCACTGAACTTATTCTCTCTGCAGAAGAAACGCTTGAGAGGGAATATGATTTCAATTTACAAATACCGTACTGGTGACCCCACAATAGGGATAAAACTTTTCCGCAGAAGGGAATTTAATAAGACGCGCGGCCATTCGCTAAAATTAGAAGAGAAGCGGTTTACCCTTAAACTGCGTAGAGGGTTATTTACTGTAAGAACGGCATGGATGTGGAATTCCCTTCCACAGGCGGTGGTCTCAGCGGGGAGCATCGATAGTTTCAAAAAACTATTAGATAAGCACCTGAATGACCGCAATATACAGGGATATACAATGTAATACTGACATATAATCAAAACGCATAGGTTGGACTTGATGGACTTGTGTATTTTTTCAACCTCACCTACTATGTAACTATGTAGGATAGAAGGAAGAATGGATGGGACAAAATACCATCAAACTCTGGAGGAAAATTTGCTGCTCTCTGCCAGAAAGTTGTCGATGAGAAGAAGGTTTACCTTCCAACATGACAATGACCCAAAGCTCACAGCAACAATGAGGCACACAGTGATTGGAGGAGAAAAAGGTGAATGTCCTTGCATGGCCTAGTCAGAGCCCAGACTTAAACCCCATTGAAAATCTGTGGAACGACTTGAAGACTGCACCATCAAATTTAAATGGGCAAATATTGCAAAGTCTAGATGTGCAAAGTTAGTAGAGGCAAATCCCAACAGACTAAAGGCTGGAATTAAAGCAAAAGGTGGTCCAAGAAAATACTGACATAAGGGGGGGTGATCCTTTTTCCAACTCAGTGATTCTGTTTTTGTTTTTTTTTTCTGACATGTTGGTGTTATATCTTTCACTTGGATGTTATAAGCTGCACTAGGAAATACAGCTGTATAAAACAAAAATGGTGTCTGTCTTTATTTCGGGCTGTAAAGTGTGATTATTTTAAAGTTTTAAATTTGGGGGGTGGGGGGATTCGTTTCTATACCCACTGTACCTGTTGATTTTGCCAGTTTCTATCTGAGAAGTTCTTTATTAGGTTAACCACTAAGTCCCAATGCTTGTAAGTCAGTGCCGGGACAAGGTCACCCGGTGCCCAGGGCTAAAATGGCCTCCCCCCCTAGTTCTTACGAAACAATACAATTTAATTAGATTTAATGAATTTGAAACAGAGTTGACTCACACATTTTAACTATATTTCTATTTTATTAATGGAACTTAAGAAGTGCAAATAAACAGATCACCGGGTAAGTGGGGATTTAAAAAAATATGGGGTTAATCTGCTTTAGCCAGTTTTTAGTCTGGGCCAATTCTGACATTGCCCTCATACATGTAAAAACAAACACTTTTTTGCTAGAAAACTATTTAGAACCCCCAAAACATATATATTTTAGGCAGAGGCCCTAGAGAATAACTTGGTGAGTGTTGCATATTTTTATTTCACACAATATTTGCACAGCAGTTAGTAAAACACAATTTTTTGGGGGGGAAAATATACTTTAATGATGTTACGCCAATTAAATAGATACCAAACATGTCACATATTACTCCCTCCCCCCCCCCACCCACCACCTTCCACGGCTTTCTCGGGCTCTCCCGTCCCACCAGGAGACCCGAGCGTCCAGCCGGCATGTCCGCCAGCCAGCTGGACAGCCAAGCAGAGCCGAGATTTGCATTAATCGCCCGTTCATAATAGTAACCCGGAAGCGATGACATCATTTCCGGTTTACTTGGAAACCATCGGCGCCAATTTTTGAAAGTCGAAAGCATTCAGAAACACCGATCTTGGTGTTTTGAATTCTTTTAAGTGCAGAGGAGGGGTTTGGGGTCTTATTGACCCCCAGATCTCTTCATAAAGAGGACCTGTCACATGTCTATTGCTGTCACAAGGATGTTTACATTCTTTGTTAAAGCAATAAAATTGATTAAAAAAAATAAACCAACAGTGTAAAAGTAAAAAAAAATGAAATAAATTAATAATGAAAAAAAAAAAGTCCCCTTCTTCCTGTGCTTGTGTACAAAGGCGAACGCGTGCTTTCGTCCCGCACGCATGCAAACAACTATCGCCCCACACATGAGGTATCACAGCGAACGTCAGATCATGGGCAGTAATTCTAGCACCAGACCTCCTCTGCAAATCTGGGTGTAAAAAAGTGTAGCGCTGATATACAAAAAAGAATATGACTAATAAAAGGATACCCCCCTATATAGAGGTGGGTACATGAAAAAGTGCATACAGGTTTACTTTAGTGGAAATATTAACTTATACCAAGATAAACCTGGCTACATAAACAACTTAATATATGCAAAGATAAAAAAGTGAAAAAATGATTGATTCAGTGAATGTAAACAAGTGCCCAAAACATAATCATACCACAGCAAATCTAAAGTGACAACCTGTTAAGGTTTTTAAAGCGTCGCCTATGGACAGTAAAATTGATGTTGTTTGTCGCCGTTGCACAGGCGTGCGCAATTTTAAAGCGTGACATGTGTGGTATTTGTTTACTCAGGGTAACTTCATCTTTTATATCTTACAAAAAAAAAAAAAATGGGTTGTGTATTGTGTTTTTTTTTGCATTAAAATTCCAAGACGTGTATTTTTTCCCCCAAAAATTGCGTTTGAATAAAAAAAGTTGCGCAAATACCGTGTGACATAATATATATATATATATATATATATATATATATATATATATATAATGTTTTGGGGGTTCTAAGTAGTTTTCTAGCAAAAAATACTTATTGTTACATGTGAACAAACAGTGCCATAAAAGAAGCAGTTAAATGCCACTGGTCACTAATGAATCAGTGACCAGTGGCAATACATTAACCCCCTCCATGTAATAGCATTGTTAATTAATTAACCCTCCCCAAAGAGTTAACCCCCCCCCCAGCCAGTTCATGCTAACACTATAACACAACATTACACTGTCAATGTGAACAGGACATAAGGAAGCAGGATCCGCCAGCCCAGTGCCTTAGTTAAAAATGGGTTGTAAACCCTCATGGTTTTTCATCTTATTGCATTCTATGCATTGAGGTGAAAAACCTTCTGTGGTGCTGCAGCCCCCCCCCCAAGCCCCCATTATACTTACCTGACACTGATCTTTCTCTCTTTCTTTCGGGAACGAGCACACCAGCTCTACCTGGTGTCTTGTGGATAGATTGATAGCAGCGCAGCCATTGGCTCCCGCTGCTGTCAATCAAATACAATGATTCAGTGCCGAGGGGGCGGGGCCCAGTCCTGCATTCTGTGTGAATGGACACAGATGCGGGACTCGGGAGCACCCCCGACAGGTGTCCACCAAGAGAGAGCACTTCTCCAACGTAGACCCTCGATGCGGGGAGGAGCCACCAGTGCTGCCGAGGGACCTCAGAAGAGGAGGACGGGGCCACTCTGTGCAAAACCAACTGAACAGTGGAGGTAAGTATGATATGTTAGTTTAAAAAAAAAACATAAAAACAAGGTTTACACTTTTAAAAGCGGCGGGAGGGGTGCCCCTTCCCCTCCCGGTGCTTCCCGGCCGTTCCTGGGTTTACCTGATCGATCAATGAAGCCCGGGGGAGATCCGACGCGTCTGTTAGCTGGGTATGGAGAAGAGTAAGGCCAAGATGGCTGCCACTCGTCTCTATGCCCTTGGAGGACTGGAGTGATGTTTAATATCACTTCTGGTTTCTGGGCCATAGTAATTCTTTTTTTAAATTGTTTTTTTTAAAGCAAAAGTTAAAAAAAAATGTTTTTGATCTTTTGCTTTTAAAGGTAAATAAGAGATCTGGGGTCCATAAAGAGGACCTGTCATCCTTATTTCTATTACAAGGGAGGTTTACATTCCTTGTGTAGCACCCTCTTCCTAGAATAGGGCTACAGGTACATTTAGTTATGCTGGGTGGTAGCCAACCTGGCTAATTTGTAGTGTTTAATGGATAAATGACTTATGTTCTAATTCTATTCGGTTGTGGCTTCTCCCTTTTTGTCAGTAGGTGGCACTGTTGCCTTTGACACTAGTATGATGAGCTAAAGTATATTCAAGTGATGGATAAACATACTTCTCACAGCCAATCATATTTGCTGCTATGAATGCTGGGAAAAGCTATTTAATGGAAAGAAGTTAGGTGATCAGGGTCAGTCTTCCCGCCCAGGGCTGTGGACTGGATGGATGTGTGTACAGTTCCTGGCTGCTAGGCCAGAAGACTGAGGCCTATCCAGGTGGCTGCCGGCTGCTGGGCCTGTCTGAGGCCTATCCGGGTGTTCCAAGATTATGCTGAGAAAAGCCTGCCAAAGATCCGGAAACAATTCTGAGAGGGATGGAAACCTGAGATGAAGTAACAGAGATGACTCTTGCATGGACCAGGGACCCATGAAGAACCTGGGAAAGCATCAAGACGGAATCACCCATAGAATCCCTACACCTTCCGTGAGTTTAGTGTAAGAACTCCTCTGTAAGCCTGGTACACACGATCGGATTGTTGGCCAACAAAACCGTGGACTTTTGTCCAAAGGGCGTTGGCCCAAACTTGTCTTGCATACACACAGCCACATAATTGTTGGCTAACAATTACAAACGTAGTGACCTACTAGACATTCTACGTGGTTTTTCAGTTCTTTAGCGCCACCCTTTGGGCTCCTTCTGCTAATTTCGTGTTAGTAGAAATTTGGTGAGTGTTGACTTGCACTTTTCTTTTCGCGTCTTTCATTTAGCGCTTTTCATTTTGTGCTTTTCAGTTCATTTCTGAACGGCCGTTCATCAACCAGCCATGTTGCGGAATCGGAGGAAATAAAGTGTTATTTATTATTGGCCTTTGAGTTATTGCTTTGACATTATTTTTTTGGTTGAATAATAATGATTTGATTTGGTATATTTTCTATATTTTTGGATGTATAGAATGCACTTTTTGGTTGAGTTCTATTGGCAGATAGCATGTCTAATTTTATTTGTTTTATTTTTTTAATGCACAATAAAAAAATTGTGTAGAGGGGGCGTGTCTGGACGAGCACCGAGGAGGACGCGAGCTAGCTAAGCTCCTCAACAGCGCTCGGAATCTGTCGCCATCCGGACACCAAACTACCTCCTGAGGCCCCATCACCTCTGTACAGCCTCCCGGACCCCCCCTGCTACACTCCGGGACGGGTCTTTCCTGGCTCCAGCTGCACATCTTGACCCGGGCCTACGGATCGCGCCGCGCCGGGGTCCCGGTCGCCATCTTGGGGCCTACTGCCTGCACGGGGCCTCCGGCCTGGCGTCCCTGTGACCCGTGCGCTGAGCGGGCATCTGCCCTGGGTCGGTGGCCTCCCGTCCCACCGGAGATTGCCGGGGACCAGCGGCGGTGATCTGCTTACAAATCCGCAGCTTCTCTTCCCTGAGGCCGGTCGCCATCTTGCGGCCTGTGGCTCGATCGGAGCCTCCGGCCTGTAGTATCCAGGCTCCGGACATCAATCAGAAGCAGACCGGCCTTCTTCATTAACTGGGACACAGTGAGTAACAGCATCCACCTTTTACCTAAGTTGGACACTAGATTCCTCTTCTAGAAGCGGCGCCCACCCAGTCGGGCGGAACCGCTAGGAAAGTCCGCGGCTCCGGCCTACCTCTGGAGGCCGGCGGCCATCTTGGTGCGCCATATACACCCTTTCAGACTCTCTGCCTCACCGAACCTCACTGAAATCCCCTTACTGTTTTCTGCAGCAAGATCCCCCCCCTAAAGAGCCGTGCTACATATCACCTGCTGGGACTTTGTCTATAGATTTTGATTGTCTTTCTTGAGCCCTAAATAATACTGCAGCTCCTGACTGACCGCTGCCGCTAAGAAGATTCGTGGCTCTGACCTGTGTTTGGAGACCAGAAGCCACCTTTGCGCCCCTAATGGGAATTCCTCTGTACGCTGATAGTACCTTAATGAATGTGTGACTTTGCTCAGATGTGAGGGGGGTGCTCTTTACAGCTATCGGCCATATAGTTCCAATTATGCCCGCAAAAACATCTAAACACCGGTCTGCCCCAATTAAACGCCCAAATAAGAGATCACTACTCAATCCAGCCTCCACTGGCTCTATTCAAAAATACTTAGCCAACGCACGTGGTAATCAAGCCAGAGCCTCGAGAACAAGCGCATCTCCATCATCCCGCACCGCATCGGCGAGAGAGAGCTCTCCAGCATCCTCCTACTGCTCGGATCTCATGGATGATCCTGGATCCCCCGCGGGCTCTGAAATGTCTGTACTTATGAGCGGTCTCAAAAAAGAACTCGCAGGCATGTTTCACGGCTTGGAGAAATCCATTGAAAAAGAAATAACTGCAGTTAGATCTGATATGTCACATATCTTGGTCAGAGTGGAGGAAACAGAGCAGCGACAAGACACGCAAGCAGTAGCTATCAAAGAACTGCAAGACACTGTTACCCAGTTGGCGTTTGCCCATCGTGCATCTCTATATAAGCTTGAAGACCTCGAGAACCGTAACCGTAGAAATAATATACGTGTTAGAGGTCTGCCGGAAGCCACTGGAGACTCTGATCTTGAACCTTCTATAAGAGGCATTTTCAATACTATTCTGGGTAATCCTGCCACTGCACCGTTACGCTTCGACCGTGTGCATCGTGCCCTACGACCCCGTAATGCTAACTCAGATCTGCCCAGAGATGTTATATGTCGCCTGCATTACTTTGAAGATAAAAATGCTATCATGGTGAAGATGCGGGGACTTCCTATCATTGATTTTGACGGTGCAACTATTACCATCTATCCAGATCTTTCCAAGGATACTCTAGATCGTCGTAGAGCTCTAAAACCGCTCCTTGACCGACTACGCTCTGACGGGATCACATACAGATGGGGCTTTCCTGCCTGCCTAATTGCCACAAAAAATGGTCGCTCCCATACGCTGAGATTTCCTGAGGAACTTTCAACTTTTCTGCAGGAGTTGCATCTCCCGCCCATGGAACTTCCAGGCTGGCAGGACCCAATTCCTAAATTCTCCTGCCCTATGGACGCTCTCTGGAAAAAAAACCCCTCAAAGAAGAAGTGCACTTCTCCCCCGGGCTCTGCACAAAAACATGGCTGAACCATTTACTTTTTCACCCATACCTCTATCATTAATGTGGACGTTTCTCTCCTACAGGGTTTCTAGAAAAGATGTTTTCCTTTTTTTTTTTTTTTTTTTTTTTTTTTTATAGTCCGACTTTGGCCGCTATGTTTTTCCTACTTTCTCCTGCTTACTTATGACTAAAGCGGACTCGCCATTACTCTGACCAGTGTTTGATCTTCCCTTTTTTCTTTTCTTTTGGATTTTATGGATCAAGCACTGGGCTGGTCTACATTTTTGATGTCCTGTAGGATGTACACTGTATATACTGAGTCTGGTTCTATTTGTACGGTTTTTCATATTCCTAATTGGAACTTATTGTTTTCTTGCTAGCTGCAAGTTATTTGTTAATTTGTTTCTTCTTTCCACAGGCCGTGTGCTGTCGGGGCACATACCCCTCACTACCTCCCTCCTACAGCGTAACCCCGCCCCCCACCTCCTTCTGGGGTAGGCGAGTGCGAACGGCCCTGAAGTTGCCCCATTCCGCCCTTGCTCAGGGATTGGGATGGCCTTTCACTCTCTCTTTCCCCAACGGGACCACTGCAGATTTCTGCGTGACATTCATTCATTTCCCACAAGTTCTTTAATTTACATGTATATCTTCTATATATGTTTACCCTTTCCCATCTCTTCTCATCTCTCTCTTTACTTACTTTCTCTTCCCTTTTCTCCTTCACTTCCTCCTTCCTGCTGGCATGCCTGGCTAACTTGTTTGAAGGCTCACATCTTATTTCTAAATGGCTAAGTTAAAGATAGTGTCCTATAATGTTAGGGGTCTTAATGTTGCTGCTAAACGACACCAAGTATATCGGGAACTGAAACAAGCTACATGTTCCATTGCCTTTCTTCAGGAAACCCACTTAACTCACACGACACCCGTTAAACTAACGTCACCTAACTTTCCACAGTGGTATTATAGCCTATCGGACACTAATAAAGCTAAAGGTGTAGCTATTGGTTTTTGCAGAAACATGTCCTTTAGGTTATCTGAAATGCTTGCAGACGATCACGGTCGCTTTCTTTTTCTTAGGGGTTTTATTGGAAATACTCAATGCACTCTTGCGAACATCTATTGCCCGAACCATAATCAACCAACCTTTCTCTCCCAAATACTGACTAAATTGTCACATTTTGCTAAAGGACTTACTATCATAGCAGGGGATATAAACATGCCATTAGACCCCTCTATTGACACGTCACAAAATCGCTCTAATATCTCCTTCAAACGATTGAAATTTGTGAAAAAACGGCTTCTTGATCTTCAATTAATGGACGCATGGCGCCTTCTTCACCCCAAAGAGAAGGATTTTTCACATTACTCCTCAACGCATCAATCATACTCTAGAATAGACAATATTTTCTTAGATCACTTTCATCTCCCTCTCTTACACTCTACTCATATAGGCACCGCATCTATCTCAGACCATGCACCTGTGTCGATGACATTGACCATGCCTTCCCTACCCCGACGCACCACTAATTGGAAGCTGAATGACTCCCTACTCTCTGATGAAGTGGAGGTTTCCATGCTGGCTTCTCATTTATCACAGTATTTCAAGGAAAACAAACCTTCTGACACCTCCCCCTCTATTGTGTGGGAGGCTAACAAGGCTACTATTAGAGGCCGACTCAATGAGCTTGGCGCTTGGAAGAAAAGGGAGCATGGTCAACAAATTGACCAGGTTTTACAACAGATAGCGGCTCTGGACAAACAACATAAACTTTCTTTACATACTGCACACCTCCAATCCCTCACACTTAAACGAGAGGAACTGAAATCCCTCCTTAATTTAGATACCAAGCGAAAGTTTCAACGCCTGTCACAGAAATTTTACGAATGGGGAAATAAACCTATGCAAACTCTATCTCTCACTCCTCAGGTCTTCGCCCGGAATCACTCTCATCTCATATCACTGTCATTCCCAAATCAGATAAGGACCCTACCCATTGTAATAGCTATAGACCAATATCATTAATTAACTTTGACACTAAATTATTCGCCAAAGTCATGGCAAACCGCTTACTTCCCCTTATACCCAAATGGATTTCAGCCGACCAATCAGGTTTCATACCCACTAGAGAAGCAAAAGATAATTCCCTTCGGGCAATTTCCTTAATTCAATATGTCCGGCGCTACTCCCAGCCCACCCTACTCCTTTCTACAGATGCAGAGAAGGCTTTTGATAGGGTGGACTGGGAGTACCTTAAATTGACCTTACGCCACTTTGGTCTGGGACCTAAAATGTTCGACCGTATCTCATCCCTATACTCTGATCCCTTAGCTCAAATTAGAATTAATGGGACGCTAAGTGACCCCTTTGTTCTACATAATGGAACCAGGCAAGGATGCCCCCTCTCCCCTCTCCTTTTTGCTATTACCTTAGAACCCTTCTTAGCTACAATTAGGAACAATGCTAATATTAAAGGCATACAAATAGTCAACAAATCCCACAAATATGCAGCTTATGCAGATGATGTTCTATTTTTCATTCAACAACCACGTATCTTGATCCCCAACTTGATGTCTGAATTTTCCTTGTTTCATTCAATCTCAAACTTCAAAATAAATAATCTAATAATCTAAATCCGAAATTTTAAACATTAACATCCCTAAATCTGAGGCTCTCTCGCTTAAACCCCTCTTTCCATTTAAATGGGAACAAAAATGTATAAAATACTTAGGCATCTATCTCACTCCTAATCTCCACTCCCTTTTCCGATATAATTATATTCCCATGCTAAATAGGATTAGAAATGACTTACGAAAGTGGTCCAACTTGTCTCACACCTGGTTAGGGAAAGTAAATATAATTAAAATGAACATTTTACCTCGCATTCTCTTTCTTTTTCAAATGCTACCATTGGGTGTTCCAGTGGGGTTCTTTACTATTTTACAATCCATGGTTTCCCGCTTCATCAGGAAGGACAAACATCCTAGAATATCCAGGGCGTCACTGTTTCGTTCCAAATGCTCAGGTGGCCTGGCACTTCCCAATTTCAAAGCATATTATCAAGCGACTGTATTGGCCAGGCTAGCTGAGTGGAAATATGCTCTTAACTCGAAGCTATGGGTACAAATTGAGTATTCCTTGAGTGGCATGGATCTTTCAATGGCTCCCTGGATACCCAAATCTCACAGGAACCTTGCTCGTTCTACCTCGGCTCTCACCATATCCTCTTTAGATGTATGGGACGCCCTACGTAAAAAACTCTCCTGGGCTTATGACTCCCCCCTATTACCTCTCCTCAACCATACATACTTTTTGCCGGGTCTTCTAGATTCAGGTTTTAAGACATGGAGACTGGGAGAACCTCTTTTGCTCCATCATATTCTTAATGGCAATGTACTAAAACCACTATCTACGATCCTCGCCCCTAAACCTGTCACGTATCTAGATAAATGGAGATACCACCAGATACAACACTTCCTAAACTCTCTTACTACTCCACTTAGGGGCGTTAGTGATTTAAACGCTATAGAAGCTATATTTTATCCAAAGGACCCTCCCCTACATAGCATTTCGTTATTTTATAAAGCCCTTATCACTCTCCAAAATCCCGGATTCCCACACTTCTTGACTAAATGGGAAGCTGAATTTGATCTTCCCCTGACTGATATTCAAAAGGATAGGATCTTACAATTAGCACACACCTCGTCCCTAGCCTCAAAAATGTCAGAGGTCAACTATAAATTGCTCACTAGATGGCATTACACCCCAGTTAAAATGCACCAAATGTTCCCTGCCAGTTCCCCTTTGTGCTGGAGGAACTGTGGGAACAAAGCTACCCATGCACACATATGGTGGTCTTGTCCACTTATCCGTCCATACTGGGATGCTATTCGTGATCTGATTTTTCAGATTGCCGATGTTCACATACCAAACGACCCGTGGGCTATCCTTTTTCATGTTACAAAAACTCCCATAAGGTCTTACAAACGCTCAATCATTCCTTATCTACTGAACACTGCCAAGGCCTTGATTCCCACTTTATGGGGTCAACCAGTAATTCCTCCTATTAAAAACTGGCTACAAATGATTGACAACGTACACCTCATGGAGAGTATCACCCATGATCTCAGAGGGACCTCTCAAAAACATTCTCTCATATGGGATTCTTGGAAAAAATTTAAGACCACTTCCTCATATAAAAATCTCATTACCGAAACCCCTTAAACTAATTAATCAGACTTAGCCACCTAACATTGTCTCTCACTTCGCTAATGCAACCCTCTTTTCAATACATGGCCCTGCATGCCGGCAACCTTTCACCTCCCTTCTCTCCCCTTCTCACCTTTCTCCCCTCATTTCTTCCTCTTATATTCCTTTTCTATTTTATCTTTCCTTTATTCTCTCTCTCTTTCCACACTTACTTCTCAATATTACCTCTTAAGTGCCTATTTTCAACAAACCAAAGTTTTATGTTCTCACTCAATTACATTCGATACATGGTACTCACATAGTTTATATCTTTCGCCTAGTTGGATAGTACGCTAATTCTATGTACCTACCTAGAGGCAATTACGGAATTTTCCTAACTGGTATGTTATGTGAGTACTACCTCTCCTTCTCTGTGCTATTGTTAAAATGAGAATGTTTTCTATTTTGAGGTATAATTGTATCTCTGTTATATTTTTCTCTAATAAAAATTTATTAAACAAAAAAAAAAAAAATTGTGTAGAAATACTTGGCGATGTGTTTTACTTCAAATGACAGTTTGGGAGTAGGAAGTTACATTTATAAAACACAATGTAAAATTAACAAGGGACACCAACATAGTTGTATCTTTGATTTTAAAAACTACCGGATAATGGTGCCCAAATAAAAAAAAAAAAGAATAATAATATTATTCTTGATATCACTAGAAAAAAAAAGCCTTTGAAAATTAGTTTGCAATAACTCCATCAGTATCACCAGCAAAGCAGCTTCATTATTATCCCATTAAAGAAGAAGAGAATTGTGCGCTGCATTTCGAGATTTCATAATTTGCCACGTCACGAATGTTAATTCTCCATTACAAACGCTAGTTTACAAGACCGACTGCTTCTGGCTCGTCCTTGCTTCCAATCTCGAGTGTTTGTACTTTGGACTTTTGTCCAATGGACTTGTGTACACACGCTCGGAAAATCCGACAACACACATTTGTTGGCGGAAAATTTGAAAACCTGCCATCCAACATTTGTTGGTGGAAAGTCCGACAACAATTGTCCGATGGAGCGTACACATGGTCGGATTTACCGACAACAGCCTGACATCAAAAATTTCCCATCGGAAAGTCTGATCGTTTGTACGGGGCTTTAAACAGGTAAACTGTAAACATTTTTAAAATGTCGCCTATAGAGATTTTTAAATACTGTAGTTTGTCGGCTGTCCATGAGTGCGCAATTTTAACCGCTTGCCGACCGCCTCACGTAGATATACTGCGGCAGAAGGGCTCGTACAGGCAGAATCACGTACCTGTACGTTCCCCTTTAAGAGGCGGCCAGCGGGCGCCCGCGCTGGCCCGCGGAAAGCTCCGTGAGTCGGGTCGCGGGTCCCGCAGACTCGATCGCCGCAGGAATACCCGTGATCGCCTCACGGGGAGGAAGAACAGGGAGATGCTAATGTAACCAAGCATCTCCCCGTTCTGCCTAATGATAGTGTCACTGATCTCTGCTCCCTGTCATCGGAGCAGAGATCAGTGACATCACACACACAGCCATGCCCCTCGCAGTTAGAAACACGCCCCTAAGACACACTTAACCCCTACACTGCCACCTAGTGGTTAACCCCTTCACTGCCAGTGTCATTTACACAGGAATCAGTGCATTTGTATAGCACTGATTGCTGTATAAATGACAATGGTCCCAAAAATGTGTCAAAAATGTCTGATGTGTCCGCCATAATGTCGCAGTCCCAATAAAAATCGCTGATCGCCGCCATAAAAAAAATTATTTTTAATAAAAATGCCATAAAGCTATCCCCTATTTTGTAAACGCTATAACTTTTGCGCAAACCGATCAATAATCGCTTATTGCTATTTTTTTTTACCAAAAATATGTAGAAGAATACGCCTAAACTGAGGAAAAAATTTTTGGGGGATATTTATTATTATAGCAAAAAGTAAAAAAAGTAAAAAATAATGCGTTTTTTTCAAAATTGTCGCTCTTTTTTTGTTTATAGCGTAAAAAATAAAAACCGCAGAGGTGATCAAATACCACCAAAAGAAATTTCTATTTGTGGGAAAAAAAAGGACGTCAATTTTGTTTGGGAGCCACGTCACACAACCACGCAATTGTCAGTTAAAGCGACGCAGTGCCGAATCGCAAAAAGTGCTCTGGTCAGGAAGGGGGTTAATTCTTCCGGGGCTGAAGTGGTTAAAGCATGACAAGTTAGGTATCTATATACTCGGTGTAACATCATCTTTTACTTTATACAAAAAAATTGGTGTAAATATTGTGCTTTGTTTTTTTTAAATTTATTAAATTGTATTTTTTCCCCCAAAAAAACCTGCAGTTGAAAGACTGCATGAATACTGCGTAAAAAAAAAAATATTGCAACGGTTGCCATTTTATTCTCTAGGGTCTCTGCTAAAAAAAAATATATATAATGTTTGGGGATTCTAAGTAATTTTCTAGCAAAAAATACTGATTTCAACTTTTTAAACAAAAAGTTCCAGAAAAGGCCTGGTCTTCAACAAGTGATTAATGCTAGTGACAGACTTCCATCTGACCAGTTGGAGTCCTTGACAGCTTTGTAATGACTGAAGTCTTCAGCAGTTGTCTTATGAAAGCGCTGCAAGTTGGCGCCATAAAATTGCAGTACTTGGCCTTTTAAAACATAATGATAGATCACTAAGCACCTGATTTTCACAGCTGGCAACAACACATCACCTAATGAAAGACTTATACTCCGGTAAAAGCACAGTTTGTGTTCATATTTAATTACACGTCTGTCTCTGAGCTAAAACTGTAACACACAGCAGCTTTACTGGAAACGATTAAGAAAAATGGAATTGTGCGAATCCTGTGATGACAAGTAGGGGGGAAAATTGTAACGAGGCTGCAATAAACACGCAGGAATGCAGGTATTTATAGAACAAATACATTGTCGGCCGTTCCACTCAATTACTTTCATGCTAATATGTGAACGACGGCTCTTGACGCAACGTATTGTTTCTAAGTTGGTTTTCATTGTCATCTGATTTAAAAAAAGAACATTTATAAAAATGGATAATTTGTAGGAAATTCACAATTTAAAAGATTCCTGTAGACTGTGCAAAAATAGCAAAAGGAAGGTGCTATACACTGTACTACGCCAATAAACATAAGCTAAATGCCCAGTAGTCTACTTAAGCACCCTGATTGGGGTAGGTGTGCGCCACAGTATAAGTTATTATTATTATTATTATTATATGAGATTTATATAGCGCCAACAGTTTACCCAGCGCTTTACAATGTATAAGGGGGACAACACAATTACAGTACAGTTCAATACAAAAGGTACAGGAGGGCCCTGCTCGTAGAGCTTACATTCTAAAGGGAGGGGGTGGTGGTACAAAAGGTACTCCGTAATGACCAGCAGATGGTGAAGGCTCAAGGCTGGTCATTTCAAGAGACATACACTATAGTACCAAAAGTATTGGAGCGCCTGCCTTTACACGCTAAAGTTTTGTCAGACAAAGACTGAATGACTAGAAGTCTACTTAACCATCCTGATTGGGGCAAGTGTGCACCACAGTATAAGTTGAGCTGCAATACTGAGTAATGACCAGAAGATAGAGAAGGCTTGAGGCGTGATTGTTTCAAAAGAAGTACACTATATTACCAAAAGTATTGGGGCGCCTGCCTTTACACGCACATGAACTTTAATGGCATCCAAGTCTTAGTCTGTAGGGTTCAATGTTGAGTTGGCCCACCCTTTGCAGCTATAACAGCTTCAACTCTTCTGGGAAGGCTGTCCACAAGGTTTAGGAGTGTGTCTATGGGAATGTTTGACTATTCCTCCAGAAGCACATTTGTGAGGTCAGGCACTGATGTTGAACGAGAAGGCCTGGCTCACATCCATCCCAAAAGGGGTTCTATCGAGTTGAGGTGCAGGCCAGTCAAGTTCCTCCACCCCAAACTCGCTCATCCACGTCTTTAAGGACCTTGCTTTGTGCACTGGTGGGCAGTCATGTTGGAACAAGAAGGGGCCGTCCCTAAACTGTTCCCACAAAGTTGGGAGCATGAAATTGTCCAAAATGTCTTGGTATGCTGATGCCTTAAGAGTTCCCTTCACTGGAACTAAGGGGCCAAGCCCAACCCCTGAAAAGCAACCCCACCCCATAATCCCCCTGCACCAAATGATTTGGACCAGTGCACAAAGCAAGGTCCATAAAGACATGGATGAGTGAGTTTGGGGTGGAGGAACTTGACTGGCCTGCACAGAGTCCTGACCTCAACCCAATAGAACACCTTTGGGATGAATTAGAGCGCAGACTGCGAGCCAGTCCTTCTCGTCCAACATCAGTGCCTGACATCACAAATGCGCTTCAGAAAGAATGGTCAAACATTCCCATAGACACACTCCTAAACCTTGTGGACAGCCTTCCCAGAAGAGCTGAAGCTGTTATAGCTGCAAAGGGTGGGCCAACTCAATATTGAAGCCTACAGACTAAGACTGGGATGCCATTAAAATTCATGTGTGTGTGTTAAGGCAGGCGTCCTGATACTTTTGGTAATATAGTGTACTTCAGCCTCAAGCCTTCTCTATCTGCTGGTCATTACTCAGTATTGCAGCTCAACTTATACTGTGGTGCACACTTGCCCCAATCAGGATGCTTAAGTAGACTTCTGGTCATTCAGTCTGTGGCTGACAAACAGGTTAGTCTGTTGTCCTGGATACAAGATTGTCAGATTTCTGACTGACTGTTCATGTCCAGGATCATTCCTGTGTATTTTTTGGATTGCATTCCTTTTTTCAGTTGCCAGTGTGTAGTGCTACCCCCACAGGAGCTGCTGGTAGTTTGGTCCCCCCCCCCCCCCCCCCAGAACACACGCAGCCAAGCACACAGCATTTTTGGTATTGTTCCACTGGCTTATGGGTTTCTTTTTGTGTTTATAATAGAACAGGAGCTTGGACAGGGATGGGGAGCGAGGGTACCCCAGAATTGCAAAACTGTACAATGTGAGGACTGCTTGGCTTCTAGCTGCTCTGTACAAAATGCAAGCTGTATTACACAACCTCTGCCTGCACTGCACTCTCTTCAGTGTTTTGTACAACTCCTGGGAGCACATGTCAGGGAAATCGTATGCACGGTCGTGTACAAAGAGGAGCACGAAGATAGGCACGTGCTAATAGAAATTCTCGTGTGACAACTAGAGGTTCCCTAACTTGTGCGCATGCGCATAATAATTTGCGAGTGACAACTAGACGTGCACCGACTCGTTTTGCATATCTGCGCACGTGCGCATTAGGGTGTGTGAATATTTGGTGCTCTCTTGTCTATTTAACCGCTTCAGCCCCGGAAGGATTTGCCCCCTTCCTGACCAGAGCACTTTTTGCGATTCGGCACTGCGTCGCTTCAACTGACAATTGCGCGGTCGTGCGTCGTGGCTCCCAATCAAAATTGACATCCTTTTTTTCCCCACAAATAGAGCTTTCTTTTGGTGGTATTTGATCACCTCTGAAATTTTTATTTTTTGCACTATAAATAAAAAAAGAGCGACAATTTTGAAAAAAAAAGCAATATTTTTTACTTTTTGCTATAATAAATATCCCCAAAAATATATAAAAAAAAAACACATTTTTTTCTCAGGCCGATACGTATTCTTCTACATATTTTTGGTTAAAAAAAAATTGCAATAAGCGTATATTGATTGGTTTGCGCAAAAGTTATAGCTTCTACAAAATAGGGGATAGTTTTACGGCATTTTTATTATTAATTTTTTCTTATTAGTAATGGCGGCGATCTGCGATTTTGATCATGACTGCGACATTATGGCGGACACATTGGACACTTTTGACACTATTTTGGGACCATTGTCATTTATACAGCGATCGGTGCTATAAAAATGCACTGATTACTGTGTAAATGACACTGGCAGGGAAGGGGTTAAACACTAGGGGGCGATGAAGGGGTTAAGTGTGTCCTAGGGAGTGATTCTAACTGTGGGGGGGATGGGCTACCACTGACATGACAGCGATCACTGCTCCCGATGACAGGAAGCAGTATACCCCTGTCATGTCACAAGGCAGAACGGGGAAATGCCTTGTTTACATTGGCATCTCCCCGTTCTGCGGCTCTGTGACAAGATCGCCGGGAGACCGGTGGACATCGAGTCCGCCTGGTCCCGCGGGCACGGTCACGCTGTACGCAGCAGACGTGCCCCGCTAGCCCCGCCATTAAAGGGGACGTACAGGTACGCCCATTTGCCCACCGCTGCCATTGTCCCGACGTACACTGGTGTGCGACGGTCGGCGAGTGGTTAAAATGGCTCCAAAGACCAGAAGATTGCTGAGGAAATGGATAAGCTCCCCCCCCCCCACTCCCGAGGAGGACCAGAAGAGGGCTGGAGTCTGCTGAATGTTGAGACCAGGGGGGCAGAGACGAGGGGGTACTGCTGGTACAAATAGCGATGCAGGATCTGTAGGAGTTCTGTCCACCTTTGCTGACAACTGCTGGGAGAGGGGTGGGGGAGCAGAAACTAGCCTCTCCGTGGCTGCATGGAATAGCATAGGATCTGGCGGCGGAGATCTGTCCTCTCTGCTGCTGACTGCTGAGACAAGGTGGGGGGGCGGAGACGAAGGACGGTTGCCGCAGCTGCTGGAGATGTGCGAGGGCCACATGAAATGGCCTGGAGGGCCGCATTCTCATACTTACCAACTGTCCTGAATTTCCCGGGACATTCCTGAGATTTAGACCCTCTTCCCGAATTTGGCTATTCCCGGGAAATGTCCCGGGAAATTCTTATTTTCCCGATTTTTTTTTCCACGGCCACTAGAGGTCCGTGGCCGATGGAGACAATGACTCCACCGGCCGCCATTTTCCCGAAGACCACAACAATTACTGTTTAGTAATGGCTGGGTGGCTGCCAATAGAATTTGAGCTGTGGCATCGCCCACCTCCCGCCCCGCTGCCGTCTGTCTGTGACCTGATGTGGGAAGGGGCAGGGGGTGGGCAGCGCCGCAGCTCAATTGCTATTGGCAGCCACCTGGCTATTTTGTCCCATTCTGTTTAGTAATGGCGGTGGAGTGAGTCACTCTCCACTGCTGGGAATGCCTGATCTGTACAGAAAGGGGGAGGCTCCATTGGGGGATGCCTGGTGTGAGGGAGGACTCTGCTGCCAATGCTTGATGTAAGGAGGGGCTCTGCTGGCAATGTCTGATGTAAGGGGGGACTCTGCTGGCAATGTGTGATGTAAGGGGGGGCTCTGCTGGCAATGTCTGATGTAAGGAGGGGCTCTGCTGGCAATGCCTGATATAAAGGAGGACTCCGCTGGCAATATCTGATGTAAGGGGGGACTCCGCTGGCAATGCCTGATGACTCCGCTGGCAATGTCTAATGTAAGGGGGACTCCTCTGGCAATGCCTGATGTAAAGGGGGACTCCGCTGGCAATGTCTGATGTAAGGGGGACTCCGCTGGCAATGCCTGATGTAAGGGGGACTCCGCTGGCAATGCCTGATGTAAGGGAGGACTCCGCTGGCAATGCCTGATGTAAGGGGGGACTCCGCTGGCAATGCCTGATGACTCCGCTGGCAATGGTAAATGTAAGGGGGACTCCTCTGGCAATGCCTGATGTAAAGGGGGACTCCGCTGGCAATGTCTGATGTAAGGGGGACTCCGCTGGCAATGCCTGATGTAAGGGAGGACTCCGCTGGCAATGCCTGATGTAAGGGGGACTCCGCTGGCAATGCCTGATGTAAGGGAGGACTCCGCTGGCAATGCCTGATGTAAGGGAGGACTCCGCTGGCAATGTCTGATGTAAGGGGGACTCCGCTGGCAATGCCTGATGTAAGGGGGACTCCGCTGGCAATGCCTGATGTAAGGGAGGACTCCGCTGGCAATGCCTGATGTAAGGGGGGACTCCGCTGGCAATGCCTGATGTAAGGGAGGACTCCGCTGGGAATGCCTGATGTAAGGGAGGACTCCGCTGGCAATGCCTGATGTAAGGATGGGCTCCGCTGGGGACACCTGATGGCATCTGATGACAGGCGACATGGCAGGTGACACGCTCAGGGCTTCCACTGATTTTGCATTATGGTAACTTAAATAATTTCATTCTATATTACAATGTAATAATAGAAATAACGCACTTCAATCATCCTGACACCATAACAACCGTGGTGCCGGGATGATTGAAGCGCTAACACCAGGTGTTTGGAGTATCTTTATCTGCTGATTGTTAAACTTTCTGGAATACACATATTTCTATTGTGGTGTAGGATCTGGACCTGCTGTCCCTCCATCCCTTTTTCTTTCTCTCCCTCCCTCTTTTTCCCCCTGTTTCTTTCTTTCTTTCTCCTTCCATCCCTCTTTCATCTCATACCACACCCCTTCCGAGCCACGCCCATTTAAGACACGCCCACAATTCCCGCGCAAACCACGCTCATTTTCGCCGCGGCGCGCAAAATGTGCCGCATTTTTCCGTTACGGTATGCCCCGCCTACAAACGAATGCCACACTCCCTAATTATAGCAAGGCTCCGCCTACATGCAAAAAAGTGTCTCAAATTTTTTTTTTGCAATGTTGGCAACTATGCATTCTGCTCCCGGGCCTTGTGTTTGACACGTGTAACCTACTGTATGTAAACAAGGCAGATCGCCGTTCTAACAGTAGAGAAGGCATTGATCGTGTGTCTCTGGATCTAGATCACTGCCTTCCCCTAGTAAAAGCACCCCCCCCCCCCACTGTAGTAAAACACTAGCTAGGCACACACTTAACCCTTTGATAGCCCCTGAGGTTAACATCTTTCTAGCCAGTGTCATCATTAGTACAGTGACAGTGCATATTTTTTTAGCACTGATCACTGTATTAGTGTCACCGGTCCCCAACAAGTGTCAGTTAGTGTCTGAATGTCTGCCGCAATATTGCAGTCCCGCTATAAGTCGCTTACCACTGCCATTACTAGTAAAATAAATAAATGAATTAATAAAAATGTATTAAAATATCCCATAGTTTGTAGACGCAAGCCAATCAGTATATGCTTATTAGGATTTTTTTTTACCAAAAACATGTAGCTGAATACATATCTGCCAAAATTTAGGAAGAAAAATATGATTATTTTAATTGGATACGTTTTTATAGCACAAAGTAAAAAATATTGTTTTTATTTCAAAATTGTCAGTCTTTTTTGTTTACAGCACAAAAAATAAAAACCGCAGAGGTGATCAAATGCCACCAAAATAAAGCTGTATTTGTGGGTAAAAAAATGACATACATTTTGTTTGGGTACAACGTCTCACGACCGCGCAATTGTCAGTTAAAAAAATGCAGTGCCATATCGCAAAAAATGGCCTGGTCAGGAAGGGGGGGGGGTAAATCTTCTGGCACTGAAGTGGTTCATAAAAACACACTGTAGTTACCCTTTTAGATTATTTAATTGATTTTAAACATTTAGTTGTTTTTTCCAATTCTCTCTGTGAGTCATTTCCTGTCTGAACACCTTGGCAGACAGATAGGCCTTACCCACAATCCTTCGTTCTTGGAAGAGTAGGTGTAGTCGGTAGCGATTTGCATGTTTACTGAGAAAGAGGCCAAAAAGATTTCTGCTCTTTCTGGCACTTTGCGGAAACACTTGAAGGTTCCAAAAAAAAAAAGAAAAACATAAATTACAATTGTAACATTCTGCATACAAAAATTGATTGCTATTGACGAATAATAATGGGAGATAATGGCTTAAATTTGTTTTCAATTGCTGGACAATTATTCTCTGCAGACAGATGCTTTCAAGAAACACGAATAAAACAGCAGTTATTACAATCTAAAAGGCTGCTTTGCTCAAAGTACAAACGATTCAAAGTAATAATAACTAATCATTTAAAGCTGTACTCCTACTTTTTAAATGCCTCCCTGGCCCCCCATTAGAAAGAAACTCCGGCTGCAATGCTCACCATTAGTGATGAGCTGAGGTTTGGTCCAAACCCAGTTTGGTTAGCTGTCACATGATAGCAGGCCGTCAGCCCAAAGAATTCTGGTGACATCATTGACCTAATATGGTCACATGCAGGGCCACCGATGAGGCAGTACAGCCGGACCTCCCGTACCGGACCCGGCCCCATCAGTTCAAAAGGAGCTCGGCGGCGCCGGCATTTCAACTGTGGGCGCCCGGCTGTGGCTTTACTGTGGCGTGGTCACCGGGTGATGTTGACCACACCCCCTAAAATGTCACAGTCCCAGCATGCCCAGGGACTGTGACGGCATAAGGGGGCGGGGTCACCGCCTATATAAGTCAGAGCGGAGCGCTCAGAGAGCATTCCAGCCGGAGAGAGCGAACCCTGAAGCTGGAAGAAGACCCCTGAAGCTGGAAGAAGATCCCCGAAGCTGGAAGAAGACCCCCGGAGCTGTCTAATAAATTACTTTAAAAACCTGTGTAGTGTTTTTTTTATTGACACTTTTTCCCTAGGTGAATGGGTAGGGGTACCATGTACCCCATACTCATTCACATAGGGTGGGGGGGCCGGGATCTGGGGGCTCCCTTATTAAAGGAGGCTCCCAGACTCCGATAAGCCCCCCACCCGCAGACCCCGACAACCAACGGCCAGGGTCGTCGGGAAAAGGCCCTTGTCCTCATCAACATGGGGACAAGGTGCTTTAGGGTGGGGGGGCCGCAGGGCGCCCCCTCCCCCAAAGCACCCACCCCCCATGTTGAGGGCATGCGGCCTGGTACGGTTCAGGAGGGGGGGGGGCGCTCGCCCATCCCCACCCCCTTTCCTGACCAACCGGGTTGCGTGCTCGGATAAGGGTCTGGTATGGATCTTGGGGGGTTTGTTCCCCTTAACATCCATACCAGACTGAGTGGCCTGGTATGCCCCTGGGGGGAACCCACGCCGTTTTTTTATTTAAAATTTGGCGTGGAGTTCCCCCTCAAGATTCATACCAAACAGTGCGAGTCGTTACCCTGTCGGATTGCCATGGAAATGGCAAACAGCAGCTAAACGCAACCGCAGCTAATCGCACTGTGCAAATGCAGCTGATCGCAGTGCCTGGAGTCTTGAATTTCACGGGAAAAAAAACATGCTTTTAACTGCGGCAGAATAGCCGCCCGTGTGAAAGACGCCTAATAGGAATGAGATTAGCATCAAAAGGGTTAATTAACTGAGAACACCTACTAATTGTCTAACAAAACACATCCAATGAGATGAAATTAACCAATTGGATTGGGCGTGCGCTATTATCAATGTGAAAACCGCAGTTACCCTAGCGCCAGTTGCAGTTTACATACGCGGGTATTTATTATTGTTATTTGCGCTTCAAAGTGCGCCGGTCCGCACGTTCGGTTAATGACTTTTCCAGCGCACCAATTAATGTGTGAACTGGCGCAGCGCATTCTTCTTAGTAAATCAGCCCCAGGGTGTCACCTGCCAGAAGCAAAAATTGTACAATTATTCTTTTCCTTGCAATCATTTAGTTAGCCATAATTAACAGTTACCGGTTCTCAAAGCTTTATCGTTTGGAATAGGAATTGATCTAATGACTACATGCAGAAGTCTACGGACTGTGACTACAACAACCACTCCCCTCCCCTATAACACTTACCATTGGGCAGAGAGAGCAAGCAGAGAGTTGCTGCATGGCATCTGATGGTTCTTCATAAATCCCCAGTGTTTGGTCATGTGATAATGGAGGAAACATGCAATGCACTATTAGACATGTGCACTGCCGAAAAATTTGTTTATTTTCGTTTCATTCGTTTTTTTGTTTTTTTTTCGTTTTTCGCATCATTCATTATGATTGAAATTCGTAAATTTGAAAATTCGTAAATTCGAAAATCTGGAAATGTAAAAATGTGAGAATCCGAAAATTTGAAAGAACGAAAATCCAACAATCCGAAAATTTGAAATAATAGCTAACTAACTAATAATAACTAACTAATAATTTATAGGTATTGGAATTGCCTTTCAAATTTGGCTGTTGGTGAACATAACAAATACGAAGTTATCCAAAGTTACGAATTATCCGAAACGAATGCCGTATCTAAACTAAATTGTCGCTCTTTTTTTGTTTATATCGCAAAAAATAAAAAACGCAGAGGTGATAAAACACCACCAAAAGAAAGCTCTTTTTGTGGAAAACAAAGGACGTCAATTTTGTTTGGGTACAACGTCGCATGACCGCGCAATTGTCAGTTAAAGTGACGCAGTGCCGTATCGCAAAAAAATGGCCTGGTCATTAAGCAGGCAAATCTTCTGGGGCTGAAGTGGTTAAAGTGCCACCTGTCCCACAAAGGCAAACGGTCCCGCATGCATGCAAACAGCGATGGTCCCCACACATGTGAGGTATCACAGCGAACATCAGATCGTGGGCAGTAATTCTAGCACCAGATCTCCTGTGTAAATCTAAAGTGGCAAGCTCTAAAGGCTTTTAAATTGTCGCCGCAATGCTGAAATTTTAAAGTGTGACATGTTTGGTATCTATTTACTTTTTTTATTTTACCAAAAAATTGGTTATGGATTGTGTTTTTTTTTTTGTATTAAAATTTTAAAAAGCCTATTTAAAAAAAAAAAAAAAAAATGCGTATGCAAATACCATGTGGCATAAAAAATTGCTAAACACACCAATTTATTCTCTAGGGCCTCTGCTTCAAAAAAAAAAAAATATATATATATATCTATATATCTATCTATATAGATATATCTATGTATATATATACCGGTGTATATATATATATATATATATATATATATATATATATATATATAGATATAGATATATATATATATTGTTTGGGGGTTCTAAGAAATTTTCCAGCAAGAAATAAAGATTGTTATATATAAACAAAACAGCAAAAAGTGCCAGAAATGGCCTGGTCTTAAAGTGGTTAAATACCGCCCTGAGCTATAATGAAAACATCTAAAGGAAAGGGACATAAGTACAAGTAATCCGGAGCAGAAGAAGCAGATAAAACCTGACAGCTCCAGTTACTGCACCCTTCACATTTTAATCTCATTATGGATTGATCCTTTTAGAGTAAATGCTTTGCCAACTGCTGACTTATAATTGAAAAATAGGGAATATATTTATTATAGTTGAAGTGTATGTAAACCATGATTGTCAGCATATTCTTCCTAGTGCCAACCCTGACCACAGCCCACACTTGACATGCCCATCTTACAGGTGGCTCCAACCATAATCACATCCACTGTCTGGGAGGCCAATCACACTCACAATCCTCCAAGCTAATACCCTTTTTGAGTTACCCAAAGCAAGGTCCATAAATAGACATGGATGAGCGAGTTTGCGGTGGAGTCCTGACCTCAACCCTTTGGGATGAATTAGAGCAGAGACTGTGAGCCAGGCCTTCTTGTCCAACATCAGTGTCTGGCCCCACAAATGCGCTTCTGGAAGAATGGTCAAACATTCCCATAGATACACTCCTAAACCTTGTGGACAGCCTTCCCAGAAAAGTTGAAGATGTTATAGCTGCAAAGGGTGGGCCAACTCAATATTGAACTCTAAGGACTAAGACTGGGATGCCATTAAAGTTCATGTGCGTGTAAAAGGCAGGTGTCCCAATACTTTTGACATTATAGTGTATTTATACAGACCTGGCCAATTCCAGGGAGGGTGGCCCTGAAGGTAGTTGGGAGTCTGTATAAATACTCTGAGACTAGGGTTGTCCCGATACGGATAGTAGTATCGGTATCGGCCCTGTTACCAAGTATTTGCAGGAGTACTCTTGCAAATGCTCCCGATGCCTAGTCTGATACCTTGACGCTCAGGGATGATCGGTGCCACGGTGGGGGGAAGTTATAATCCCCTGTATCCTCCTCCGGCTTCCCTCTGTGTCATCCTCTGTGCTCCTCCATGGGCTTCTCCGGTCCCCCCCTCCACCTCCTCCGGTCCCCCTCTGTATGCTCCTCCGGTCGCCCCCCCCGTCCTCCTTTAGGTCTAGCTCTGTATGCTCCTCCGCCCCCCCCCCCCTCTTCTGGCCCCCCCCCTGTCCTCCTCCAGGTCCACCCCCTCCTCCTCCGTTCCCCCCCCCCCCTCGTGTGCTCCTCTGGTCCCCACCCATCCTCCTCCCCCCCCACGTCCCAGATCTTTCAGGATGGAGAGTGGAGGAAGGAGCCAGTAAATATGTCCTATACCAGCTCCTTCCTTTTCTTAATGCACAGAGTCAGTGATCACTGACTGTCCGTTCATAACTGAGCATCGTAATCTGTGTTTATGATGCTTCATTTTATGAATGTTCAGTGCAGCTGAGGCTGCTGAGAAAGGGACTGGGGAATCTCTATCCTCAGTCCCTTTTAATGCATCATAGGGGAGAGGTCAGGGGTCTGACTAAAGCCCCCCTACCCCCCAACAGGGTTGAATAAAAAATAAATAAATAAATAAAATAAACATTGAAATAAATAAATAAATATTTTAAAGTAAGAATGTAAAAATAAAATAAAAAAACACTGACACTGACTGTCCACTCCCCCCAAAAAATAAAGAAAGCATTGTAAAAACAAAAACAAAAAAATATAATATATGTAGATCTATATATATAGATCTATATAGATATATAGATCTATATATCTATATAGATCTATATATATAGATATATATCTATAGATATAGATATATATATATCTATATCTATAGATATAGATATCTATATCTATAGATATATAGATATATATCTATATCTATATATCTATATCTATATATATATATAATAACTTGTAAAAAATAATTTAAAAAACAAATTGTAAAAAATTAAATTGTAAAAAAAAAATACTGACACTGTCCACGCCTTATCAGTGCTGCATATTAGTGCCACTTTCACATGACATTATGTGATATTGTTTATTTGTTTTTTAATGTGATTCAAATTTTCCAAAATTCAAATTTGAAATTTTTTTTTTCAATTCCAATACGGCTGCCAAATTTTTTACATCTAACAATCTCAATATGTTTACATTTCATTTTTGTTTCCAAAATCAAATCAAATTTGAATTTAATTATTTCAGAGGAATTTCCTTTCATTATTTACTAGAATTCATCTACATTCGTTACTATTGTGATTTGGAATTCGGATACATCCGAATTTCTGTATAACGAAAAATACTTACAAATTACGGTTCGGAACGGAATGAATCGCATATATCTATACCTGAGGTCTAAGCTGCACTAGCTGAGGGGCCTGCATTGCTGAAATTACAGAGAACTGACTGCGGAGCTGTCGTCTGAACATCTAGTCCGGTATCACTGGAGAAAGGTGTCACATGGATGTTGGAAGGAGACAAACTACTTTCCAAGGACATTTTGTGAGTACAGACTGCTATGAGAGATCTCAGCGTGCTTTTGCAAGGACTTTTGCTTCAGCTCAGAAGTTTACTGTCCTCATCTTAGTTCTTTTTGGAGAATCCCAGTGAAATCCCCCAACCCTATCCAATCCCCCCCCCCCTCCCCCCAACAACACCCCTAAACTTGTCATTAAGCCAAGTCATAAGTCATTAAGAATGACCGTGAACGTGTGGCTGTCTGTGGGGAAATTACTGGGAAAAAAGCATATTTCCAATGGCTCCTACTGGGGGGAGTGCTACAAAAAAAATAAAAATCAACAATAAATAAACAGAAAAAATAGAGGGCAGACTCAAAGGACCATTTGTTGAAGAACACAGCCTTTAAATATAGTAAAAATAATAATAAAAAAAAAATAATAAGGAATGCAACCTTTAAAAATAAAAAAAAGAATTATTTGAAAGTAAAATTTTGCCTAACAGCTCAAAAAACAAAATTCCAAATTTCCACTTTGAAAAATTGATTTAGCTAAAATTACACAGATCATCCCTAATCTTCATTTTTTAACCATTAAAAAAAAAGATTTATAGCAACACATGCTGTTAGTATATTTATCTCTCTGCCCATAAAATGCACAATTTAGGACTGGGCACTCTCCTCCAGCACCGGGTAACTACACAAAATTGTTGACCACTTGTTCACTTGGAAGGATTTTTCAACTGAACAAACAATGACTCCTTGACCTTGTAAAGTCTGGGTAATAATTTGGACACACTGTTTTACAATTAACACATGTAATAAAGAGGAATTCCACTGAGCAGTGTTCCATCGATGCCAACATTTTAAATGATTTCTTGGAAGGTTTAAACTAGGCTGGCACCAACATAGAACAGCCTTTGTGGACCTATGAAGCAGTGTTTATTCCAAAGATGCCACATTTCAGAAATGGGAATATACAGTATCTCACAAAAGTGAATACACCCCTCACATTTTTGTAAATATTTTATTCTATCTTTTCATGTGACAACACTGAAGAAATGACACTTTTCTGCAATGTAAAGTAGTGAGTGTACAGCTTGTATAACAGTGTAAATTTGCTGTCCCCTCAAAATAACTCAACACACAGCTATTAATGTCTAAACCGCTGGCAACAAAAGTGAGTACACCCCTAAGTGAAAATTGTCAGATTGGACCCAAAGTGTCTATATTTTGTGTGGCCACCATTATTTTCTAGCACTGCCTTAACCCTCTTGGGCATGGAGATCACCAGAGCTTCACAGGTTGCCACTGGAGTCCTCTTCCACTCCTCCATGATGACATCACGGAGCTGGTGGATGTTAGAGACCTTGCGCTCCTCCACCTTCCGTTTGAGGATGTCCCACAGATGCTCAATAGGGTTTAGGTCTGGAGACATGCTTGGCCAGTCCATCACCTTTACCCTCAGCTTCTTTAGGAAGGCAGTGGTTGTCTTGGAGGTGTGTTTGGGGTCGTTATCATGTTGGAATACTGCCCTGCGGCCCAGTCTCCAAAGGGAGAGAATTGTGCTCTGCTTCAGTATGTCACAGTACATGTTGGCATTCATGGTTCCCTCAATGAACTGTAGCTCCCCAGTGCCGGCAGCACTCATGTAGCCCCAGACCATGACCCTCCCACCACCATGCTTGACTGTAGGCAAGACACACTTGTCTTTGTTCTCCTCACCTGGTTGCTGCCACACACTCTTGACACCATCTGAACCAAATAAGTTTATCTTGGTCTCATCAGACCACAGGACATGGTTCCAGTAATCCATGTCCTTAGTCTGCTTGTCTTCAGCAAACTGTTTGCGGGCTTTCTTGTGCATCATCTTTAGAAGAGGCTTGCTTCTGAGACGACCAATGCAGACCAATTTGATGCAGTGTGCGGAGTATGACCCCCCACCCCTTCAACCTCTGCAGCAATACCATCAGCACTCATACATCTATTTCCCAAAGACAACCTCTGGATATGATGCTGAGCATGTACACTCAACTTCTTTGGTCGACCATGGCGAGTCCTGTTCTGAGTGGAACCCGTCTTGTTAAACCGCTGAATGGTCTTGGCCACCGTGCTGCAGCTCAGTTTCAGGGTCTTGGCAATCTTCTTATAGCCTAGGCCATCTTTATGTAGAGCAACAATTCTTTTTTTCTAATCCTCAGAGAGTCCTTTGCCATGAGGTGCCATGTTGAACTTCCAGTGACCAGTATGAGAGAGTGAGAGAGATAAAACCAAATTTAACACACCTGCTCCCCATTCACACCTGAGACCTTGTAACACTAACGAGTCACATGACACAGAGGAGGGAAAATGGCTAATTGGGCCCAATTCTGACATTTTCACTTAGGGGTGTACTCACTTTTGTTGCCAGCGGTTTAGACATTAATGGCTGTGTGTTGAGTTATTTTGAGGGGACAGCAAATTTACACTGTTATACAAGCTGTACACTCACTACTTTACATTGTAGCAAAGTGTCATTAGATATAATGAAATATTTTAAAAAATTTGAGGGGTGTGCTCACTTTTGTGAGGTATTGTATCTGTATGGAAGACCACCTCTTCACAACATCTTCCATCTGCCTCTTTCACCTTCCTTACCATTGAGATAGGTGAGAAGTGGTAGATTCGATGGTTTTGTGAACAAGACCTCAGTTATGATTACACCTTTCAAACACATTTTTGTTATTTTTTCACATGTCAATCTCCTGGAAATACCCGACATCAAAATACTTCACGTCCGCATTGAGTGCTATTTTCTTAAATATGCTGAATTGCTATATCAACTGTTTATTTTCACCGCACGGCAACAGAATACATACAAATGTACAGGTATGCCTAAAGTGTTACTAAAGTGAAAAAAAAAAAATGTGAACAGGCGGGTTCTTTATTGCTACAAAGACATGCTACTTACCTGCCAGTTTGCAATCTTCTTAAGGCCCCTTTCACACCTGTACGTCTTAAAAGTTGTGCGAATTTGACGCAACCTTAAGCAATGCCTGTGTAATCCTGGGGTCTATGGACCTCAAGTCGCATCAAAGTCAGACCAAAGTAGTACAAGAACTACTTTAAAGTCGCTGCGACTTGAAGTCACACAGATATGAATGGTACTCATTGGAAATCATGGGGTACGACTTGTCATGAGACTTTGCAGTCCCAAGTCGCACAAGTGTGAAAAGGGTCTTAGATTCTACAATGAGCTGCGCATTGACAGCTCAGTGTACATTCCTGGCACACCTTGGGGCCAGTATGAATGAATCCGTGCATGTGTATGCACAGGAGTTACATCACCCACCAGTTTATGTTCTCTCTATATTGGGGTGTCACCTCCCATCATAGCTACACTATATTGTCAAAAGTATTGGGATGAACTTTAATGGCATCCCAGTGTAGCGGTTGGTTGCTACGTGTTACAACATCCACATATTTCACCCTGCTGCCAGACTTCAATTAGACACGCTCCTTTGGTCAATGAACAGTCTCTTGCTTGTTATTGTTATTTTATTAGGGGATTGAACTTGGTTGGTGGAAAAGGACATGGGATGCCCATAGGATGAATTAGTACTTTGAAGAATATAGTAACTACGTCACACTTCTCAGAAGCAGTGTTGCCAACCTACCAGATTGAAATTTACTGACACAACACCCAGACCCACCCCCCCGCCGGTACCACCTGAACGCACTGTAGCAGGCACTTGGATGGTTCTGGCCGGCTCCGGACCCGAGCTCCGAGCCAAGCGTCACAGCCATATTTTTTACTGGCAACCTTTTCCTCTTACTGGCATTTACTGGCAGGAGAAAAGTGCCCGTTTTTTACTGGTTGCCAGTAAAAATACTGAGGGTTGGCAACACTGCTCAGAAGGACAAGATGGCTGACCCTAAACTTGACAGACTTTTACCTCAGAACACTTCTTCCTCCAGCACACTACTTTACTGTCCAAGTCATAGTAATCCTGTCACGCCATCAGAACATGACTAGGCCTCACTCTGAATAAGTCCCAGTGAATTTACTTGATGACCTTTTGTAGGCCGGCGCCTGCAGCACCCCTTTATGGCAGCAACCGTTTACTTGAGAAGAATAAATGGTGATGGACTACTGATCCCAGTAAGTCCAACTTGCAAATCCTGCCCGCCCTCATGGCTGCATCGATTTGACACAACTCCACAGTCTCCCCTGGCATGTCTTTTCCAGATCTCTCCACTCACCGACACCTGCCCTGAATGACTTTACTTCGGATGTGCGGACCAACTGTCTCCTCCAGCTCCTGTTCCAGGACACCTCTCCATGACCTTGTAAGGACAGGCTCCCTCCCAGTTCCTGAGCTCCTCCGCCTGAGGTACACCCCCCCCCCCCCCCAGGTGGGGGTTCCCTCAGGCACGACAGTCAAACACTCCATCATCCAGTTTACCCAGCCGACAACTCCTCCCCCAGCAGGCTGACCATGGGTATATGTAGGAGGCCTGCCCCCTGCCAATCCTAGATGGGGATTAGTCAGAGCTCCTCACATGTACCCCATGTTACTCCAGCATTCTGTCCTGCCCCTTTTCCAGAACATTCTCCCTGGAAACAGAGGAGGTGCCCAAGAGCTGAAGTACATATCAGTCACCTACTTCTACACTAAACCACTCCCCTGCCCCCAGATCAAGAAAACAGGCCTAGCTCGCAGCATAGGCCTGCATAAATTTACCTGCACTGCTAGGTAACACAAAAAGCCCTTATGCCCCGTACACACGAGCGGAAATTCCGCCAGCAAAAGTCCGATGAGAGCTTTTGGTCCGAAAATGCGACCGTGTGTATGCTCCATCGGACTTTTGCTGGCGGAATTCCAGCCAGCGAAAGATTGAGAGCACGTTCTCAATTTTTCGGTCAGAAAAAGTTCCGATCGGAAATTCCGATCGTCTGTAAAAATTTTGATGCGCAAAATTCCAACGCATGCTCGGAAACAATTCGACGCATGCTCGGAAGCATTGAACTTCATTTTCGTGGCTCGTCGAAGTGTTGTACGTCACCGCATTCTTGACGGTCGAACGTTCAGTGAACTTTTGTGTGACTGTGTGTATGCAAGGCAAACTTAAGCGGAATTCCATCGGAAAAACCATGCAAGATTTTTCCGACGGAAATTCTGCTTCTGTGTACGGGGCATTACACTTAGCACCTACCTAAGGTAGAGGGTGCTACACCAGTCTTAGTCTGTAGGGTTCAATATTGAGGTGGCTCACCCTTTGCAGCTATAACAGCTTTAATTCTTCTGGGACGGCTGTCCACAAGGTTTAGGAGTGTGTCTATGGGACTGTTTGACCATTCTTCCAGAAGTGCATTTGTGAGGTCAGGCACTTATGTTGACCAGAAGGCCTGGCTCGCAGTCTCCGCTAATTCACCCCAAAGGTGTTCTATCGGGTTGAGGTCCGAACTCTGTGCAGGCCAGACAAATTCCTCCACCCCAAACTTCCTCATCCATGTCTTTATGGACCTTGCTTTGTGCACTGGTGCGCAGTCATGTTGGAACAGGAAGGGGCCATCCCCAAACTGTTCCCACAAAGTTGGGAGCATGAAATTGTCTGAAATATCTTGATATGCTGACGCCTTAAGAGTTCCCTTCACTGGAACTAAGGGGGCAAGCCCAACCCCTGAAAAACAACCTCACACCATAATCCCCCTTCCACCAAATGATTTGGACCAGTGCATAGACATACCCTACTCTTCACCCCTGGGCAAAGTGACGGTGTGCTCTCCTCCCCAACTCACTAACAACTGCCCATCTGCTGGCAGCCCCTGACTGGCAATCACCTGTCTGTGGGCAGGTTGAACTAGTTGGTTGGTCGCTGTTCCAGCCGGGAAAGTGGGGGGGTTAATTCTTGTTGCGCTTTCTTGGTCTTTTTTGGCGGGTTCTGCACTGGGTCCGGCCCACCGGCCCTGTGTGATATAAATCCTGTCTCGGAGGTCTACAGACAATTCCTTGGACTACATGGCTTGGTTTGTGCTCTGACATGCACTGTTAACTTTTGGGGCCTACTATAGACAAGTGTGTGCCTTTCCAAATCATGTCCAATCAACTGAATTTACCACAGGTGAACTCCAATCAAGTTGTTGAAATATTTCAAGGATGATCAATGGAGACAGTCAGGAGGCACCTGAGCTCAATTTTGAGTGTCATGGCAAAGGCTGTGAATACTTATGTACATGGGATGTTTTTCTTTTTTTCTTTTATCTTTTGTTTGTTTGGAATCGTTTATATTTGCAAAGATTCCAAACAAACTTATATCATGTTGTCATTATGGGGTATTGTTTGTGGAATTGTGAGGAAAATAATGAATTTAATTCATTTTGGGATAAGGCTGTAACATAACAAAATGTGGAAAAAGTGAAGCTCTGTGAATACTTTCTGGATGCATTTACTGTAAATGGAAATTAATAAGATTAATTAAAAATGAGTGTAAACGCTTAGAACTGACAGCAATAGCAATCCCCCCTGCTCCTATCCTTATAGGTCCTGTTTATCTATTTAAAGAACTAAAAGACCCAGCATGCCTCGTGACTGCTAGCTGCTGTCAATGGCATGCTGTTACTTGCTGTTCATTGACATCTGGCAGGTCCCCGGAGGAGTATTTTGCTGCACGTGTTACAACATAACAGGAGATGAAATCACACTCTCTGTATTTCCAGGCATTGTTGTCTGCTATGTGAGGCCATCGCTGGGTCCAGCCGAGGTTACGCTCTCCAGTGTTTTACATTTTGCACTTTGAGGTCCACTTTTTGGCTGACACGGTTCTCCTAATTGTGCAGCAGATCTCCCGTGCGTTGATTTTTTTGCCAATCTCTTTTTTTAGATGTAATTGGAAAGTTTGATCATATTCAGAATTGTATTCTTCCAACATTTTCACAATTTTTTTGGCTGTTTTTTGTTTAACCACTTAAGGGCCAGGCCTTTTTCTGACATTTGTTGTTTACATGTAAAAATCTGTATTTTTTTGCTAGAAAATTACTTAGAACCCCCAAAACATATATATATATTAGCAGAGACCCTAGAGAGTAAAATGGAGATTGTTGCAATTTTTTATATCACACGGTTTTTCAGACACAATTTTTTTTGGGAAAAAATACACTTTAACCGCTTGCTGACCAGCGCACGACGATATACGTCAGCACAATGGCACGGCTGCGCAAATGGGCATACAGGTACGTCCCCTTTAAGAAGCGGCATTGTGGGCGCGTACCCGCCGCATACTCCACAAACGATCCCGCGGACTCGATGCCCGCCGGTGTCCTGCGATCGTCACACGAATCGGCAGAACGGGGAGATGCCTTTGTAAACAAGGCATTTCCCCGTTCTGCCTAGTGACGAGACAGAGATCTACTGCTTCCTGTCATCTGTAGCAGTGATCGCCGTCATATCAGTGGAAGCCCACCCCCCCCCCCCCACAGTTAGAATCACTCCCTAGGAGACACTTAACCCCTTGATCGTGTTTAACCCCTTCCCTGCCAGTGTCATTTACACAGTAATCAGTGCATTTTTATAGCACCGATCGCTGTATAAATGACAGTGGTCCCAAAATAGTGTCAAAAGTGTCCGATGTGTCCGCCATAAGGTCGCAGTCACGATAAAAATTGCAGATCACCGCCATTACTAATAAAAAAAAAAATAATAAAAATGACATAAATCTATCCCCTATTTTGTAGACGCTATAACTTTTGCGCAAAACAATCTATATACGCTTATTGCGATTTTTTTTTTTTTTTTTACCAAAAATATGTAGAAGAATATATATCGGCCTAAACTGAGGAAAAAAAATAGTTTCTTTAATATATTTTTTGGGGATATTTATTATAGCAAAAAGTTAAAAAAATTGCTTTTTTTTTCAAAATTGACGCTCTTTTTTTCTCTATAGCGCAAAAAAATAAAAACCGCAGAGGTGATCAAATACCACCAAAAGAAATCTCTATTTGTGAGAAAAAAAGGACGTCAATTTTGTTTGGGTGCAACGTCGCACAACCGCGCAATTGTCAGTTAAAGCGACGCAGTGCCGAATCGCAAAAAGTGCTCTGGTCTGGAAGGGAGTAAATTCTTCCGGGGCTGAAGTGGTTAATGGATTAAAAAAACATAATATATACCCCAATTTTTTTAAATATAATATGAAGGATGATGTTACCCCGAGTAAATAGATACCTAACATGTCATGCTTTAAAATTGTGCGTGCTCGTCCATAGAGGACGCTTTAAAAATTTCTACAGGTTGCCAGTTTAGAGTTATAGAGGAGGTCTAGTGCTAGAATTATTGCTCTCACTCACACGTTCGTGGCGATACCTCACATGTGTGGTGCAAATACCGTTTACATATGCGGACATGACCTACGTATGCATTCACCACTGGGCGCGAGCAGGCGGGGACGGGGGCGCTTTAAAATTATTATTTTTAAAAATGTTATTATATTTTCTTTTTACACTGTCCCTTTAAAAAAAATGTTTTTATCACTTTTATTGCTATTGTAAACATCCCTTGGGATAACAATACAGCATGACAGGTCCTCTTTAGGGAGAGATCTCTTCTCTACCCTTAAAAGCAAAAGATCAAAAATAAATGTATCTTTTGCTTTAGAGGGTGAGGGTGTGTTTCTGTAGTCCACAGAGGTGAACTGGGCACGGATAATAACTTTAGATGGGAAGTATGTTAGGACTACAGAACAGACCCCTTCTCCTCATCTCTATAATACGGGGGTTATTCTGTAGTCCACAGAGGTGGAGTGGGCAGAAGTATGAGTTTATTCCCAGGGTTCTGACAAGTAAATGGGGGAGGCAGCAAGTGAAAAATAAGTACAAGGGCTGGAGACAGCCAGTGTAACTATATCTATGGCAAGCCAAACTGGACAAAGCTCTGGATCTTGAACAAGGAACGAGGGAAATTATACAATCTATTAAATTCTACGAGTTTATTTTTTTATTACAATCTCAAATTTAATTTGCCAAATATCATATTTTTCCCAAACATTATTTATTAGACCATCATGTATTTAATTTGCAAAGTGTCGTATTTTGCAACAGCTTTAGGCTTTTTTTTTGGTGGCTCATCCAAACTAAGAAATGTTTTGCTGACATCTAGTGGCTGCATGCAGAAAGTGAATGATTTTTTTATAGGACTGTATTTATAGATTAAATAAACAAAAGCATTGATTTAAAGGAAACAGGGGTAATGTGTAGGATGCCATTTCTACATTTAAACATGCTAATTAGCTTGGCTAATGCTAAGCCAATATTATCTGTACTTTCTGAGTCACAGACTGAAGAGAAAATGCCTATTGCGGCTTTTTAGGCTGGGTTCACACTATTGCGATTTGGATGCGGGTTTCCCCGCATAGCAGGAGATTGTGACCGGCTCTCTATGGAGCCGATTCGCACATCTCCCCAGCGGCTCTGGAGTGGATTGCACAGAAGCCCTGTGCGTCTTTTGGTCCGTTTCAGGCCCGAATTCAGCCCAAAATTTGGGCTGAAATTGGACCTAAAACAGTGAAGGGAGACACACCGGACCCCCTGCTGTGAGACAGAGTGTTCTATAGTGTTAACAAAGCCTTAAGGAGAATTCTAACCTTTGCAAAAAAAAAAAACAAGGAGGAAGAAGAAAAAAAAGGAAGAGAGAAGAAAGAAGGAGGAATGAGAAAGAAGAAGGAAGAAGAAGAGAGAAAAAGAAAGAAAGAAGGAAGAAGAAGAAGAAAGATGAAGGGGAAAAAAAGAAAGAAGAAGGAAAAAGAAAGAAGGAAAAGAAGAAGGAAACTAAGAAAGAAGAAAAAAGAAGGAAGAAAGAAGAACAAAGAAGGAAAAAAAAGAAAGAAGAAGGAAAAAAAAAAGAAAGAAAAAGAAAAAAAAAGATAGAAAAAAGGAAAAAAGAGAAAGAAGAAAGAAGAGTACAAACTGCATTGCAAGAGTTAACTTCTGGTTTCAGTCTAAATGGCTTGGTAAAGTGGTTTTGCTTACCCAGTCCTGCAAACCCATGGGCTCTTCTAAGCTGCTAGAGTGGTCCCCAAAGCCTCTTCTCCACTGCAATCCAGCAGTCCAGAGTCCTCTGACATCATCAACACCAATTCAGGGACAAAGCGTTTAGCGTGCGGCAGTGTGAATGCGTCCTTAGGTTTCTTGAAGTTGGGTTTTCAGTTATGGGGCTAGTGGAGGTATCCATTGACATACCTGAAAACATTTGGACATTGCGCCACGTGGTTCATCATTGGTGTAGGAAATTATGCTTAAAAATGCCGACAAACTGTGCACCGTTCCCCATGGGCAATGTTAACCCCTTCCTGCCGAGCGTACGCAAATGTGCGTACTCTGCTTTCCGGGGTTATACCGGGATGATGCCCACAGCTGCAGGCATCATCCTGGTACTGTTTTTTTCCTGGTATAACAACCGATGCAGCTAAAAGCCGCTCGGCTGTTATCCCGAAGGAGCGGGAGGGGACGTCCCCCCCCTCCCACCGCCTCCCGCCGCTCTTACCGGGCCTCCCGTTCCATCGGGAGGCCCGATGACCAATCGGCTGCCTCCGGCGGCTGGGGACGGGCTGGAAGGAAGCCGTGAGCGGCTTTGTTCCAGTCACCTAATTGTAAACGCAGAAGCGACGCCATGATGTCACTTCCCGTTTACTCGGCTGCCAATGGCGCCGGTTTTAAAAAAATACACAGTATTCAGAATCGCCGAAAACGGCGATCTGAATACTTTGAAATGCAAAGGAGGGATCGGGGGTCTTTTAGACTCCCAATCCCTCCATAAAGAGTACCTGTCACCACCTATTACTGTCACAAGGGATGTTTACATTCCTTGTGACAGCAATAAAAGTCATCAATTTTTTTTTTTTTTAAACACAATTTATAAATATAAAAATAAATAAAATAAATAAGAAAACATTTTTTTTAAAGCACCCCCGTCCCCGCGAGCTCGCACAGCAAAGAAAACGCATACGGAAGTCGCGCCTGCATATGTAAACGGTGCTCAAATCACACATGTGAGGTATCTCCACGATCGTCAGAGCGAGAGCAATAATTCTAGCACTAGACCTCCTCTGTAACTCTAACCTGGTAACCGTAAAAAAATTTAAAGCGTTGCCTATGGAGATTTTTAGGTACCGTAGTTTGTCGCCATTCCACGAGTGTGTGCAATTATGAAGCGTGACATATTTGGTATCTATTTACTCGGCATAACATAATCTTTCACATTATACAAAAAAATTGGGGTAACTTTACTGTTTGTTTTTTTTAAATTCATGAAAGTGTCCCTTTTCCCAAAAATTTGCGTTTAAAACACCACTGCACAAATACCGTGTGATATAAAATATTGCAACAATCGCCATTTTATTCTCTAGATTCTCTGCTAAAAAAATATATATAATGTTAGGGGGCTCTAAGTAATTTTCTAGCAAAAAATACGGATTTTAACTTGTAAACACCAAATTTCAAAAATAGGCTTAGTCATGAAAGGGTTAAATTTCACACTCAGCTTTTAGACTTCAAAATTGTCTCTCACCGTCATCTCTCACCGACAAAAACCTGCCACCGCTGACATCCAAGGATAGCCCACAGTGCTGCCAGTAAACACCATAACAACAGTACAATGACATCACATCATTATCAGCATCTGTCTGTTTACACGTCTTCAAATCATATACTATAATGCTTGAAAAGAAGGCCAGGAAATGACCTAAATCTGTGTCTCTCACCCGCCAGTATCTACAGAGGCCACGTTGGATGCCTGCTCAAATTGCATGCAGACAGGTGGACGTTGCAGTATATACTCCAACCTGAAGGTGGCACTGTGCCATTTTTTCTGGCTGGCAGGAGCCCCTTGACGGCTAATTGTCTTCTTCTATGGGCTCCAGGCAGCCAGCTTGGGGAACTTTCCCTTATATGACACCATACAATGGTGCCCCCCTCCCCAGATAGCTGGGCCACCCTTGCACAGTCCCCTGCTGCCAGTATAAACCAAAGTAAACAACGCAGTGTGCATGTGCACTCTCAGGAATAAAGTCACGCACACGTGTTTACAGACTGAGTTTGCTCAATCTTGTAATGACCATACCTCCCAACTTTTTGAGATGGGAATGAGGGACACCTATCAGCAAAAGTATGCAGGCATAGGACACACCCCTTGCCACGCCCCCTTAAAGGAGAATTGTACAAAAAACAAAACAAAGTGCTTTTTTTACCACTACTTTTCCTTTATATTGGCTTTTGGAATTTACAAATACAGCAAAAAGAAATCAGATGAAAGGTTTAGCACTGGGAAACACTTTTTGATAGATAAAAAGTGCATTTTATATACAACTATATAGATCAGACCAAAATGAGGGACAAATGAGGAGGAATGAGGGACAGAGGGACATTGCTCCAAATCAGGGACAGTCCCTCGAAATCAGGGACAGTTGGGAGCTATGGTAATGACCCAGCAACTGCATCGCACTTCTGGCATGGCATGGTCTATTCCAGCAAGTTCTCATAGGTCCATGGTAGAGGAGGTGTGCAGGTTGTGAGCAGTTATGGGTTCGACCTGCACACCTCTCCTACCATGGATTATAACCACCACAACATTAACGCCTTCCCTGTCTTGGACCCATAACCACCTACAACCTTCACAACTCTTTACCATGGGTCCATGACCACCTACAAAGTTCACACCTTCCCTGCCATGGACTCATAACCACCAACAAAGATCACACCTCCTCTACTATGGGTCTATAATCACCGACAAACTTCACACTTCCCCTACCATGGACCTATAACCAACAACAAAGTTCATAACTCTCCTACTATGGAGCCATGACCACTACACAGGAGGCCAGGGATGGGTCCTGGATGGCAGGTATATTTCCCCACTACAGGCAGTCCCCGAGTTACTAACATCTGATTTACATAGGACTCATACTTACAAATGGAGGATGACAACAGGAAGTGAGAGGAAATCTCCCCATAGGAAGGGAAATGTACTCCGGTAAGAGTTATCATGAGAAAAAAAGTGTCTCCACTGAAACGTTATCACTACTTGTTTCCAAAACAACCCAAAATTTTCAAAATTCAATTGTCACAGGGACAGAAGGTGAGGTGAAATCTTCTGAGCAGGGGCACAGGCAGCAAGACAAACATTACAGGGGTGATAACCCTTCCCTATGCTATCCACGTAAAATTCACTAACGTAATAATTATTTTTGTGGCTGGATTTACACTTAAAAAATGTTTCTGCTTTAACTTATGTAAAAATTCAACTTAAGAACAAACTTACAGAACCTATCTTTGTTTGTAACCCGGGGCCTGCCTGTATTTGGGTTGTGGTTCCTTTAAGGGAGACGCTTTGAAGGATTCTCACCCATGCAGGGTAAGGGGTTCTGGGGTAGTCTGGTCGGAGAGGAGAGGACTGATTTTCATTAAATTCTGGATTTCTCATTTGGAACTCCTAATTCAGAGGTTCATGGACCCATACCAAAAATGTTCACATCTCCTCTAGCATGAACCCATGACCATCAACAAAGTTCACACCTTCCCTACAGAGGACCCATAACCACACTAACTACCAACCTGTCTGCTTTGCAGTGTTACATAAGGCCTCTCTCACACAGTCATCTTGGTCCAATGTAATGTAAATTCTGGTGTCTTCCCCCAACCGGGAAACCAAGATATAGCATACAGCCTTTCATAGACATGAATGGTTGGGCACAACTGTACACAGATATGCACCGATGCTCTTCTGAGCACGAGTATAGCTTATAGGCAAATGCAAAAAATAGAAAGACTCTAGTACAGCCACACATATCTATTTATGTCTGTGGGAGGCTCTACACTGCATATGGGCTTCCTGGGTGGGGAAAGACGCCGGAATTTACGCTGCACTGGGCTCAGATGCCCAGTGCAGCGTAAACAATGCACTCCCTGTGTGGCTGATATCTTGTCTCAATGAATCTTAACCTATTGCCGACCAAGTAATACATATGTGTAGAGACAGGAAAAGTGGACTTTAACACTCAGCTGCACATTTTCATCCGAAGTGGCCTGAGGTTGTGCACTGAAAGTGCACTTACCGCTTGCATCCCAGCACACTAATCAAGCTATCACCAACACCTCTCGGTCACGGCTTCCCATTGGTGGCAAGTGGGACGGGCACCTGATGATGTGATGCTCACATGATAAAGGAGCGGTACTGTATGAGAGGGTTAAGCAACTTGACCATTTTGGATACTTGTCTCCCTCTAGTGGCTTATCTCCAAATATTTATATTTAAAGAAATAAGTGAAATATGGATGCAAAAATTTGAAGTTACATAAAAAAAAATTTACAACACTGCAAGAATAACTGAAAATATGCACTCACTAAAAACACATTACTCTTTCTCTTTGTAGTAGACATGTGCAATTCGTTTAGTTCCGAATTTGTTTTTTTAACGAATTTCGACAAATTTGTTCATTCGGAAACATCCGTATTAACGAAAACCAGTTTAACAAATTTTTCCGAATATTCGTAAATTTGAATATTCGTAAATTAGAAAAATTTGTAAATTCATAAATTCGAAATGAGAAAATCTGAAAACCGGAAAATCTGAAATAATAACTATTAAATTATAGGTATTGGAATTTCCTTTCAAATTTGGCTGTTAGTGAACGTAACGAATACAAATTTATCCGAAGTTACGAATTATCAGAAATAATGAATGCTGCATCTAAATGAATAGAACGTAACAAATTAATAATAATAAATAACAATAATAATAAAAACTTTTTACTATTATTTATTATTTATTCGTTCCATTCCATTTGTTTAGATGCAGCATATGTTATCTCGGATAATTCGGAACTTCAGATAAATTTGTATTCGTTACGTTCACTATCAGCCAAATTTGAAAGAAAATTCAAATACCTATAATTTAATAGTTAGTCATTATTAGTTAGTTATTATCAAAGGATTTTTGTTCTTTCGTATTTTCGTATTTACTTTCTTATTTTCGGATTTTCGAATCTTCGGATTTTCGAATTTACGAATTTTTGAATTTTCTAATTTATGAATTTACGAATTTTCTAAGTTACAAATTGCAATCAAAACGAATGACCCGATAAATGAAAAAAAAAAAATAACAAATGAAATGAGAACGAAAACTAAATTTTTCGGCAGTGCACATTTCTACTTTGTCTTTAGTGTGTTGGTACAGGTTTTTGTTAATGTAGGAAAATTGTCCGCCTGTGTTTTGTTATCTGGGTTGGATGAGTGACTCAGGGAGGGCTGGATGACTCACAGGCAGCATCTCTGAGACCTCCCCCCCTACTTCTGGAACTTGCTGGAGGCCTCCAGAAGAATGGGAGTGGAGGTTAGGAGGAGCTGCCTGCAGTATTCATGAGGGCCCTGACCAATCCCCAACAGATGGGTTTGCAGGGACAGGCTCTCTCAAATACTCTGTGTCAGCCCAGCTGGGGGCAGTGGAGTTCGGTTGGAAGCTGTCGTGGCCCTTGAGGGTAGCCACCTAGTCTGGGGGGGTGACCTCGGGCCTGGGCTCGGGTGAAGAGGTGTCCTGACCGGAGGCATGGTATCAAGGAGAAGCACAGCAGACACTTCCAGGCAAATCTCCAGAAAGGAAGACAGCCAGGTGGGCTGGTGAGTGTCGGGAGGACTGGGAGGCATGCCTGAGAGGACTGGGTGGAAGCAGCCTGGGATGGATGCAGAGTCAGTCTGGAAGGACTGTGGAAGATTAGCCAGGAGGGCTAGAGAAAGGGACAGCTGCAGTCAGATGTGCTGGAAGTGCCTGAAGAAGTGGTGCTGTGATCAGTAGCCACAGAAGGACAGCTGGGCACTAAGACTTTGCCACACTACCAAAGGGGCCTGCAGTCCCTCCCTGTAAAGGGCATTTGCTACTAATCTGACTGAGCCCAATTGTCAGACCACCTAACAGTGTGCTAGCTGTTTCTGGGAGTTGTAGTGCTTCAAGCAAGTGTTGTGCTGGAGGAAGTTTAAATAGCTGTACAGAAGAAGTTTGCCCCTGAAAGTTCTGCTAAATTCAAGTGGGCATCCCATATTACCCTTTTCCCTATCCAAGTTGAACCCCCTATTAAAAAAATAAAAAACAAAGCACTGGACTGTTCCTTCTCTCAGGTGTGCTGTGAAAATGTGGCGTGCCTGGCTGTGCATGGTGGGGAATTCCTTTCTACTTGCAGCTTCTTAGGGGGTGCGCCATATCTTTAATGCGATCACCAACAGTTAACACAGGAAGCCATTGCTGTAGGCGTGTATGTGTATACAGGGAATGCAGTTCAATTCCTGTGAACAGAAGTGTTTTCTGTGTGCTGCAATACGTCAAATACAATATTTACTTTCTCAGAGCCTGAGAAGGGTGTAACGTATCCTGCTCACTGTACATCTCTCCTAATGTACGAGGACTGCATACACACCACTACATTGATAAACATTACCAGGAAACCATGAAGTCATCACGGCTTCCAAAGAAATCTGTGTGCTTTATCCAAGTTTCCACTTCCCATTTTTTCTCTGCGTAGTTCGGGAAGCTTAAAGGGCGACTATATGCAAATATGATACATTTTTATAAAATGTTACAAAAGTTTTAATAACGTTCATTTAAAACATGTTAAAGAGACCCTGATGCATTATAACATTTTTTTTTAGAGGCCAATTCAACTCTCGCTATTACAGTAATGGAACCAGGATGCATTTACAATATGTAGCACCCTGGTGTTTAGGCAGGGTTGCTAACAAATTTAGTTTGCCAGGCAGTAATTGTCCTGGCTAATTGTTAGAAGATCCACTGATTCCTCTCTAATTGTGGAATTGCTGCACCTTTTCTCTTCTGTCACTAGGTGGCACTGTGGCTGGTGACATTAGATTGACAGGGGTTTAGCAAAGTTAGATCATGAATGGATGGGCGTCTCAGCCAAATGGCAGGGGTTTCTTTAGTCCCTTGGCCTGCTGGGAGAGCCTATTTATTTGGGTGGAGTCAGGTGATCGGGGTTCTGTGCCACCTGGATGGCTGTCTAGGTGGACTTGTGTTATGCTCCCCCAGGTTGCTAGGCCAGAAGCCAGAGCCCTATCCCAGGGACACCTGGCTGCTAGGCTGCCTGAGGCCTATCCAGGAGCAGGAGAAGCAGCGTAGGGTTGGGACTGCAGGATTGGAGTACAACCGAGTTTCGAAGGTTCAGCCGGACGGGGAACCAGTTGTGGTCGGAGGTAAAGGGGAAGCAGTCGCCACTAAGGGACCATCCACCTTATTACCAGAGACTACTGTGAGTAAGCTTGAGCAAGTGCCAGAGCAGTTTTTACCAGCCGGGGAGGGTGAAGAAGTGGGAAAATTTCAGGGAGTGCCAGGCCAGGGACCCAGCAGGATAGCGGGGGTGATGCTTTAGAAGTATACAGTGGGTTAGCTGTGGAAGAGCTCAGGAGATCCAGTGATGAATGGGATCAGGAAGTCTAGTGAGAGACTAGGAGCTCAGTGGGTGAAGATCTACAGTGGGATACTGTGACATAAGAGAAGAACTATTCTGTGTTACCAAGAGTTACGTACAACTACCGTTAGTAATTGTTACAAGTTCAGTTGCCATAGGAGACAGCGGTCCTACCTATACAGACATGGCATCCGGCTGGAGGCCTTTCCCTGTAAAGCTGTCTACCTATAGAAGTCTCAGAGTCTGCCAATTATCATTGCATCTACCTAAAGGTGTCCTGGCCCTAACCCGCTCTCCCACAGTTCTTGTTAAGAAACAATACATTTCTTGTTCGCATTCAAAAAGTGACTGGTGCTCATCATTTCATCTTGCATTACACCCACCATGTCTGTTAACCCACTCTACAAGGAAGGATGTCAGCTCTCCCTGATTCTTGAGGTCACCATTAGGCCTCTGGAGGCTCGGGACCCTGCTACAAATATAATAAATAATATTAGTAATAAATATGGGGTCTTTTCCTTGTTAACTGCTAAGTGCTGCAGCAAGGGTTAAAATACTCCGTGCTGGCAGTACATAAGAGAGTTGGACCACAGGGTCTGTCATATAAAGCAAAGCTAGGGACATCATTCTTTAAAGTCAGACCATGGGTCTGTCACACAAAACAGGGACATCATACTTCAGAGTCGGACTGCGGGGTCTGTCATACAAAGCAGTGACAGGGACATCATGCTTTAGAGTCGGACCGCCGGTCTGTAACACAAAGCAAATCCCATATAATAAAAGGAGGGCAAAACTCCTCAAGAGAATCATCAATGAGTAGTAAAGCGGGTTTAAGAAAAAGTACAAATTGCTTTATTACATAAACATATGTAGCACCCTCTACCATAAGGTAGGTGCTAGAATAGGATTTTTCTGGGTTTAAGATATCAGTGTAGGCAAATTTAGATAGGCCTGTGCTTTAGGTTAGGCCTGTTAGTTTTGATTTAAGATTGGGAGTGTTTAGTGTAGTGGTGGGTGTGGCCACCTGCGCTTTGATTCAGAGGCGCCTCCCCTGCTTTCGGGAAGATTGTTCTGGAAAAGAGGTTGGACCTGAGGTTTGAGTGGCAGGCAGCTCATGTGAGGAGCTCTGACCAATTACCATTCGGTATTGGCAGGGGGCAGGCCTCCCATATAAGCTGGGATCACATGCTGCCAAGGGAGTTCTGACGGTGCAGGAAAAGGAGAGTGGAGTTTTAGGTAGCTGCCGCAGGGTATCCCCACGTGGGGGGTGCGCCAAGCGCGGAGGAGGGATGGAGGAGCCTCTAGGATGTATTCCAGGATAAAGATCTTCACTATGGAGTTGGTGTCAAGCTGCTGTGACCGGGGAACACAGGAGAAGATAGGTAAAGAAGAAGCAACAGTAGGACTGAGGAGAGTAGAACAAAGTTCTGTGACCAGGGAACACAGAACTTGCCCTTTGGAGAAGGTCAGTGTGAAAGGAGCAAAAGGATAATTGTTGAGAGTAGTGCAGAATGCTGTGGCCGGGGAACGCAGCGTTTGCAGTTATGGACTGACTGGGAACAGTACCGTGTGCTGGGCCGTCGGGGCGAGGTACTGAGTATCTCTGGCCTGGTAAACCTTCCAAGAGACTGTGTATCTACCCAATTCACTGAGCCGTCGGGGAGCGGTATTGTATGCCTCTGGCTTACTGATTTGCTGAAGCAACACCATTCAAGTACAGCCAGCAAACTGGGGTTATTCAGAGTGATCCCTTTTTGTATTACTGGAAGTGATGATACAGGAGTCTAACAGTTTTGCAGTAGAGAATTTGTACAAGAAGAAAGGAATGTAGAGGAGTGATAATCTGCAGGAGTGAGTGCAGAGGAAGAGAAGCAATAGTCTGCAGTGGAGATATGCTGAGGAGACTCTGAATGTTAGAAGTGCATCATTTTCAGGGCTAAAGCTGTTAATCAATGTTCTACAAATGTGATGACAATTCAATAAGTGCTATGGGCATCCCATATCTTCCTTTACCCCAACCAAGTTGTGTCCCACAATAAACGCAACAAAACTACGCAAATGACTGCTCATTGTCTCAGAGGTGATAGATGGTGGTCTGGCAGCAGGGTGATTTGGTGGATTTTTGTCAGGAGTGCTCACACCATGGCTACACATACATAGAACCACAATTACTGTACCTTCACCATTTCATAGTAAAAATTGACAACGTTGTCAGTAACAGACTTACAACCACCATACTCAAGCCTTCATGGTCACACCCACACTATCACACATCAGGTACCTGTAGTGATCGGGTATATTAATATACACTGGGTGATATGATGTAGAGAGGGTATGATAATTAATATTTAGGTATTATTATAATGATGATGTAAGTACTCTTCCGCAGTGTACCCAATAAAGGAAATATTGCTGGTAGATGATAAATTAACAGCCAGTCCCAGGTTCAGTTTAGCACTAGGACAGTGAACCTGTCAGTATAGTGATAACACAGTCCAGGAATGGGAGATTAAATTATTCAGTAACTTGGGGAAAGTGTGTGAGAAAAAGAAGGGACATAGCTCTTTACTGAAGCAGGTAAAAGTTACTGGGTTGGATCCTCAGCTCGTTTTCAATGAAGATCACATTGAAGGCAGCAAACTCAGTGCAAAATAGATGGAAAGTCAAGCTGGTACAAAGCAGACAGGCAGTGGATTTCCACAGATGGAAGTAATATGCCACAGAGAGATGGGATGGTGTTGGGTTTAAGCAGGTACAGGTAGATAGTCCAATAAATCTCACCAGTCCATGATAGCACCCAAAGATCCATGTCATGTGAGCTGAAGTCCCTGCTTGGTAGTTGGAGCATACAAGGCAAGTCAAGTGGCCATAGTCTGGATCAAAGCATCACACCATCTGTGATGATAATGTCACGCTGACATGTTTCACTAGTCAAGCCAGTGGTCCAACATACTCCACCCCCTGAATACTGCTCCAGTCGAAAGCATTTTGGTCCCTGAGCAGCACTGTTGATTGTATCAGTGGTCAGAACTAGTGTTGGACCACTGGAGAGTCAAGCTGCTGCTTTGTTAGAGAGAACCATGGTTCGAGTCTCCTATGTGCTGCCAGTAGAGGATATTTCCTTTTCAGATGTTTTATTGAATTTTTATAGGTTACAAAAAAATTCCTATTCCAAAACATTAATGGCAAATAAAATAGAAATAAGAACAGTCAAATAATCTTCTCTTTTGAAAAGTAGATAACAAATGATAACATATAGATTTGTTTGGTGATGCGATATAACATCAAGCGTCTATATCATATCTTGTTGTTCAGCTACTGATAATAGTTAACATTAGAAAATTCAAAACAAAAAATATAACTAGATCATCAATAAAAGGTAGGAAGGGGACTGATTAGCTAAAGAGTTGTCAAGGTGTTGTGGGGTAGTTGGGGGAATTAGTTCCAGGGCCAAGTTCCTACATTTTGGCTTGGCATTATCTGATGAGTATGTCAAGAATCCCAACTATCCCACATTTCTCCTGCCTTAGGTAGTCGATCAGGTGTATGATGAAGAAAAGAACAACTTTGGTGTGGGGATAGGGGAATGGAAGGGGGAAAGGTGAAAGATGCCTGAGAGGACCAGTGGCCTAGAGCACCAGGTGAAGGTCGAACATAGTGGCGAGGTGGGTATTATTTACCCTCAGGGAAGTAATAGAGACTTGCCAAAGCCCAGGGGTAGATAATGTTTGATCCACGGGTTTCATAAGGAGTCAAATTTTCAAATTTTATCCAGCAGAATTGCTTCAGTTTTTGCACGAATCATGGATTGTATGACTCTGTTTGACTGACACTGCAAAGTGTGTCTGATTTCCATGCTTTTGCTATAGTTTATTTTGCCGCTGTGGTTATAAAAAGCAGTGATTTGATTTGACGGTGGGTTATGGCTTGTGGTTTACTATTCAGGAATGCTACTGATGGATCAGGTGTTAAGGCCACGTTGAACATGGTGGAGAGAACTTTGAAAATTTCCGACCAAAAGGAGCGTACTATAGGACATTCCCACCAGATGTGCACATGGGAGCCCAGGGAAGTACAACCTCGAAAGCAGTGAGAGGGATATTGGGGACAGAATTTAGATTTGTCTGATTGGGACCAGATACCATTTGGTAAGTACCTTCTAGTTGGTTTCAAGAGCCACTATATTTGGGGTGGCCGATTTGGTCGCTTGCCAGATTTGAGCCCAATTGAGTTAATTTGGTTGAAGATGAAGATCAGTCCCTTATTTGTTTGTGTAGTTTGGAAGCGAAGAGGTTATGTGGGAGAGTAGTTGGACATATATGTCAGGAATAAGTCCACGTCTTTGGGGGTTGGAATTACAAGCTTTTTCAAAGATAGTGAAGCCTGGGGACTTCAAATCTGGGGGTGTGTTATGTTTAAAAAAAATAATAATTTGTAGGCATTGAAAGGTTTCTGTGGTAGGGAAATCATGTATTTCACGTAAGGTTGAGAAGGGTGTGATAATAGAGGATTTGAAGAAATGGTGAACTTGAATCAATCCTGCTTTTGACCATGCTGAGAAAGAGGTCGAGGAAGACCAGGGTGGGTAGAAGGAGGGGTTATGTAGAACGGAAAGGAGGGGATTATGTCGAGATTGGAGACCAAAATGGGTTTTCAATCTGTCCCAAATAGAAAGACTATGTTTAGTAATGGGATTTGTGATTGTCTTCCATTGTGTAGGGGTTAGCCACATTAGGTTTGTGGTGAATAGGGAATTACAGTCAAATGCCACCCATAGTGAGGTTTCCATTGTGGCATGATATTTGGGCAAGCAGAGGATATTTCAACCCTTGCTGCAGCTAAATAAAAAGTAAAAGAGTTCCAGAATTATCACTGCATCAGGCCACGTTCACACTTTGTGTGTGTCGGGAATGCGCACAAAATTGCGTGCATTCCGTGACCTTTAGTAGATGAGTGGCGGTGCCAATCATTTTTAATTCTTGATGGCACCCCATGCACCTGGTAATACTCGCATGGTTTGGTGCAGCACGATTTTGGTCAGTGACTTCTTTTGTATATTTCTCATATGTAGGAACGTGTGTGCACTATTGCACCTATATGGTGTGAACGGAGCCTTACAGTAAGGTATAGGAAGGGTTCAACTTGGTTTTAATGAAATCACAAAACTTTGTAATATAGAGGGTACGTTCTTACCTTTTCTGATATCTGTGCTGCTCTATCACAGAAAACTGGTCCCCCGAAGTGCACCAGGAAATCGATACTGCCGCTGATGCAAAACAGTCACTAGTATTCTAGGCTCAGGTCTGTACTCAATGTCCCTGGATAATTTGTCGCCTCCTAAGTTCTAATATCTGCCAGACAATCACCCAGACCAGATTCTTAGTGAAATCCCTCAATCAGCTCCAAAGATTCTCAGAAAAGTAGGCCCCCCAGCACTGTAATAGCTGGGACCTTGATGGACACATGTATAACTTCAACTGAGCTGCCCAGAAGGGCAGCAGCCCTTCAGGCTGTAGACTTCTCCTCCTAGAAAAGACAACACTGTTCCAGACCCCAGACTATTTATGTGCTCTTCAGCCACCTACTGGGCACACCTCCCCCTGGGATTGGCTGAGGCTCCATAAATATTCAGACTGCTCATTTGGCTTGCTCCAATACTATGTTCTAGGGCCTTCCAGAAGGCAGGGAGAACCAATCATACCTGCAGCCCGTGAGACCAAGATCAGACCAAAACAATTAACAACTGCTTGTCATGCTAAAGAATGAAGAACCGCAATATGGCCACTCGATGGAGCTGATGATCATAGGATTTACCATGATCAGCCGCTCCATCTAGTGGCCATAATTTGACTGACAATATTTATTGGAAGGAAGAACATCCAACCTGGAGAAAAAAATAGCCTAGTAACATTTGATCTTGCCAGCATTCGCACAAAACCATGCAGTTTCACAGGATGAATAGCTCTGCATATTGTTTTTAAACACTCCACATGATTATCTTCCTGTCCAGTATCTCTGGTTTCATTTCCTCAGGGACAGTTCCCTGACTTTTGTTGCTGTTCTGTTTCAAATGCTGCTTTATGCATTGACATACCTCCCTAGACCCAGTCTGTCCAGACATTATGGTCACCTGCTGACTTGGCACCATCCACAGACAGCTTAAGGCTTAAATAACACACAGAGGATGAATCCAATTGCAGTACAGAGGATGCTTTTTCAGTCTTTTGAAGTGTAAGAAGACAATGACGTTCCTGAGCCCTGTCTCTCAGGAACTGACACCGACCGAGGGAACATGGAACAAGTGGGGAGGGTCTAGATAGGTATAAAAAGTGGCAAAATGCTGCGCTAAACCCCAAAAAAATATATGAAACACCAAAAGCAGCTGACACACAGACAAACCAAGTCCAGTGAAAATTTAAATACATAAAGTGCAGCGTTAGGAACATCCAACATGTATTACGTATACATGTGAGAAATGTGTAATATAATACATATGTAAATAGTGTACCAAAAACACATTTTTGACCTACACCATGTGGAGCTTCCTTTTTTCTTTCTCCATGGTTCCATATTGAATTGCCCCCCTGGATCATTCTGCTCTACAATCGGAGAACGTGCGCGGTCGTTGTCTAACTTCAGCCTGCGACTATCACCTTCCACCGGTGCTCGTGGCCCACAGGACATCGTCCGGCTTGACATCACAAGGGTTCATTCCCATGCCTATTTGACGCACTGCTATATGGTATTTCCGTCCTACAGATCTGGTAAAGGTATGTATTTACTTCCATTCAACATCTGTTTGCCTTGGCATCTGCTGTCTCCTTTCCATTTGAGTATCCACACGCCTTCCGGGGTCTACTGGTGCCCCCTTGTTGGAGAAGATACCTTTTTACCTTTCACTATATGGACTTCCACTATTTGCTGGTACCATATTTCACTACAGACACTTTGATTATTTATTGCTGGTTTTTATTGCAGTTTTTTTCATATTTGTATGTTGTCTTATCCACTTGTCCTACATGTGTTTTTGGTACACTATTTACATATGTATTATATTACACATTTCTCACATGTATACGTAATACACGTTGGATATTCCTAGCGCTACACTTTATGTATTTAAAGGGTCTAGATAGGACTAAACTAACTAGCTCTAAACAGGAAGGGAGGAGAGGGGAAGATACCAAAATCACAATAGTAAGCAAGTTGCAGGGGAGCAAACTTGCCACTACATGTCTATGTAGCACCCCCTAGTGTGCATCGTTAGGTAAATTTAGTTTGGCTCATGAGTAGCTAAAGTGAGCATGTCTGTGAGGTTCAAGCTCAGGTCAGGCTGATGGGCTCTGCAGGTCAGTCCTCTGTCACCTCCCCCTGGTTCTGGCAGTTTCCAGAAAATTCTAGAAGCTAGTGGGTGGAGGTACAGGGGCATGGATCTGAATATTCATTGGAGTTTGACCAATCCCCAGGCATGAGGCCTGGCAGGGGGTAAGATATGCCTATAAATATTGAAGAGCCTGGCCAGTGGGGTGTTGTTGCTGGTTAGAGTATGTTGCACTGAGTCGAGGTTTGTGAGGCCTGGAGGGTACCCCGGGGCCAGGGGCTCAGCCTCCAGGCAGGACCTGAGGAAGGAAGGAAAGGAGCAGTTTGACCAGAGGGATCTTTGCCACCCTTCAGTCTCATCCAGGAGACACCCTGTATTGCAAGGGAGGACCTGTACAGCAACAGCTATGAATAGCAGTCTTTGCCAAGCAGCAGGATTTCAAGGGACAGTATGAGTACTTATACCTACCACCCCCAGAGCTAACAAAGGGAGAAAGCAGCTGGATACAATATTTAGCTACCCTAAATAAGGGACAGTGCCACAATTTACCTTAACTGCCCCCCCCCCCCCCCCCGCTCTAGGATTCACTCATAGAAGCCAGGTGCACTGGCATTTTCTTCTAAGAGGACATAGATTTCCTGCATACAGTTGTGACTTTGCTGTTTCCACTAGGGGGACATAGAGCTCCTGAAACCAGATGGGATATTTGCCACTGATCCACTATGGACTCACATTATTCTGGAGAGATTAAAGTCTAAGATCCATTGTTGTACATAGAGAAGTTGTCTTCCAAGTTGTTGCTGAACTCAGTTTGGGCATCCCATAACTAGACATGTGCAGAACGAAAACATCTGTTTAGTTTAGTTTCGATTCGCTATTTACATAAATTTGTTTAGTTCATTTCATTCATTTTCTGAATTAATTTTGTTTATTCCAGTTCGAATCGATTCCTTATTTACATAAATGTGTTTAGTTAAATTTGTTTAATTCATTTAATTTTTTTTCGGAATTCATTTCGGTTATTCAAACTCAATTGGACCAAATTTGGAAATTTCAAATCTATTCGAAATCAAATTTTGGAAGATGGTTATATTCTTTCTATTCCCTTCTATTCTATATTTTTTCTATTCTATTCTTTTCTATTCTATTCTCTTATTTTCTATTCTATTTTTTTCTATTCTATTCGAAATTCAAATTTCGGAAGATGGTTATATTATTATATTCTTTCCTATTATTTTTTTCTATTCTATTATTTTCTATTATTTAAATTTTCAATTCTATTATTTTTTATTCTATTCTATTCAAATTCAAATTTATTCTATCCGAAATTCGATTTCTGGAAGATGGTTAAATTTTTTCTATTTTATATAATTATATTATATTGTTTTTTTGTATTCTATTTTATTCCATTCTTTTCTTTTCTATTCTATTCTAATCTATTCTTTTCTATTCAAATTCAAATTTTTTCAATTTGAATTTCTGAAAAAAGTTATATTCTTTCTATTTTATTCTATTCTATCCAATTTTACATTCTATTCTTTCCTATTATTTTTTTTTTCTATTTCAATCTAAATGTATTCAATTTGAAATTAGAATTTCAGAAGGTGGTTATATTCTTTCACTTTTAGTCTATCCTAGTTTTTTTTTTATTCTATTCCTTTATTTTCTATTCTATTTTATTCTGTTCTTTTATTTTCTATTCCATTTTGTTCTGTTTTACTCTATTCTTTTCTATTCTATTCTGTTCTTTTATTTTCTATTCTGTTCCTTTTTTTTTAATTCTTCTCCTTTATTTTCTATTCTATTTTTTTCTATTCTTTTATTTTGTATTCTGTTCTGTTTTACTCTATTATATTATATTCTTTCATTTTCTATTCTATTATTTTATATTCTATTCTATTATTTTATATTCTAGGTTACTCTCTTCTGAAATTTAATTTCAAATTCGTTTAGAAAATTATTCAAATTTGATTAGAAAACTATTCGAATTCAATTTAAAAACGATTTGAATTTGAATTCCATCTGAAATTTCTGTTACTTCCGATAAGTTTAAATTCGTTACAACTGTAATTCAGAAATTCGGATACATCCGAATTTCAGAATTACGAAAAATTTGACAGAAATGAACTGCACATAACCCCTTATTTCCATCCAAGTATATATTCAGCTCTTCAGGAAAGCCTATTACGTCTCCAACTAATCTCCTACCACTTCCACCAGCTCATTCCCCACAGTTACAACCTTTTGTACCACCTGCCCCACCCTATTAGATTGTAAGCTCTTCTGAGCAGGGCCCTCTTAATCCTCTTGTATTTTATTGTATTCCAACTGTATTGTCTCCTTTTTATATTGTAAAGCGCTGCGTAAACTGTTGGCGCTATATAAATCCTGAATAATAATAGTAATAATATTCCCTGAATAAAACACAAAAACAAGCTTAAGGACTGGTTACTGACTGAGAACGCAAGCTGAGAAAATGCGCGTTGCCTGGCTGTGCAGGATTACAATCCAGCAGCCCTTCAGGGGGTAGCACTACATCTACAGTGGATATAAAAAGTCTACACACCCCCTGTTAAAATGTCAGGTTTATGTGATGTAAAAAAATGAGACAAAGATAAATAATTGCACAACTTTTTCCACCTTTGTGACCTTTAAACTGTACAACTCAATTGAACAAAAAAATTTAATCTTTTAGGTGGAGGGAAGTAAAAATAAATATTAATATGGTTGCATAAGTGTGCACACCCTTACACTAATACTTTGTTGAAGCTCCTTTTGATTTTATTACAACACTCAGTCTTTTTGGGTATGAGTCTATCAGCATGGCACATCTGGACTTGGCAATATTTGCCCACTCTTCTTTGCAAAAACACTCCAAATCTGTCAGATTGTGAGGACATCTCCTGTGCACAGCCCTCTTCAGATCACCCCACAGATTTCCAATCAGATTCAGGTCTGGGCTCTGGCTGGGCCATTCCAAAACTTGAATCTTCTTCTGGTGAAGCCATTCCTTTGTTGATTTGGATGCTTTGTGTCGTTGTCATGCTGAAAGATGAAGTTCCTCTTCATGTTCAGCTTTCTAGCAGAAGCCTGAAGGTTTTGTGCCAATATTGACCGGTATTTGGAACTGTTCATAATTCCCTCTACCTTGACTAAGGCCCCTCTTCCAGCTGAAGAAAAACAGCCCCAAAGCATTATGCTGCCACCACCATGCTTCACGGTGGGTATGGTGATCTTTTGGTGTTGTGCAATGTTGTTTTTGTGCCAAACATATCTTTTTGAATTATGGACAAAAAGTTCAACATCAGAGCAGAACACATTTTCCCATATGCTTTTGGGAGACTTCAGATATGTTTTTGCAAAATTTAGCCGAGCTTGGATGTTTTTCTTCGTAAGAAAAGGCTTCCCTCTTGCCACTCTACCCCATAGCCCAGATATATGAAGAATACGGGAGATTGTTGTCACATGTACCACACAGCCAATACTTGCCAGACATATCTGCGGCTCCTTTAATGTTGCTGTAGGCCTCTTGGCAGCCTCCCTGACCAGTTTTCTTTTAATCTTTTCATCAATTTTGACTAAAGGCTGGAATTAAAGCAAAAGGTGATTCAACAAAATACTGACATGGGGGGGGGGGGGGTGAGTAAATACAGCTTAATAAAACAAAAACGGTGTCTGTCTTCATTTTGGGCCGCAAAGCAACAAATTGTGATTCTTTTAAAGGGGGTGATTCTTTTCTATGCCCACTGCACATGTTATGAACAGGGATGAGGGAAGCTGCCTGGGCTCGGTTTGTAAACAGTTGAACTAATCTTGTTTGAGGTTTATGGTTAACCAACTGCATTTCGGTCTTGGGGGGGGGCATTAGCAGGGCTTATAAGCAAGTTACTGTCAACCAAAAGGCACTCTGTGTAAACTGTGAGAATACTAACAAGCTTTAAAGTCATCAAAATTATCTGTTTATATAAAAGTATCTGGAACAAGATGGAGAAAATCTTTTTCAGTGTCCCAATAAGAAAAAAAAGGGATTCAGGTTTAGAAAGTGTGACTGGAGAAGGCTTTCTTCTTCTTGAGTTGCCTGCATTATTGGGAGGATGAAAAACCCCAAATAAGCACTAGGTGGCAGCGTTTGACAGTTCTATTGGATCTCACAACTGTAGCGACATGCAGGGTGGCCATCGACTGAACAGAAAAATGGACCTTTGTCTGCTTGAACCCATTTCTTACAAAGATACAAATAGAACTTTTTATTACTTTTTTTTCTCTTGTGGCAGGATAATATTTCTGATTAAATGTTCCAGCTTTATATAGAAATGGGCTCTGATTGTGATGACTGAATATGATTTAATGGGTGCAATTTCATTAAAAAAGTTTTATCTGGACCAAATAATGCTGAACAGGCAGAAGGAAATGATTTAACCTGCAATCTAAGATCAATAATTCAGTTCACACAATTGATTATCTATCTATCTTTTTTGCTCTACCATTTTCTTTAAAAAATAATAATAATAAAATTAATAATAAATAATAAAATTCTTACAAATTTGAAATTTTACTTCCTCTCTTCTTTCTTCCTTTTCTTTCATTTTTTTCTACTTAGTTCCACCCTCCTTTCCTTCTTTCCTCCCTCCCTCTTTTTTCATTTACTTCTTCTTTCTTCCTTTCTATCCTCCTTCCTTTCTTCCTTCTTCGTTATTATTATTATTATACAGGATTTATAAAGCGCCGCCAGTTTACGCAGCACTTTACAACTTGAGGGTAGACATTACAAATAGAATACACTTTGATGCAGTAGGAATCAGAGGGCCCTGCTCCTTAGAGCTTACAATCTAAGAGGGAAGGTCAAGAGATACAAGAGGTAATAACTGTGGGTGATGTGCTGATTGAGAAGATAAAGGTACAGTTGTTAGTTGGGGCCAGATAGGCTTCTCTGAAAAGATGAGTTTTCAGGGATTGTCTGAAAGTGGATAAAGTAGGAGAAAGTCGGACAGATTGGGGTAGAGCATTCCAGAGGATGGGAGAGGCTCAGAAGAAGTTCTGGAGCCGAGCATAGGATGAGGTGACAAAGGAGCTAGAGAGCAGAATGGGTGGAGCAAAAAGGATGATTTGGTTGGTATTTTGAGACCAGGTTAGAGATGTAGCTGGGGACAGAGTTGTGGATGGCTTCGTAAGTTACTGTTAGTATCTTGAATTTGATTCATTGGTCGAGTGGCAGCCAATGGAGGGAGTGGCAGAGAGGGGATAGCAAACACTGAACGTTTTTTAAGTTGGATGAGCCTGGCAGGAGCGTTTATTTAGGCTGATATATCTGTTAGTAGGTTGGTGATGTGTGATGAGACAGATGGAGTGAATTGGGGGGGTGGAGAGATAGATTTGGGTGTTATCCACATAGAGATGATATTGAAAGCCATGGAAGGCAATCAACTGACCCAGGGAGGAGGTGAAGATTGAGAAAAGGAGAGGTCTAAGAACAGAACCTTGGGGGACCCCAACGATGAAAGAACGATGAGGGGAGGAAGTAGAATTGTAAGTGACACTGAAGGAGCGGTGGGATAGTTAGGTAGGGAGTGGAGTTTTTTGAGGAGGAGGGGGCGGTCTACTGTATCAAAGGCAACAGAGAGGTCCAGGAGAAGTAGTACGGAATAGTGTATGTTGGTTTTAGCCATTAGTAGATCATTGGTGAGTTTAAGGAGAGCAGTTTCCGTGGAGTGTTGAGGGCCAAATCCGGAATAAAGGGGATCAAGAAGCTTGTTCATGGTCAGATGGTCACTCAGTTGGTTGTAGATCAATTTTTCAAGGAGTTTTTGAGGAGAAGGAGAGTAAAGCCGCGTACACACGAGCGGAATGTCCGACAGAAAAAGTCCAACGGAAGCTTTTCATCGTCTATTCCGATCATGTGTATGCCTCATCGAACTTTTTTTCGAAAATTCTGACGGACCTAGAAATAGAACATGTTCTAAATATTTCTGACGGACGCAATTCCTATCGGGAAAACCGCTCGTCTGTATGCTGTTCCGACGGACCAAAAACGACGCATGCTCTGAAGCAAGTACGAGACGGAAGCTATTGGCTACTGGCTATTGAACTTCCTTTTTCTAGTCCCGTCGTACGTGCTGTACGTCATCTCGTTCTGGACGGTCGGACTTTGGTCGGACATTAGTTTGACCGTGTGTAGGCAAGACTGCTTGAATCGAATTCCGTCGGAGTTCTGTCGGAGAAACCTTCGGAGTTTATTCCGACGGAAAAAACGGTCGTGTGTACAGGGCATTAGGAGATGGGGCATAGGTTGTTAAGATTGGTGGGGCCCAGTGAGGGCTTTTTAAGGATTGGGGTGACTAGCGCATGTTTTAGAGAGTTGGGGAAGATGCCAGAAGAGAGGGAGAGATTGAAGATGTGAGTTAGAGAGTGTAGAATCGAGTCAGAGGGTGAGTGTAGCATTTGTGAGGGAGCAGGATCCAGAGGGCAGGTCGTTAGGTGGGCAATAGAAAAAAGTTTAGCAACCTCATTAATACTAGCAGGGTTGAATGGGGGAAGCAATGATTGTACCTGTGCACATGGGGTGTTGAGTGGGGGAGGTTTCTGCGCATTGGAGATGTCCTCACAAATTGTATCAATCTTATTTTTGAAGTGATTGGCAATCTCCTGGGCAGTGAGTGAGTTAGAGGATGGAGGCAGAGTAGAGTGTTAAAGGTAGAGAAGAGTTGACGAGGACTGGATGATAATGTGTTAATGAGTGGGATAAAATAAAATCTGTTTGGCAGTGTGGAGGTAGGAATAGTATTTTAGGAAGGCAGATTTATATTGTGTGAAGTCTTCCTGGGACTTAGTCTTCAGCCACAGACGCTGAAGAGTGCGACTATGTTTTCTGAGACTTCTAGTGTCGCCTGTTTGCCAGAGTTGTAGCGGTCGGGGCCTGATTTTGCATGTAGTGAGTGTGGAGCTTGTCTAGGGAGGATGACAGTGAGCTGTTGTAGACGAAAGTGGCTAGGTTGGGGCAGGACAGGGGTGCAGGGGTGAGATTTTGTCATAGAGGTGGTCAATAGCAGAGTGGAGAAGAGAAGGGTTGAGGTGGTAAAGGTTTCTACGTGTAACTGTTAGGCTGTTGGGGGGAGAGGAAGAGGAAGACCTGGAGACAGTGAAACTAATAAAGTGGTGATCAGAGAGTGGGAGAGGATTGTTGGAGAGGTTGCATGGAGTGCACAGATAGGAGAAGACAAGGTCAAGGGTATTGCCATTGGAGTGAGTAGGAGTCTGTACCATTTGCTTCAGGTCAAGAGATGTGGTTAGACTGAGAAGTTTAACCACTTCAGCCCCGGAAGGTTTTACCCCCTTCCTGACCAGAGCACTTTTTACAATTCGGCACTGCGTCGCTTTAACTGCTAATTGCGCGGTCATGCAATGCTGTACCCAAACGAAATTTGCGTCCTTTTCTTCCCACAAATAGAGCTTTCTTTTGATGGTATTTGATCACCTCTGCCGTTTTTATTTTTTGCGCTATACACGGAAAAAGACCGAAAATTTTGAAAAAAAATGATATTTTCTACTTTTTGTTCTAAAAAAAATCCAATAAACTCAATTTTAGTCATACATTTAAGCCAAAATGTATTCGGCCACATGTCTTTGGTAGAAAAAATGTCAATAAGTGTATATTTATTGGTTTGCGCAAAAGTTATAGCGCCTACAAACTAGGGTACATTTTCTGGAATTTACACAGCCTTTAATTTATGACTGCCTATGTCGTTTCTTGAGGTGCTAAAATGGCAGGGCAGTACAAAACCCCCACAAATGACCCCATTTTGGAAAGTAGACACCCCAAGGAATTTGCTGAGAGGCATGTTGAGCCCATTGAATATTCATTTTTTTTGTCCCAAGTGATTGAATAATGACAAAAAAAAAAAAAAAAATTACAAAAAGTTGTCACTAAATGATATATTGCTCACACAGGCCATGGGCATATGTGGAATTGCACCCCAAAATACAATTAGCTGCTTCTCCTGAGTATGGGGATACCACATGTGTGGGACTTTTTGGGAGCCTAGCCGCGTACGGGGCCCCCGAAAACCAATCACTGCCTTCAGGATTTCTAAGGGCGTACATTTTTGATTTTACTCCTCACTACCTATCACAGTTTTGAAGGCCATAAAATGCCCAGATGGCATAAAACCCCCCCAAATGACCCCATTTTGGAAAGTAGACACCCCAAGCTATTTGCTTTGAGGCATGTTGAGTCCATGGAATGTTTTATATTTTGACACAAGTTGCGGGAAAGTGACAAATTTTTTTTTTTTTATTTTTTTTTTTTTGCACAAAGTTGTCACTAAATGATATATTGCTCACACAGGCCATGGGCATATGTGGAATTGCACCCCAAAATACATTTAGCTGCTTCTCCTGAGTATGGGGATACCACATGTGTGGGACTTTTTGGGAGCCTAGCCGCGTACGGGGCCCCGAAAACCAATCAGTGCCTTCAGGATTTCTAAGGGCGTACATTTTTGATTTTACTCCTCACTACCTATCACAGTTTCGGAGGCCATGGAATGCCCAGGTGGCACAACCCCCCCCCAAATGACCCCATTTTGGAAAGTAGACACCCCAAGCTATTTGCTGAGAGGCATGGTGAGTATTTTGCAGCTCTCATTTGTTTTTGAAAATAAAGAAAGACGAGAAAAAAAAATTTTTTTTTTCTTTTTTCAATTTTCAAAACTTTGTGACAAAAAGTGAGGTCTGCAAAATACTCACTATACCTCTCATCAAATAGCTTGGGGTGTCTACTTTCCAAAATGGGGTCATTTGGGGGGGGTTTTTGCCACCTGGGCATTCCATGGCCTCCGAGACTGTGATAGGCAGTGAAGAGTGAAATCAAAAATTTACGGCCTTAGAAAGCCTGAAGGCGGTGCTTGGTTTTCGGGGTCCCGTACGCGGCTAGGCTCCCAAAAAGTCTCACACATGTGGTATCCCTGTACTCAGGAGAAGCAACAGAATGTATTTTGGGGTGTAATTTCACATATTCCCATGGCATGTTTGAGCAATATATCATTTAGTGACAACTTTGCGCAAAAAAAAATAAAAAAAATAAAAAATTGTCTCTTTCCCGCAACTTGTGTCACAATATAAAATATTCCATGGACTTGACATGCCTCTCAGCAAATAGCTTGGGGTGTCTACTTTCCAAAATGGGGTCATTTGGGGGGGTTTTGAACTGTCCTGGCATTTTATGCACAACATCTAGAAGCTTATGTCACACATCACACACTCTTATAACCACTTGAAGACAAAGCCCTTTCTGACACTTTTTGATTACATAAAAAAATAATTTTTTTTTGCAAGAAAATTACTTTGAACCCCCAAACATTATATATTTTTTTAAAGCAAATGCCCTACAGATTAAAATGGTGGGTGTTTCATTTTTTTTTTTCACACAGTATTTGCGCAGCGATTTTTCAAACGCATTTTTTGGGGAAAAAACACACTTTTTTAAATTTTAATGCACTAAAACACACTATATTGCCCAAATGTTTGATGAAATAAAAAAGATGATCTTAGGCCGAGTACATGGATACCAAACATGACATGCTTTAAAATTGCGCACAAACGTGCAGTGGCGACAAACTAAATACATTTTTAAAAGCCTTTAAAAGCCTTTACAGGTTACCACTTTAGATTTACAGAGGAGGTCTACTGCTAAAATTACTGCCCTCGATCTGACGTTCGCGGTGATACCTCACATGCATGGTGCAATTGCTGTTTACATTTGACGCCAGACCGACGCTTGCGTTCGCCTTAGCGCGAGAGCAGGGGGGACAGGGGTGCTTTTTTTTTTTTTTTTTTTTTTTTCTTTATTATTATTATTTTTTTATCTTATTTTTAAACTGTTCCTTTCATATTTTTTTTTTTTAAATCATTTTTATTGTTATCTCAGGGAATGTAAATATCCCCTATCATAGCAATAGGTAGTGACAGGTACTCTTTTTTGCAAAAATTGGGGTCTATTAGACCCTAGATTTCTCCTCTGCCCTCAAAGCATCTGACCACACCAAGATCGGTGTGATAAAATGCTTTCCCAATTTCCCAATGGCGCTGTTTACATCCGGCGAAATCTAAGTCATAAAATGCTCGTAGCTTCCGGTTTCTTAGGCCATAGAGATGTTTGGAGCCACTCTGGTCTCTGATCAGCTCTATGGTCAGCTGGCTGAATCACCGGCTGCATTCTCAGGTTCCCTGTTGAGACAGGAGAGCCAGAGAAAAACACGGAAGACGTTGGGGGGGGGGGGCATTCCCTCCCACTGCTTGTAAAAGCAGTCTAGAGGCTAATTAGCTGCTAGGATTGCTTTTACATGAAAGCCAATCGCTGGCTGAAAAGAATGATACCAAGATGATACCTAAACCTGCAGGCATCATTCTGGTATAACCACTCAAAGTCGTGAATGGCGTACCTGAAGACAAAAAAATGGTTAACAATAAAGCACAGTAAACGGTAAGGTATAAAAAATTGCATATCTGAAAAGCAAACATGATAAAACATAACAACAATAAAACATTGCAGAATAGAATACAGTAAAAAAGAGCAGAACAATAGAGAGAGAATAGAGAGAGAGAACAATAAAACGACAACTATTTTTTTTTTATTTTATATTTTTGTTTGTGTTTTTTTTTTTTTACACTTTTTTTTGTAACTAACTTTTATAACTGTAACCGGTTCCAGGTTCGGGTCTCTCAAAATGCGATGGCATCTTGGGAGACCCTGTGAAAGTGTGCCTAGTCTGTGCAATGCTGTACCCTACGCTAATACTCAACTAGTGAATGGTAGTGTTCAAAACATTCACCAATGCAAAGACCAGGATTGTCAGGACAGGAGGGACAATAATAGCGGGTGTCACGCCTATATCCGCGTTTGCTGCAGACACGACATCTTTTTTGGGGGGGTTCGTTGGGTAGGGGTACTCGGGAGGACATAAAGAAAATGCCTCTCATGCAGCCGACTGCATTTGGTTGGGGATGTGAATGGGGGAAGTACGGGCGCTGCAGAAGCGGTGGGTTCCCAATTAGGATTGGCGAATGCAGCAGGAAGGGCACTATGGACACGACGGGCCTGTGTTTGTCTTCTTGGTGGCAGCGGGACACTACTTGTGCTTGCCACCTCACCAGCTTGAACTGCATTTATGGGACTCGCCACGTCACCAAGTGTTACTGCAGTGCTGGTTTGACTACGACCGGGGTGTACTAGGCCGCTGGTGCTTGCCAGTTCACCAAAACACTACCAAAAAAACTGTTAGAGATTGCAGGGATCAGGCCTGACTCTGCGAACGCTGCAGTTATGCGTTTAGTGTTTTGTAAGTGTCAGTGATCGATCGATACTGCACTTGGGTGGGCTGGGCTGGGCTGGGCCGGGCAGAGGGGCAAAACGCAGGTGCTAGCAGGTATCTGGGCTGATCCCGCTAACACTGCGTTTGTGGGAACCCTAAACTGCTGGGGACGCTAGTATAGATCTGATCAGATCAGATATTGATCCGATCAGATACTATACCACTAAGGGAGGTGTACGGTGTGTGCGTGGGAGTTAGCGGTACTGGCGCTAACCTGATGCTGCCTGGGGCTGGCGCTTGCCAGTTCACCAAAACGCTACCAAAAAAACTGTTAGCGATCGCAGGGATCAGGCCTGACTCTGCGAACGCTGCAGTTATGCGTTTAGTGTTTTGTAAGTGTCAGTGATCGATCGATACTGCACTTGGGTGGGCTGGGCCGGGCGGAGGGGCAAAACGCAGGTGCTAGCAGGTATCTGGGCTGATCCCGCTAACACTGCGTTTGTGGGAACCCTAAACTGCTGGGGACGCTAGTATAGATCTGATCAGATCAGATATTGATCCGATCAGATACTATACCACTAAGGGAGGTGTACGGTGTGTGCGTGGGAGTTAGCGGTACTGGCGCTAACCTGATGCTGCCTGGGGCTGGCGCTTGCCAGTTCACCAAAACGCTACCAAAAAAACTGTTAGCGATCGCAGGGATCAGGCCTGACTCTGCGAACGCTGCAGTTATGCGTTTAGTGTTTTGTAAGTGTCAGTGATCGATCGATACTGCACTTGGGTGGGCTGGGCCGGGCGGAGGGGCAAAACGCAGGTGCTAGCAGGTATCTGGGCTGATCCCGCTAACACTGCGTTTGTGGGAACCCTAAACTGCTGGGGACGCTAGTATAGATCTGATCAGATCAGATATTGATCCGATCAGATACTATACCACTAAGGGAGGTGTACGCTGCGTGCGTGGGTGTTAGCGCTAACCTGACGCTGCCTGGGGCTGGTGCTTGCCAGTTCACCAAAACGCTACCAAGAAAACTGTTAGCGATCGCAGGGATCAGGCCTGACTCTGTGAACGCTGCAGTTATGCGTTTAGTGTTTTGTAAGTGACAGTGATCGATCGATACTGCACTTGGGCTGGGCCGGGCGGAGGGGAAGAACGCAGGTGCTAGCGGGTATCTGGGCTGATCCCGCTAACACTGCGTTTTTGGGAACCCTAAACTGCTGGGGACACTAGTATAGATCTGATCGGATCAGATATTGATCCGTACAGATACTATACCACTAAGGGAGGCGTATGCTGCGTGCGTGGGTGTTAGCGGTACTGGCGCTAATCTGACGCTGCCTGGAGCGACGCATATCACCGCCGGGCGATCAGGGGGCTAAACCTTTATTAGGTAATAAACGGCGGGTCCCCTGACACTATAAAAAATAAACGAACTAACCAGCGTCACCCGTAACAGTTATACGGTGATCAGTGGTGAAAGGGTTAACTGGGGGCAATCAAGGGGTTAAAACATTTATTAGGTAGTATATGGGGGTCCCTGTCACTATAAAACGCTGACGGCGAACGTAAATATTTACGTTCCTAACTAGCGTCACCAGCGACACTAATACAGCGATCAGAAAAATGATCGCTTAGTGACACTGGTGACAGGGGGTGATCAAGGGGTTAAAACTTTATTAGGGGGGGTTAGGGGGGTACCCTAGACCTAAAGGGGGGTAATATTCACTGCCCTAACACTGTAACTGTCACAAACTGACACCAATGCAGTAATCAGAAAAAAAAAAAAAAATACTGCTTGCTGTCAGTTTGTGACGGGGGGGGTGATTGGGGGGGGATCGGGGGGCGATCGGGGGGGGATCGGGGGTGTAAAGTATGCCTGGCATGTTCTACTGTGTGTGTTTGTGTTGTGTGCACTTACATGTCATCTCCCCTCGGCGCTGGAACGGAAACTGCCGAGCCGAGGAGAGATGACATCACATCCTCTGCCTGTGTGAAACTACACACAGGCAGGGGAGGATTCCGATTGGCTGGGAGCGATCGCGAGGGGGGGGCCACGATCGGATGGTCTCCCCCTCGCCTCCCGACGCTCCCAGTCAAATGCCGACCGCCGCTGGCACCGGGGGGGGGTCCGATGGGACCCCCCGCCCGCGGGAGGCAGATCACGTACAGGTACGTGATTCTGCCTGCCCGTGCCATTCTGCCGACGTATATATACGTTAGGCGGTCGGCAAGTGGTTAGACGTAGTAGTAGTATTAGCATTTAGTATCCCCTGCTTTCTACCTTTCTTCCTTCCATTTCTTTCTCTCCTTCCTTCCTTCCCCCTTCTTCTTTTCCATTTCCTCTTCTTTCCTTTTCTCCTTCCTTTCCTTTATTTTACCTTTCTTTCTTTTTAGGATAAAAATGGGCAGGGAGATTTCCCTTTCTATTTGCATTATTCACTCTACAGTTTTTTTTCTTTCATCCCTTTTTACCTTTTCCTTCCCTAATTTCCTTCTTTTTAGACTTGTGCACAACGGAAAATTTTGTTTAGTTTCGGTTCGTTGTCAATCGTAAAATACATAATTTCGTTCTGTTATATTCGTTATGTTACGTTAATACGTTTATGGATAATTCGTTATTATTCATAGATTGTCGATATTCGTTATACTGAATCTCGAATCATATCGAATTAATTTATTATATGCGCTATAATTTCGTTTGTATTCATTGAAATTCGATATTTATGTATGTATATATATTCGTGATAATGATTTGTAGTTTGGAAAGTCGCTTGTTTATTGAATCTATTAACACTCACAATGACAATATCTCTTCTCCTCTGCTCAAATACAATACAACACCCTTCTCACTCAGTTCTCAGAAATGCACTTTGCCAGTAATCCAACCTCCAGCACAAAATTAATCAGCTGATTGGACTGTAAGATTTATGTTTCATTAGACCTTTAACGAATTACCGAATCATGTCAAATGTCAAATTCATTATATCCGCTATAATTTCTTTCATATTCGTTGAAATTCGTTATTTTTTTATTCGGACATTCGGATGCATCCGAATGTCCGAAAGATGCAAATTTCGGCCGAATTTCGATTAGTTACTTAACTAATTGCACAAGCCTAAATGGTATATGTATTATATGTATATGGCTCTACTGTATATCGAAAGGTTAGACACGATAGTCCAATCCTTTGGCCCAACCAGCAGTTTCTTTACAAGATGGAAATATTTGATGGGACGAACGCTCTCAACTTTGGAGATCACACAACTCATGACACCGTTTCGATACACTGACTGGTACCACAAAGCAACCCTCTCAAACTCTTTGGACAGATTGAAACTCCACTAAAACATCTTCTTCCTCTTAATTCAAAAACAATTACATTTAATAACTGACAGTTTTAAATTAAAGAGACTATTTTGCATTTCTTTTTCTCCTGGGCAAACTAAACTATGCTTCCTTAGATTTATTTGATTTGATTTTAATTTGATTGTTTTTTTTTGTTTTTTGTTTTTCTCGCTTATTTGATGTAATTTTTCATGTGGCTCTTATGAGCATCCTGCTATATATGCTTTACTAAAGCAATCTTAATACTATGATGCATTACCTTATTCTTCCACGCTTCAAGACTAAACACAGGAATAGCTCCAAAATCAGATATTATTTCAATACCCAGACCTTTTGAAAAAAGGAACATATACAGTATTTCACAAAAGTAAGTACACCCCTCACATTTTTGTAAATATTTTATTATATATTTTCATGTGACAACACTGAAGAAATGACACTTTGCTACAATGTAAAGTAGTGAGTGTACAGCTTGTATAACAGTGTAAATTTGCTGTCCCCTCAAAATAACTCAACACACAGCCATTAATGTCTAAACTGCTGGCAACAAAAGTGAGTACACCCCTAAGTGAAATGTCCAAATTGGGCCCAATTAGCAATTTTCCCTCCCCGGTGTCATGTAACTCATTAGTGTTACAAGGTCTCAGCTGTGAATGGGGAGTAGGTGTGTTAAATTTGGTGTTATTGCTCTCACTCTCTCATACTGGTCACTGGAAGTTCAACATGGCACCTCATGGCAAAGAACTCTCTGAGGATCTGAAAAAAAGAATTGTTGCTCTACATAAAGATGGCCGAGGCTATAAGAAGATTGCCAAGACCCTGAAACTGCATAGAATGCATTAAGATAAAAAAACTTCTGCCTTTTGAACCACTTTAAAGATAAAAAAGGCTTAATTTTCATGATATTGTCTTGCAACAATGATTTTTTTTCCCGCTATTCATAGGCAATAAAACTCATACAAAACCAAACAAAACAAAACACACTTTTCCTTTTTTGAGCAGTGTTAGTTTAAAAATAAAGAGTGCTATGGGACATGTAATTTGTCCTGTTTAACCACTTGCCGCCCGCCCGCCCACCCTAAAATGACTGCTGGGCGGTGCGGCTCTCATTCTGGGTGGACGTCATATGAAGGACTCCCAGAACGACCGCTCTCACGTGTCCCCGCTGCTAGGACACGGTGCGACCCCTATCTGTGTAAAGAGCCTTAGCTCTTTAACCATGTGATCGGCTGTGTCCAATCACAGCCGGTCACATGTAAACACGGAGATGCCGGTAATCGGCACTCCTCGCCTCACACTGTCAAAGACTGAGGAGAGAAGAGCCGATCAGCGGCATCTCCTCACAGGGGACAGCTAGGTATGTAATCAGGGCACTGATCATCAGTGCCCTGATTACAATTAAGTGCCCACCAGTGCCAGCCATGATTGCCCACCACTGCCAGCAATCAGTGCCAACCAGTGCCCACGATTGCCACCAATCTGTGCCCACAAGTGCCAGCAATTAGTGGCCATTAGTGATGCCAGTCAGTGCTGGCTATCAGTGCTGCCCATCAATGCTCATCACTGCTGCCCATCAATGCCACCCATCAATACCCATCACTGCCCATCAGTGCCGCCCATCAGTGCCGCCTATCCGTGCTGCCTATCTGTGCCCACCAGTACTGCCTATTGGTGCCCACCATGGCCACCTATCTGTGCCCACCAGTGCCACTTATCTTTGTCCAGTGCCCGCCAGTGCCACCCATCAGTGCTACCTATCAGTGCTCAGCAGTGCCACATATCAGTGCCACCTATCAGTGCCCATAAGTGCGGCATATCCGTGCCCCCTCTTCAGTGCCACCTAATCAGTGCCTATAAGTGCTGCCTCATGAGTGCCCATAAGTGCCACCTCATTAGTGCCCATCAGTGCAGCCTATCAGTGCCCATCAGTGAAGGAGAAAAATTACTTATTTACAAAATTTACTGACAGAAACTAAAAAAAACTTTTTTTTTTCAAACTGTTTGGTCTCTTTTTTTTTTTGGAAAAAATAAAAAACCCAGGAGTGATTAATCACTTCCCGACTGGTGCACGCCGATGTACGTCGGCAGAATGGCACGGCTGGGCAAATGGGCGTACCCGTACATCCCTTTGAATTTGCTGCGTGCCATTGCTTGCGCGCCACCGGCGGGGAGCTCCGTGAGTCGGGTCGCGGGTCCCACGGACTCGATCGCCGCGGGGATACCTGCGATCGCCTCACGGAGAGGACAAGCGGGGAGATGCTAATGTAAAAAAGCATCTCCTCGTTCTGCCTAGTGACAGTGTCACTGATCTACTGCTCTCTGTGATTGGGAGCAGAGATCAGTGACGTGTCACGCGTAGCCACGCCCTCCCCACAGTTAGTAACACGCCCCAGGACATACTTAACCCCTCCCTAGCCCCCTAGTGGTTAACCCCTTCACTGCCAGTGTCATTTACACAGGAATCAGTGCATTTGTATAGCACTGATTGCTGTATAAATGACAATGGTCCCAAAAATGTGTCAAAAATGTCCGATGTATCCGCCATAATGTCGCAGTCACAATAAAAATCGCTATCCGCCATTACAAGTAAAAAAAAAAATTAATAATAAAAATGCCATAAAACTATCCCCAATTTTTTAAACGCTATAACTTTTGCGCAAACCAATCAATAAACGCTTTTTGCGATTTTTTTTTACCAAAAATATGTAGAAGAATACATATCGGCCTAAACTGAGGAAAAAAATGTTTTTTTACTTCTTTTTTGGGGATATTTATTATAGCAAAAATTAAAAAATAATGCTTTTTTTTTTAATTGTTATTTTTTTGTTTAAAGCGCAAAAAAAAACAAAACGCAGAGGCGATCAAATACCACCAAAAAAAAGGACGTCAATTTTGTTTGGGAGCCACGTCGTAGGACCGCGCAATTGTCAGTTAAAGCGATGCCGTGCCGAATCGCAACAAGTGCTCTGGTCAGGAAGGGGATAAATTCTTCCGGGGCTGAAGCGGTTAAATACCACCAAAAGAAAGCTCTATTTGTGTGAAGAAAATGAAAACAATTTCACATGGTTACACTTTTGTATGACCGCGCAATTGTCATTCAAAGTATGGCAGCGCTGAAAGCTGAAAAATGGCCTGGGCAGGAAGGTGGTTAAGTGCCCGGTATTGAAGTGGTTAAAATTACACTAAAATTAGGATTAGGAGCATTGCAAAGTTATTTATAAATGAAACAAAGTTGTTTTTTTCTCTTTTTCATTTTGCCCTTTTTTAACTATTTTAGGTCCGCGCTGTAGCAGTTTTACTTATACAGGGAGGCACCTGTGCAATGGATCACACATTTATATATGCTTCACAACTCACTACATGTTAAAGGATGTCTGCTATCTTTGGCCTTGAAGGGCCTCTTTAGACTGGACAAGGCCGGAGACCTTGCTACATATATATATATATATATATATATATATATATATATATATATATATATATATATATATATATATACCTGATCTGGCACCGTGATCCGGCGTGATTACACACAGCGGAAGCTGATCGGCGAGTGTACTGTACCCGATGTCCGCCGGCACCCGCCGATCATCAGGCAGAGCGACAGAATTGAAATCTCCCTATGTAAACAAGGCAGATTGTGGGTATTTCTACTGTCCTGGTGCTCCAGGGTCTCCAAAAATGTGATAGGTAGTCAGGAAATTAGATGTGTAATTTATGCCCCTGGAAAGCCTAAAGGTGCTCCTTGCATTTTGGGTCCCTCTATGTTAATAGGCTGCCAAAAAGACTCACATATGTGTTATCCCCATACTTAGGAGTAGCTATACTGCTACTGTATAAGTCGCTGATCGTGGCCATTACTAGAAAAAAATAATATAAAAATATCCCATAGTTTGTAGGCGTTATTACTTTTGCGCAAACCAATCAATATACACTTATTGCAATTTTTTTTCTACCAAAAATAAGCAGCAGAAACATATTGGCCTAAATTTATGAAGAAATTCGATTTTTTTTTTTTTTCAATTTTTATTGAAGATTTATGTATTTTTTTAAAAATGACCTTTTTTGTTTATAGCGCAAAAAATAAAAACTGCAGAGGTGATCAAATACCACCAAAAGAAAGCTCTATTTGTGGGAAAAAAAGGATATCAATGTGTACAGCGTTGCATGACCACGTAAATGTCATTTAAAATAACGCAGTGTCGTATCGCACAAAATAGCCTAGTCATGAAAAGGGGTTAATCTTCCAAAGATCAAGTGGTTAAATAAAATGTGTACACTTATTTATGTTTATTTGTATTTACTGATTTACTTCCCCAGGTAAATATGTAAACATATTACCAAACAACGCAAAAAACAAAAAAGCCAGCCAGGGCTCCCTTTCAGTTTAACCACTTGATGATCGGCATGTTAAACTCCCTTCCTGTCCAAGCTTTTTTTCAGTTTTCAGTGCTGTGATACTTTTAATTACTCAGTTATGCAACACTGTACCCCACTAAACTGTATATAATTTGTTTGAGACAGCTATAGCTTTCTTTTAGTGATATTTAACCATCAATGATTTTTTTTATTTTTGTTACATAAAGGGAAAAAGACTGACAATTTGGAAAAAAAATAAAAACTTTTTTGTCTTAGTTACTGCTATAAAACGTTAAAAATAAATAATCTTTCTTCCAAAATATTTAGGTGAAAATATATTCTGCTACAATTGTTTGGTGAAAATAACCCAAATCAGCATTTATTATTTAGTCTGTGTGAAGGTTTTTAGAGTCTACAATCTAAGGTTTCTACATATTTGAACTGTATCACCTCTGATGTACTGACGCCTATCTCATTTCTGGAGGCCCTAAAATACCAGGACAGTACAAGCCCCCCCCCCCCCAAATGACCACTTTTTTTGGAAAGTAGGTAGTCCACGGTATTTCGTAAAAGGCATGGTAAGTTTTTTGATGTTGCAATTTTTTTGACACAATTTTCTGGAAAATGAAGAAAGTAAAAAAAAAAAAAAATGTTTTTTTCACAAAGTTGTCATCATCCTACTGAAAGAAGCCACTGCATCAGGGAATACTGTTTCCATAAAGGGGTGTATTTGGCTAACAACAATGTTTAGGTAGGTGGTACTTGTCAAAGTAACATCCACATGCATGGCAGGATCCAAGGTTTCCCAGGAGAACATTGCCCAAAGCATCACACTCCGCTGGCTTCCCTTCTTTCCATACTGCATCCTGGTGCCATCACTTCCCCAGGTAAACTACTCACACTCACCTTGCCATCCACATGATGTAATCAGACCAGGCCACCTTCTTTCCATTGCTTCACTTCTGATGCACCCTGACCAATCCGGTCTGCAGGTACACAGACCCATTCACAACACACTTTGATGCCCATTTTTTCTGCTTTTAACACATCAACTTCAGAAACAACATGTTTACTTGTTGCCTAATATATCCCACCCACTTTCAGATGCCATTGTAGAATGATAATCAATGTTATTTAATTAACCTGTGAGGCAGTCATAAAGTTATGGCTGATCGCTGAAGGTGAGACTCTTTTGCAGCCTAGCTGCATAATGAGGCCCAGAATCCAAAGAGTAACTTCAATCTTTCAAGGGGCATAAATTATGCATCTAATTTCCTGACTACCTATCACAAGTTTGGAGGCCCTGGAGCGCCAGGACAATAGAAACACCCACAAAATGACAACATTTTGGAGAGTAAACACCCCAAAGCATTTTTAAGAGGCATAGTGAATCTTTTGAAGATTTCATTTTTCTGCCACAAGCTTTTGGAAAATCTAGAAAGAAAGTTAAAATTAAATTTTTTACACAACGCTGTAAATGAATTATTAAAGAAATAATATTCAGTATTTTGATTATTTCATTTCTTGCTAAAAGTTTTTGGAAAATGAAGAAAGAAAATGTTTTTTTTTTTTTTCAAGCCACTGTGTGTGCAGTACAGCATTTGGCCAGAGGTGTGGGGGCTCCGGTGACACTCAGAGCCGCTCGGATGCACTCGGAGCCACTCGGAAACACTCAGTTTCCAAGCCTCTCCGAGTATTTTCGAGTATTTTCGAGTGCATCCGAGCGGTTTCCGAATGTTTCCAAGTGTCTCTGGCGCCCCCCCCACCTCTGGCCACATGCATGCAATAGAAGTCACAGTGGAACGAATTATCTGAGTTTCCATTGATTTCTATGGGGAAACTTGCTTTGATATACGAATGCTTTGGATTACAAGCATTCTTCTGGAACGAATTATGCTCATAGTCCAAGGTACCACTGTACCTAAATTACACCCCAAACACATTCTGCTACTCCCTCTAAGTATGGTAATAACACATATGTGAGACTTTTTGGCAACCTATTAACATAGTGGGACCCAAAATTCAAGGAGCACCTTTAGGCTTTCCAGGGGCATAAATTACACATCTAATTTCCTGACTACCTATCACATTTTTGGAGACCCTGGAGCACCAGGACAGTAGAAATACTGACAAAATGACCACATTTTTTAAAGCAAACACCCCAATGTATTTTTAAGAGGCACAGTGAGTCTTTTGAAAATTATATTTTTTGCCACAGGTTTTTGGCAGAAAGAAGGTGAAAATGTATTTTTTACACAAAGTTGTTAATGTAATAAGAATTTTCTCACACACAGCATGGACATATTTAGAATTTCACCCCAAATTTCACTGCTGCTGACTGCACTGGTCTGGTGACCCTGGGAGTGATTTGGTAGTTATCAGGGACACTGTTGCCAACTTACACTGGTCTCATGACACTGCACAAGTGTGTTGGTGATCAGATACACTGTTGCTGGCTTGCAATGGTCTGATGGCATTAGCACTGGTGTGTTATGACCAGGGACACTGTTGCTGGCTTACACCAGCCTGGTGACACTGAGACTGATATGGCAAGGTTCAGGAACACTGTTGATGGTTTATATTGGTCTGGTGACACTGGGACTGGTTTGGTGTTGATCAGGAACACTGTTTCTGGCTACACTGGTCTGGTGACAATGTGACTGGAATGGCGGTGGTCAGGGACACACTGGCTTCACTGGTGAGGTGACATTGTACTGCTGTGGCTTGTGATCAGAGATACTGGCTGGCTGCACTGGCATACGTGGTCATCAGAGCAGTCAGCCAGCGTCTCTGATTGCCATAGCAGTACAATATCACTATAGTGACAATGCACTGCTCTAGTGACTGTGATTATTTTATTGTTTTCTTGAGGTTTTTTTACGCTCTGAGTGTTTACTACAGTGCTAATCACTGCAGTAAACACTCTGTTTCCTCCCGCAGCCAATCGCTGTGATTGGGCAATGAAATTGACACTGTATGCCACAGCATGCCCTAGAGCAGTGATAGCAAACCTTGGCACCCCAGATGTTTTGAAACTACATTTCCCATGATGCTCAACCATACTGCATGGGAAATGTAGTTCCAAAACATCTGGGGTGCCAAGGTTCACCATCACTGCCCTAGAGGCAGCAGGAGGAAGTTTTAATATGCCTTTTCACATCCAGAAAGCCACTGCCTGGCTGTTTTTATAAAGTGGCCGGACAGCAAGCAGATAAAGGATTTCATCCAAAACCTCATTTAGAAGCTTTTAAAAGCTTTCACAGCCTGCGAAATCTCCGTCCTGAGTAGAATTGTTTTGTATTGTATATGATAATGATTAGGGTTGCACTGATACCAGTATTAGTGCAGATACTAAGCATTTGTACGAGTATTGGTATTGCAAATGCTCCGATACCGGAAACTATATTTTCTGGTTCGGTTCTTTCAGCTGTCAGTGGGATTCAGCCACTGACAGCTGAAATGTAAAAAAAAAAAAAAAAAAAAGCCAGCAATTATCGGTCGTTAACCACTTCAATACGGGGCATTTTCGCACCTTCCTGCCCAGGCCAATTTTCAAATGACGCTGTCACTTTTTAAATGACAATTGCGCGGTCATGCTACACTGTACCCAAACTAAATTTTTATCATCTTGTTCCCACAAATAGAACTTTCTTTTGGTGGTATTTGATCACCTCTGTGTTTTTAATTTTTTGCTTAAACGAATAAAAAAAGACTGAAACTTTAAAAAAAAAAAAGTTTTTCTTTGTTTTTGTTATAAAATTTTGTAAATAAGTAAGTTTTCTCCACTGATGGGCACTGATAAGCTGCACTGATGGGCACTGATAAGCTGCACTGATGGGCACTGATAAGGCGGCACCGATGAGATGGCACTGATGAGGTGGCACTGACGATGGGCACTGATAGGTGGCACAGATAGGCAGCACTGATAGGTGGCACTGATATGCGGCACTGATGGGCATTGATAGGTGGCACTGATGGGCACTCGTAGGTGGCACTGGTGGGCACTGATAGGTGACACCGATGGGCACTGAAAGGTTGCACTGATGGGTACTTGCGGGTGGCACTGATAGACAGCACTGCTGGGCACTGATAGGTGGCACTGATGGGCACTGAAAGGCGGCACTGATGGCTGGCACTGATAGATTTTAACTGATAGGCATCACTGGTGGCACTGGCAGGCATTTTGATTTGGCACTGATTGGCATTTCCCTGGTGGTCTAGGGTGGCATACCTGGTGGTCCAGTGTGGTGGCCATCCCCGGTGGTCTGGTGGCATCCCTGGTGGTCCTGGGTGGGCATCCGCGGGGGGGCTGCACTGATAAACAATTATCACAGACCCCCACTGTCAGGAGAGCAGCCGATCGGCTCTCCTCTACTCACGTCTGTCAGACGCGAGTGAGAAAAAGCCAATCAATGGCTCTTCCTATTTACATCATGATCAGCCATGATTGGACATGGCTGATCACGTGGTAAAGAGTCTCTGTCAGAGGCTCTTTACCGAGATCGGAGTTGCGGTGTGTCAGACTGACACGCCGCAACAACGTCCGCCGCGATGCGCGCCCCCGGGGGCGTGCAGCGGCTTGATATCCTGAAAGACATCCTCTTTTGGGAAAAAAAGGACATAAATTTTATTTGGGTACAGCGTCGCGCGACTGCGCAATTGTCAGTTAAAATAACAAAGTTCTGTATTGCAAAAAATGGTCATGAAGGGGGATGAATCTTCCAGAGGTCAAGTGGTTAAGGAGTGGGGCTGCCCCGTCCTTAACAACCGATGACTTATTTGGCTGTCAGTGGGGTTCCCTGGCAAATGGAGCTGTCAAAAAAAAAAAAAAAACAAACAAAAACAAAAAAAAAAAAAACGCTGGGCAATGTTTATCGACAACATAGTTTCTTTTTGTACAGTATCTTTCTGTTTATTCGTCTACAGATCAAAGGGATGAAGTTTGATGTGCGGATGAAGTCAAGTTAAAGCAACCTGTAAAGTTAAAGATTTTTTTCTTTTTTTAATAAATGTTCCTCTGTTTAAGCCCTTATTAACCTTTAATTTACTAAAATCAGCCTTAATTAACTCCTTATTCTCCTTCTCCATTAAATTACTATTTGCCTGATAATTTTTTTTCACTTATATTTTATAAACTAATAATTAAAACATTTTTGGTTTGCTTTGTTAATTATTATTTTTACACCTTTAACGTATATTTACACGCTTCACATGGAAAAAAAGCACAAAATTAAGAAAAAAAGTGTATTTCAATTGTAAATAATTTTTCAATGCTTTGTACTATTGCTGACAGCTGAAGTGTAAACAAAACAGTTGCGGTAGGTATCAGTAATTGGTATTGATGAGTACTATAAAAAAATCGGTACTCGTATTCGTTGTATGGTATTGTCGCATCCCTAATAATAATAATATGCAACGTACAAACAATTTTGTGCTTATTATACAAGTATGCTATTCTGCAGATCTACCAAAAGAGGGCGACAGTTTACATACTGTACATAAAAAAAATACAATTATGTGTTTTAAATTCATATTTAGGAAAAATATGTCTTCAATTTATTTTTTTTTTAATCTGTAGCAAAGAAAGTTTTGCCATTGTAAAAATCAGCCATAATTACCCAAGAATTAACAAAGAAGTAAATGCTAACGTGTTACTTCTATCCAACCTGGATGTGCCAAGACCTGATCGATCCGCGACAACACAATCCAATACCCTTGAAAAGTCACAGGCCCGGCCGTGAAATGTTTGGCTTGTGGTCTGTTTGTTGATTTTCCTTAAGTAACACATGAAATGGCTTATGGCTCTGAACTATTTCTCCTCCTTCCGCGCTACCAGGCGGTTCGCTAAGCGATTAACGAGCCACATGTGTCTGATCTGCAGAGCGCATAATGCTCCCTTCCTAATTTATTGGGTAAATTTAATGCGTTGCTGGTTAAGTACAGGAATAAGGTGCAATTATCAAATATTTTAAAACTCTTCTTATAGCTCTGCAGATGCGTCGCCCTCTGCTAATGTACACATAATCCCAATAAATCGATAGGAAGTTAGGTCGGGTTTTGAAAAGTGCCTCTGATGAAGAAATATAGGAAAATAATGTCTTGGCATACCGGCTTATACAGGCCAAACCTGGTTACTAAACAAAAAAGTTTAAAAATTGGGTAAAATGTTTCAAAAACTGAAGTATATGCCTATAGATGAAATAGAAATAAAAATGCTTGGGGAAATATGTGGCAGCCATTGCTTACCTCCTTCTGAAAATGTTAGTTTCCGTAGCTGTGTGTGGCCAGCCTCCCAGCACTGGTTTAATACAAACCACAGTCAAAAAAAAGAAAAAGAAAAAAGTGTATATATATATATATATATATATACTGTATAAATATACACACACACACACACAATTGTTATTTTTTTATTAGTATTATTATTATTTTTATATATATATATATATATATATATATATACAGTGGGGATGGAAAGTAATCAGACCCCCTTAAATTTTTCACTTTGTTATATTGCAGCCATTTGCTAAAATCATTTAAGTTCATTTTTTTTCCTCATTAATGTACACACAGCACCCCATATTGACAGAAAAACACAGAATTGTTGACATTTTTGCAGATTTATTAAAAAAGAAAAACTGAACTATCACATGGTCCTAAGTATTCAGACCCTTTGCTCAGTATTTAGTAGAAGCCCCTTTCGATCTAACATAGCCATGAGTCTTTTTGGGAAAGATGCAACAAGTTTTTCACACCTGGATTTGGGGATCCTCTGCCATTCCTCCTTGCAGATCCTCTCCAGTTCTGTCAAGTTGGATGGTAAACATTGGTGGACAGCCATTTTTAGGTCTCTCCAGAGATGCTCAATTGGGTTTAAGTCAATGGCTGGGCCATTCAAGAACAGTCACGGAGTTGTTGTGAAGCCACTCCTTCATTATTTTAGCTGTGTGCTTAGGGTCATTGTCTTGTTGGAAGGTAAACCTTCGGCCCAGTCTGAGGTCCTGAGCACTCTGGAGAAGGTTTTCGTCCTGGATATTCCTGTACTTGGCCACATTCATCTTTCACTCGATTGCAACCAGTCGTCCTGTCCCTGCAGCTGAAAAACACCCCTACAGCATGATGCTGCCACCACCATGCTTCACTTTTGGGACTGTATTGGACAGGTGATGAGCAGTGCCTGGTTTTCTCCACACATACCGCTTAGAATTAAGGCCAAAAAGTTCTATCTTGGTCTCATCAGACCAAAGAATCTTATTTCTCACCATCTTGGAGTCCTTCAGGTGTTTTTTTTAGCAAACTCCATGCGGGCTTTCATGTGTCTTGCATTGAGTAGAGGATTCTGTCTGGCCACTCTGACATAAAGCCCAGACTGGTGGAGGGCTGCAGTGATGGTTGACTTTCTACAACTTTCTCTCATCTCCCGACTGCATCTCTGGAGCTCAGCCACAGTGATCTTTGGGTTCTTCTTTACCTCTCTCGCCAAGGCTCTTTTCCCCCGATAGCTCAGTTTGGCCGGACGGCCAGCTCTAGGAAGGGTTCTGGTTGTCCCAAATGTCTTCCATTTAAGGATTATGGAGGCCACTGTGCTCTTAGGAACCTTAAGTGCAGAAGAAATTTTTTTTGTAACCTTGGCCAGATCTGTGCCTTGCCAGAATTCTGTCTCTGAGCTCTTCAGGCAGTTCCTTTGACCTCATGATTCTCATTTGCTTTGACATGCATTGTGAGCTGTAAGGTCTTATATAGACAGGTGTGTGGCTTTCCTAATCAAGTTCAATCAGTATAATCAAACACAGCTGGACTCAAATGAAGGTGTAGAATCATCTCACGGATGATCAGAAGAAATAGACAGCACCTTAAAGTTAAATATATGAGTGTCACAGCAAAGGGTCTGAATACTTAGGACCATGTGATATTTCAGTTTTTCTTTTTGAATAAATCTGCAAAAATGTCAACAATTCTGTGTTTTTCTATCAATATGGGGTGCTGTGTGTATATATATATATATATATATCAGGGGCGGATCCGGGGGGGGGACAACGGGGCAATTGTACCCTCTGAGAATGCTGGTGAGAGGGCAGGCAGCTGGGTCCGCGGGAGAGAGAGAGCGGACGGCCGGGCGGGTGACAGTCTGAGACTCTCAGACTATCACCAGCCCGGCCGTCCGCTCTCTCTCACCCGCCCACTGTCAGTCACTGACAGTGGGCGGGTGAGAGAGCGGACGGCCAGGGGGTCTGGTGACAGTCTGAGACTGACAGTGGGGTGGGCGGGTAAGAGCGGACGGCCGGGGGGGCTGGTGACAGTCTTAGCCTGACAGTGGGGTGGGCGGGTGAGAGCGGACGGCCGGGCTGGCCGCTGGTGACAGTCAGAGAGTGGGCGGGTGACATTTAGAGAGCGGCCGGGCTGCTGGCCAATCAGGGAGACGGCGGGCAGGGGAGCAGAGAGATGACATCATCTCTCACCGCCTGCCCTGCATCCCTGCAGTTCCGCCCTCACTGTGCAGGTAGCTACGGGCAGTAGAGAGATTACATCATCTCTCTGCTGCCTGACTGGTGATCTGCTGCCTCACCCTCTGGGAAGCAGAAAGTTACAATTGTAGCTGTAGCAGGCAAGTGACAATGCGCAACGTGTGGCAGATGATGTGGTAAGTGACAATCTGCATCTGGTGGCAGGCGACGTGGCAAGTGACAATCTGCAACTGGTGGCAGGCGACATGGCAAGTGACAATCCGCAATGTGTGGCATGTGACGTGACAATCCGCATCTGGTGGCAGGTGACGTGGCAAGTGACAATCTTCATCTGGTGGCAGGCAACGTGGCAAGTGACACTCTGCATCTGGTGGCAGGCGACGTGGCAAGTGACAATCCGCAATGTATGGCAGGCGACGTGACAATCCGCATCTGGTGGCAAGGTGACGTGGCAAGTGACAATCCGCATCTGGTGGCAGGTGACATGACAATCCACATCTGGGGGCAGGTGACGTGGCAAGTGACAATCCGCATCTGGTGGCAGGTGACGTGGCAAGTGACAAACCGCATCTGGTGGCAGGTGATGTGGCAAGTGACAATTGTAGCAGGAAAGTGACAATCCACATCTGGGGGCAGGTGACATGGCAAGTGACAATCTGCAACGTGTGGCAGGTGAAGTGGCAAGTGACAATCCGCATCTGGTGGCAGGCAACCTGGCAAGTGGAAAGCTTAGGGGCTCCCACTGACTCTGCATTATGGTGAGTTGAACTATTTCATTTTATATAACAATGTAATAATAGAAAAAATGCGCTTCAATCATCCTGACACCATAACAACCATGGTGCTGTGATGATTGAAGCGCCAACACCAGCCATTTCCCTGATAAATTCCCCCCAAAGAAGTATTTTCTGGCAGTGCCCCTCCCGAGACTAGACTCTGGATCCGCCCCTGATATATATATATATATATATATATATATATATATATATATTACAAACCACAGTCAAAAAATGTAAATATTTATATATATTGTGACAGACAGCCCCTGTCAGTGATAGATGGTGCGTATCTGCTATTCGGATTGCCACCTCATCCCTTTAAACCCAGACACATATGAATTACACAGGTTCTGAGGCTAATTTAAGGCAGATAAGGCACCACGTGAGTTTAATTGCAAGCTTAATCAGCCATAGAACCTGTGTAATTAATATGTTTTCGGGTTTAAAGGGAGTAGGTGGCAACCCTATGTGCCACACAGGATCTTGAGGTTCTTAAAGTAAATGAGTGGCAGTGAAAGGTCTGTAGGCAGCAAGGGGTTAAGGACAGGCCCCACCTTGCTCCCCACCTGGGGTATTATTATTATTATTATACAGGATTTATATAGTGCCAACAGTTTACATAGCGCTTTACGTCTGCCTTACCTTTGTTAATCACTGGCGTTGCTGAGACAGGAGAAGGCAGGCTGTGAGGGAACAAGCCTGCAGGACTGAAGCAGACCCAGTGAGGTCTAACTATTAGCCAGGAGGCTTACATTTGTTTGATGGAATTTGAGACTGTGTTATTGTCAGAAACCATGAATCAGACCGAAACAGAAGTGCAGTTAAAATCATACTTGTTTAATAATAATAGTAAAAGGTAAACAGAGCAATGTAGTCAAATCATAGCCAGAGTTCGGTAACCAGAACGGATAGTCAGACAAGCCAAGACGTCAGGGAGCCAGAGATCAGCGTACTTCAGGACAGGCCAGGAAATCAGGAAACCAGAGAATCAGCGTAGTGGAAAAGCAAGCAGGATCAGGAACCAGAAGGGACATCAGCCAAGTGAGTCTTCAACAGGTACACAGGATAGAGTCTCTGGATGTGTTGACCAAGGCGAAGGCAGAGAGGATCTGGACTGAACAGTATAAGTAGCCAGCAATACTGACAAGCAGTATTTCATCACCAGGTGAGTCACTGTGGAAATATTAGAGCTGGCAATTAACCGACAGCTGAGTGGCCTGCTCTGAGAAGGAAGGTCTGAGCCCAGCCCTGACTGTACCCCCTCCTCAACGACCCCTTCCCCTTGGAGGCCCACCAGGTTTGAGGGGAAAAAGTCTATGGAAAGCATTGAGGAGGACAGGGGCATGTACATCCGAGGATGAGACCCAAGAGCGTTCCTCCGGACCGGGCCCTTTACAATGAACCAGGTACTGTATGCACCGATGAAACCTACGGGAGTTAACAACGGACTGTACTTCATACTCTTCATGGTTCTCAACCTGTACTGAGTGAGGACGTGGCACCGAGGTGGTAAAGCGGTTGCAGACCAAAGGTTTTAATAAGGAGACATGGAATACATTTGAGATACGCATATTGGAAGGAAGGTCTAAAGCGTAAGCCACTGGGTTAATCCTGCGGAGAATACAGAAAGGCCCAATAAACTGAGGAGCCAACTTTAGTGAGGGAACACGGAGTTGGAGGTTGTGAGATGAAAGCCAGACCCTGTCCCCAAGCTGGTAGGAAGTCAGGCAGGCGTCTCTGGTCAGCATGGAGTCTGTACCTATCATTGGCATGTCACAAAGCCTCCTGGACTTGTACCCAAGTGGCACGAACACCACGGAGATACTCCTCTAACGTAGTCAGGCAGCATGGATGGTTGGAAACCATAGTTCGCCATAAACGGGGACATACGGGGAGGCAGAATTCAAGGCACTATTGTGAGAAAACTCCACCCAAAGTAAGAGGTCTGACCAGTTGTTGTGATGGTCAGAAATGTAGCAATGTAGAAACTACACAAAAAAACATTTGGATATTTTTTTTTTTTTTACTTACCTCTAAATGCCTGTTGCTAGGGGGTCCCTCGTAGTCTGCCTCTTCCAGTGCCTGGGCTGGTGACATCACTTCCCCCTCGGCACAGGAAGGGCTCAGCTCTGTTCCCTCCCTCTTGTCAATCATCTGGGACCCATTACAGGTCCCAGGTGACTAAGCGGCCAATTACGGCGCCGCTCGCGCATGCGCAGTGGGTGCCGGGCTGTGAAGCCACAGCCCGGCGCCCACAGTTGCAATGCCGGCGCCGCTGAACGGAGGGGGAGACGAGCGGGGCTTCTATCCCCTGCATCGCTGGACCCTGGGACAGGTAAGTGTCCAATTAAAAGTCAGCAGCTGCAGTATTTGTAGCTGCTGACTTTTAATTTTTTTTTTTTTTTTGACTGGACCTCCTCTTTAAGATTTACCTTCAACTATGTAGTGAATGGGCCTGCCTGATTGCATACAAATTGAAAGTGTTTAGGTGTGACCACAAATTATATGGTTTTGGTAAATCTAAAGGAAAAAATCGAAAGAAAATTGTATAGTGTGTATCCAGCTTTAAGCCTCGTACACACGGTACGATTGTTGGCCAACCGAGCGTCTGATTTTTGTCAAAAGGGCGTGTGCCAGGATCTTGTCTTGCATACTAACGGTACACAATTGTCGTGCCACAAACACGAACGTAGTGACGTACTACGAGGACTTTCAGCTCTTGAGCGCCACCCTTTGGGCCCCTTCTGCTAATTTCGTGTTTGGTGAACATTGATTCTGATCATGCGCGTTTGTACTTTCGACTTTTGTGTGACGGATTTGTGTATTGACCATCCGAAAATCTGACGTCAAGCCGTTGTCCACCGAAAATTTACTAGCCTGTCATCCAACATTTGTTGGCCAAAAATTGGACAACAATTGTCAAAAGGAGCGTACTAACGGAAAGATTTTAGGACAACAGTCTGTCAACAGACAATCCCCTGCCAACAATCGTACCGTGTGTACGAGGCTTTAGACGGGAAGGGGTTAAAGTGCCTGCAGATGTCCTGCTTTATCCATTGCTCTGCACAAAGAAAGAATTAGGATATATATATATAGATAATAGTGATTTAAGGTGAGTGAAGGTAAGTTAGGTTACTTAAGAAGATATACTTCTATGGAGTAATTAAATAATTAGGATTCTCAGGACAGAATGCTGAACTAATTAAAACCTAAAAGCTGCAGTCAGCAGAGGGACGATAATTCACACAATGGGGACGATTAAAACTTTTATTAAGGATCTCGGTGAAATGTTTGCTGGTTTAAAAGGAAGGTCTGCAAAGACTACGAGGAGAAGAGGGGGCCAGAGGTGCCTCCCCCCCATTGTACTTTTGGGGCTCGTTCATACTAGCGGTGCTCTCTAAAGAGCGATCCGCATCCTGATCTCTCTTCAGAGAGCACTTGACAGGCGGTAAGGAGGCTTGAATCGCCTCCTCACCGCCAGCTTTAACCCCTAGCAGCCTGCACTAACGCTTTGCAACCACATCGATTGCACACGGCGGCAAGACATTTATAACACAGAGAATTATCGAGAATGGAGCAGTTAGGGATGCAGCTAAAATACAGCATTATCCTATACATCAGTGGTCTCAAACTGGTGGCCCTCCAGCTGTTGCGAAACTACAAGTCCCATCTTCCCTCTGCCTGTGTGAGTCATGCTTGTAACTGTCAGCCTTGCAATGCCTCATGGGACTTGTAGTTTTGCAACAGCTGGAGGGCCACCAGTTTGAGACCCCTGCTATACATGAATGCGCTGTGGGGGTGAAGGATTATACAAAAAAAGTCCAGAAGTTCAAAGATTTCTATGGCAGCTCCTCAATTAGGGTTGCCACCCGTCCGGGATTCACCCGGACAGTCCGGGGTTGGAATTGTGCGTTTGTGCGTTTCAGACCTCCTGAAATCTGGACACATTATTGAGAATGGACTGCGGTTCCCCAAGTAACTGAATAACACAACCACCAAGTACATAGGTGTGCCCACCCCAAACATGGACAGGAGAGAGGGCTTGATCTCCTTCTGCTCCTCAAGCCCTAACCCCTGTGTCTGCCCACCCAAACTCCAATCATGGAAATTTGAAGCTCAGCAGCCGGCAGATACATCGTGGATGAAAGGTGTCAGTGCTTGAGTCTCCATCCTTGGGTGAGTGAGCTCACCATCCAATGTCTGAAGTCTCCCCCTTCCTCCCTTCTCTCTCCTGCCTCTGAGCGCATGTGTGTACACTAAGATAAGGGGGACTCTGATATGGGGGGGGGCTTTGGAAACCCTGATTTAAGGGGAAATGCTGGGAACTCTAAAGTAAGTGAGAGCTTTGGTGAGCAGAAACCCCCTTACATCAGAGTTCTTCTTTACACCAGAGTCCACAGCGCTCCCCCTTAAAATAAATTGGCGTGTGCCACTAAAGTGTTTGGGTTTCGCTTGAAGAAAAGGTGGCAACCCTATCCTCAATGAGACTCTACAATATATAAAGGAAACAGCAGGGGGCGCCAACTGGGCGGCAACTAAGTGCAGTATATAAGAAATGAGAGAAAATTAAGAAGGTATGCACTGAAATATGTAGCCATGCTTCCAATGCTGCACCCCCCCCCAAGTGTGATGTCATTTCCAGTCCTATGCCGTCTATGCGTTTCACAATTTCTGGTTTTGTTTTCTGGTGTCCTACAGAACTCCTGACAGCGGCATCTACTTCCCGGCTCCTGAAGACACACACTGAAGCTCATCAGTAAAACGCACTGGGCGGATTACATGCTCCTATCCTTATGCATTATGCGAGTTGCCACTTGTGATTTTTAAGTCTTTTCTTATATACTGCACTTAGTTGGCGCCCTCTGCTGTTTACTTTATAGGTTGCGGGACATTTGCAGAGTGGTCCCATTTAGCAGCTCTGCAAAGAAATCCATGCTCGGATTGCTTTTCAGAGTTGTTTGATGGATGGACCACCTGATTTAACCCTGTAATCGCTGTACTACCACACCACAATCACACGCCTTGTACACGTTTACAGTGTGGTTGTGGTGCAGCCCCATAGAACTACATTCATCGTGCTTGGCAGCGGCAATTCCCAATGAAAGTGACATGCTGACGATTTTTTGCTGCAGCTGCAAAGCACAGCATCATGACCGCGGCATTTGTGTACAGGCATGACCGGCTGTATGTTAGTGTTCAGGCAGGCGGACAAGCCGCAGCTCAACTGCCTGGTTTTACTGCTCCCCGGCTTCACGTATGAATGAAGCCACAAACCACAGGGGGGATATAGTGCCTGCCTCCCCCGCAAAGTGAAGCGTCACAGTCACAGCGTGTGTACACCCCCAGCTGCTGACTCTGGAGGTAATGGATGAGAGGTTGGGGGGGGGGGTTGGGGTTGAGCCAGGGTTTTTCCGCCCCCAAATGCTAGCGTGAATGAGCCCTTAGGGACCATTTATACTTCTGCATTGTGGTAATGCATGCACTACTGCATTCCTTGCTGCCCCGCATGGTGACGCATGTGAAATTCATTGCTGCAGTAAGGTGTCATTCCTTTTCAGACTCAACAGCCTGTTTTTACCCCCCCCCCCCCTGTGAAAAAGGCCTTGATGGGTGGATGTCATTCTGGAGGAGTGGGTGTTTCTAGCAGTTTTGCCAACCTCCCGCAGCATTTTCTTACTGACAAAACATGGACAATTTACTGACGGAGCACATTTTTTACTGACCACCTGAAAAGTGACATTAAAAACAAAGACAATCAATAATTAAACAGCATCAAAACAATGTGGAAACACTGACAATCCCCATAACAAGTCAACATAGCATGACGAATAATCCGCCCCTGATCTTTACAAACTGTCTGTAAATTTACTGACGGTTGGCAACCCTGGTTCCTAGGCAGGCTGCATGTGCATGCACATCCCTTGGCAGCCCTCAGAAGTGACGCTGAGCCTCCATGATTGAAAGAACTGAAATCCAATTAACGAAAAGGGGCAGGCCAGTTGAGCTGGGGAGGAAAGAGCTAGATGACACTGGATGTCCACGGCTGGGCTGTATCTGACTTGCTGCAGCTTTTATTGCACACTGCGAGGAGCTCGCAGTGTGCAGTGAAATCATTTTAGGCCATTTCTGTCCAGGAGAGGAGGCGGTACAACTGTGCAAGGCTGGAGGTCAGATTTAACATAGACCAGCTGAAAAAAGTAGTAATTCAATATACACCAATGCAAATATATATATACAGTATCTCACAAAAGTGAGTACACCCCTCACATGTTTGTAAATATTTTATTCTATCTTTTCATGTGACAACACTGAAGAAATGACACTTGTCTACAATGTAAAGTAGTGAGTGTACAGCTTGTATAACGGAGTAATTTACACTGTTATGCAAGCTGTACACTCACTACTTTACATTGTAGACAAGTGTCATTTCTTCAGTGTTGTCACATGAAAAGATAGAAGAAAATATTTACAAACATGTGAGGGGTGTACTCACTTTTGTGAGATACTGTATATCTACTTAACAGATCTTTGGGGAATGGGGGGTGTTCTGTAGTTTATTAATCAGTACTTGCATTGGATTATCTGTGGAGTGTTCTCGGTGATTCTCTGTGATTCTCTGTGATTCTCGGTGATTCTCGGGAATTCTCGGTGTATCATCTTTGTGCAGAGCTCACTCTGAGTGTATCCAGATTTCCTCCTGTCTGATCTGATTACACGGCTCTTATTACTAACCAGCCATGTGAACTCGGCTCTACAAAGAAGGATACAAGGAGCTCAGGTCATTCCGTTCAACCCACTGGGGGGGGGGAATTACTGAGGGGGGGGATTATTGAGGGGGGGGGCTAGAAAAGATGGGGAGATCTATGGGGTAGAGGGGGCTCAGGACACGTAAACTAGAGAAGGTAAAAGGATAAATTTTGAGTTTGTTCAAAAGGGTGGCCAGGGGGCAGATCCACTGTGGAGCGCTATTCCCCCCCCCCCCGTTCTGTGCTGGGATCAATCCTATTTAATTTATTCATAAACGACCTGGAGGATGGGGTAAACAGCTCAATGTCTGTATTTGCGGACGATACCAAGCTTGGGCCTCTTTCACACTGACGATCCGTTCAGGTCCGCCGGTCAGTTTTTGTAGGCGGACCTGAACGGACCCTCCATAGACCTCTATGGAGCGGCGGATGTGAGCGGTGACATGTCCCCTGACATCCGACCCGCTCCAATCCGAAAAAGTGCAACGGAGGAAAAACCTACTTTCCCATCCGTTTTCGGATCGGATCGGGTGACGACGGACTCTACGGTCCGTCATCATCCGATCCCCCATAGGGGAGAGCGGCACTGTGACAGGTCCGTCACTGCCAGTGGCGTAGCGTGGGTTGTCAGCGCCCGGGGCAAGGCAAGTAATTTGCGCCCCCTAACGCGTGGACTTTTAGCACTCAATGAGTCCCTTCGACTAGTACAGTATAAAACCCCTTACCCCCTATGTCACAGATCAGCTGCAGAGCTGATCTGTGTCTTACTTTTACTGCTGTAGGTTGCCTGGCACCTGTTGTTCCACTTGCTTGAGCAACACTTATTCCTGAGCACCCTTCCTGTAACCTGCTTAACCACTTCCCTACCCGCCCATAGTCATATGACGTCCACAGATGGGATCTCCCATCCTGGGTGGACGTCATATGACGTCCTGGGATTCCCAGCCGTCTAGGGGGCGGGAGCGCGCCCGCCACGTTCCTCGGGACCCGGTGCGTGTGCCCGGCGGCCGTGATGTCCGCCGGGCACCCGCGATTGCCCGTTAACCGGGCCGGCATGTGGATCTGTGTGTTTACACACAGATCCACAGCCTGTCAGCTCTGAGGAGAGCGATCTGTGTTCCCAGAACGGAGGAACACTGATCGGTCTCCTCCCCTAGTGCGTCCCCTCCCCCTTCAGTTAGAATCATTCCCTAGGAAACATATTAACCCCTCCCCGCCCCCTAGTGGTTAACCCCTTCACTGCCTGTCACATTTACACAGTAATCAATGCAATTTTATAGCATTGATCGCTGTATAAATGTGATTGGTCCCAAAAATGTGTCAAAAGTGTCCGATGTGTCCGCCATAATGTCGCAGTCACAAAAAAAAAAAAAAAATCGGGATCGCCGCTAAAAAAATAAAAAAATATTTAAAAAAAAAAAAATGCCATAAATCTATCCCGTATTTTGTAGACGCTATAACTTTTGCGCAAACCAATCAATATACGCTTATTGCGATTTTTTTTAAGAAAAATATGTAGAAGAATACGTATCGGCCGAAACTGAGGAAAAAATGTTTTTTTAAAAAAAAAAATTGGGATATTTATTATAGCAAAAAGTAAAAAAATATTGTGTTTTTTTCAAAATTGTCGCTCTTTTGTTTATAGCGCAAAAAATAAAAACCGCAGAGGCGATCAAATACCACCAAAAAAAAAAGCTCTATTTGAGGTGAAAAAAGGACGTAAATTTTTTTTGGGTACAACGTCGCACGACCGCGCAATTGACGTTTAAAGTGCGACAGCGCTGAAAACTAAAAATTGGCCTGGGAAGGAAGGGGGTGAAATTGCCCGGTATTGAACCGGTTAAATGGACTTCTCGTGAACTGATCCCTTGTGTACCAACTCGGCTAGTTCTCCTGATTACATTGTCTGCTGCCCACCCTGACCTCGGCTCGCTATCTGGCTCTCCTTTTGCTTCATCCATCCATCCATCTGTGTCTGACAGTGTCTTCTGGTACTCTCCTTGCGAGCAGGGTGAACCCGGGGTTCGCTGTATTGAATCCAACAAGCTCCTATATCTTTCTTTTAGAATCTGTAGGGGGTTATTCCTGATGGTGGGCCTGGGCATTTAATAAGGATCAAGATACTATAATATTAAGCCTCTATGTAGGTAAGCATATAAACAATGCAGTCAAGACCAGCTTCAAAAATGAGCCTAAGCCTTTTGACCTTCCTGGGTGACATTGGATAAATTGTCTTGGGTCACACATAACATACACTAACAAGGAGGATAATGAAAAGGGAAGAACTCCGTGCTATGGGTGAAATGTACAAAATAGCTGCTCCCCTCAAACTGCTTAGTGAGCAAGCTTTGAGCTAGTGGGGGGTGTATAAAAATAAGGGGGCGCTTAGTAATAAATAATAAATTAACAGTGATCAATAATACATAATCGTTGTGAACAATACTGAACAGATATCAACATGAAATAAATATAATATAATGTGTATTTATTTCATGTTGATATCTGTTCAGTATTGTTCACAACGATTATGTATTATTGATCACTGTTAATTTATTAGTTATTACTAAGCGCCCCCTTATTTTTATACACCCCCCAACAAGGAGGATAAAACAATTCAAAATTCTATATACAATACTTGGCGCTCCTGGAAGTAAGAGATACACAGACCAATATTATTATGGTAAGCTGCTGCTTAACCACTTCCCGACTGGTGCACGCCGATGTACGTCGGCAGAATGGCACGGGTGGGCAAATGGGCATACCTGTAAGTCCCATTGAATTTCCCGCCGTGCCATTGCGTGTGCGCCGGCCGGGAGCGAACGGGGAGATACTGATATAGACAAGCATCTCCCCGTCCTGCCTAGTGACAGTGTCACTGATCACCGCTCCCTCTCATCGGGAGCAGAGATCAGTGACGTGTCACAGCTAGTCCATCCCCCCACAGTTAAAATCACTCCCTAGTACTGACTTAACCCCTCCCCTCCCCCTAGTGTTTAACCCCCTTACTGCCAGTGTCATTTACACAGGAATTAGTGCATTTTTATAGCACTGATTGCTGTATAAATGACAATGGTCCCAAATATGTGTCAAAAGTGTCCGATTTGTCCGCCATAGTGTCGCAGTCCCAATAAAAATCGCTGATCACTGCCATTACTAGTAAATCAAAAATTATTATTAAAATGCCATAAAACAATCCCCTATTTTGTAAACGCTATAACTTTTGTGCAAACCAATCAATAAACGCTTATTGTGATTTTTTTTTTTACCAAAAATATATAGAAGAATACATATCGGCCTAAACTGAGGAAAAAAAAATGTTTTTTTCATTATTTTTTGGGGATATTTATTATAACAAAAAGTAAAAAATAATGCGTTTTTTTTCAAAATTGTCGCAATTTTTTTGTTTATAGCACAAAAAATAAAAACCGCAGAGGTGATCAAATACCACCAAAAGAAAGCTCTATTTGTGGGAAAAAAAGGACGTCAATATTGTTTGGGTACAACGTCGCACGACCGCGCAATTGTCAGTTAAAGCGACGCAGTGCCGAATCGCAAAAAGTGCTCTAGTCAGGAAGGGGGTAAATTCTTCGGGGCTGAAGTGGTTAATTAAAGCAAAAAAAATCCACACATAGAGCAAATGTCAAAAATCACCCTAGCAGGCGCATCACGTAACCTAAGGGCCCTTTCACACTGGGGCGGTTTGCAGGCGCTATTGCGCTAATAATAGCGCCTGCAAACTGTCCCGAAACAGCCGCTGCTGGCAGGGGCGGTGGGGACGTTGGCGGTAAAACAACGCTATTTTTAGCGCTGCTTTACCATCGTTATTGCAGCGGTATTCGGCCGCTAGCGGTGCGGTTTTAACCCCCGCTGGCGGCCGAAAAAGGGTTAAAACTGCTCATATAGCGCGGCTATAGCCGCGGTATAGCCGCGCTGTCCCATTGATTTTAATGGGCAGGAGCGATTTAGGAGCGGTGAATACACCTCTCCTTCACTGCTCCAAAGATGCGGCTTGCAGGAGTTTCTTTTCTTCTCCTGCCAGCGCACCGCTTCAGTGTGAAAGCCCTCGGGCGTTTGCAGGCGGTATTTTTACCGCAATAACGCCTGCAAACCGCCCCAGTGTGAAAGGGCTCTAAAAAAAGTCCTGCTAGCTGCATCTTTGAGCGGTGAAGGAGCGGTGTGTATACACAGCTCCTGCTCATTGAAATCAATGGGACAGCGCAGCTATATCGCCGGCAAAGCGCCTCTGCAGAGGTGCTTTGCGGTGGTTTTTACCCTTTCTCGGCTGCTGGGGGGGGTAAAACCACCCCCGCTAGCGGCCGAATACCGACGGTAAAGTGCCACTTACAATAGCAGCACTTTACCGCCGACGCCGCCCCCAGTGTGAAATGGGCCTAAGAAAATGATAAACACAGTGGTGATGTTTTTACTATTTTATGTCTGAAGCAATGATGTGCATTTATGGACACTTTCAGTGAATGAGAGAGAGAGAAATACTGTAGGCAGCCGCAGGACAGTATAGTGAAAGTCTTTCACAACATTTAAAGCCAGCCATGAGAAGGGAAAAGAAACTCCTTGGAGGACTGACTGACGCTGCTGACCACCATACATATACACTGATCTGCGGCTGCCGGGCTGCATACAGTATTTCTCTCTTTCTCTCTCGTCATCCCCCCGCCCCCGGGGCCAGTAATACAAATCGAGGGGGAGTCTCACTCTCACTCACACTCACCTTGCTTGTCCTGCCTCACTGCCTGGATCGGAGGATAAGAGAAGGAGAAGACAGCGGCCGCGAATGGGTCATGGGCGGAGGCGGGACTTCAGGAGCACTCACATGACCCCCATACGGCCAATCACAGGGCGCCGGACACTTAACATGGCGGCCGGAGCACAGGGGGACACGGGAACATAAAATTAGGAGGCGGCAGCCAGTAGTGACACTACTGGCACGAAATTGCGCCCCCCTAAATGTCGCGCCCGGGGCCATGGCACCCCCTGCACCCCCCACGCTACGCCACTGGTCACTGCACACTGTCATATGCCTGCTCAGCGGGGATCCACGGAGCGATCCCCCCCTGAGCAAGCGGATGCTCACAGGGCAGATCATCTCGGATCCGTCCCGTGTGAAAGGACCCTAAGCAGGGCAAAATGACTGGGGTGGGCAACTACATGGCAAATGAGTTTTAATATAGAAAAATTTAAGATAATGCATTTAGGTAGCAAACATATGAATGGAATCTACTTACTGGGGGGAGAACCTCTGGGGGAATCTAGGATGGAAAAGGACCTGGGGGTCCTAGTAGATGATAGGCTCAGCAATGGCATGCAATGCCAAGCTGGTGCAAGCAAAGCAAGCAGAATATTGGCATGTATTAAAAAGGGGATTAACTTCAGAGATAAAACGATAATTCTCCCGCTCTACAAGACTCTGGTCCAGCCGCACCTGGAGTATACTGTCCAGTTCTGGGCACCAGTCCTCAGGAAGGATGTGCTGGAAATGGAGCGAGTACAAAGAAGGGCAACAAAGCTAATAAAGGGTCTGGAGGATCTTAGTTATGAGGAAAGGTTGAGAGCACTGAACTTATTCTCTCTGGAGAAGAGACGCTTGAGAGGGGATATGATTTCAATGTACAAATACCGTACTGGTGACCCCACAATAGGGAGAAAACTTTTCAGCGAAAGGGAATTTCATAAAGACTTGTGGCCACTCACTAAAATTAGAGGAAAAGCGATCTAAGCAAAAACTACGTAGAGGGTTCTTTACAGTAAGAGTGGTAAGAATGTGGAATCCCTTCCAGAGGCGGTGGTCTTAGCGGGGGGCATCGATAATTTCAAAAAACTATTAGATAAGCACGTAAACAACCGCAACATACAGGGATATACACTCATCACACACATGGGTTTGACTCAATGGACTTGTGTCTTTTTTCAACCTCACCTTCTTTGTAACTATGTAAGAGAGATGGCAGTATAGCTGGAAGTACTGTGGGTATAGAATCACCCCCCCCCCCCACTTTAAAATAATCACATTTTGTTGCTTTGTAGCCTGAAATGAAGACAGACACAGTTTTTGTTTTAACCAGCTGTATTTATTCAGTGCAACTTATAACATCCAAGTGAAAGATGTAATACCAACATGTCAGAAAAAAATAACAATCAGAAGCAGAATTACTGAGTTGGAAAAAGGATCACCCCCTTACGTCAGTATTTTGTTGAACTACCTTTTGCTTTAATTGCAACCTTAGAGACACTGTCACACTGGGGCTGGGGGGGGGGGTCGGGGGCATCGGCGTTAAAGCGCCGCTATTTTTAGCAGCGCTTTACCGTAGTTTTAGCAGTGCCACTATCGTGACGCTATGCTTTAGACCCTCGCTAGCGGCTGATGAAGGGGTTAATAGCGCCCACAGAGCGCCGCTGCCGAAACGCTTTGCAGGTGCATTGGCGGCGCTGCCCATTGATTTCTGTGGGCAGGGGTGCTTTAGGAGCGGTTGTTGTTCATAAACATAGCCCGGCTGCTTTTTTTTGGGGGGGGAATCCCACTGACAGCTGAACGAGTCATCAGTTGTTAAAGTGCTTGTAAGGCCCCTTTCACACTTGTATGTCCGTTTTCACAGACTCCGTTTGCGCATCGGGGATCGATCAGTCTGCTCACTGTGGAGAGATGGACCTGTCAGAGTCCCGCTCTCCGCTATAGGGGATCGGATGAAAATGAACCGCCTGTACGTTGTCATCCGATCCGGTAGACATATGGAAAATAGGGTTTCCATCCGTCTGAATTTAGCTGAGCGGATCGCATGTCAGCGGACATTTCACCGCTGACATCCGTCGCTCTATAGACCTGTATGGAGCGTCCGTTCAGGTCCACCTAAAAAACTGACAGGCAGACCTGATCGGTCCGCATGTGTGAAAGGGACCTAAAGGTTAGTTTTGAAAAAAACAAAAAAAAACCAAACATGTTATCCTTATCTGCTCTGTGCAAGGGTTTTGCACAGAGCAGCCCAGATCTTCCTTTTCTGGGGTGTCCCGTAGGCACTCCTGGCTCCACCTCTTCATCAGAGACCCCACGGAGACCCCTTGTCCCTTGACACAGACAGCAAGACTCAGCCCCGCCCGTTCCTGTGCCACTGTATTTAATTGACTATGAATCTATTCAATGAGGACCCGAGACAGCAGCTGGAGCCGCTGGTCTCGTGATCGGCGTTGGAACGATCGGGTTCAAGTAAAAAAAAAAAGGGGGGCTCTGGGGGTTGCTGCAGCACAGAAGGTTTTTAGAATGCATTAAGGTGAAAAACCTTGAGGCTTTAGAACACCTTTAAGGAAACGGTGGCCCCGATTCTTAACTTGCCGCCACTGTGCCATCAAATGCAGCCACTGTGCCCATTAAACGCAGCCACTATGCCTATCAAACGCAGCCACAATGCCTATCAAACGCAGCCACTGTGCCCATCAATTGCCACCACTGTGCCATCAAATGCAGCCACTGCGCCATTAAATGCAGCCACTGTGCCCTCAAATGCAGCCACTATACCATCAAGCGCAGCCACTGTGCCCATCAAACGCAGCCACTGTGCCATATCAAATGCTCCCACTGTGCCATCAAATGCTGCCACTGTGCCATATCAAATGCTCCCACTGTGCCATCAAATGCTGCCACTGTGCCCCATCGAATACAGATACTGTGCCCATCTTATGCAGCCACTGTGCACATCTTATGCAGCCACTGTGCCCTATCGAATGCAGCCACTGTGCAGCATCGAATGCAGCCACTGTGCCCATCATATGCAGCCACTGTAACATCATATGCAGCCACTGTGCCCATCAAATGCAGCCACTTGTGCCCATCAAATGCTCCCACTGTACCCCATCAAACGCAGCCACTGTGCCATATCAAATGCTGACAGTGTGCCCCCCGCCTCCCGTCTGTACTTACCCTCTCTCGGTGGGACAGCTCCTTGATGCCTTCTCCTGTCCTCTCTTCCCGTCCTCTGCTATGATTGGACACCTGATAGGCGTCCAATCACAGCGCCTGTCGTTTCAGCCAGGTGAGGGTCAGTCAGGTGACGTCAGGTGACCGGTAACAGATCCGAGCACCTGATTGGCGGAGAGGCGGTTTAGTGTTAGGAAAGCGAATATTCATTTGCTTTTCTAACACAGCTGAGTGACCTGCGAGCGCCCAGCATGGTGCTCGCAGGTCACCTTTTTTGACGCCTACGGCTCTGATCAGGTGCTTCAAAAAACCCCTGCCACTGTAATTCAGGTGTCCAGCTCCCGAAAAGGGGCCGGGCGCCTGAATAGGGGGTGGCAGCGGCGGCCATAGATAGATTCATGCAATGCATGAATCTTATCTATTGGTGCTAGAGGGGTGGCTGGAAAGAGGGGGCGGTGCCCGTGCGCCCTTATGGACGCACCGAAACTGGGTATCGGAGCATTTGCACGAGTAGCGATACAAAGCCCCTTTTACAAGTCCATAGTCATAACACCCTTGTGAACTCATCCTAATGGACAATGATGACCTTTTTTTTGGCGTAATTTGGTGAACATCTTCCAAATCTCTGAAACATTTAACAAATTGTAACCCACAAGAGTTCCAAATGAGATTTTGTTTGCCTGCCAATCCCACTCCTGTCTGTTTCTGCATAACAAGTGAGTTTTTAAATGAAGTTAGGGTCACCCGCGGCGCGTGTGACTTTGTCGTGCCATTATGGCCCAGGTCTACCTCCCCGTCGTTTTCCCAGCCAACCCCGCTGATTTTAATTTAGATTACAATAATCAAAACTAATTTATCGAGGAACGTTTAGCACCGAGACAGAAAGTTAAATTGATTTTTAAGCCTAATGCCCTGGCCTACAAGTGTTTCATTTTATATTATCAGCTTAATTTAACACAATTATGGCTTCGCAAAGTTGATAATGTGAGCGAGACGAGCATCTCTTTTATCTCCGTCCATCTTAAAGAGCGTATTAAATTCAATTCACCCCAGAGGGTCTTAACCGATTGGCATTCTTATTCCCAGTCGCCGTGGGTCCTCCTGAATAGCTAAATTATGCCAATTAAATCAATGTAAATATTTAATACGGGGATTTTTTACATAGGCAACCATTTTTTAAAAAGACGAGATAAACACATTAATTATGTAAAATTTGTAAGATAGATTTAAAATACATGTACCATTTGTGTCATTTTCTTAATCTACAGATCGGAAACTCGGGAGACTTATTAGGGAAACTCAACCTACTAAAATATTTATATCCCATGAATGGCAAAATACAGTGCTCTAGATATTTTCAATAATTCTCGTGAATGGAACTGGGTGAGGTTTAAGGGTCAGTCCGCCCAGGTAGATGCTGGTGAGGGGAAACCCCTGACTGTTTCTTCTTTCTCTCTGGGACTCTATTGGTGAGATCTTTGAGTTCCTGGATCTACACACCTGCTGTGCCCATTTTGAGGGGCTTCCACCATCCCTGATGGATTTTTTTATTTTATATTGCAGAGAATGTAACAGGAGGTGCTTGGACACACAAAGGTGGACGGGAACACCCATAACTCCCAGGGCAGGAGCAGGGATGGGAATTATGGTGAGATCTTACTGCTGGAGAATCCAAGACATACACTATATTACCAAAAGTATTTGGGCACCTGCCTTTACACGCCTATGAACTTTAATGGCATCCTAGTTTTAGTCCGTAGGGTTCAATATTGAGTTGCCCCGCCCTTTGCAGTTATAACAGCTTCGACTCTTCTAGGAAGGCCGTCCACAAGGTTTAGGAGTGTGTCTATGGGAATGTTTGAACATTCTTCCAGAAGCCCAATCAGGACAGTCAAGTTCCTCCACCCCAAACTCGCTCATCCATGTCTTTATGGATCTTGCTTTGTGCACTGGTCCAAATCATTTGGTGGAGGGGGGATTATGGTGCGGGGTTGTTTTTCAAGGGTTGGGCTTGGCCCCTTAGTTCTGTCCACAAGGTTTAGGAGTGTGTCTATGGGAATGTTTGACCATTCTTCCAGAAGGGCATTTTTAAAAAAAATGTCACTAGTGTAACTACATAAATTTGAATTTTAGAGGCATATTTATAAAAAAAAAAAAAAAAAAATGTGCATAGCAAATTTACCATTGAAAGCGCATGTGGATTTATTTAGTATGAATGAAGCAAAAACAAACATTATTAGGCTATTTTTTGCGCTGGTCGATTGTTTTTATTGATTTAAAACTGGAAATACAACATTTGACCACTAGATGGTGAAAAGCATCATAAAAAAATTACTATAATATTTAGCTCCATCTTGTGGCCAGATGTGGTATTTTCCATTTTAAATCAATAAAAAGAACATTCCACCAGCACAGGAAATAACCTAAAAATGTTTTTTGCCCCATTTGCACAGAACGTATACACATGCATTTTCACTGGGTGAATTGCTATTCAATTTATATATATATATATATATATATATATATATATATATATATATATATATATATATATATATATATATATATATACACCCTATAGTGTCAGTAAACCCAAAATTTATTTTTTCATTGGAGGTTATCAAACAATTATTTATTTATTTATTTTTTGTGTGAACTGCAGTCACATGACCACAGGTACACTAATCTGCACAGTAGGTCATGGGAATACCCACAGCAACACGTCCCCTGATGCAGCGCTGCTTAGCCCTACAGTAGGTGACCGCGATATTGTGTCAATCTCACAGTTGAGATCGGCGAGATTTGACACCTGCGAGCCTCATCGTGGGAGCCAGCGCCAAGCTAGCTCGCTCATCGGGAAAGGAAAACTGTTTTTTTCCTTTCCTGATGAGCGACAAGCATTGCTGACAGGTGTCTGGTATGAATCATGAGGGGGAACGCCGCGCCAAAACGGCGTGGGGGTCCCCCCAAAATCCATACCAGACCCTTATCCGAGCACGCAGCCCGGACGGTCAGGAAAGGGGGTGGGGACAAGCGAGCGCCCCCCCCCCCTCCTGAACTGTACCAAGCCGCATGCCCTCAACATGGGGGGGTGGGCGCTTTGGAGCAGGGGGGCGCCCTGCGGGCCCCCCCACCCCAAAGCAATTTGTCCCCATGTTGATGAGGACAAGGGCCTCTTCTCGACAACTCTGGCAGTTGGTTGTTGGGGTCTGCGGGCGGAGGGCTTATCGGAATCCAGGAGCCCCCTTTAATAAGGGGGCCCCCAGATCCCGGCCCCCCGCCCTATGTCAATGAGTATGGGGTACATCGTACCCCTACCCATTCACCTGGGGGAAAGTGTCAATAAAAAAAACACACTCCGGGGGTCTTCTTCCGACTTCAGGGGTCTTCTTCTGACTTCTCTGCTCTCTCCGGCCTCTTCTCCCGATGTCCGGTTCTTCTGCCGGGCTCCTCCGCTATCTTCGGCTCTTTTGCCACTCTTTTGCTACCGGTGGCCCGGTCTTCACCGTCGTCTTGTTCCCTCTTCTCTTCTTCTGATGTTGACATGACGCTCTCTCCTGCTGTAATGCTGTGTGCGAGGTGTGCGCCCCCTTAAGACGTCACAGTCCCGGGGCATGATGGACGGACTCCCAAGTGTGTGTGGCAAGTGACCCAACCGGCGGGAGCAGGTGACCCGATGGGAGCAGGGGGATGTCACTGGCCGACTGGGGGGGGTAGGTTGTTTGCCGCCTGCTTCCCACAAAAACCCCCACCATTATCTTACCTGAAATAGTGCGATTTAGGGATGGATTATTTTGTGTCTTCGGGTTCTAGATAAAACATAAGTGAAATTGTGAACAAATTCTTTAAAAAAGCACAATGTGAAAAAAATATGAATACAGTTAAAATAATCAGACATGTTATTAAAAGGACCCCATAGAAGGAAAAGAAGGGATGTATTACAACAAAAAAATCTTTAATTTATTTTAGTGCAAAAAAAAAGCACACGGAACTGCATCTGGGGTGAACTAGCACTAAAAGAGTATATGTTGGCAAATATGACCCACCATTGTCTATTGTTGGCCATTTAGGCTCGGTCCACACCAAGGGCGGGCACATTTCTCTGTGCGTTTTTCATGTGTAGGGCAGCCGATTAATTTCATGGGGCTGCCCAATGAGCGAGAAACATGGAAAAGTCCCTGACTCTTTTCCAAAAATGCACTGCAATGAATTGCATGGTACGCAGCGCCATGTGGCTTGGCGTTCGCTAAAACGTGTTTGCAGATGCATGGGGGTGCCATTAACAATTAATGGAACCACCACGTGTCTGCTAAAGGGCAGCATGTTTCTCTGAGTGTTGGGAAAATGTACAAAATTGCACACGTTTCCAACACGAAAAAATCTGAACCTAGCCTTATATAAGCAACATCGTTTCGAAAGTCCAAAGGGAAACTCACACTTACAGGAGTGTCCTCCCGCAGCTGTCGCTGATTCCTCCTGCTGACCTCCATGTCACTGACGTATCCTGAAATGATATGGAGGTTGGCAGAAGGAACCAGTGAGATCTGTGGTCAGAGAGTGAATCAGAAAGTACTGCGGGAGGGGGCACAATTTATCAGGATCTAAATTGTGTTTAGCACACAGAAGGAGAGGTAAGTATTCTGTTTCAGGTCTAAAGCTGTGTAAGGTAGGGTGACCAGACATCCCCAGTTTCTGGGGACAGTCCCCGGATTGAGGACACTGTCCCCGGACCAAGTCTGTCCCCAGTTTTGTCCCCGGATTGGATTTGAACAGGGGCTGGGGCAATTTCAAAGACAGCCCGTGCAGAATAAAAAGAAAAAAATCTGAATTGCACCCCCCCTCTGCCGCTCCTACTAGCTTATGGGGGTTTATTTTTTCCATTATCTGTGCCCCTTTCTGCTGATGATCATGTGCTGGTCAGAGCGGAGGGACTATTTCTTCAGTTTCAGGCGCATGCCCATTCAGCTCCACTCGCATGTTCTTCTGCCTTGGCTCAAGTCCCGGCCAGCTGCTTGCCTGCTTATCTCCTTGCCTTCCCTGGTGGAGTGATCTTCCTCTGCTCCCCACCCAGTAGTAGCCGGGGCCCGAAGAGTAAAGCCCCATACACACTATCAGATTTTCTGCTGATTTTTGTCTTCAGATTTACCAAAACCATGTAGTGCAAGGGCCTGCCTGATTGCATACAAATTGAAACTCCTAAGGTTTGACCTCATATCATATGGTTTTGGTAAATCTGAAGGAAAAAATCAGCAGAAAATCTGATAGTGTGTATGGGGCTTTAGACTTGACAGGCTGCGAGGCGGGCGGCGGCGGGCAAAGAGTCGTCGATTGCTGCCATTACTAGTAAAAAAAAAATGTCCCCGGATTTCATTTTAAAAATCTGGTCACCTTAGTGTAAGGGGCCCCAAAATTTCTGATGGATGACAGTTATTAATTATGGGACATTGTCCCTATAGATGCAGTAGAACCCTTTCACATTCTATGACTGCAAATCTTCTCAAAACCAGCAGATCCAAAACCAGCATGACCATTAATATGGAGCTGTCTGACCCTTGTAGCTTTAACAGAGTCCACTCTTCTGGGAAGGATTTCCACAAGATGTTGACGTGTGCCTGTGGGAACTTGAGTCCATTCAGCCAAAAGAACCTCTGATGATCCCAATGAGGATGTCACGTGACCCAGTGACGAAACGTGTAGGGGAAGGGCTAGTTGGATGAAGTCATCATGTATGGAGTATCCAGAAAGTGCAGTATCTATTACAGCTAGCCAGAGCTGAATTCCGGCAATTTCTTTATTGATTGTTGTGTACAGATGTGGGTAGTTTTCTGTTTTCTACTGGGTGTTCTCTTTTATAGGGTGCTGAGTGGAGGATCTGAGACGAGTGCCAAGTAAAAAGGAGAAGATTCAAAGGGACCTGGTGCTGAAATCTACTGGGAGATCATGTATGGTGTAAACCACTTTGGGAGTCCAGCTGAGGAGGAATAGTGACAGCATTTGCAAAACACAGTGGATCCCGTTTAAAGGAGACATCCGCCTTTTTTGACCTTCTATTTCATGTGGTTCAAACTAATCAGATGAGAGCACAACCGGTGGGGGTGAAGCACTTAAACCACTCAAGGTGAAAGAGTGGAAGTGTTGTGGTGGCAATATAGCTAAGATTTAAAGTGATACACTCGAAACAACATAGAGACTGATGAATGTGGAACATTTTTGCACAAAATATGTAAATTTGGTGTCTTAAGATTTCTGATGTAATTTATGGTATAATATTTGTTATATAAGTGCTACATCAGTTTTTTTTATTATTAACATTGGGTTTGTTTGATGAGCAATTGCAGCTTGCTTTTGTCATCAATTTGAGATACTTCTCAGATCATCTGAATTTATTGACAGGTGCCTCTGACCTGTAGTTGACCTCCTTTTGACCTACATTTGATCTTCTTCAAGATGGATTTGCATTACCATACAGCTCTGATGCAAACAAAAGCCCCTCAACACATCGATATGGGCTCTTTGTGAGGTCAGGTATTGATGAGAAGACCTGGTTCGCAATTGACATTCCAACTCCGCCTAAAGCTGTTCAGTAGGGTTGAGGTCAGGGCTCTGTGCAGGACACTCATATTCTTACACCCCAAACTCATCAAACCATGTCTTTATGGAGCTGGCCTTTTACACAGGGGCATAGTCATGTTTGAACAGAAAAGGGCCTTCACCAAACTACTACTACAAGCTTTGGAGAGCACAATTCTCTAAAATGTCTTTGTATGCTGTAGCATTAACAGTACCCTTCACTGGAAACACTTGAACTCCATCATTTGAAGGGATGTCCACTCTTGGCCATGTAATAAGTAACAGGATTGTGCTTTACTAGTGTGTTTAAAACCCTATGTCTTCTATATGTGACACAACTGATAGCCAGAAAAGAAATACAGACAGTACAAATTGATGAGTTCCATATTGGTAGTCGGTGGAAAAAGCCTGCTTACATTGATGGTCAGTGGCGTACCTCCCAACTTTAGAACTTGAGAATGAGGGACATTTCAGGGTTATTGACCCTTCTTGTACTTATAAAATATACTTTGATTTTAGTCCCACAAGCAAGAGTCTTACAGACACATATAAACCTCAGCACAATCAGTAAAAAAAATAGAGTTCAATTTTCTTTTGAGCCTACCTTAAAGAGGAACTTCATTGAAATATTCAGGGACTGCTTGGCAACCAGCAATAGTTGAGACAATGAACACTTTGGTGAGAAATATGGAATGTACAATATAGTGCAGGAGTCTGTAAGGCACAGGTCAGGGGTCTGGGATGTGCAATGCACAGAGTACAGGGGTCATCAGAACATAACACAAAGAGTGCTGCAGTCAGTGTCAGGTTTAGGAGTACATAACATGCAGCAGAGTGTAGGATCAGGAGCACGTAATGCACAGTAGGGGTCGGGAGAACAAAAATGCTCATTAAGGCCCTATGGGAGGGAAGGCTGGCCTGTGTAGTTCGATCCAATAGAAGGGCTACTGTAGCTTAAATTGCTGAAAAAGTTCATTCTGGTTCTCATAGAAAGGTGTCAGAACACACAATGCACCACAGTTTGGTGTGTATGGGGATGCATAGCCACAGACCGGTTAGGGTGCCCATGCTGACCCATGTCCATAGCCAAAAGCGCCTACAATGGATCGTGAGCATCAAAACTGGACCACGGAGCAATGGAAGAAGGTGATCTGGTCTGATGAATCATGTTTTCTCTTACATCACGTGGATGATTGTGCGTGTCGCTTACCTGTGGAAGGGATGGCACCAGGATGCACTATGGGAAGAAGATTGCTGTCATTATCAGGAAACCCTACCCGAGAAATTCCATTGTTAGTGACAGGAAGTGGCTTCAAAGAGGCTGCTGAAGATCAGCAGCATTGAGATACAACATCAGATCAAAAAAAAAAAACAAGAAGCCATATATTTTTTTTTTTTAAATTTCAATTGTTTATGATACATTGTGCTTTAGCAAACAAAATGTCATTCCGTTAAGGTTTACATCTGCTTGTACGCTGGCATACTACATTATGTCCACTAGAGGGAGCCAAACCCCTAAAGCAAACTGCGACACCTCCAATTAAGCGATCCAATCGAACATAAAAATGGATAGCTAAATTACAAATTAAGTATAATTTACATTTGCCACACCACTGGAAATGTAAAACAAAGTACATAAAAACACTCGGTTTGTGTGTGAGACATTTATATGTAGGAATACATTAATTGATGACTGGATATTTTGAAATTCAACTTATGAGTTTAATAAAATGGGAACAGCTTTCAGGAGACGTGTTTTTTTTTTTTTTATATTTTATTTATTTTTTGTTAATATTCTCAGTCTCTGTTATATGAAAAAGCTATAAAAATATTTTTATGCTGACATGAGAATATTTGTACACGTGTTGTTGAAGATGGTTAAGCCTCCCTCAGGGCTGATTAAACTATTTAGTGCCGAATATGTATAGATCTAAACGGCGGTTAATAAGGACACAACAGAAACTGTGCTAAAATGTATATTTCATGGAGTTCTTCTCCACTATTTCTGACTCTTCACCTTTTTTTGTAGCCATCTAGCCACAACCACTAAGGCTGGGTTCACACCTAATAGCGATGCGGCTCCCAGCAGGAGTCCGGTGCGTCTCCGTTCACCGTTTCAGGTCCGATTTCAGCCCACATTTTTGGCTGAATTCGCACCTGAAACGGACCAAAAGACGCACAGGGCTCCTGTGCAAATTCGCACCGAAGCTGCAGGCGAGATATGTGAACCGGCTCCGTAGAGAGCCGGTCAAAATCACCTGCTATTGAAAATTGGATGCGGGAAACCCGCATTCCAATTTGCAATGGTGTGAACCCAGCCTCAAAGAGGAGCTTCCACTTGTCTACTCAAAATGAAAATCAGCTGCCCCAAGTTCTGTCCGTGAAGAAAAGCCTTTCTCAAGCTCTTTGTCCCAGGCCAGTGGTCCCAAAACTTTGGTCCCTTTGCTTGCCTTTATCCGGCCCTTGGGGCATTGTTCCTCTCACTGATATGGGGCATATTCCTCCTACTAACACCAACGATAAAGCCCCATTCCTTCCACTGACACCAATGATGGGGCACTATTCCTCCCACTGATACCAATGATGGGACACTATTCCTCCCACTGACACCGATGATGGGTCACCATTCCTCCCACTGATACCGATGATGGGACACCATTCCTCCCACTCATACCGATGATGGGACACTATTTCTCCCACTGATACCAATGATGGGACACTATTCCTCCCACTGACACGATGATGGGGCACCATTGCTCCCACTGACACCAATGATGGCACACTATTCCTCCCACTGATACCAATGATGGGACACTATTCCTCCCACTGACACCGATGATGGGGCACCATTCCTCCCACTGATACCGATGATGGGACACTATTCCTCCCACTGATACCAATGATGGAGCACTATTCCTCCCACTGACACCAATGATGGGACACCATTCCTTTCACTAACACCAATAAAAAGGGCACTGTTCCTTTCACTGATACCAACAACGAGACACTAAACCTCTCACTGAGAACAATGATGGGGCACTATTCCTCCCACTGACACCAACAATGGGGCACTATTCCTTTCACTGACACCAACAATGGGGCACTATTCCTGCCACTGATACTGATGATGGGGCACTATTCCTCCCACTGACACCAACAATGGGGCACTACTTCTCTCACTGACAGTGATGATGGGGCATTATTCCTCCCACTGACTCCAAGGATGGGGTACTATTACTCTCAATGACACCGACCATGGGACAAAATTCCACTCCCTACTGATCACAGGTGATAAGTAATTTTTTACTTCCACTGACATTGGGGAATTTTCTACTTCCACTGGCCACAGTACAGCCCTCTTAAAGTTTGAATGGCAAAAAATTGTCCCTTTGTTAAGAAAGTTTTGAGACCCTTGCCCTAAGAGGAACCTTTACAATTATTTTTAGGTCTTGGGCAACCACTGCTACAACCAATTCATTGGTAGCCAGTAATAATAATGCCCTTACAGACAGGGGAAAAGATTATGAAACTGGATGTGCCAAGTGGTCTCGGACCCGGTAATAGGCAGGCACCATCAAATGAGAGATTAATCACCCACAATTCAAGAAACACCTCGCAACCTCTGAAGGAACCCTGGTTAAGAATGGCTGCTCTACTAAATAATAAAAATGCACACTGGCTCTTTTTTCATGTAGCCCAGTTCTGTTTTCTTTACTTGAGAAGCTTCACCAGTGTTTCCTTTGTTCCGGGCTGCCATCTTGGGTTTGGGAACCGGATGTCACTTCCCTGATAATCACAGTCTGTCACCTGATGATGCACCCTAGCACATATATGTGATCTGTAGACTGCTGTAGACTGTCTTGAAGCCTCCTGAGATGCTTGATATGGATAACCCTGAAGCCTGCAGGCAGCAATGGGCTACATCCCCACCTAGGGGAGGAATAAGAAAGTGGTAGGGCACGTAGGTGGTTCTTGTAGCTCCCCTGGTTGGCCAGTAGATTCCCCCATAGCTGAAAAGTGAGATTTGGCTTAGGGGCCACCTGGGTTGGGTGCAAGTCCTGCCCCGGGGGGGGGGCACCCTGGGTGTGGCTATATTGGGAAGGTGGAGAGTTTTCTGTGGTTGGTAGTCATCACAAGAAGAGTTGTAACCGGTTTCAGCTGAGTGGTAGATTAGATATAATATAAAGAGTGCAGCGCTGGACATGTAACGTAAATGGTAAAATATTATTAAACCATGTACTAAAATTTGATCAACAATATATACAAATAATGACCTATAAAGGTAGTGAATTACTTATGACCATAAACATATAAATAAAAAATAGTGAATTACTTATGACTGTAAGCGTATGAAAGAGCATAAAAGTCCAAAGCAATAATTAATCGTGCAATGTGAATAAGCATATGAAATTACAAAAAACCTTGAAAATAAAACTTTTAAAGTGCAAAAAAGTCCAAAGCAATAAATTTCCGTGCAATGTGTATTTCAGGGGTGCATCTTCGATGATCGGTGTTGCCCACCACCAGATAGGTGAATGAATAAAAGGCTTACCAGAAAGCCTGTGACCGCCCTTATTCAGGGGGGTCAGAACAGGCTTAGTAGATATGGGAGGACCACCACATGGATACTCCGTTTGATAGATGGATCAATGGGCCAGGGCTCCTTGCTAGGTAATTCTCCAGCCAACGACCAATGTGAATACTCTCCCAGCTCCCGTCCTCTCCTAGGGCAGACTTGAAGCTTCCACAGATTCAATATAGGGAGATGTGATATGTAGTGCCAGAAAGAGATAAAGAAAAAAAGCTCCGCTGGTGCAGATAACTTTGGGTTTCTTTTATTGGCAAAAAATTTCGGTATCAGGCATTAAAAAGCAAAAAAAACGAGCAGAGTAAGAAAACGACACTACCGCCGTTTGTTTAAAAATCGCGCATGCGCGGTGCGTGCAATGTTGTGACCCTACGGCCGTTTCGTCACAACTGACGTCATCAGGGGTACGCACCGACGCACGCGCATGCGCATTAAATACACAGGCGTCTAGACGGAGGACGCTATGATTGGTTCATACTAGGCTGTGCTTCATATAAGAAATCAGCTATAAAGAAACCTAACATAGGCATAAACCTCTCTGGCCAATTAAGCAAAGGGAACATCAAGCTGTTAAATTACGTCTTATCAAAACAACAGCATGTAAACACTCAACCGATGCCATCTAGTGGTTTTTTTGGAAATTTCCCCAAAAATCCAACACGTAACCAAGCTGCATTATAAAGAATGTTAAAGTGGATTAATTAGTTAATTAGAAAATTAGAAATAACATAAAAATATAAAAAAATATATATAAAAATATAAAAAACACAATTAATTAATTAATTAAAGTCAGGTGACATTATACCTCTATATATGGAATAGATTTATATAATATATTAGGGAAAAGAGGAAGGGAATAAAACTGAAGCTTGTTAATGCCCATTATGAAAACAATAACATAGCCTACTCCTTACAATAATTATAGGACAATGATAAATAAAAAAATAAAAAATATATAAAATACTACCCCTATTCGAAATAAGAGTTAAATTAGTATATAGAAAATAGATATACCCGAGTGGGACATCAACTTATCCAACAACCTCATCTTTCAACTGTTGTTGATAAAACAGTTGATGTCCCACTCTATATTTAAACCATTCGGGGCATGGGAACCAAGCCTAAAGATCCAGTTGGTTTCAGATCTTGATATGGTTCGCTTCCCATTGCTGCCTCGCCAATGTGGAACATATTTTTCTATCCCTATAAAGGTAGTACCACTAGGGTCTCTACTATGCACTTCGTCATAGTGTCTAGAGACACTATGTTTATCGAACCCTTGTTTGATATTAGTGATATGTTCCCCCAACCTTACGCTAAGTTTCCTGGTGGTGCGCCCCACGTACTCCAAACCACAGGGGCACCTGAGGAGGTACACCACACACTTGGAGGCGCATGTTATGAGAGAGTTAATAGGGTAAGTGACTCCTGTGCCTGTTGATGTAAATTCTGTGAGCCTTCTCTGGCATACTGCGTTCACTCTACAAACCCTACATCTTCTACAGGGAGAGAAACCCTTTAGGTCGCCAAAAAAGGTCGACCGCTGAGGTGGATCAGGGACATTAGGTGCCAGAGTGTGCCTTAAATTCATAGCCCCTCTAAATAAGATACGGGGATTGTTAGGCAGTAAGGGGCCAAGAACACGGTCGTTTTTAATGACCGGCCAGTGTCTTTTAATGATTTTCTTAATGGCCCAGTGTTGGCTGGAATAAGTGGTAAGAAAAGCCAAATTAAAGTCCTCACCGTTGTTAACCTGAGGGGGTTTATCTCTTAGAAGTTCCGTACGTTCTCTATTTCCGACTTCCGCGATTAAAGTTTCTAGCATAGTTGCCTCATAGCCTTTATCCAGGAACTTCAATTTAAGGGATGAGGCCTCTCTAAAATACTCATCCAGATTTGAGCAGTTCCGCCTCAGGCGTAAAAATTGGCCCTTAGGGACAGCGGATAGCCACGATTGATGATGGCAAGAGTTAAGGGGAATAAAACTGTTCCTATCGGTGGATTTAAAGAAAGTGGATGTAGTAATTCTCCCATCCACTATAGTAATTAATAGATCCAGAAAATGGATCTGTACCGAGCTAGCCTCATAGGTTAAAGCTATACCCCTATCATTTCCATTCAAGGAAAGGAGGAAGTTGGACAAAGATTCAGAGTCGCCGTCCCAAATAAATAGGACGTCGTCAATGAATCTTCTCCACAAAACCAGTTGGGAAGGTTTATCACAAAAGACTATGTCCTCCTCCCATTTGGCCATAAAGAGGTTAGCCATAGATGGAGCGAATTTCGCTCCCATGGCCACTCCCCTTGTTTGTAGGTAATGCTTGTTGTTATGCCAGAAATGATTGTGTGCCATCGAAAAATCCAACAGCTCCATCACAAAATTGCATTGTGTGATGGAGATGTTGGAGTCACGATAAAGGAAATGTCGCACCGCTTCATGACCCAGTCGATGGGATATGGATGTGTAAAGCGACGCGACATCCGCCGTCACTAGCATATAAGTATCTTTCCACTCTATGCTACCCAGTATATTAAGGACATGTTTGGTATCCTTAAGGAAAGCGGGGGTGCCCATCACCAGTGGCTGCAGATAAAAATCAATATATTTACCAACACGTGAAGTGATGGAATCTATACCACTGATGATGGGCCTTCCCGGAGGGTTAACCAAAGTCTTATGAATCTTTGGCAAGATATACATAACTGGCAACCTGGGGGCCAGAGGAATAAGATGTTCCCTCTCTTTTTTATTGAGAATCCCCATATTGTACCCCTTGTCAATCAAACCTTTCAACTCCCGTTTAAAACTGAGAGTTGGGTCAGATTGCAGGGGTAAGTAGGTGTCTACATCAGAAAGGATTCTCTGCATCTCATTATTGTAGGAGTCTTTGTCCAAGATGACAATGGCTCCGCCTTTATCTGCGGGGCGTATAATGATGTCTTTCCTTCTGCATAGAGCCTCAATTCCAATTCTAACGTCATATTCAGGTTGTACTGTTTTCATTCTTAGATTGGTTAAATCTTTCAGTACTAAATCCCTAAATATGGCGACATTCGGTGCTGAGTTTCCAGGAGGGTTAAACAGTGATGCATTCGACAAACCCATAGATTAGTATGGACCAGCATGTAGGCAGGAAAGCATATACTGTGTAGTGTCCCCTTAGGAGTGAATTTTGGGAAAGTCCTCACCAAGAGAACCAGCTTTGGCAGATCCCGAGGGAGCAGGGTCCACCTGGCTTTCTGCCTAGGTAGATCGGAGTATCATGCCCCTGTCAGGAGCCTTACGCCCCTGGGCATTCAGGGAAGCTCTTCTTTTTTTAGAGGTTGGACCTTTTCTGTACCCTTGTGCAATGTGTTCATGTACTGCCATTTTACAGTTCTATTTACTGTTCACAGGGACTTAACAAACACTGCACCATTGAGCTCCACTGAAAAAAAAAAAATAGCAAAAAAGTTATACCCATAGGGAGAAAAAAAGCAACCTTTCTGCTGATATAGAGCTTTAGTAAATCCATATTCAGAATCTACTTCTTGGTGTTCCCGCTTTCTCTTCATTGCTGGATTTTCCATGGTACCACTGTAAAGTCAAACACCCAACCTTCACAAGGGTTACCTGTGGATGTTTGTGCAGTATGATTTGATGTATTAGCAATAAAAACCTGACATATGTTCTAATCCCTCACCATTCTATCTAAAAAAATAAAAAGAAAAAAGAGGTTGCGCTAGTGTTAATAAAACATGATGAATAATTGGCAGTGACAAAATTCATATAAATCAAAGGAAACCAGTGTACAGAACTCTAATAGTGAAAAAAGTCCATAAGTTGAAACCTCAATTGGGTGTTATAAGGAGTCCAAAAAAAATAAACATCAATGAAGTGTTTACAAAACGTCCAAAAACCCCATCAGGAAAAATAAAATAAAAATAAATGTGAAAAGTAAAAGATCCAAGTGATGAATAATGAAGATCAGTAACAGCGAAGAAGAGTCCACCACCAGGTATTGAAGGGGTTACTCCTTACCGAAATGCCATGACCCCCCACTACAGAGGATCACAGCAAGCAGGGATCTTTTAAAGCCAGAGTGGAGATTAACAGCGGTGTCCACCAGGGGTCATCACTACAGCAGCCGCTCCAACAACCAAGGGCATTGATACCATGAAATAAAAAGGGGCTCACATAGTGTAAAACCACTTAACGCTTTATTAAAATAGATAAAAAACAGATGTACACTTACAAAGTGTCAGATGAATGAACAGCCTTAAGTCCGGCTCCGTGGCCACCGGAGCTCGGACAAACCCGTCCTACTGGAAATTGACTCGCTTGGGGGTGACGTCAGCGCGTCGTCTGGCTCCGCCCTACGCGTTTCGTGACATCATCACGTCTTCCAGGGGCACAGGCGGCGCGCTGCGTCACCCTTCTTAAATAGTGCTGGGTCAGACCAAGCCTCACTGTGGATCACTACACTTGCTGGACCGCACGGACACCGCATACACTTCCGGTGTCAAAGTGCGTCCAACAGTGCAAGCGACCGGCGGAGACTAACAGCCCAGCCAGCACGAATCTAAATCAATGTATATTCACAAAGCCTTATGCATTAGACTATTACCCAACAAAGTGCCCAATACAGGGTGAGCCTAGTGACCAATGTTTATACATACATATGCACAATCACACAAAAAACGAACAAAGCATACTATATTAAAAAATATTATATTAAAAAAAAAATTTTTTTTTTTTTTTTTTTTTTCTCCGGTTCATACCACCATAGACTCGCCAATTAGCATCAAACGATCCAGATTGTATGGGTTGAGCCAGGACCTATACACTGACATATCCATTTGAAATATAGTTCTTTGTTGTAATTTTTGGCACACCCACTAGATGGTGCTACTCACTAGGTGTTGGCAGTTGGTGACTACAGCTGCCAAAATATCCCATTTCCGGTTTCGGAGCCCCGTTGTCTGGGGTGGAGATGAGCACCTTTGAAGCTATTTGAGTTTGTTGGAGGCTCTGAGGGTTGGATCTTGCTGATCCCCTTTGCTCCAGTTCCTATTCATCTATCTGGAGTCAACCGATCCTATCCTATTTATACTGTGCATACATTTTTAATTTTTTGTTTATATATCTAAACCTTTCTCCAATCACAAAGGCGAACGACATATGCCCTCTGGCGTTGTCGTTCCCAGTAGATGGTATTGGGCTAGAGGCTTACATTGGCCCTTCATTAATCCCTCCTTTGGAGGCTCTTATTGGCCTTCCACCCATTACCCCTTAATGCGACCAAGATTCCCTTTAGCTCAACCCATACAATCTGGATCGTTTGATGCTAATTGGCGAGTCTATGGTGGTATGAACCGGAGAAAAAAAAAAAAAAAAAAAAAAAAAAAAAATTTTTTTTTTTAATATAATATTTTTTAATATAGTATGCTTTGTTCGTTTTTTGTGTGATTGTGCATATGTATGTATAAACATTGGTCACTAGGCTCACCCTGTATTGGGCACTTTGTTGGGTAATAGTCTAATGCATAAGGCTTTGTGAATATACATTGATTTAGATTCGTGCTGGCTGGGCTGTTAGTCTCCGCCGGTCGCTTGCACTGTTGGACGCACTTTGACACCGGAAGTGTATGCGGTGTCCGTGCGGTCCAGCAAGTGTAGTGATCCACAGTGAGGCTTGGTCTGACCCAGCACTATTTAAGAAGGGTGACGCAGCGCGCCGCCTGTGCCCCTGGAAGACGTGATGATGTCACGAAACGCGTAGGGCGGAGCCAGACGACGCGCTGACGTCACCCCCAAGCGAGTCAATTTCCAGTAGGACGGGTTTGTCCGAGCTCCGGTGGCCACGGAGCCGGACTTAAGGCTGTTCATTCATCTGACACTTTGTAAGTGTACATCTGTTTTTTATCTATTTTAATAAAGCGTTAAGTGGTTTTACACTATGTGAGCCCCTTTTTATTTCATGGTATCAATGCCCTTGGTTGTTGGAGCGGCTGCTGTAGTGATGACCCCTGGTGGACACCGCTGTTAATCTCCACTCTGGCTTTAAAAGATCCCTGCTTGCTGTGATCCTCTGTAGTGGGGGGTCATGGCATTTCGGTAAGGAGTAACCCCTTCAATACCTGGTGGTGGACTCTTCTTCGCTGTTACTGATCTTCATTATTCATCACTTGGATCTTTTACTTTTCACATTTATTTTTATTTTATTTTTCCTGATGGGGTTTTTGGACGTTTTGTAAACACTTCATTGATGTTTATTTTTTTTGGACTCCTTATAACACCCAATTGAGGTTTCAACTTATGGACTTTTTTCACTATTAGAGTTCTGTACACTGGTTTCCTTTGATTTATATGAATTTTGTCACTGCCAATTATTCATCATGTTTTATTAACACTAGCGCAACCTCTTTTTTCTTTATGCTTTTCTACAATTGATGTTTTTGTGAAGGTTGCTGCTGTTTATTGTATTTTATTTCAACACTTGGTTTTTAGCGCAGGTTCTTTTTCCATTTTTATATTCACTTGCAAACATCCTAGTAACTGCTGCTCTTAACCCTTTAGACTTCAGTAGTCTAAACACATGGATATTTTTGAGTTCAGGGCTCAGAGGGTGGTTGACACCACCGGGGTTTTCGATTCCAACCCCACCCCTATTGACTCAGGAACAAGTGGTCTCTTTGTCCGTTTAAAGAATTTGACCATATCCGAACTACACACACAATGGGACATAGCCTATCTTGAGACCTACATTAGGGAGGCTATGGTTCCCAGGAGTCTGAGGTGGGAAATACCCCCCCAAAAAGGTGATGTTGACCTAGAGGGGTGGTTTAAATTCTTCAATGACTCCGGACTTGGCCTCCTGCGTTTCCTCGTCCAGAGGAAGACTAATAAATTGGCCCGTCTGGACGATGAAATTAGGATTGTCAAGGAGAAACTGACACCCTCTACCTCCAGTGATGAGTATAGGGAGTGCTCTAAAACCCTTCTCAAAACATTGGAGAAGGAAGAAAGAGACCAAAAAGTTAAAAAGAAGAAAAAATATCTAAGAGATAGGGAAGACTACCAGGCTGGCCTAGTCTTTGCCTGGCAGAAAAAACTTGCCTCAGAACAGGCAGAAGATACAACTATGGACACCCAACCGGCGAATGGGGGAAGTTCGAGATCTATACCAAAACCTACCCCTGTCCATAGAGAAAGGGAGTATCAGCACTCTCCGGTGAGGAACACTTCCGGTAGGAGCAAAAATAAGAGGAACAATAAAACTAAGGGTAGACCCCCGGTACCTGCACCTATGTATCCTTATTCAGGTCTAACCCCCAATACATTTAGTAATCATTATGATTACAGCTACGCCAACCAGCTTGATAGGCAAAGGGTTAATTCACCACGCCCTTGGGGTACCCCACGGGGGGGGCCAAGACCAGGCGGGTTTCAGCGTCGACCTGGTCCTGACTATAACAACTACACCCATTACCCGATTCAAGATAGGGATTTTGGGTCCAATATCCCCAATCAAAATCGTTTTTTTCCCCTCTCCGATGCTGAGGCTCCAGACTTTTATGACCAGCAGTCCCAGGGACGTACCTACAATGGGGCTGAGAGAGACGTGGGGCCTCACTATCCCGCTAGATATGCAGGCGATTATGATCAACCAAGATCGAAACCCGTCCCCAGACCACAGGGGGCACAGGGCGTTTCGGATTCGGCTTTTTCCAGGACCAATCAAGGCCAAAAAAGGCCAGGAGAACGAAAAGAGGAGTCAGAGGGGGGAGGCGGATCCAACAAATCAAAAAGAAGGCGCCCCTAGGAACAGGAGTGTTCAACTTGAGCAAACAGACACTGACCAACTCTGAATTACAATTGTTGGACAAGGGTCTGAAATTTGCTCCGCCCAGGAATCTGAGCAAGTTCCAGACATACATGGACATACACAAATATATACGGAAAATTAATATTAAGAGGTATATATTAAACAATCCCATTGTGAGTAATGTGAGTGGTTCAGGCTCAGGTTTCAGGCATTCAGGCCTTGCTAATGCCTCACTTTTCAACCCTCCAGGGTCCATCGCTCCAGCGGTGAAAACCTTTAAGGAGGTAGTTCTGAGGGACTTGGAACGTATTAGGGTCAGAAAAACAAAAATGAGCGCGACCTTGGAAGCGGGTTTAGACTCTTTGTGTAACAACAAGTCATTGGTTATCCGCCCTGCGGATAAGGGCGGGGGGATCGTCATCCTTGACCGAAGCGATTATCTTGCAGAGATGCATCGGATCGTGGATGACCCAGATACGTACACCCCCCTTACGAGAGATCCTGGTGCTACATATAAGAAAGAATTAGAGTTAATAGTAGACAGGGGTTTTCACCAGGGGATCCTGGACAAGAAGGAGAGACTCTTTTTGATACCGAGGGCCCCCCGCACCCCTGTAATCTATTATCTCCCCAAGGTCCATAAAAGCCTCACTTGCCCCCCGGGACGGCCGATTGTCAGTGGCATTGATTCGGTTACGTCCCGGGTGGGCAAGTATATAGACCATTTCCTACAGCCTCTTGTTCAGAAAGTCCCCTCCTTTGTCAAGGATACTACACAGGTCATTAACATGTTGTCCCATGTAGTGTGGAAGCCAGGTATTAGGTTAGTCACTGCCGACGTGACTTCACTCTATACCATCATACCCCACGAGTTGGGGTTTGAGGCAGTAGAGATGTACCTAACTCGAGATTCTGATCTCGTTCCACCCCAAAGGAATTTCATCATGGAGTTACTCCATTATGCAGCGAGCCACAATTATTTTTGGTTCAATCATCAATTTTTTCGCCAGGATAGAGGGGTGGCCATGGGGGCTAAATATGCCCCCAGCTTGGCCAACCTCTTTATGGCCAAGTGGGAGGAGGACGTCGTCAAAGTCTGGACTAGACCACAGGTGGTCCTGTGGGCCAGATATATTGACGACGTCCTCCTCCTATGGGATGGCAGCGAGACTGAACTTGAGAATTTTATGACCTTTTTGAACGATAATGACAGGGGCATTAGGCTGAACTTTGAGACAAGTAGGGAAGAGATTAGCTTCCTCGACCTTAAAGTCAAGGTCCAGGGGGATAGATTGGTGACGTCCACCCATTTTAAGGCTACGGACAGAAACTCCTTTATTCCCCTTGACAGTTGTCACCACGAGTCTTGGCTGAAGGCGGTCCCATTGGGGCAATATACACGCCTCCGGCGGAATTGCACCGAAATCGAGACCTTTGATAACCAAGCAGCTTCTCTGACTAAGAGGTTTGTTGAGAAGGGCTACGATCAGGCTGCACTATTAAGATCGCTGGCACAAGTGAGGGAAAAAGATAGATCCCTGCTATTAAATACAGGCCAACGACGTGACAATGAAGGAGATTTCAGTCTACCTTTTATCACCACCTTCTCCACCCAGCACCGCCAGATCAAAGACCTGATAAAGAGACACTGGCACATTCTAACCACAGACCCAATTTTGAGTACGGTCCTACCCAACAATCCTCGTATTATATTCAAGGGTGCATCCACGCTGGGCAACAAAATCGCCCCAACAGTGCAGGATCCACCCATTACCAATAGGTCCTTTTTTCATGACCTCACAGGGTACTATAAATGCAGAAATTGCCAAGCCTGCTCCCATAACAGCGATAGAGGTAGGAAAATAAATCAATTTATGTCTGCCAGTACCTCACGAACCTATCAGGTTAAACCTTTTATAACCTGTTCGTCGAAGGGGGTCATTTATCTTATTCAATGCCCCTGCGGATTGCAATATGTGGGCAGGACCAAGAGGGCCCTCAGAGTTAGACTGTCTGAGCACATTGGTAATATCCGCAGGGGTTTTGATAAGCACCCCGTGTCGAGACACTTTGACGAAGTACATGGTAGGGACCCCTCCAATACTCTGTACGTTGGGATTGACAAGTACAGACCACATTGGAGGGGGAGCTCTCTTGTAAGAGAAATTTCCAAATGTGAAATGTCTTGGATTTACCGACTTCGAACTTATACCCCTTTTGGGTTAAATGTTGACACTGACGTCAATGCGTTTATTAATAACTCCTAACGTAGGTTGACGTCAGTGTCTGCAGGGTCACATTGTGGGACATACATATGCACAACTTTCCTTTTTATTTTATGGTGTGTTACGAATGCCCTTTTTGTACAATATACGCCCATTGGTTGTAATCCATTCTTAATTTCTCATAATTCATTTTACTATATTTCTTTCATCCCTAATTCTCCAAAAAAAAGAGACCTACTTTATATACACCTCTTGCTAATTTTGCCTTTATTTACACCAGGACCTATACACTGACATATCCATTTGAAATATAGTTCTTTGTTGTAATTTTTGGCACACCCACTAGATGGTGCTACTCACTAGGTGTTGGCAGTTGGTGACTACAGCTGCCAAAATATCCCATTTCCGGTTTCGGAGCCCCGTTGTCTGGGGTGGAGATGAGCACCTTTGAAGCTATTTGAGTTTGTTGGAGGCTCTGAGGGTTGGATCTTGCTGATCCCCTTTGCTCCAGTTCCTATTCATCTATCTGGAGTCAACCGATCCTATCCTATTTATACTGTGCATACATTTTTAATTTTTTGTTTATATATCTAAACCTTTCTCCAATCACAAAGGCGAACGACATACGCCCTCTGGCGTTGTCGTTCCCAGTAGATGGTATTGGGCTAGAGGCTTACATTGGCCCTTCATTAATCCCTCCTTTGGAGGCTCTTATTGGCCTTCCACCCATTACCCCTTAATGCGACCAAGATTCCCTTTAGCTCAACCCATACAATCTGGATCGTTTGATGCTAATTGGCGAGTCTATGGTGGTATGAACCGGAGAAAAAAAAAAAAAAAAAAAAAAAAAAAAAAAAAATTTTTTTTTTTTAATATAATATTTTTTAATATAGTATGCTTTGTTCGTTTTTTGTGTGATTGTGCATATGTATGTATAAACATTGGTCACTAGGCTCACCCTGTATTGGGCACTTTGTTGGGTAATAGTCTAATGCATAAGGCTTTGTGAATATACATTGATTTAGATTCGTGCTGGCTGGGCTGTTAGTCTCCGCCGGTCGCTTGCACTGTTGGACGCACTTTGACACCGGAAGTGTATGCGGTGTCCGTGCGGTCCAGCAAGTGTAGTGATCCACAGTGAGGCTTGGTCTGACCCAGCACTATTTAAGAAGGGTGACGCAGCGCGCCGCCTGTGCCCCTGGAAGACGTGATGATGTCACGAAACGCGTAGGGCGGAGCCAGACGACGCGCTGACGTCACCCCCAAGCGAGTCAATTTCCAGTAGGACGGGTTTGTCCGAGCTCCGGTGGCCACGGAGCCGGACTTAAGGCTGTTCATTCATCTGACACTTTGTAAGTGTACATCTGTTTTTTATCTATTTTAATAAAGCGTTAAGTGGTTTTACACTATGTGAGCCCCTTTTTATTTCATGGTATCAATGCCCTTGGTTGTTGGAGCGGCTGCTGTAGTGATGACCCCTGGTGGACACCGCTGTTAATCTCCACTCTGGCTTTAAAAGATCCCTGCTTGCTGTGATCCTCTGTAGTGGGGGGTCATGGCATTTCGGTAAGGAGTAACCCCTTCAATACCTGGTGGTGGACTCTTCTTCGCTGTTACTGATCTTCATTATTCATCACTTGGATCTTTTACTTTTCACATTTATTTTTATTTTATTTTTCCTGATGGGGTTTTTGGACGTTTTGTAAACACTTCATTGATGTTTATTTTTTTTGGACTCCTTATAACACCCAATTGAGGTTTCAACTTATGGACTTTTTTCACTATTAGAGTTCTGTACACTGGTTTCCTTTGATTTATATGAATTTTGTCACTGCCAATTATTCATCATGTTTTATTAACACTAGCGCAACCTCTTTTTTCTTTATGCTTTTCTACAATTGATGTTTTTGTGAAGGTTGCTGCTGTTTATTGTATTTTATTTCAACACTTGGTTTTTAGCGCAGGTTCTTTTTCCATTTTTATATTCACTTGCAAACATCCTAGTAACTGCTGCTCTTAACCCTTTAGACTTCAGTAGTCTAAACACATGGATATTTTTGAGTTCAGGGCTCAGAGGGTGGTTGACACCACCGGGGTTTTCGATTCCAACCCCACCCCTATTGACTCAGGAACAAGTGGTCTCTTTGTCCGTTTAAAGAATTTGACCATATCCGAACTACACACACAATGGGACATAGCCTATCTTGAGACCTACATTAGGGAGGCTATGGTTCCCAGGAGTCTGAGGTGGGAAATACCCCCCCAAAAAGGTGATGTTGACCTAGAGGGGTGGTTTAAATTCTTCAATGACTCCGGACTTGGCCTCCTGCGTTTCCTCGTCCAGAGGAAGACTAATAAATTGGCCCGTCTGGACGATGAAATTAGGATTGTCAAGGAGAAACTGACACCCTCTACCTCCAGTGATGAGTATAGGGAGTGCTCTAAAACCCTTCTCAAAACATTGGAGAAGGAAGAAAGAGACCAAAAAGTTAAAAAGAAGAAAAAATATCTAAGAGATAGGGAAGACTACCAGGCTGGCCTAGTCTTTGCCTGGCAGAAAAAACTTGCCTCAGAACAGGCAGAAGATACAACTATGGACACCCAACCGGCGAATGGGGGAAGTTCGAGATCTATACCAAAACCTACCCCTGTCCATAGAGAAAGGGAGTATCAGCACTCTCCGGTGAGGAACACTTCCGGTAGGAGCAAAAATAAGAGGAACAATAAAACTAAGGGTAGACCCCCGGTACCTGCACCTATGTATCCTTATTCAGGTCTAACCCCCAATACATTTAGTAATCATTATGATTACAGCTACGCCAACCAGCTTGATAGGCAAAGGGTTAATTCACCACGCCCTTGGGGTACCCCACGGGGGGGGCCAAGACCAGGCGGGTTTCAGCGTCGACCTGGTCCTGACTATAACAACTACACCCATTACCCGATTCAAGATAGGGATTTTGGGTCCAATATCCCCAATCAAAATCGTTTTTTTCCCCTCTCCGATGCTGAGGCTCCAGACTTTTATGACCAGCAGTCCCAGGGACGTACCTACAATGGGGCTGAGAGAGACGTGGGGCCTCACTATCCCGCTAGATATGCAGGCGATTATGATCAACCAAGATCGAAACCCGTCCCCAGACCACAGGGGGCACAGGGCGTTTCGGATTCGGCTTTTTCCAGGACCAATCAAGGCCAAAAAAGGCCAGGAGAACGAAAAGAGGAGTCAGAGGGGGGAGGCGGATCCAACAAATCAAAAAGAAGGCGCCCCTAGGAACAGGAGTGTTCAACTTGAGCAAACAGACACTGACCAACTCTGAATTACAATTGTTGGACAAGGGTCTGAAATTTGCTCCGCCCAGGAATCTGAGCAAGTTCCAGACATACATGGACATACACAAATATATACGGAAAATTAATATTAAGAGGTATATATTAAACAATCCCATTGTGAGTAATGTGAGTGGTTCAGGCTCAGGTTTCAGGCATTCAGGCCTTGCTAATGCCTCACTTTTCAACCCTCCAGGGTCCATCGCTCCAGCGGTGAAAACCTTTAAGGAGGTAGTTCTGAGGGACTTGGAACGTATTAGGGTCAGAAAAACAAAAATGAGCGCGACCTTGGAAGCGGGTTTAGACTCTTTGTGTAACAACAAGTCATTGGTTATCCGCCCTGCGGATAAGGGCGGGGGGATCGTCATCCTTGACCGAAGCGATTATCTTGCAGAGATGCATCGGATCGTGGATGACCCAGATACGTACACCCCCCTTACGAGAGATCCTGGTGCTACATATAAGAAAGAATTAGAGTTAATAGTAGACAGGGGTTTTCACCAGGGGATCCTGGACAAGAAGGAGAGACTCTTTTTGATACCGAGGGCCCCCCGCACCCCTGTAATCTATTATCTCCCCAAGGTCCATAAAAGCCTCACTTGCCCCCCGGGACGGCCGATTGTCAGTGGCATTGATTCGGTTACGTCCCGGGTGGGCAAGTATATAGACCATTTCCTACAGCCTCTTGTTCAGAAAGTCCCCTCCTTTGTCAAGGATACTACACAGGTCATTAACATGTTGTCCCATGTAGTGTGGAAGCCAGGTATTAGGTTAGTCACTGCCGACGTGACTTCACTCTATACCATCATACCCCACGAGTTGGGGTTTGAGGCAGTAGAGATGTACCTAACTCGAGATTCTGATCTCGTTCCACCCCAAAGGAATTTCATCATGGAGTTACTCCATTATGCAGCGAGCCACAATTATTTTTGGTTCAATCATCAATTTTTTCGCCAGGATAGAGGGGTGGCCATGGGGGCTAAATATGCCCCCAGCTTGGCCAACCTCTTTATGGCCAAGTGGGAGGAGGACGTCGTCAAAGTCTGGACTAGACCACAGGTGGTCCTGTGGGCCAGATATATTGACGACGTCCTCCTCCTATGGGATGGCAGCGAGACTGAACTTGAGAATTTTATGACCTTTTTGAACGATAATGACAGGGGCATTAGGCTGAACTTTGAGACAAGTAGGGAAGAGATTAGCTTCCTCGACCTTAAAGTCAAGGTCCAGGGGGATAGATTGGTGACGTCCACCCATTTTAAGGCTACGGACAGAAACTCCTTTATTCCCCTTGACAGTTGTCACCACGAGTCTTGGCTGAAGGCGGTCCCATTGGGGCAATATACACGCCTCCGGCGGAATTGCACCGAAATCGAGACCTTTGATAACCAAGCAGCTTCTCTGACTAAGAGGTTTGTTGAGAAGGGCTACGATCAGGCTGCACTATTAAGATCGCTGGCACAAGTGAGGGAAAAAGATAGATCCCTGCTATTAAATACAGGCCAACGACGTGACAATGAAGGAGATTTCAGTCTACCTTTTATCACCACCTTCTCCACCCAGCACCGCCAGATCAAAGACCTGATAAAGAGACACTGGCACATTCTAACCACAGACCCAATTTTGAGTACGGTCCTACCCAACAATCCTCGTATTATATTCAAGGGTGCATCCACGCTGGGCAACAAAATCGCCCCAACAGTGCAGGATCCACCCATTACCAATAGGTCCTTTTTTCATGACCTCACAGGGTACTATAAATGCAGAAATTGCCAAGCCTGCTCCCATAACAGCGATAGAGGTAGGAAAATAAATCAATTTATGTCTGCCAGTACCTCACGAACCTATCAGGTTAAACCTTTTATAACCTGTTCGTCGAAGGGGGTCATTTATCTTATTCAATGCCCCTGCGGATTGCAATATGTGGGCAGGACCAAGAGGGCCCTCAGAGTTAGACTGTCTGAGCACATTGGTAATATCCGCAGGGGTTTTGATAAGCACCCCGTGTCGAGACACTTTGACGAAGTACATGGTAGGGACCCCTCCAATACTCTGTACGTTGGGATTGACAAGTACAGACCACATTGGAGGGGGAGCTCTCTTGTAAGAGAAATTTCCAAATGTGAAATGTCTTGGATTTACCGACTTCGAACTTATACCCCTTTTGGGTTAAATGTTGACACTGACGTCAATGCGTTTATTAATAACTCCTAACGTAGGTTGACGTCAGTGTCTGCAGGGTCACATTGTGGGACATACATATGCACAACTTTCCTTTTTATTTTATGGTGTGTTACGAATGCCCTTTTTGTACAATATACGCCCATTGGTTGTAATCCATTCTTAATTTCTCATAATTCATTTTACTATATTTCTTTCATCCCTAATTCTCCAAAAAAAAGAGACCTACTTTATATACACCTCTTGCTAATTTTGCCTTTATTTACACCAGGACCTATACACTGACATATCCATTTGAAATATAGTTCTTTGTTGTAATTTTTGGCACACCCACTAGATGGTGCTACTCACTAGGTGTTGGCAGTTGGTGACTACAGCTGCCAAAATATCCCATTTCCGGTTTCGGAGCCCCGTTGTCTGGGGTGGAGATGAGCACCTTTGAAGCTATTTGAGTTTGTTGGAGGCTCTGAGGGTTGGATCTTGCTGATCCCCTTTGCTCCAGTTCCTATTCATCTATCTGGAGTCAACCGATCCTATCCTATTTATACTGTGCATACATTTTTAATTTTTTGTTTATATATCTAAACCTTTCTCCAATCACAAAGGCGAACGACATACGCCCTCTGGTGTTGTCGTTCCCAGTAGATGGTATTGGGCTAGAGGCTTACATTGGCCCTTCATTAATCCCTCCTTTGGAGGCTCTTATTGGCCTTCCACCCATTACCCCTTAATGCGACCAAGATTCCCTTTAGCTCAACCCATACAATCTGGATCGTTTGATGCTAATTGGCGAGTCTATGGTGGTATGAACCGGAGAAAAAAAAAAAAAAAATTTTTTTTTTTTTTTTTTTTTTTTTTTTTTTTAATATAATATTTTTTAATATAGTATGCTTTGTTCGTTTTTTGTGTAATTGTGCATATGTATGTATAAACATTGGTCACTAGGCTCACCCTGTATTGGGCACTTTGTTGGGTAATAGTCTAATGCATAAGGCTTTGTGAATATACATTGATTTAGATTCGTGCTGGCTGGGCTGTTAGTCTCCGCCGGTCGCTTGCACTGTTGGACGCACTTTGACACCGGAAGTGTATGCGGTGTCCGTGCGGTCCAGCAAGTGTAGTGATCCACAGTGAGGCTTGGTCTGACCCAGCACTATTTAAGAAGGGTGACGCAGCGTGCCGCCTGTGCCCCTGGAAGACGTGATGATGTCACGAAACGCGTAGGGCGGAGCCAGACGACGCGCTGACGTCACCCCCAAGCGAGTCAATTTCCAGTAGGACGGGTTTGTCCGAGCTCCGGTGGCCACGGAGCCGGACTTAAGGCTGTTCATTCATCTGACACTTTGTAAGTGTACATCTGTTTTTTATCTATTTTAATAAAGCGTTAAGTGGTTTTACACTATGTGAGCCCCTTTTTATTTCATGGTATCAATGCCCTTGGTTGTTGGAGCGGCTGCTGTAGTGATGACCCCTGGTGGACACCGCTGTTAATCTCCACTCTGGCTTTAAAAGATCCCTGCTTGCTGTGATCCTCTGTAGTGGGGGGTCATGGCATTTCGGTAAGGAGTAACCCCTTCAATACCTGGTGGTGGACTCTTCTTCGCTGTTACTGATCTTCATTATTCATCACTTGGATCTTTTACTTTTCACATTTATTTTTATTTTATTTTTCCTGATGGGGTTTTTGGACGTTTTGTAAACACTTCATTGATGTTTATTTTTTTTGGACTCCTTATAACACCCAATTGAGGTTTCAACTTATGGACTTTTTTCACTATTAGAGTTCTGTACACTGGTTTCCTTTGATTTATATGAATTTTGTCACTGCCAATTATTCATCATGTTTTATTAACACTAGCGCAACCTCTTTTTTCTTTATGCTTTTCTACAATTGATGTTTTTGTGAAGGTTGCTGCTGTTTATTGTATTTTATTTCAACACTTGGTTTTTAGCGCAGGTTCTTTTTCCATTTTTATATCTAAAAAAATAAAAAAAATTCTCCAGTTATATTTAACCCCTTCACGCCTAAGGGTAAAACAAATATTAATGCCTAAGCACTATTTTGCCACTTTGACATGTGTTAGTAAAACCGTAAATATCGTCACAACTACTTTGTGCATCCAGGTGGATTATACCGCGTTTTTTTTTTTTCAGAATAAATTGGGCTTTCTGTTTGCCCTTTAAAATCTTCAAAATGTATTGATTCTCCATAAAAGACACAGGAACAGACAGCAGATGTGAACACGTTTCAGCCTTGTGGGCCTTGTTGACTACATATGCCATGTACAAAACTGGCATAATATATCGTGTATAAACCCCTCCTGGCAACACACGTCAGTAAAGTGGTTGTAAACCCACTTTTTTTTTTTCAAACTAACATCTGCAAGACAATACACACCTGAGATCGAAGCCCTAGCTGTGGTGCCCGTACACCGCTCCGGCGGCCGACATCACTCCCGGGGGTTACTTCCGGGTATCGTGGGTCCGGTGCTGTGATTGGCCGGAGGCGCGATTAACATCACTCCTGCGCGGTAACGGCACACTTACTGAAGCACACGGCACGTACGTGCCATTGCTTCAGTGCGCATGTGCTGATGACATTGGCACATGCAAATACAGGGGCTATCTCCTAAACCGTGCAGGTTTTATTAGATATCCTGGCTAGCTACAGGTAAGCCTTATTATAGGCTTACCTGTAGCAAAAAGTGATCTGTAAGTATTTACAACCACTTTAATTTGCCAATTAGTAGGTATTTTTTTCTATATATTTTTAAAAATAGCTTTTTGTTTATTCAGCTTTAGCTTTTGTATTGTTATTTTCTTGGATGTTAACCGCTACCGGACCGCCCCACGTACATATACTGCGGCAGGGAGGCCCGGCTGTGCAAAATCACATACCTGTACGTGATTTTGTGCACGTGCTTTAGGCCTTAGACTGTGATTGGACAAGGTGGGAGCCAATCAGAGGGTCCGGCAGCCGCGATGGCCGCTGCCAACCGCCGATCATTCACAAGGAGAGACGGATCGGCCGTCTGTCTGTGTAAACAAGGCAAACGGCGGATCTGTCAGGAAGGGAAAGAGATCTTGTGGTTCAGCTAAGCTGAATCACGGATCTCTCTTTTCCTTCAGTGTGACCCTGCCCCACACAGTTAGTAAGCACCTCCCTAGGGAACATTTAAGCCTTTGATCGCCCCTGGTGTTAACCCCTTCCCTGCCAGTGCCATTTATACAGTGATCAGTGCCTTTTTATAGCATTGATCACTGTATTGGTGTCACTGGTCCGCAAAAAGTGTCACTCAGTGTCAGATTTGTTTCTGATCTTATTGGGTACCAACACCCTACCTCTGCTCTAAATTGGGCTTTCATTTGGTGGTAAATGGTAAAGGATAGCTCCTGATTTTTTATTTTTTTTCTAAAGAAAACTGTCCCAAAATAGTAAAAAAATCATTTTTTTAAATGTAGCTGTATATTCCTTGTTACTACCATAACTTACCACCAAAGAACAACCCAAAATAAATTATCCTGCTCCTGACGATCACAGCGGCGGTACCACATGTATGTATGTTATTTGTTGTTTATACCAGTTGTACAACCGAGAAAAAATAGTGCGCATTTTGCCATTTTTTTTGTCCTACCTGAAACCAGTGGTGGCTGGTGGTATGTTTTTTGGGGGAGGGGGCACTCTGTCCAGGTCGGTCCTTGCATTTACCCCATGTAGGTCGCGTGGTACCTCTGGGCAGGGGGCCTCTGCGTCTTTTCCTTCCTCAGCTTCACAGCAGCGCAGCTTCCCCTGCGTCTCCTCCCTCCTCTTCATCGACAGCCAATAAGATTGCTTCTCCGCTTCCTGAGGCGGGATTGGCCCGGGAGGAGAAGCAGGAAGACAATAGCAATAGCGAATATTAATTTGCTATTGTCACACAAGTGGGTGGGCTCGGGGGGCAGTGGTCTGCCCCCCTGAGCCTACCTTTTTTCAAGCCAATTAGAGCCTCAGCCTATAATCACGTGCTTCTAAAAAAAGAAAAAACTCCCATGGAATCCATGCGTCTGGCGTCCTGCATGTAAATTAGGGGTTGGGCGCATGGATTATAGGGGGGGGCGCCCCTTGGACAGGCTGCCACTGACTAAAACACACGGACACTGACACTAGTTGACACTGATACTAATTTAATTAAAAAAAAAAAAAAAAAATCCTGCCCAAAATATACTGACCCTGACCTTGACCTTTGGCTCTTACTTGACCCAAACACTAAACCTGGCACTGACCTAGATCAAACCTTGATCTATGTATTTTTTCTTTACTTTTTTCTTTTATTTTTCTTTATTTTTTACACTTTTTTTTTTCTCTCTGCAAGGAGAGGGAACGATACAATTTATCTTTCCTCTCCATCCACAGAGAGAGAGAAACACAAGAGGTGGGCTTCAAAGTGACTGATCACTGTGGTAGCCAATCAGAAGCTACCACAGCAGTCAGGTGACCCAGAATCCTGGAGTTTCGGGTCCCAATCTTTAGTATGGCACCCCGGTCTCTGTGCTGGGAGCGTGCTGTGCGATGCGCTCCCAGCACAAAGACAGATACGCATATATGCCCCACGGCAAAAGTCCCAGTCCAGTGAGGCCGCTTATATGTGTTATGTCGGCGTGAAGGGGTTCAACATTAAAATATTTCTGATGACAGGTCCACTTTAAAAAAAATACACAATGCACAAACAATATAGATAGGAGGGCTGGATTTGGCATATCACTGATAAGGTAGTTGAACAGTACCAAAAATTATGGATATTATAACCCGCCTCTTATAAGGGAGGTACCAACATTCATGGTAATTACTATATCAGGTAATCACGTGATTGTGGGACTTCTCAGGTACCAGTAAGGTTCAGTACGACGTTGTCAATTGTAAAATCTATTTTATTGCACTTTAAAATTAATATACAAACACTATATTACCAAAAGTATTGGGGTGCCTGCCTTTACATGCACATGAACTTTAAAACGGAAGTAAACCCATCCTTAAAACTGTTTAATTTCAGGCACGCGCCGGAAATTAAACATGTTGGGGGATTGAGACAGCGGATCCGCTGCACCAGTGTCGCTACACAAGTTCCTGTTCGGAAGACATTGGGGAGATCTGGTCATTGGTGAGAGGGCAAATTGCTCAACCCTTATCCATTTTTTGCCACCGTTACATTGAGACACTTTGCACAGACATCTTTACTCCAAGAAAACTTTACTGCATTATTTGAACACTGTGCTCAGACACCTTTAGCTTTCTTCATTACAAGGAATCAACTGTTTTTCACTATACCCAAATGGATTACAGTTAACAAGAATGATATCATTAGCAGTAATCAGCATGGATTCATGAAGAATCGTTCTTGCCAAACCAATCTATTAACCTTCTATGAGGAGGTGAGTTGCCATCTAGATAAAGGAAGGCCCGTAGACGTGGTGTATCTGGATTTTGCAAAAGCATTTGACACAGTTCCCCATAAACGTTTACTGTACAAAATAAGGTGCGTTGGCATGGACCATAGGGTGAGTACATGGATTGAAAACTGGCTACAAGGGCGTGTTCAGAGGGTGGTGATAAATGGGGAGTACTCAGAATGGTCAGGGGTGGGTAGTGGGGTCCCCCAGGGTTCTGTGCTGGGACCAATCCTATTTAATTTGTTCATAAATGACCTGGAGGATGGGATAAACAGTTCCATCTCTGTATTTGCAGATGATACTAAGCTAAGCAGGGCAATAACTTCTCAGCAGGATGTGGAAATCTTGCAAAAAGACCTGAACAAATTAATGGGGTGGGCGACTACATGGCAAATGAGGTTCAATGTAGAAAAATGTAAAATAATGCATTTGGGTGTCAAAAATATGAATGCAATCTATACACTGGGGGGAGAACCTCTGGGGGAATCTAGGATGGAAAAGGACTTGGGGGTCCTAGTGGATGATAGGCTCAGCAACGGCATGCAATGCCAAGCTGCTGCTAATAAAGCAAACAGAATATTGGCATGCATTAAAAGGGGGATCAACTGCAGAGATAAAACGATAATTCTCCCGCTCTACAAGACTCTGGTCCGCCCGCACCTGGAGTATGCTGTCCAGTTCTGGGCACCAGTCCTCAGGAGGGACGTACTGGAAATGGAGCGAGTACAAAGAAGGGCAACAAAGCTAATAAAGGGTCTGGAGGATCTTAGTTATGAGGAAAGGTTGCGAGCACTGAACTTATTCTCTCTGGAGAAGAGACGCTTGAGAGGGGATATGATTTCAATTTACAAATACTGTACTGGTGACCCCACAATAGGGATAAAACTTTTTCGCAGAAGAGAGTTTAATAAGACTCGTGGCCACTCATTGCAATTAGAGGAAAAGAGGTTTAACCTTAAACTACGTAGAGGGTTCTTTACTGTAAGAGCGGCAAGGATGTGGAATTCCCTTCCACAGGCGGTGGTCTCAGCGGGGAGCATTGATAGCTTCAAGAAACTATTAGATAATCACCTGAATGACCGCAATATACAGGGATATGTAATGTAATACTGACACATAATCACACACATAGGTTGGACTTGATGGACTTGTGTCTTTTTTCAACCTCACCTACTATGTAACTATGTAACTATGTAACAAGCTCCGACTAGCTGGTGAAGAACATCAGATCTGCAACTTAGACTTTATTGCCATTACTTATAGAAAGGCCCCCTATATTACCCTTCTCTAGACCCGCTCGCCCTTCCTAGGATAGCATGTAGGCTGGCCAGGTTCCATCTTTTATAGTGTAGCAGTATAAGCAGTTAACTGAAACATTCATCTAGGGGGTAACATTATCTCTAAAGGATGTGTACATATATATATATATATATATATATATATATATATATATATATATATATATATATATATAGTATTGTTGTTGCTAAAATATTGTCTTGTGTCTCGTGGAGGAATTCTTTTGCTGAGTTGGCACTGTTGCCTAGAACTTAGCAGATTTATTGCCTCCTCTTTGTGACAACTTCCCCTTTTATTGGTTCAAGTAAAATATTTGTAGAACCTAAATACATTGAGGTGTTTGATTATTGCCACACAGTGATACAAGGATGTCTAAACCCAGAGTGTCAGGTGGGTTGGAAGGTTCACCAGGTTATGGCCGTGCAGATGAGCAGGTCATTCTAAGCTCATTCAAAAAATATAAAACCCCAGAGGTGATTAAATACCACCAACATAAAGCTCTATTTGTGTGAAAAAAATGTTAAAAGTTTTGTTTGGGTACAGTGTTGCATGACTGCGCAATTGTCATTCAAAGTGCGACAGCTGAAAATTGGCCTGGGCAGGAAGGTGGTAAAAGTGCCCGGTAGGCAAGTGGTTAAGCAGCCGGTGGATGGTGCCAAGTCAGCAGGTGACCATACTGTAAAGACAGACTGGGTCTAAGGAGGTATGTCAATGCATAAAGTGGCATTTTAAACGAAACAGTAAATGAGGGCAACTTGATACATTCTTTATTTGTCTTTTATGGTGGCCATACACATAATGATCTGATCAAACATTTCTTTACAGAATTGGCCAATATGATCGAAGCTATGAATTATCGAAAAGAGACATGGGGGAGATTTACTAAAACTGGTGCACACAGAATCTGGTGTAGCTGCACATATAGTGAGGGAAAAAAGTATTTGATCCCCTGCTGATTTTGTACATTTGCCCAATGACAAAGAAATGATCAGTCTATAATTTTAATGGTAGGTTTATTTTAACAGTGAGAGATAGAACAACAAAAATATCCAGAAAAACACATCTCAAAAAGTTATAAATTGATTTGCATTTTAACGAGTGAAATAAGTATTTGACCCCTTCCCAAAACATGACTTAGTATTTGGTGGTAAAACCCTTGTTGGCAATCACAGAGGTCAGATGTTTCTTGTAGTTGGCCACCAGGTTTGCACACATCTCAGGAGGGATTTTGTCTCACTCCTCTTTGCAGATCCTTTCCAAGTCATTACGTTTTCGAGGCTGACGTTTGGTAACTTGAACCTTCAGCTCCCTCCACATATTTTCTTTAGGATTAAGGTCTGGAGACTTGCTAGGCCACTCCAGGGCCTTAATGTGCTTCTTCTTGAACCACTCCTTTGTTGCCTTGGCCGTGTGTTTTGGGTCATTGTCATGCTGGAATACTCATCCAAGACCCATTTTTAATGCCCTGGCTGAGGGAAGGAGGTGCTCACCAAAGATTTGACGGTACATGGTCCTGTCCTGTCCGTCATCCCTTTGATGCAGTGAAGTTGTCCTGTCCGCTTAGCATAAAAAGACCCCTAAAGCATAATGTTTCCACCTCAACACTTTCACCCAGTTCTCCTCTGAATCATTCAGATGTTCATTAGCAAACTTCAGACCTGTACATGTGCTTTCTTGAGCAGGGGGTCCTTGCGGGTGCTGCAGGATTTCAGTCCTTCATGGCGTAGTGTGTTACCAATTGTTTTCTTGGTGACTATGGTCCCAGCTGCCTTGAGATCATTGACAAGATTCTCCTGTGTAGTTCTGGGCTAATTTCTCACTGTTCTCTTGATCATTGAAACTCCACGAGGAGAGATTTTGCATGGAGTCCCAGACTGAGGGAGATGGACAGTTATTTTGTTTTTTTTTCCATTTGCAAATAATCACACCAACTGTTGTCACCCTCTCACCAAGCTGCTTGGCGATGGTCTTGTAGCCCATTCCAGCCTTGTGTAGGTCTACAATCTTGTCCCTGACGTCCTTGGACAGTTCTTTGGTCTTGGCCATGGTGGAGAGATTGGAATCTGATAGAATGCTTCTGTGGACAGGTGTCTTTTATACAGGTAACAAACTGAGATTAGGAGCACTCCCTTCAAGAGAGTGCTCCTAATCTCAGTTTGTTACCTGTATAGAAGACACCCGGGAGCCAGAAATCTTGCTGAGTGATAGGGGATCAAATACTTATTTCACTCATTAAAATGCAAATCAATGTATAGCTTTTTTGAAATGCGTTTTTCTGGATATTTTTGTTGTTTTTCTGTCTCTCACTGTTAAAAAAAACCGACCAATACAATTATAGACCGATCATTTCTTTGTCAGTGGGCAAATGTACAAAATCAGCAGGGAGTCAAATACTTTTTTCCCTCACTGTAGTAACCAATCAGCTCCTGCCTTCAGTGAGTTCAATTACGTTTTGACAATAAAACCTAGAAGCTGATTGGTTACTATTCACAGCTACACCAGATTCTGAGTACTCCAGTTTTAGTACATCTCCCCCTCGGGGTCTATTTTTTTTTTTTTTAATTGCTGTACGAATGTCTCAAGAATTCACCCAGCCATCACAAATAATCTTTGTAATTGATGTCATATGTTTACATCCTATGATCATCAGCCACAATGCCATATGGCCATAGTGGCCATAATGCAGCATTTGCCCGATTGAGGTATTTCAGGAAAATACTGCATTACGGCTACAAGTTGCAACTGACAATCAAAGGAAGTAAATATATTACACAAATTACGGGGATTATTTGTGACAGCTCGTGAATGCTTGAGACATCCACACAATAATTTTCTCATAAATACAGTAGACCACATACTGTCATTGATTGATTTTGAAACAGATCAAATTCTTTGAAATTGTGACTGGTCTGTATGGTATGAAAAATCTTTTCCTCTGGTCAGTAGTTCTAACGACAATACGATTGTATTTAAAAATCGCACTGGGTATGGCCAGGGCCAGGACAAGGGGTGGGCAGAAGAACCAGCTGCTCGGGGTGCAGTGGTAGGGGTAATCCCCCCCTACCCCACACACAAGCTCCAGATCAATGGCTGGCAATCAGCGGGCAGCAGCTTTGTGTCTTCTCTACAAGCTACTGCTGTCACATTGTGCTCCAACAGGCCCACTCTTCACCCCATCTGCCCACAGCTGACATTAAAAACACACCATGCATGGGGAACTTCAACAATTGCACATGTACATGTGCAGTACACACTCCATGACAACCAGGGGCCGCCGGAGCAAAGGGGCAGAGAATGAGCGCATGCATTAGATGATTAGAAGAAGGGGAAGGGGCACAGTTTCACGTCTTTTCCCTTGGTGTCGAATGGAACTGTCCCGGTACCCTGTGTGGTCATCATAAGTTGCAAAGATGCACCTCATCAAGAGAACAAGAGAGCTTAATATACAGTTTGCGACATCAGATCCTTGGACAATAATCTGGGAAAACCTGTGTCAGCTTCCATACGTGTGGCGTTGTCACCGTCTGTGTGGGGGACCCCAGGATTACAAAGAAATGAAGGGTCTATAATTTTTATCATAGGTGTAATTTAAATGATAGAGAAAAAATATCAACCAAAAATCCAGAAAAAACACATAATACAAATACTATAAATTAAGTTGCAGTTCAGTGAGTAAAATAAGTGTTTGATCCCCAACCAAAACATGACTTCGTACTTGATGGGGAAACCCTTGTTGGCAAGCACAGAGGTAAGACGTTTCTTGTAGTTGGTTACCGGGTTTTCACACATCTCAGGAGGGATTTTGGTCCACTCTTCTTTACAGATCTTCTCTAAATCCTTAAGGTTTCTTAGCTGTCGCTTGGCAACTCGAAGTTCCAGCTCCTTTCATAAATTTTCTATAAGATTAAGGAGACCGGCTAGGCCACTTCATGATCTTAATGTGCTTCTTCTTCAGCAACTCCATTGTTGCCTTGGTAGTATGTAAGACCCATCCACAACCCATCTTCAGTGTTCTGGAGGAAAGAAGGTTCTCATCCAAGATTTTACAATACATGGCCCTATCCATTGGCCCCTCAATGTGGCAAAGTCAGCCTGTACCTTTAGCAGAGAAACAGCCCCAAAGCATAATGTTTCCACCTCCGTGCTTGACTGTAGGGATGGTGTTTTTAGGGTCATAGCCTTCCTCTAAACACGGCGAGTCGAGTTAATGCCAAAGAGCTCAATTTTGGTCTCTCTCATCTGAACACAGCACTTTCTCCCAATCCTTCTCTGAATCATTTAGATGTTCATTATCAAACTTCAGATGGGCCTGTACATGTGCCTTCTTAAGGAGGGGGACCTTGCGGGCGCTGCAGGATTTCAATCTATGATGGTGTATTGTGTTACCAATGGTTTGTTTAGTGACTGTGGTCCAACTGCCTTGAGATCATTCACAAGCTCCTCCTGTGTAATTCTGGGCTGATCCCCCATTTTTCTCATGATCATCCTTACCCCACGAGGCAAAATCTTGCATGGAGTTCCAGACCGAGGGCGATTGATGGTTAGTTTGTATTTCTTGCATTTGCGAATAATCGCTCCAACAGTTGTCTCCTTCTCATCAAGCTTCTTGCTGATGGTCTTGTAGCTGATTCCAGCCTTCTGCAGGTGTACAGTCTTGTCCATGACGTCCTTTGACAGCTCTTTGGTCTTGCCCATGAAGGTAAGGTTTGAATGGAAGAAAGAGATTCTGTGGACAGGTGTCTTTTATACACATAACGGGTTGTGGTCAGGAGCACCTTCCTAAATCATCGCGACTAACCTGTGTACCACATGAGCACATACTGTAGCCAGAATTATTGTTGGTTGGTAGGGGATCAAATACCTATTTAACAATTGTATCATGTTTTTTTTTCTGGATTTTTGGTTGATATTCTGTCTCTATGTTTTAGAATACACCTACCCTGTTTCCCCGAAAATAAGACCTAGCGTGATTGTCAGTGGTGGCTGCAATATAAGCCCTATCCCCCAAATAAGCCCTACCCTGTTTCCCCGAAAATAAGCCCTACCCTGAAAATAAGACCTACAAGGATTTTAACTGGGGCTTATTTGGGGGGTAGGGCTTATATTGCAGCCATCACCGACAATCACGCTAGGTCTTATTTTCGGGGAAACAGGGTATGATAAAAATGATAGACCCTTCATTTCTTTGTAAATGGGCAAACTTACAAATTCTGCAGGGGATCAAATCATTATTTTCGCTACTGTATATGGTAAGATTCAACAGAGATAAAAAGGGGTGAAAACCAATATAATGGTTCTTAAAGAGGTTGTAAACCTCGGAAAAAAAAACAAACAAATCCTGCAAGACAAAGGCATAATGAGCTAGTATGCATCGTGAGTAGAACGATGCCCTGAATTGGCGTTGGCATTCCGAGTACGGAAGACATCTTCCACCGAAGTTACTTTCGGGTTTGCGGCTCCGGCTTCTTCTGTGTGCATGCGCCAATGACGTGGGCAGCAGCGCATATACTGAATATCTCCTAAACTGTTCAAGTTTAGGAGATATTCAAGGTACCTACAGGTAAGCCTGTAATAAGGCTTACCTGTAGGTAAAAATGGTGTAATGCTGCGTACACACGGTCGGACTTTTCGTCTACAAAAGTCCGATGGACGCCGACGGACAAAATACGGCTGACAATCCGATCATGTGTGGGCTTCCCCGGACTTTCAGCGGACTTTTCCAGCCGCAAATCTGACGGACTTTAGATTTGAAACATGCTTCAAATCTTTACGTCGTAACTAAGCCGGACCCAGAAATCTGCTCGTCTGTATGCTAGTCCGACGGACAAAAACCGACGCTAGGGCAGCTATTGGCTACTGGCTATCAACTTCCTTATTTTAGTCTGGTGTACGTCATCACGTACGAATCCGTCGGACTTTTGTGTGATCGTATGTAGGCAAGTCCGTTCGTTAGAAAGTCTACCGCAAGTCCGCCAAAAGTCCGTCGAAAGTCTGTCGGACGGGCTGTTGGACTTTTGTAGCCGAAAAGTCCGACCGTGTGTACGCGCCATAACAGAGTTTACAACCACTTTAAAAATGAATTATTCCATTGTGATCCTTTCAAACGTTGTCTGCATAGATATATTAAATGTATATGGTGGCAAAATCATCCCTTGTCCAAAATGTATGCCCCCCCATCTGCACCACCAGCAGTAACAGGAGGACGAAATAGACTGATAGGGCAGATTCTATACAGTTCATTTGTCTCTCCTCCTGCAGCTTTTTGCTGGAATGAAAAATTCCCAGAATAGACAGGTGTATGAATTCTTACCATCCTTTTTCTTTATATGAAATCCTGGGCTGGGGTTCTTTTTTTTGTATCCCCCATCCTGGACCCCATATGTTGCGTGACCATCAATTGAGCAGTCTATGGCTCTGATGCTATGAATGTCATTGTGCAGTCAATTAATGGCAGAGATCGTTAACGTGGTTTTATACTGTCCATCCTCAAGTAATTGTAGATTACGTGTCCGCAGATTAGCATGAGTGGATCTCATGATTGCTTTCCTATTGTTTGAGGATGCCAATGATGTAAACATCGTTCAACAGCTCTAATGGCCTTAGGAAATAATGGAAATGGAAAAAGGACGATGATTCATCTTCTGCTGGCCTCATAAAGTCAAACATTGACATTTTACTTTCAAAGTTAACCTGTCACGGGGGATAAACATTGCACTGCTGTTGCTGAGTAGAGATGGGCCGAACGGACCCCTTTTCGGTTCGCACCAGAACTTTAGAACACCGCAAAAGTTTGGACCCGAATAACGAACCCCATTAAAGTCAATGGGACCCGAACGTCAAAAATCAAAAGTGCGCATTTAGAAGGCTTATATGCAAGTAATTAGGCATACAATGGTTACAGGGGTCCGGGGGTCCTGCCCTGGGGGACATGTATCAATAAAAAAAGTTTGTGAAAAATGTCATTTTTAAATGGGCAGTGATTTTTTGATTTTTAAAGTGAAAGCCTAAAAATGAAAAATTCCTTCCAATTTAGTGCCTGGGGGGTCCCCTTAGTCTACCTGTAAAGTGGCAGATCTGTACAATGTCTAGAATCTACTGCAGCAATAATTGCATTTATAAAGCCAAAAAAAAAGACATTTTCCCTGCAAGCTGCCTTTATTTTCCTCAGTAACAGCTGGGGAGTCAGTGTGTGTGATGAGGCCACAATGTAGTGCACTGGGAACAAGATTAGAGATTTTTTGGATACATTCTGGTGCAGTGGTGGCTGGTGCTCAAAATTTTTGGGGGGGCGCAAACAAACTGAACAAAAAAAAACACCAATTGCAGCCACTGTGCCCATCAAACGCAGCTACTGTGCCCATCAAACGCAACCACTGTGCCATCAAATGCAGCCACTGTACCCATAAATTGCTGCCACTGTGCCATCAAATGCAGCTACTGTACCCATCAATTGCTGGCAGTGTGCCCCATCAATTGCTGCCAGTGTGTCCATCAATTGCCGCTACTGTGCCCCATCAATTGCTACAAGCGTGCCCCATCAATTGCTACCAGTGTGCCCATCAATTGCCTTTACTGTGCCCCATCAGTGTGCATCGCCCGGGAGTCGGGACTTACCTGTCTCACAGCGGGTCACGGTGGTTCACGGTGGCGTCCTCCACGGCCACGCTCCACGTCCACACTCCTCGATGTCTGCGGTCCTCTCTATCAGGCGTCCAATCACAGCACCTGTTGTTCCAGCCAATCAGGAGACAGGTAACCAGACCCGAGCACCTAATTGGCTGAGAGGCGGGTCAGTGTTAGGAAAGCAATTTATTCGCTTTCCTAACACAACACTGAGTAAACAGTGAACGCACAGCATTGCGCCTGCTGTTTACCATTTTGGAAGCCTATTAGAGCCTATGGCTCTAATCAGGATGCCTATTAGAGCCCACGGCTCTAATCAGGCGCTTCCAAAAAACCCCGCCGCTGTAATTCAGGTGCCCGGTGCCCGACAAGGGGCCTGACACCTGAATAGGGAGCGGCAGCGGTGACCATAGATAGATTCATGCAATGCATGAATCTACCTATGGTGAGAGAGAGGGGAGAGGGGGCGGCGCTCCTGCGAGCTTTATGGACGCACCGCCACTGTTCTGGTGTGACTTTGTATAGAAGTAATGGGTGCGTAAAAATTGGTCTTTGGGTGTCAGTGGCGCCTTCCCACCGCAACCCTATAGAGGTAGTCTTGATGAAGGCAAGAATTGGCCTTGCTGTAAAAAATTGCAATGATATGCACCTGTCAAACAAGTGCAAAAAATTGGTCTTTGGGTGTCAGTGATGCCTAACCACCGTAACCATATAGAGGTACTCTTGATGAAAGTAAGAATTGGCCTTGCTGTAAAAAATTGCAATTATATGCACCTGTCAAACAGGCTGTTCTCTACTCTTTCTTCATGTTGGCCTCCTTGGGGTTGTGCCGCCTCACCTTTAGTTTCCTCCTCTGCTCTATCTGGCACCCAAGTTGCATCAGTGACCTCATCATCATCTCCATCATCTCCATCTCCTCCATCTTCATCATTACCACTGGAGACAACTTGGCAATACGCTGCGGCTTGGGGAACATGAATGCCAATTTGTCCACCAGTGTTCCTCCCTCTCTCTAGCCTCATGTGTTATCCTCAACCTCAGAACCAACATCTGAATCCAGTAATGGCTGGGCATCATCAAGGAGCAAGTGGCTGATGCTGTGGTCAAACAACTCAGCTGACTCCTCAATGGCTGATGTTGGGGCTATGGCAGGAATAGATGTGGACAAGGAGGCAGGTTTATCCACTCTGGCAACTGCAGGGGACTGAACACTTGTCTCTGCTTGCATGACAGAGGATGAGGAGGATGAGGAAGGTTTAGTAAGCCAGTCCACCACATCCTCTGCATGCTGTGGCTGGATAGCACGGGCAAACTAACTAAACAGAGGAAATTAGGCCCTGCCTGAAGACTGACCACCACGTCCACATTTGCCTGTGGACACATTTGTTGCTTGCCCCCTTACAGTGCCAAGGGAAAGTCTGCCTCTCCTTGTTGTCCTCCTAGACATTATTGAGAGGGAGGGGGTGGTGCTTATAACAAATGTTTAGAAAAAGTTGAAATCTATACGTAGATGCACTTTAATCATGTAAAGAGGTGTTTGGTTCACTTTAATTTGAGTACTCATACTACACAGACACACTCCACGGATACACTATAATATACTGCAATATAATGCACCAAATGTACAGTGACGCACAGAACTATATATGGCGTTAAACTGGCTGTAACGCACACAAAACAATATGGCGCTAAACTGCCAGTAACGCACACAGAACTATATGGCGTTAAACTTTCAATAGTGGTAGTTGCAAACGTGTGCTACAATCCCTACATGAAGCCCAGCTGATAGATGTCTGGCAACTACAGCATCCTGGTGAGAAAGACTACTCCTTTTATTCCCCCCCCCCAAAGTCTATACCCGCATAGACTACTTTTTCATACCTCACGCCCAACTACATGCGGTACTCAGTTCCACTATAGGCACGATCACGTGGTCGGATCACGCACCGATTGAGTTGACCTACAAGCTCTCAGACCCCACCTCCTCCAAAACTAGGTTTTGTAAACTAAATGAAAGCTTATTACAGACCCCTGAAGTAGTAGAAAATGTCCAAAATGAGCTGGCTCTATACTTTCAGACCAATGATCAGCCTGACTGCGATAGGGGAATTCTCTGGGAAGTTCATAAGGCAGTTATCAAGAGAATTCTTATCAAACATGGGGTACGGCTCAAACGACTACGGGAAGAGAAACTTTCTTCTCTCCTGAATGACATCCACAAAATAGAACAAGAACATAAACAGACCCTGACTCCTGCACTCGAATGAGAACTCACGTCCCTTCGCAAGCAAATATCAGACCTCCTCAACTACCAGGCCAAAGCGGCGATACAAAGGTGTCGCAGACACAGCTACGAATCAGAAGACAAATGCGGGAGATTGTTAGCCCGCTCGATCAGAGACCAAAAATTGTCTTCTTATGTTCCTCACATCACTACCCCTCAAGTCCTCAAAGCAATACTCCCTCAATAGATTGTCGGGTTTCGGGAATTTTTATTCCTCTCTATTTAACCTGCCAGACCGATCTCCACCTCAGACCCAAATAGATGATTACATCACAGCATCTTAGCTCCCTCAACTGAGGTACGGGAGGAACTGAAAGCCCAATAACTTTAGATGAACTTCAAACTGCAATTAGTCTTTCCAAGACAGGCAAAGCCCCAGGCCCAGACGGCTTCTCACTGCAATACTACAAACTATTCCTCCCTCTTATAGGCCCCCATAAGATAGAACTGTTTAGTGCACTAGGATCGACAACTCTCTTCCCGAGAGATTCCGTAAAAGCCCATATCACAATGATCCCTAAAGAGGAAAAAGATCCGACGTGCTGCGGTAGCCACAGTTCTCACTCCTAAACTGTGATCTTAAATTATTCACAAAGATAATTGCCCTGTGTATGGCACAACATTTACAACCACTGATTCATTTAGATCAAGTGGGGTTCATTCCAACTAGAGAGGCCCGCGATAACATGCTCAAGGTTGCAAATCTCATCCACGTAGCACAAAAGACCTCATGTGTGTTTATCGGAACAGATGCTGAAAAAGCATTTGATCACGTTAATTGGAGATTCATGTTTGCGGTACTACACCATATAGGCCTGGGGGAACATATGCTCCAATGGATCACCAAGATCGATTCACACCCGTCGGCACAAGTCAAGGCTAATGGGTGTCTCTCACACTCCTTCCCTATCACGAATGGGACTCGGCAAGGATGCCCGCTATTGCCATTGCTGTTCGCCCTCTCTTTAGAGCCTTTCCTTAGCATTATCCGTCTCAACCCAGACATTACTGGAGTCACAGTAGGCAACACACAGCATAAAATCTCAGCATACACTGACGACATGCTCTTCTCCCTCACTAATCTGTTAGTGTCCCTCCCAAACCTTATTCAGGAATTTGATATCTATAGCCTATTATCCAACCTGAAAATAAATTTTAGTAAATCAGAAGCCATGGAGGTGGGAATAGCCTCTTTACCACTTTAGTCCCTGAAATTGAACTTTAAGTTCAAATGGACAGATACAGCTCTAAAATATCTTGGAACACATATCCCTTCTGATCTGTTGCAGATCTTCGAACTCAACTTCCCCCTCTCCTCACTAGAGCCCGCATTTTACTGGAGACTTGGCATCGGGGATTGCACTCGTGGTTTGGTAGATGCAATCTCCTTAAGATGTGTATTTTACCCAAATATTTATACCTCTTCCAAACCTTACTGATCAAGATACCCACCAATTATTTTCAACAGGTCCACTCCCTGTTTATTAAATTTGTGTGGGCTCACAGGTGACCTTGCATTCCCCGATGCCAATTAACTCTTCCTAAACAGTGCAAAGGCATCGCTCTTCCGGATGCACTAAAGTAATGTCAAGCAACCCACCTAGGCAGACTCATAGACTGGAACAGACATTCACACGGCAAACTATGAGTTTAAATTGAACAAGCCCAAACGGATGTACTCCTAAAGGGAGCACCTTGGTGCTATGATGATCTACCGCCAGCCCTGAAAACATACCCCTTAATCAGTCCTACTGTCAAAGTATGTTCACAAATATTCACACAGACCCCTCTCTCAGCCCTGGACTCACCCCTAATGCCTATCCTTTGGAACCCCCGATTCCTCCCTGGCCTTGAAGGTCTTCATTTTCACAATCTAAGGCAAAACAACTGCCCTCAGGCGTCACACTTCCTGCTCTTGGGGAACTGGCCCTCCATCTCTTCTCTAATAGACACATCCGGTTCTTTTCACCTATCATTTTGGAGTTCCTTACAACTCCACCATTTTCTCCACTCTCTACAGAACCCTGAGAGATTCGCCAGCCAACTGTCCACCTTTGAGGAATACTACTCGGAAGAGGGTGTATTGCCACAAGTACTCTCGAAAATGTATAACCTACTGAATACTCCCATGGAACAGCCACATCTATCGTGGATGGCTAAATAGGAAAAGGAACTGAACCGTACGTTCTCACCGGGCCAAAGACAAACTATTATTAGGTTCTCACTGATGTCTTCCAACTGCACAAAAATCCAGGAAACCAATTATAAAATACTGACACGGTGGTACCGTACCCAGCGGATATTACATAAATTTTATCCCAAAGTGGCTGATCGCTGCTGGAGATGCCAGGAGGAGGGAGCTAGGGCCTTACTGGAGGGAAGTACGGAACATTATTCAAAAATTCACTGATCAGAACATTCCAGATGATCCAGCCTTTTTCTTCCTACACGCTATCTCTATTCCAGCCAAAAACTATAACTAATCAATACTAAGACATCTGTTGAATGCCGCTAAATCATGTATCCCTCTCAAATGGAAAGATACTTCACCCCCGACCATTAGCTGCTGGCTGCGTAAAGGTGGAAGAGAGCAATAAATTTGAAGATCTCACACTCTCAGCACAGCCTAAACAAGAAAAATACTCCGACCTGTGGAGATTATGGAATTTGTTTATCCTCTCTGATGAAGGTCTCACCTTTCTTGGCCCATGAATATTCACCTGCCACTTTATGCTTAGTAGCCCTACCGCCTCCAACCCAGGACCCCCCTCCTTCTCCCAACTTCTCCCTACATCCCCCTTTTCCATTCCCCCGCCCTTTCCTTCTTCCTCTTCCTTTACTTTCCTTCTCTTTTGTTGCCCTTACCTATCCTCCCTTTTTATCCTTTTCCTTTGGAACTACGATAATGGAAAATAGTGTAGGTGATTCCGGGACTAAATACCAGCAATTGATTCTTTAGGGACCACATTGAATAGTCTAGCCTAATGCAGAATGTACACCGTCATTGTTGTATCTATTTTACCTTGAATTTTCCGAATACTGTTGTTTACATTGACATACAACTGTACTATATGTAATAATGTTGTCCTACATTATAAATTATACATTATAAAATTATCAAGGTAAATCGTTCAGATCTTATCGGCAAGGTGGAGGACCTTAAACTGGACATAACTATTATGTGCCAGGACATGCACAAAATACGGGATCGGGTCTCGGACACGGAGCGGCGCATTAGTGATCTGGAGGACACTGTTCACCCTGTCCTTCCTGCTCTTAAAACCTGTGGCACCAAAATCAGATCACTGGGTGATAAGGTGGACGATTTGGAAAACTGCACAGGAATAACCTGCGACTGGTGGGCCTGCCTGAGCAGGTTGAGGGTTCTGACCCGGTATCCCTCCTGGAAAGCTGGTTTACTCAGGAATTTGGGAAAGACTGTCTGTCCTCCTGCTTCATCCTGTGGAGATCTCATAGAGTTCCTGGCAGACCGCTCCTGGAAGCGAACTCTCCCCGCACCTTAGTTATACGTCTAGTCAACTACTGGGACAGAGATGCTATCCTACTCGCTGCTCGCTTGAAATGGGGCCTCAAGATCAATAACGCGATGGTGTCCCTCTTCCCTGATTACTCCCCTGCTGTCTACCTCGAGGGCCAAGTACCAACATGTAAAGCAAAAGCTACGGGAGAAAGCCATTCAATACTCCATGTTATTTCCTGCCACATTGAGGGTCGTTTACCAAGGTCAGATGCATTTCTTTCAAACCCCAGCGAATGCTCTCTCCTGGGTTGAATCCCTGCGACAACCTGGCCGTTTATCTGACCAGGCACCTGAAACCTGAACTGGGTTCTCCTTCTGGTGGTGAATCCTACCCCTATTTTATTCATTTCCAGCTCCTGGAATCATCGCAGGGACAGGTACTCATAGATATTTGCTCTGACAAGAGGCTGTAGATCTTCACATTAGAGACTATGCTGCTAAGGCTAGTTTCATTTTTGATCCCTGATTGATCCATTTGTTCATTGACTTTGGCTGTACAGGCCAGGTTCCCTTCATTTATTAGCTGTTCTGGGTCTAAGCCGGCTCCTTGTTTTTGTAGACGGGGTCAAATTCTGGTAGAGGTGTTTATTTCATATGTCCTATTTTGAAATTGCTCAAATGTTTGCAGGTATGTGTGTTGTATGTTTGTGTGTGACTCCTTTTTGCCTTGCCTCCTCCTCCCTGTGTGATTGCAGCCGTGTGCGGGCCTATAGAGAGTTCAAGGGGCTGATAGCCCGTAATTTTCTTAGGTTTAGTTTTGTTTTCTTTACTCGACCATGTCTACTGTAACGTGCATTTCCTGTAATTTGCAGGGGTTAAATTCAAAATTTAAAAGTGCCTCGTTATTTTATTTCCTTAAGGTACACACATATCCTGTGCCTGCAGGAAACACATTTAATAGGGCCCAAGGTCCTTGCTCTCAAATAATATTGGGTACTGTGTGGATATCACTCCACCTATTCTAACTATGCCCGTGGTGTATCAATTTTAATACGCAAAGGGTTCCCCTGTTAAAGTGCTGGCCAAACTCCTAGCTATAAGAGTACAGAAGGTTATTCTTCACCTTGTCCATCAGGACCAAACAGGATTCATGCCTGGTAAGAGCTCAACAATAATATTGATCGTCTTTATTTACATGTTCACAGGACTGACCAAAAAAGCAGACTGGTGTTATCATTGGATGTCCTGAAGGCTTTCAATACCATTAATTGGTCCTTCCTCTGGGAAATCAGGCACCGGATGGGTTTTAGCCTTCACTACATTAATTGGGTTTGCCTGCTCTACACGAACCCCAGGGCCAGGGTATGCACCAACAAGGACATATCTGATGCTTTTTCTTACAGAGGGGTACGAGACAGGGCTGCCTGCTCTCACTGATTCTGTTTGCACTGGCCATAGAGCCTCTTGCTCTGGCAGTGAAACAGTCAGCGATGGCGGGTGTCATATGTTATGGGGAACAGATTGAAAAGATCTCTCTTTATGCTGATGACGCATTAATTTACCTAGATGGCTCGGAGCAGTCCTTTGTGCCACTAATGGGGGTTGTGGAGGAATTCAGGAGGTTCTCTAGGCTACGGGTCGGATGGGAGATATCTGTTGCCTTTCCCATTGGCCCTAACCTCGATTATACATATCTAACTCGCGCCAAATCTGTCTACTTATGAATCCCTAAATATAACTCCAATTATAACACACATGGAGACTAGGCTCCATACCTGGACTTCCTTGCCTCTCATTCTGATTGGCCGTGTGAACATTTTTAAAATGATCTACTTCCCAAAATTTTTATATGTTTTTCGAGCATCCCCGTTTTTTTGTTACAGAAACTCTAATGCCCCGTACACACGGTCGGATTTTCCGATGGAAAATGTCCGATCGGAGCGTGTTGTCGGAAATTCCGACCATGTGTAGGCTCCATCGGACATTTTCCATCGGATTTTCCGACACACAAAGTTGGAGAGCAGGAGATAAAATTTTCCGACAATAAAATCCGTTGTCGGAAATTCCGATCGCGTGTACACAAATCCGACGGACAAAGTGCCACGCATGCTCAGAATAAATAAAGAGATGAAAGCTATTGGCCACTGCCCCGTTTATAGTCCCGATGTACGTGTTTTACATCACCGCGTTTAGAACGATCGGATTTTCCGACAACTTTGTGCGACCGTGTGTAGACAAAACAAGTTTGAGCCAACATCCGTCGGAAAAAATCCTAGGATTTTGTTGTCGGAATGTCCGAACAAAGTCCGACCGTGTGTACGCCCTATAAAAAAACTTGATTTTGTCCACCTTCCTCTGGCAGGGGGCACGCCCACGTATTGCAAAAGCATCTCCCCAAGCTGCTAAAGCGGATGGCGGATTGGCTTGTCCAAATCGAAGGCACTATATTTTGGCGTCACAACTTACCTATGTCTATGACTGGTTCCTGGAGACCTCCCCATCTCCCTCCACCACTCTGCTGACTGCACTCTATGGTTCTAGGGCCTCAGCTGTGGATGCACTACACAGGTCGATACCTAAATGCTGCTCTCGCTTCTCTCTGATAGAGGTTAGCTGGCTAGCCTATCATGAGGGTGCTAGAGTGTTGACAAATTCGGGAGGGGTGTCTTCTAATGCCCCCCTGTGGCACAATCCCAATTTCTCAGAGCTCCTGGACTCCTGGACTCCCTGTGGTGGACACGACTAGGGTTCACCCATGTCTCTCACATTTTTGTTCGCAACACTTTTGTGTTGCGAACAAAAATGTTTGGAGTGACCAATAAAATCTTTTTTAAATATCTTTTGTTGCGTCATGCCATCTGGGCACAGTTTGCTGGTCTGACCCAGGAGCTCTCAGAATCACCTTTGGAGGTACTGTTGTCCTAGCCAGATATTGAGAAACTGGTTACGACTATTTATTCTCATTTTCAGTCAGCTGGGGTCAATCCCCTCCAACTAGCTCAACGGAAATGGGAGGCTAAGATTCCTGGGCTGTCCGAGGAGGGGTGGGAGAAGGCCTCTAATCTGCTTCCAGGACCTTATAGGTTCTAATGATCGATATACACAGTTTAAATTTATACACCAGCTGCAATATACTCCTGCCAAATTGGCCTGCATGGGCTTTGAATCTGCATATCCCTGTTCCAGATGTGGGCATACGGAAGCTGAGTACTTACACATGTTTTGGTCTTCCCCTGCTTTGTCGGTATATTGGAAGGACTTATTTTCTTTTTTTGACAATACTTTACATTTACCTGTACCTCATACTCCTGAAGTTGGTTTATGGAAGTAAGAAAATCAAGCATCTTTGTATGTGAAACGCGTTAGTTATTGCTATTCTCTGTTCCGATGTGATGGCTTTTGTTGGATTTTAATTCAAGATATAAAGATGTCCGTCTTCAGAGTGCAGCAGTCCAGGATTTTCTTGTTTCCATAGACTTGTGCACAGTCTGCACCTGACATCTATCGAGGGTGGAGGTATTTCTCTTATGGTCCGTAAGGCTCGGAGAGCGGCATATCCTTCACCTGAAGTTGGTTTACTCGGTGTGTTAAGTGACTTTATCCACAGGACTCATGTTCGTACCCTTGTACGTATATTATTATTTTATGCCAGGAAATTAATTTTGTTACAATGGAAAAACGCTATTGCTCCGGATATACAAACCTTTTACCCCATGGTGAATAAAGTATTGCCCATCTTCAAACTCATTTACCATGGCAGAGCCTGCACTAAAAAGTTCTTCAAAATCTGGCAGCCATGGCTTGATATTGCTGATTCCTTTTGGAGAGAAATTCCGCTATCCCAACAGTAGTGGGTGGCGGACTCAGTGTTTATATCACTATACTTGTACCTATCAGGTGTTCAGGTATGGGCACCGGGTGGCTGAGGAGGGGTAGTAAGGCATGTGTGTGTGTGTCAGTATGATTGTCAAGTTTGGGTGAAAATTGAGTTTGAAAGTTTTCCTCCTTTTATGAAACAGTACTGTACAAGCAAGGGGTCCTACGAGGTCCCTAGAAAGCAATTTTGAGGACACATTATATGACATTCCCCCCTGTTTGGGGAATTGGGGGTTCTGATTCTGTTATGTTATTAAGTAGGCCATGTTGGGCCAGAGGTTCTATAACACTCATTTGATTCCTGATGTACCCTTTTGAAAAGTGTCTATTAACATCGTATATTGAAGATTCAATAAACAAATACTTAAAAAAAAAAAAAGAAAAAAGAAGTGTACCCACTCTGCCCAATAGCGGAAATTCAGTCATTTTTTCATCAATGAAATCTTCTGACCTTGTTTTTTTAACTTTGGATAGTAAAACATTTTCTTTCTGCAAGTAAATCCCTTATACAGCCCACTTCCTGTTTCTTGTCTGGTCATTAGCCTAGGCTTATGACATCATGCACATCTCTCTCTCTCACTCTTGTGAGAGTTTGCCAGGAAGGGAGGGGGGAGAGTCATATGAGAGCTGCAGAGCTGGAGGTGTGCCTTTGTGTGTCTGTGTAAATCCAGAAAGTGAACAGGCAGCAGCATCGGCTGCCCACAGTTAAATTGGTTGTAGCCAGACTCAGTGGAGGGAGATTTCTGCAGCATATTTGGCAAGTACATAATCACAGTACAGTGGACACATTTGATTACAAGCATAATCCGTTCTAGGAGAATGCTTGTAATCCAAAGCACTCGCATATCAAAGCGAGTTTCCCCATAGAAGTCAATGGAAACAAAGATAATTTGTTCCGCATTGACTTCCATTACATGCAATACCACATGTGACCAGAGGTGGGGGGGCGCCAGAGAGCCTCGGAAATACTCGGGAACTGAGTATTTCCGCGTGTTTCCAAGTATTTCCGAGTGATTCTGAGTATTTCTGAACGGCTTCGAACCATTCCGAGTGTCCCCGGCGCCCCCGCACCTCTGGCCAAATGCGGTACTGCACACCCCATTAGCTTGAATTCTGCTCGTTTTGCAATACAACACTCGCAATCCGAGTCAGAATTTAAAAAAAAAGTTGCTCGTCTTTCAAAACGCTCATTAACCGTGTTACTCGTAAACCAAGATTACACTGTATATATAAAATAATATGCAACGTGGTTGGAGGGAAGCTTCAGAATGGCAAAGGTGTTTTTATTACAAATTATGTGAGCAGACTGCAGTTCCTCTTTAAGTTGTGGTTAATACTCTCTGCTACCAGTAGGGGCCTCTGGCATTAGAGTGAGCATACACAATGGGCTAGGGTTGGTAATATACTTGTCCTTTTTTTAGCCAAGAGAGAAAGCTTAGCAATTGACACCTCCCCAGGTCGCAGCCCCAGCAGAAGAGCCTCTGCTCATCATTACTCTAATTGTTAGTCCCCCAGCATTATGAATATTTATATCTTTTTTCAGCAGACCATTAGGAGTTTTATTGCCAATGGAACATTTGAGGAAAGGATATAAATATTTGGGGTAACTTTAAACAGAGGCTCTTCTCCCTGGGTTGTTGCCTGGAAAGGTATGTGTCGCTGAGTTATCTCTCTAGGCCTGTTGGCCTAAAGAGGCCTTGGTGTAACTAGGCTTGGAGCTTAGGCCTGCAGAGCTGTCCCTGTCTACTCGGAGGGAATCTGAATAAATTATAGAGTCCCAGAGTTGCTGGTTGACTCTCCTAGAGGGAAGCTGGATACAGGATGGAGTCTCAGAGGAGCTAGTTGACTCTCCTGGAAAGAAGTTGGATACAAGATGGAGTCCAAGAAGACTGGTTGACTCTCCTGAAAGGAAGCTGTATACAAGATGGAGTCGCAGAGGAGTTTTTTGACTCTCCTGGAAGGAAGCAGGATACAGGATGGAGTCCCAGAGGAACTGGTTGACTCACCTGGAAGGAATCTAGATACAGGATAGAGTCCCAAAAGAGCTGCTTGACTCTCCTGGAGGGAAACTGGATACAGGATGGAGTCCCAGAATATCTGGTTGACTCTCCTGGAGAAAATTTTTTAGCTTCCTGTATCGTCTGCTGAAGGTTGCTAGTTGACTGTTGGCTCAAACTTAAGTTCCTATCCTGTATAGTAGCATGTGGAGTCCTGGAGTTTTGCAGAAGGCCCTGCAGTATCTGAAATCCTATTCACTTTCTCCTGTAATGCAGTAAGGTATAAACGACATCTTTATATCACGAAAGTGACTTGTGCCCAATATTTGCAGACTTCCCCCACCCCCAACACACACCAAGGACCTACCCTTAAAGCAGAGTTCAACCCAAAAGTGGAACTTCCGCTTTAAGGACTTCTGACCCCCTGACATGCTATATTTGGCATGTTATTTATTTTAGGGTGGGGGAGGGGGGGTTAGGTACCTAATTTTGACAGGTACCCAGCTCCCACTTCCGCTCAACCCGCCTAGGCAACTGGAGAGGAAGTTCGACTCTCCCCTCCGTTCCTGCAATCTTCTGGGTCCCATTCAGGAGGCGCAGCGCGACTCGCGCATGCTCAGTATGCACCCGCAAGCTGTCACAGCCGGGTGCCCACACTAGTGATGATGGCACCTGGGAGAGGCAGGGGAGAGAGATACGAGGCTTCGGGCGGTTGCATCGCTGGATCGTGGGACAGGTGAGTGTCTGTTTATTAAAAGTCAGCAGATACACTTTTTGTAGCTGCTGACTTTTAATAAACACATGTAACTCCCTGATGTTTAGGCAGGGATGCTAGTAAAGTTACCTGCCAGGTATAGTTGCCTTGGCCAATTGATAGGAGATCAATTGATTTTACCCTAATTCTGGAATTGCTGTACTTCTCTCTTCTGTCACTAGATGGCAGGATATCTGGTGGCATTGGATAAGGCAAGAGCATTGCAAGGACAGATTAGGAATAGATGGGGTATCTCAGCCAATGGGCAGTGATCTTCTTGGGTCCCTTGGCCTGCTGGGAGAGCCTATTTATTTGGGTGAGGTCAGGTGATCGGGGTTCTGTGCCACCTGGATGGCTGTCTGGGTGGACGTGTGTTGTGCTGCCCCGGGCTGCTCGGCCAGAGCCTGAGGCCTATCCCGGGGACATCTGGCTGCTAGGCTGTCTGAGGGCCTATCTAGAAGCAAGAGAGCAGCGTAGATTCATGCCATTTATTGTGTACAATTGTATTGCTAGCTGTGATTGGTCACAATGATCTCATGGTACAGCCAGGGCCAATCACAGTCCATCTGTACCATGTGATTAGATGTATTCAATCACAACACACACTGAATGAATCAATTTTATTCAGTAAAAATGGTTGCTTATACCAGTAAAATTCCCTGGTAAAAGCAATCACAATGTGTAAAAAAATAAATCCTGATCACTTCCCCAGAGTAGTGCAATTTTACTATTGTCAAAAAAATCGTAAAAAAATTTGAAAAAAAATGTAATAAAAAAAGAAAAATAATTAAAAAAAAAATATATATATTTTTAACATACTTTCACCAGTCAGTGTTCCTGATCACCACAAAACCAGTTATATGATGACGCTGTACTGCACCAGTGACAGTATGTAAAAAAAAAAATTGTGAAAAAAATGTTTTCTTCATTTCTTCATTTTAAAAAAAACTGTGACAAAAAATTACAACTTCAAAAAACCCACCGTGCCTCTTACTAAATACCTTGGACTGTCTACTTTCCTAAAAGGGGTCATTTGAGGGACATTTGTACCATCCTGGTGTATTTGGACCTAAATAAATAAGATAGGCCGTCAGTACATCCGGATTGATCAATTTTCATATATATATATATATATATATATATATATATATATATATATATATATATACATACACCATAGTTTGTGGACTGTATAACTTTGCTATATAATAAATAAAAAACACTGATTTGGGTTATTTTCACCAAAGAAATATAGCAGTATACAGTGTGGCCTAAATTTATGAAGAAAGATTATTTATTTGCAAAATTTTAATGATTTTAAATAAAGATTTTTTTCAAAATGTTCGGTCTTATTTGGTTTATTTATCAAAAAATAAAAAACCCAGTGGTGATTAATTACCACCAATAGAAAGCTCTATTTGTGTGAAAAAAAATGATAAAAGGTAATAAATATCAGTGCAGCCTCATCAGTGCAGCCTATCAAATCCCATCAGTAAAAAATTATTTATTTGCAAAATTTTATAACAGAAACCAAAAACAAGCACCTCAGTGACAGTTAGCAAGCACTCCCTAGGCACACATTTAACCCTTTGATCGCCCCTGATGTTAACCCCTTCTCTGCCAGTGTCATTTGTACAGTGACAGTACATATTTTTAGCACTAATCACTGTATTAGTGTCACTGGTCCCCAAAGTGTCAAAAGTGTCACTAAAGGCCCATACACACGATCGGACTTTTTGACAACAAACATGCAAATTAGCTGTTTTAAGGCAACGTCCTACTGTGTGTACGCTCCATCGGACAAACTTTTTTGGTTTTCATCGGACAAATGTTGGCTGTGCAAACAAACTTTCCGGCAAAAAAAGTCCTATGGTGCAAAATCCTATCGTGTGTACACAAGTCCATAGGACTTTAGTCCAAAGTACAAGCACGCATGCTCAGAACCAATGCAAAAGATCAGACAACAATACAGAAGTTGACCAAAGGGTGGCGGTAAAGAGCTGAAAAACCACGTGATTTGGTCAAAGTTGGCTGAAAAAGTCCTGCCGTGTGTCTGCTTAATTAGTTTACGGCCAACGCCCTTTGTACAAAAATCCACGGGAAAGTTTGTACAAAGTCTGATCATGTGTATGAGGCTTAAGTGTCCAATTTGTCCGCCGCAATATCGCAGTCCCACTATAAGTCGCTGATTGCCGCCATTAGTAGTAAAGAATAAATAACAATTCCAGTATATATCCCATAGTTTGTAGACACTATGACTGTTGCGCACAGAAATCAATATACGCAATTGGGATTAATCTTACCAAAAATATGTAGCAGAATACATGTTTGCCTAAATTTATGAAGAAATTCTATTTTTTTTTTTTTTTTTTATGTTTTATAGCAGAAAGTAAAAAAAAAATATACAAAAAATTACAACTTCAAAAAACTCACCATGCCTCTTACTAAATACCTTGGACTGTCTACTTTCCAAAAAGGGGTCATTTGGGGGATATTTGTACCGTCCTGGTGTATTTGGGCCTCAATAAATAAGATAGGCCATAAGTACATCCGGATTGATCAATTTTCATATATATATATATGTACACCATAGTTTGTGGACTGTATAACTTTGCTACATACAGTACTAAATAAAAAACACTGATTTGGGTTATTTTCACCAAAGAAATATAGCAGTATACAGTGTGGCCTAAATTTATGAAGAAAGATTATTTATTTGCAAAATTTTATTAATGATTTTAAATAATATTTTTTTTACAAAATTTTTGGTCTTTTTTAGTTTATTTATCAAAAAAAACAAACAAAAAAACAGTGGTGATTAATTACCACCAATAGAAAGCTCTATTTGTGTGAAAAAAAAATGATAAAAGGTAATAAATATCAGTGCAGCTTATCAGTTCCCATCAGTGAAAAATTATTTATATGCCAAATTTTATAACAGAAACCAAAAACAAGCACCTCTGTCACAGCTAGCAAGCACTCCCTAGGCACACACTTAACACTGATGTTAACCACTTCCCTGCCGGTGTCATTTGTACAGTGACAGTACATATTTTTAGCACTGATCACTGTATTAGTGTCACTGGTCCCCAAAAAGTGTCAAAAGTGTCACTAAGTGTCCGATTTGTCCTGCTATAAATCGCTGATTGCCGCCATTACTAGTAAAAAAAATAAATAAATAATAATTCCAGTATATATCCCATAGTTTGTAGAAGCTATAACTTTTGCGCACAACAATCAATATAAGCAATTGGGATTCATTTTACCAAAAACATGTAGCAGAATACATATTGGCCTAAATTTATGAAGAAATTAGATTTTTTTTACATTTTTTTATGTTTTATAGCAGAAAGTAAAAGATATATATTTTTTTTTTTTTGTCAACATTTTTGGACTTTTTTTGTTTAATTAGCAAAAAATAAAAAACCCAATGGTGATTAAAAACCACAAAAATAAAGCTCTATCTGTCTAAAAAAAAAAAAAATGATAAAAATATCATATGGGTACAATGTAGCATTCAAAGCGTGACAGCGCTGAAAGCTGAAAATTGGCCTGGGCGATTTAAAAAAAATGTTTATCTCAGAAATAATGTGAATGATTTCGATTATGTTTTGGTGATTGGATTTAATACTGGGAACAGAAATTTATAATGGAAAGTCATGAGTTCAGCTTTAAAAAAGAGCATTCATTTTTTTTTTCACGATTGCCTGCAATTGAATCCTCTTTAAAAATTCCCGTGTTCTGTATACAATGCAGTATCTAAAACCAGACCCAGTATTCTGTCAAGATGGTCTTAGACATGATTTGAACTCTGGGCAATGCTACCATCATGTTGTGTTCAGGAAATATCGAGCAATGCTCCTTAACGTATATAGAGCGTCTGAAGTGTGCATCAATGGGCAGCTGAATCGCTGCAATCATGCCGAGTGAGCAGCACCATTGGGGTCACATTACTGTAGTCACAGCACAATCCAGCTGCCAGTTTATAACTAAGGACCAGCAACATCTCAGCAAACAGCTGGGAGTCATTTTACACTAGACGCTCCTTATATGATGGTTCATCTGCTGAGTGTTCTATAGGGATTCTTCAACTCTACACTTTCTGAATGATCATCTACAAGCATTGTTTGTGCTTGACATCGCAAGGGAGCTAGAATTTAATGCCAGCTATACTCTAACCGACGGCTCTTCAGAATAATCAAACCCTTTCTCCAGACCAGTGGCGGCTGGTGCTCCAAATTTTTTTTTGGGGGGGTGCAAACAAACTGAAAAATACTGAGACAAAAACATCAAATGCAGCCACTGTGCCATCACTTGCAGCCACTGTGCCCATCAAATGCAGCCACTGTGCCCCATCATATGCAGCCACTGTGCCCTATCAAATGCAGCCACTGTGCGCATCAAATGCAACCACTGTGCCACTGAAATGCAGCCACTGTGCCCATCATATGCAACCTCCGTGCCCATGAAATGCAGCCACTGTGCCCCATCAAATGCAGCCACTGGGCCCATGAAATGCAGCCTCTGTGCCCATGAATTGCAGCCACTGTGCCCATGAAATGCAGCATCTGTGCCCATCAATTGCAGCCACTGTGCACATCAATTGCAGCTACTGTGCCAATCATTTGCAGCCTGTGTGCCCATGAAATGCAGCCACTGGGCCCATCATATGCAGCCACTGTGCCCATCATATGCAACCTCCGTGCCCATGAAATGCAGCCACTGTGCCCCATCAAATGCAGCCACTGGGCCCATGAAATGCAGCCTCTGTGCCCATGAATTGCAGCCACTGTGCCCATGAAATGCAGCATCTGTGCCCATCAATTGCAGCCACTGTGCACATCAATTGCAGCTACTGTGCCAATCATTTGCAGCCTGTGTGCCCATGAAATGCAGCCACTGGGCCCATCATATGCAGCCACTGTGCCCATCATATGCAGCCACTGTGCCCATCAAATGCAGCCACGGTGCCCTATCAAATGCAACCATTGTGCCTGATCAAATGCAGCCACTGTGCCCCATCATATGCAGCCACTGTGCACATCATATGCAGCCACTGTGCCCTATCAAATGCAGCCACCGTGCCCATCAAATGCAGCCACTGTGCACATCATATGCAGCCACTGTGCCCTATCAAATGCAGCCACTGTGCCCATCAAATGTAGCCACTGTGCCCATGAAATGCAACCACTGTGCCCATGAAATGCAGCCACTGTGCCCATCATATGCAGCCACTGTGCCCATGAAATGCAGCCTCTGTGCCCATCATTTGCAGCCACTGTGCCAATGAAATGCAGCTACTGTACCCATCACATGCAGCCTGTGTGCCCATGAAATGCAGCCTCTGTGCCCCATCAATTGCAGTCTCTGTGCCCATCATATGCAGCCACTGTGCCCCCCCCCGCCCGCCCACTCCCTGTCTGACCAGCACTTACTCCATCTTGGTGGCAGGTCAGGCAGTGGATGACGGGTAGCATGGGTCAGGAGATGGCTCCTGTGTCCTCCATGCGTCTCTTCTTCGCTTCTGCTAGCTGGCCAATAAGATCGTATGTGCCTTCAGCCAATCAGGTGACCGGCATTAGCTTTTCTAACACGCCTGGGTGGACTGCGAGCGCAATGCTCTGCCCTCCAAGTCTACCTTTTTTTGAAGCCTATTAGAGCCTATGGCTCTAATCAGGTACTTAAAAAAAACCACCATGTAATTCAGGCGCCTGGCATCTGAAAAGGGATACGACAGAATAGGGGGTGGCAGCAGCGGCCATGGAAAGATTCATGCAATGCATGCATATATCCATCTACATAGAGGGGGGTGGCTTGACCGAGGGGGCGGCGCCCGTGCCCCCTTAATGGACGGGCCGCCCCTGCTCCAGACGTGATGCATTTTAGGTTTAACATTTTTGTGAGACTTTTATTTTTTGCAGGTGACCCCAATGGGTAGATTTTGTCACATTGACAACAAGAAAGAAGAAATGGGGGTAGTTGTCACTAAAAAAATGAAGAAATGACTGGATAATTAGGGCCGGGTTAACACTGGTCCGACATACATTCTGACCTTCGTTAAGTCGCATGACATGTCAAAATCAATGGTTCCCTATGGGAGCCGCCTTAACTGGTCCGACTTGTGTTTGAAAAAGGTTCCTGCACTACTTTGGTCTGACTTGGGCACAAATTCAGCCCATTGATTTGAATGGAAGTCGCATCCAAGTCGGATCATGATCTTAACTGAGCTCTGAGGATCGACTTGTCCTGAGTTCCCAGTCCTCCTGCAATGTATACAATGCGGCCCTCGTAGTGAAAAGTTTGGAGCCCCCTGCCCTGGTCTTAATGAGCATTTAACACTTGCAGTGCAGGGGGGGGCCCACGCCAAGGGTATTTTTTTTTTTTTTTTTTTATTTCAAATTTCAGCTTTAGATATCCTTTGTTAATAATTTCTGGCAATATTGTTATTGTCTAAACATCTGAGTATAAGGCCGCTTTAAATCCAGCCCCAGACGGAACAAAGAAAATATTCCATTCCCGGCACAGGAAATGCAAAATTAAATAATCAGAATGTGTGATCAGGATTAAATGTATTTATTTATTTATACAGCATGTTACCTGCCCTTCTTGGAGGAATAAACCTGTGTAAAATGACACGCGGCTTTGAAAATCCCAGCTAAACAGCTGCAGCGCCCTGACGGGTTTTGATCAGAAATCGCTCAGATTTTCCACATCACACTTGAAGATTTAGATCAAATAGAGAAAATGTTTTCGGTTACAGTGCGTCTCCAACTCATTTCTAATTAATTTCGAGGCTTTAAAATAAATCAAGAAAATAACATAAATCTCTACAATGTACACGTTGGATACGCCATATACATCAAATGCGTTTGTTCATGTTTCTATCACATCAAAGTGGTGAGCGAGTTCTGCCTGACAGGTAACAGCCTATGGAATACATAGAGATGGAAATTGAATCGAACAGAGACTGTAGCAGATTTTTTAGCCAGTACCCATTGTACCCCCCCACCCCCCCCCCCCCCCCCCCGTGTGTATTTAAAAAAAAAATTATTTAACCGCTTCAGCCCCGGAAGATTTTACCCCCTTCCTGACCAGAGCACTTTTTGCGATACGCCACTGCGTCGCTTTAACTGACAATTGCACGGTCGTGCGGCGTTGTACCAAACAAAATTGCCGTCCTTATTTCCCCACAAATAGAGCTTTCTTTTGGTGGTATTTGATCACCTCTGCGTTTTTTAAATTTTTTGCGCTATAAACAAAAAAAGAGCGACGATTTAAAAAAAACAAAACTATTTTTAACCTTTTGCTTTAAATATCCACCAAGAAAAGTAAAAAAAAACTATTTCTTCATCAGTTTAGGCCAATATATATTCTTCTACATATTTTTGGTAAAAAAAAATCGCAGTAAACGTATATATTGATATTGGTTTGTGAAAAAGTTATAGCGTCTACAAAATAGGAGATAGATTTATTTCATTTTTATGATTTTTATTTTTTTTTACTAGTAATGGCAGCGATCTGCGATTTTTAGCGGGACTGCGACAGATCGGACACTTTTGACACTTTTTTGGGACCATTGACATTCATACAGCGATCAGTGCTAAAAAAATGTACTGATTACTCTATAAATGTCACTGGCAGGGAAGGTGTTAACACTAGGGGGCAATCAAGGGGTTAAGTGTTCCCTAGGGAGGTGTTTCTAACCGTGGGGGGAGGGGACTGACTGGGAGTAGAGAGAGATCGCTGTTCCTGATCACTAGGAACAGCAGATCTCTCTCTACTTCCCTGACAGAACGGGGATCTGTTTGTTTACATACACAGATCCCCATTCTGGCTCTCTGAGGAGCAATCGCGGGTCGCCAGCGGACATCGCGGCCGCTGGCCACACGCATTGGCTCCGGCGCTACACCCCACATGCACACTGGACGTTTTTTTAACGTTTTTACAGCAGCTGTTTTTGGCTGTAGACGTTTTTTTTCTATAGTCATTAAACTCTCCATCATGTTATCCTATGTGTCCATGCACACATAGGCTGTTATCAGCAGTTTTGGGCAGTGGAGTTTTTGAGCAGTAAAAAAAAAACACCAAAACTAGTTGGTTCTGAGAGACGTTTTTCAGCTGTAAAAACGCTCTAACGCTGATAAACGTCGATAAGTGCTCAAAAACGTCGCTCACCAGCGGTTTTTAACGTTTTTGATCCATTGAAAAAACATTTTCTTCAAAAATAAAACTACTAAAACACTAACGTGGAAAAACGCTAATAAACGCTAAAAAAACTATTGCAAAACATTGAAAGAAGTTGAAAAACTCACTGCAAAGCTACTGGCGTTTTTGTAACGTTATTATAACGTCCAGTGTGCTTGAGGCCTTAAAGCGGCTGACGTACACCTACAGTGGTTTGCGCAGCCGTGCCAACCTGCCGCAGTATAACGACGGCGGCCGGTCAGCAAGAGGTTTATACCTTTTTGAGAGGTCTTCAGGCCAATCAAGTGACACGCTGGATCTTTGTTGTCTCTTTTCTGGGTGGTCGTTTTAAAGCAGAACTATACTCGCCCTTGAATCCAGCAATGTTCCATCCCCGGAACTCCTCAACGACCGCTGATGTCTTTGAATGGCCGGCTTCCAGGTGTCAATCCCTGGCTGCTGTCATTGGCCGGCTTGAGATGACATCACTCCTACGCATGTGCAGGGGATCTGTCAGATTTGCCCAATTTGTGCAGTGAGCTGCGCTTGCTGTACTAGGGCGGACAGGCAGGTAAGAAGCTTTAATGCAGAGGAGACAAAGCATGTCTCTTCTGCAACTAAAATCCTGCCTGTCCGCTCATTTTCAATCCCTAGCCTAAAGTTCCACTTTAGTGATGTAGAGAGTAATGTTAACTTGATGATGTCAGCGCTGCTTTCTGTATCGTGGTTTGCGTGTGCAGGGTGCCATGTTGACGCACCCTCAGTAAGTTGGTCTATAACGTCCTGCATTCACCAGATGTCCTCAGCCTTCCTGGTTGAAGGACTCTATGGGAACTGCAATATTCCAATCCTTTTGCATTTTCACTCCTAATGCCCCGTACACACGATCGGAAATTCCGCCAGCAAAAGTCCGATGAGAGCTTTTGGTCGGAAAATGCGACCATGTGTATGCTCCATCGGACTTTTGCTGGCGGAATTCCAGCCAGCAAAAGATTGAGAGCAGGTTCTCAATTTTTTTGGTCGGAAAAAGTCTCGAGCGGAAATTCCGATCGTCTGTACCAATTCCGACGCGCAAAATTCCTACGCATGCCCGGAAACAATTCGACGCATGCTCGGAAGCATTGAACTTAATTTTCTCGGCTTGTCGTAGTGTTGTACGTCACCGCATTCTTGACGGTCGAAAGTTCAGAGAACCTTTGTGTGACCGTGTGTATGCAAGCCAAGCTTGAGCGAAAATCCGCTCGTGTGTATGCGGCATTAGCCTCAACCTAATTCTCAGGGAACCTGTCCGGAGTCAGCAGCAGAGATGGCCAGATCTTCGTGGTTATACTTAGGCAACTGAGACCAGACTGTGTTTGCTTTAACCACTTGCCTACTGCGCACTTTCACCCCCTTCCTGAGCAAGGCCAATATTCAGCTTTCAGCGCTGTCACACTTTGAATGACAATTACACGGTCATGCAACGCTGTACCCGAATGACATTTTTATAATTTTTTGAGACCACTTTCTTTTAGTGGTATTTAATCACCACAGAGTTTTTTATGTTTTGCTAAACACACGAAAAAAGACCAAAAATGTTGAAAAAAAAAAAAAGATTTTCTTAGTTTCTGTTATAAAATTTTTTAAATAAGTAATTTTTCTCCTTCACTGATGTGCACTGATAAGGCTGCACTGATGGGCACTGATGAGGCGGCACTGATGGGCACTGATGAGGAGGCACTAATATGCAGCACTGATGGGCACTGATGATATGCAGCACTGGTGGGCACTGATAGGTGGCACTGATGGGCACTGATAGATAATACTGATGAGGAGGCACACATAGGCACTGACAGGCATCACAGGCGCGCATGCGTGGCAAGAATGGTAGGACGTCATATCACTTTACGGCGTCTAGGAAGCAGTTAAGTAAGATTTATTTACAGTGAAACCAAAATCTATCAAAACACCAGCAAACAGGACACGCAGCAAATGTGAAGATATAGGTGGACAATAAATCAAAAATACCTAACAACCTAACAAAACTATATACAAAATGAGGAATAACAGATCACAAGGAATACTGTAAAAGCAAGGAAAGGGGGAACCTGGCCTGAGATCAGGAACACGGGGGGCAGATATAAGGCAGCAGGCTACAAGATGCAGAGGAAGGGCAAGATCAAGAGCAGGCTAAATGGTAAGCAGCATCTGACTAGCAAAGCAAAATGCTGATGCAAGAGGCACTAGCAGAGGAGGAACTAAACACTCTCCCAGCAGCCAGCATCAGGTGGAGACTGATTACTGGGATCTGCTGGCTGCTGGGAGACACCTGCTGGTGGACACCAGAACTACAACCTCCCTTTCTGGGAAGCACAGTGCCTCCGGCAGGTGATCCAGGTCCTGACAGAAGCCCTGCTAAAATCAATTTATTGGGGATCAGTGAAAATAATGCTCCGACTAAAATGGAAGTTGGAATGCCATGCTTACAGATAACTAAAAAATATCTTTGGGTTCATGCTGCTGACTCTGCGTTGGCCCTGGAATTATAGCACACCATGAAAATGGGAGGTCAGGCAGTCACAGCTGAATCTCTATCAACCCCTGGAGGAACCCTTGTTGAGAATGGCTGGTCTAGGCTCCATGAATAAGAAGAGGAGGTTCTGGACCATTGCCAATACCATACCACTGCCAAGAGCAGGTAAGTGTACCATGCCCTCCTGTATTCAGCCCAGTCAATGAATGGGCACACCTTGGCTAGTACCCTTTAATATTAAAAGTGACAACTTTAGATAAAGTGTTGGGTCAGCCTGTACAAGGTGATCAAAGAGTGACCAATGGCACAAGAAAGGGATATGAGTTTTATGAATTATTCCATAACTCTGTAAATACCGAAGCCACGTATTCAGTGGCAGCTGGTAGTAATTTTTTTTTGGGGGGGGGGGCTGCTAACAGTGACACCCCCCTCCCTGGTCGGTTGGCGGTCGGGAGGGAGGGTCTGGCGCATTTACCCCATCTATGGTGGGCAGCTCTTCTCCCGGGCTTCACCGGCAGTTTGCCTTACTTGGCAGCAATGGCTTTCCCTTCACCTGCTTTCCACGGGCATTGCGGCGGCTTCCTTTTCCCCCTCCTCCTCGGCGGCCAATTGGGACTCTTCTCTTTTCAGCCAATCGGAAAACGGTTCTCAGAGCTGCTTCTGATTGGCCAGATTGAGGATCAGTGTTTCAATAGCGCATATTCATTTGCTGTTGTAATGCCTGGGTGGGCTCCTGGCGCAATGCTCTGTGCCACGAGCCCACCCTATTTTGAAGCTCTAATCAGGTGCTTCAAAAAAACACCCCCGCCGCTGTAATTCACACGCCCAACGTCCTGAAAGGGGCCAGGACGCATGAATAGGGGGTGTCCTGTCAAAATGGCGGCCGTGGATAGAGGGGGCAGTGCTCCGGCGCCCCCTAATGGACGGGCCTGCACTGCACGTATTATTTCCTAAAGAGCATGACTATCAAAATGCATTAACACACGTTGCATTTCTGTCCTTCAATAACGCTCACTTGTAAAGAGAACTTGTCTAAGAAGACCAGCCAAACGTGATTGAAAGCCCTTTCCTCGCGACCTAGCGGAGTCCATTACAATGTTTGTTTCATGACTCCTCTGGAATGAGCTGGTGAAAAATTAACTGAATAAGCATTCATTATTTCCTAGATGTTTTAGATCAAAGGAGATAGCGGTTAAAAAGCGTCCGAGCATGCTCCTGGCTGACTGTCCCGCTATTTATCCTCATTAGCGTTACATCAAATATATTGACAAAGTGGTCACAGCGTCAATGGTTCCTAATTCTTCGATTGAGCTGCAGCCAAAGAGGAGCATTTGGACCCGTCGCTGCAGATCACGGTGAATGATACTTAAGAGATCAAGAGACGCACTGAATAAAATTGCAGATGATTTATTGTTAACTCAACGTAAATGTTATCCTAGCGCGAGCGAAAGTGCTGAGCCACAGAGAGTCTGCAACCTATAAATATCTGGCTTTTATGATGATTAGTACCAAACCGGGGCATGCTTGTAGAACAATCAAATAAACAACCCATTTTAATTGATATGCCAGCGTACAATAACTTTGAGAGTCGATTTGTAGGTGATAAGGCAGCAGGACATTTTCAGCACTGAAATCAAATGGGAATTTCTCTCTAAGCACCCATGCGTTCCAAGTAATGCATATTTCTAAAGCTGACCACATGCAATGAAATGTGATTTTTCCGTCTGTCTACAATCTCTTTTCAGATTTATCTACAATTTATGTTCCCGTTTATGTATAACAATAACAACAAGCCCATTTTTCTTGGACAGGTGTCAACCACCCTGCACTTAAAATTAAAATTTGCATAGCGGTTTGTCCATCAAAGCGGCATATAAATGAGTACCGTGTGACTGGGGTAAAATCAAATGTTCTCTGATTACAGTGGAACCTTGGATTACGAGCATAATCCGTTCCAGGAGAATGCTTGTAATCCAAAGCACTGGCATATCAAAGCGAGTTTCCCCATAGAAGTCAATGGAAACAAAGATAATTCGTTAATTGACTTCTATTACATGCAATACCGCATGTGGCCAGAGGTGGGGGAGGGCGCCAGAGAGCCTCTGAAATACTCGGGGACAGCTCGGCTGAACTCGGAAAGGCTTGGAAACACTCGGAAACCGAGTGTTTCCGAGTATTTCCGAACGGCTCTGAACTGTTCCGAGTGTCCCCGGCGCCCCCACACCTCTAGCCAAATGCGGTACTGCACACCACACTAGCTTGAATTCTGCTCGTTTTGTGAGACAACACTCGCAAACTGTATCAGAATTTTTTTTAAAAAGTTGCTCGTCTTTCAAAGCGCTTGTTAACCAAGGGGTCACTGGATATTATCTGCAGTTTAAATGTGTGAATGTGGAAAATACTGCATTATGCATTACTGCATTATGGCCACTAGATGGCAATAAGGAAAATGCTAATTTTCTATGATAGGCAACACCATCTAGTGGCCATAATGTGGTATGGCCACTAGATGGAACTACAGTATCATTGGAAATGCTGTAAGTCAATCTGCAAGTGATAAGGGGGCAGGACAATTTCAGCACTGAAATCAAATGTGAATTTCTCTCTCTAAGCACCCATGCATTCCAAGTAATGCATATTTCTAAAGCTGACCACATGCAATTAAATTTGACTGTTCAGTTTGATAAATCTCTTTCAAATTTATCTACAATTTATGTTCCCTTATAAATATAACAATAGCAAAAAGCCCATTCTTACTGGCCAGGTGGCAACCACCCTGCATTTAAAAATTAAAGATTTGCATAGCGGTTTGTCCATCAAAGCTGCATGTAAATGAGTACTTTGTGAATGAGGCAAAATCGAATGTTCTCTGATTATATTATCTGCAGTTCGAATGTGTGAATGTGGAAAAGACTGCATTATTGCCACTAGATGGCAAAAAAGGAGTATGCTAATTTCCTATGATAGGCAACACCATCTAGTGGCCATAATGTGGTATGGCTACTAGATGGAACTATCATAGGAAATACAGTAAGTATGCTCTGCATACAGTCATAATGCGGTATTGACCATATTCACACCCAAGAATTGTGCCAGAGAACCTTCAATACCCTTGCACAGAACAAATTTACATGCAGAACAGCTATGCCATTTTTTTTTATAAATACACAGTGTGCCAAGCCAAAAACATCTTTCTAGTTTTGGATAGATATTAGAAGAGTGGCCTCTGATGAAATTTACCATTAAGAAGTATAGGGGTACCATCATCCTTTGAATAGAAAAGTTGATGAGCAGGAGACAATTCCCCCCATGTGTCCCCCAATAATTGAAAAAAAATGGACTTTCTCTGTACTCAATAATTACAAGTTAATATGAAACATAAATTTCAGTCGTACAAAATATATAAAATACAAGTGACCAAGCGTAGATTTAAAAACATTGGTCTCGTTGTGGGACCCAATATTATAAAACAGACAGTTGCATGTTACACTGATACTTGGTAGGTACCCTCCAAGTTGGCAGATGGAGGAATAAATAATCTTCAGTGAATAATAAGCCCTCTACGTGTTTCGCAGATATCTCCGCTTCTTCAGGAGCAGTAATATTAAACAAAGTCTGTAACAAAAATATAACATGGTAACACGTGAAAATATTGTGAATAGTACAATAAAGAATGTGGGGGACCATAATAACAACACTGTCGCTTACCAATGAGGACCGATATTAAGGGACAACCAAGACAGTAGCACCATAAAAACTCCCCTGCGGTGGGCACGGAGGGGATGCAGTAAGTATGTGTAAACTGGTACCAAAGCCAGAGACTACAAATAAAAATAAAAGGATAAGAGATTGCATTTATACCCTATTGAGAGGGGAAAAAAGGTAAATAAGTGGGAGAAAAAGATGGAGGGGGGTAAGAAGAGGGGGGGGGGAGAGGGGGGTAAGAAGAGGGGGAGAGGGAAAGGGAAGGAAAGAAAGAATGGAGAGCGATGGGGAGAGAGGAACAGGAGAGAGAGAGAGAGGGGAAAAGGAGAAGGGAATAAAAGTTTGGATAGCTGTTTGTCCATCAAAGCTGCATGTAAATGAGTACTTTGTGAATGGGGCAAAATTTTATGTTCTCTGATTATATTATCTGCATTTTGAATGTGTGAATGAGGAAAATATTACATTATGGCCACTAGATGACTATAAGGAGTATGCTAATTTCTTATGATAGGCAACACCATCTAGTGGCCATAATGTGGTATGACCACTAGATGGAACTATCATAGGAAAAAAAGTATGCGCCGCATACAGCCATAATGCGGTATTGCCTGTATTCACACCCAAGAACTGTGCCAGAGAACATTCAAAGTTACTGCAGTTGCACTGAACATATATACATGCAGAACAGCTTTTTTTTTATAATTACACCCTATGTCAAGCCAAAAACATTTTCTAGGTTTGGATAGAGGAGGTAATGATTAGGAGTAATACAGGTGGTAATGATCATGAACTCATGTTGGGTTTTTACTGTTACTTGGGCTCCATTACAAAAATATACCCTCCCCCCACTTCCTATCTTGGTGACAATGGTTTAACCAAACAGAAAGTGGGGGAAAATCTGCAACAGGGACACGGAAAAATCCTACAGGGGTTCTGGCTTTCCCCAACTCTATGAAAGAAAAGCATATTTGCTATCTGTGTTGATGTTGGAGATAAGACATTAAGTAAGGATAAATCTATTGGATTCTAACTCCACCTCTATTCAAAGAAAATGTTTCAGCTGGATATACACTTTAAATTAACCTTTAAAATTAACAGTCAGTTAATGGTTAAACTAACTTAACTAGAAATGAGTGATTTGGTTCCATCAGAACTTAATCTAGCTGGTTTTCTGGGGCTCACTAATGTGAACTGGTAATTGGTCTAAAAGGGGAGTTCACGCCATCCATTGCAGAGTGCACAGTGGTTTTTCATATTTGGAAAGCCCACAATTCAAGGATCCCCTTCATTTGAGTGACCCCTTGGGAAAGGTTACCTTTAACTTTTGTCAAATCTAGGATCCAATAGTTAAAGCACCCTATGAGTGACCTTTGGGACCTAATGGGGAATGCTCCCCTTCTCTTTGGTTTACTCCAAAGTCCAAGGAGGAAGGCTCCCCTCCATTTCAGTGACCTTTAGAAAACAATGTGAAGGGTTTTCCTCCCTTTTGATGACCTGTGGGATTCTGTAGGATGGGCTCCTTGTTGGGTGATCTCGGGGACCCAACGAGGATGGATTTTCACTCTGTGGGGCACCTCCGGGATTCAATGAGAATAGTTGTCCTCAACATGAGTGACCTATGGGACCCAATAGGGAGGGCTCCCCTCCCCTTGGATTTGCTCCAGAATCTGATCAGGAAGGCTCTCCTCAGCTTCAGTGACCTCTGGAAAACATTGCAGAGGGCTTCCTTCCCCTTAGATGACCTAAGGGATAGGAAGGGTTTCCCACTGGGTGACCTCTGGGACTCAATTAGCAGGGCACTTTGCTTACTGGTACACCTCCAAGATTCAATGAGAACAGTTGTCCTCAACTTGAGTGACCTCTGGAATCAAATGAAAGGGAATTATGGGACAAATATATGTGTGGGGATGTGTGAGGTATGTCCAAATGTATATAACACTTAAGTTTTTGAGAGTAGGGAATTACTAATTATTATAAATCTCTCCAAACTAAGGAGAAACCACTTCTTAAACAGTTTTCACCGGAAGAGGTGTCCACACTGGACATGAATGAATGAATGATTTGTAAAGAGCTGCAAATGCGAACTGAATCACTCAGTATCAATATCTATCTATCTATCTATCTATCTATCTATCTATCTATCTATCTATCTATCTATCTATCTATCTATCTATCTATCTATCTATCTATCTATCTACAGCATGTACTTTGAAATGTGGTGACTCATGTATTACACAATCTCCGTCTATAAAGAGTTCAGAAAACATGTCTTTCTGCATTAGACTGAAGACCCTTTGAACTGTCTTTTTCCCATTAATATTCCATGCAGTAAATGTTGTTTTTCTGTTCTTTATGTTGCATTCCATTAATACTCTTCTCCAGCCTCACAAAATTTTACAGTTTGCGTTTCCTCTGTACACATAAGAGCTCGTTCTGTGTTCATGGATAATAATGGCCCTTTGTTCCTACATGCATTTTGAATACATTAGTCAATTAGTTTAATTACCATTGACTTGGCGACTGTATGTCTCTTCATCATGTTTTAGGGTATTCCACAATTTATTTATTTTCAAGTCTTGCTCTTTTTTTTTTCCTTTCTTAGAACACAGAGAGAAACATTTTAAAGGTATATATCAGCCTATTAGCAAAAGTATGTAGGCATAGGACCTACCCCCTGCCACGCCCCTTTAAAGGAAAATTGTACAAAACAAAAATAATAGTTAAACCCACAAGTGCTTTTTTTTTTTTTTTTTTTTTTTACCACTACTATTCCTTTATATTGGCATTTGAAATTTACAAATGCAGCAATTTAGAAATTGGATGAAAGGTTTAGCACTGGAAAACACTTTTTGAAAGTTAAAAGTGCATTTTATATACAACTATATAGATCAGACCAAAATAAGAGGCAAATGAGGGGGAAAGAGGGACAGAGGGACATTGCTCCAAATCAGGGACAGTCCCTCGAAATCAGGGACATTTAGGAGGTATGTCATTCACTTTAGAGACAATGAACAATCCGTATGTATGTATTTCTGTTGCCTATACAATGTTGTACAAATACAGTATGTCAAGGACAAGACAATTTAGCATTCTTCTGTAGAGGTGAGGTGATCAATTCCTAAAGCAACTAAGCAAGGAAGGTAAAAGGCATATCATCCACTGCCGAACTTGTTTGTCCGATGGACGAAAAACATAAGAGGTGATTTAAGCATAATGAGGGCTAATAGCCATCCGGCCTATCAACCTATTGAGCCTAACCTCGAACATTGACAATCTATTATTTAAGAGACCTCTGGATATATAGTCCTTGGGCTCATTGTATTAAAGTATGCTCCAAGTCTAAGGCAATAACTGGCGATTCCTGCCTGTGGCTGCCATCTTAGAAAGATCTAATATTTGTAGCTACTTAGTGTTTATTGGAAGCGGAGTTGTACATACCCTTTAAGCTCCACCCACCTAGAAAGAGAGCGTTGTAGACAATGAGCCATATTAAAAATATTAGGTACTGCTTGGACCTTGAACAAGGAGGTACACCCTGAAAGCTTGTCCTAAAAATGTAATACAAATAAAAAAGGTATCACAGGCAGTACTCAATTGTTTTTGCATACGGGTGAAGAAAAGGAGTAATTATTTTCTTTACCTGTATGTTCATACCAAAGGTGTTCAATCGGGTTGAGGTCAGGACTCTGTGCAGGTCAGCCAGGTTAATCCAACCCAAACTCGCTCATCTGTGTCTTTATGGACCTTGCTTTGTGCACTGGTCCAAATCATTTGGTGGAGGGGGGATTATGGTGTGGGATTGTTTTTCAGGGGTTGGGCTTGGCCCCTTAGTTCCAATGAAGGGAACTCTTAAGGCATCAGCATACCAAGACATTTTGGACAATTTCATGCTCCCAACTTTGTGAGAACAGTTTGGGGATGGCCCCTTCCTGTTCCAACATGACTGCGCACCAGTGCACAAAGCAAGGTCCATAAAGACACAGATGAGTGAGTTTGGGTGAACACCTTTGGGATGAATTAGAGCGGAGACTGCGAGCCAGGCCTTCTCATCCACCATCAGTGCCTGACCTCACAAATGCGCTTCTGGAAGCTTCCTAAACCTTGTGGACAGCCTTCCCAGAAGAGTTGAAGCTGTTATAGCTGCAAAGTTTGAGACAACTCAATATTGAACCCTACGGACTAAGACTGGGATGCCATTAAAGTTTATGTGCATGTAAAGGCAGGCGACCCAATACTTTTGACAATATAGTGTACATGATGTAGACTGTCAGTAGCATTAAACCAGCAGTTCTTTTCTCAACTGTAACATTTTTATTACCTTGGTAATGAGGTAAAGCAGTATGCATGTGATTCATGTGACAATGTTGTTCGATTTGCTGCTCTACTTTGAAAGCGCGCCATGTCGTTTAAAAATGTAAATGGACTTTAGTAAGCGACAAACAACTTCAGTGCATCAATGACATCTTTTCTTTTGGAAAAAAGGTTTAAACCATACGAATAAAAGTTGACCATTGTAAGCACCCCTCTGCCAGGGTTATGTGGTTTTATCCCAACCTCTGTAACTGCCATTTTTGCTGGACAGCTTGGGTTGAAAAAATTTAAATAAAGACACACCAGAACATAAAATGTTTCACTATAGTGATCTTTTTTAACGCAATCCTCTGGAATGTTGTATTCTTTGAACGCAGTATAATATAGCCGGCATTCCCTTTAACAATAGACCGCACAACTTTACAAAACCAGTTCCCTTTAAATAGCATCAAAAGTTAAAGACAAAAAATGAATAGCAGTTCCCTCTTCATTTCCGTTAACATATTATTAATTCTGTTCATTAACCATCTGTGATTATTATGATGTTTGTCAGCAGGGGAAGGAACGATTTTCCACTAGGGTGCTAGACTATAATAGTGTAATTGGGTTGATTACTTATTGGAAGATATATTTTTAGATGATCAAGGGATATAGTGGGGGATTTGGAGGTTTGATGTGTTAACTGTAGGTTGGTGTTTTAGAAGTTTAGAAGAAGACAGACGTGTAATATACTGTATATACAGTTTATATATATATATATATATATATATATATATATATATATATACACAATAATGCCGCGTACACACGATCGGACTTTCTATCCTACTTGGTCTGGCACACTTTCCGACGGACTTTGTCCGCCAGGTGCGCTGGACTTTAAAACGGACGGACTTGCCCACACACGCCCGGACTTTCCGGCGGGCTAAGTCCGCCCGTCTTTCCGACGGACTTTCGCCGGAGTTACGGCGGACTTTCAGAATGAACGGACTTGCCCACACACGGACAAGTCCGTTCATTTTGAACGTGACTCAGGTGCGACGGGACTAGAAAAGGATGCCAATCTTGCCGCTTTTATCGGCGAGATTGACACCTTGCGAGCCCCGTCGCGGGGCATACCAGGCCCCTAGGTCTGATATGGATTATAAAGGGAACCCCCTACGCCGAAAAAAACAGCGTGGGGTCCCCCCTAAGATCCATACGAGACCCCGATCCGAGCACGCAGCCTGGCCGGTCAGGAAGGGGGGTGGGGACGAGGCGAGCGCCCCCCCTCCTAAACCGTACCAGGCCGCATGCCGTCAACATGGGAGGTGGGTGCTTTGGGGGGAGGGGGGCGCCCTGCGGGGCCCCCCCCACCCCAAAGCACCTTGTCCCCATATTGATGAGGACAAGGGCCTCTTCCCGACAACCCTGGCCGTTGGTTGTCGGGGTCTGCGGGCGGGGGGCTTATCGGAATCTGGGAGCCCCCTTTAATAAGGGGGCCCCCAGATCCCGGCCCCCCCACCCTATGTGAATGAGTATGGGGTACATGGTACCCCTACCCATTCACCTAGGGGAAAAGTGTAAGTAATAAAACACACTACACAGGTTTTTAAAAAATTTTATTAAACAGCTCCGGGGGGGGGTCTTCCTGCGGCTTCGGGGGTCCCTCCGCTTCATCTTCTCCCGGCGTCCGGTTGGTTCTTCTCAGCTCTCTTCTCCCGGTGTTCCAGTTCTTCGGCCGGCTCCTCTGCTGTCTTCAGGTAGCTCTCTTGCCAGCAGAGGTCCGGGCTTCTGGGCTTCTTCTCTTCTCTTCTCCAGATGTTGACACGACGCTCTCTCCGGCTGGACTGCTCTCCGAGGGCTGCGTTGTGACTTATATAGGCGGAGACCCCGCCCCCTTTTGATGTCACAGTCCCTGGGCATGCTGGGACTGTGACGTTTTAGGGGGCGTGGTGAACATCACCCAGTGACACATAAGTCACAACGCAGCCCTCGGAGAGCAGTCCAGCCGGAGAGAGCGTCGTGTCAACATCTGGAGAAGAGAAGAGAAGAGAAGAAGCCCAGAAGCCCAGAAGCCCGGACCTCTGCTGGCAAGAGAGCTACCTGAAGACAGCAGAGGAGCCGGCCGAAGAACTGGAACGCCGGGAGAAGATGAAGCGGAGGGGACCCCCGAAGCCGCAGGAAGACCCCCCCCCCCCCCCCCGAGCTGTTTAATAAAATTTTTTAAAAACCTGTGTAGTGTGTTTTATTACTTACACTTTTCCCCTAGGTGAATGATAAGCCCCCCGCCCGCAGATTCCGACAACCAACGGCCAGGGTTGTCGGGAAGAGGCCCTTGTCCTCATCAACATGGGGACAAGGTGCTTTGGGGTGGGGGGGGCCCCGCAGGGCGCCCCCCTCCCCCCAAAGCACCCACCTCCCATGTTGAGGGCATGCGGCCTGGTACGGTTTAGGAGGGGGGGGGGCGCTCGCTTGTCCCTACCCCCTTTCCTGACCGGCCAGGCTGCGTGCTCGGATCGGGGTCTGGTATGGATTTTAGGGGGGACCCCACGTCGTTTTTTCGGCGTAGGGGGTTCCCTTTATAATCCATATCAGACCTAAGGGCCTGGTATGCCCCCGCGCTCGCCGCAATAGGAAAATTTGTTTTTCCTATTGCAGTGAGCGCGAGATGCAATACCCTGCCCTCGTGTCGCATCTGGTCCGTCGGACCAGCATACACACGAGCGGGCTTTCCATCGGACCAGCACACACACACACACACACACGAGCGGACCTTCCGCCCGAAACTGAGTCCGACGGAAAGATTTAAAACTTGTTTCAAATCTAGGTCCGGCGGGCTTTTGGGAAGAAGTCCGCCGGAAAAGTCCGCCGGTGCCCACACACGGGCGGATTGTCCGGCAGACTCTGGTCCGCCGGACCAAGTATGCCGGAAAGTTCGACCGTGTGTACGCGGCATAAACAATCCTGTTAAAAAGTATTTGCCCCCTTTCTGATTTTTTTTTTTTTTTGCATATTTGTCACACTTAAATAACTCATGATCATTAAGCAAATGTTATTATTACACAAAGATAAATACAAAATGCAGTTTTTACATGATGTTTATTTATTAAAGCAAAAAAGCTGTCCAAACCTGCCTGGCTTTATGTGAAAAAGTAGCTGCCCCCTTAACCTAATAACTGGAGCCTGGCGGACAAGATGGGTGAACTAGAGATACTGTTGAACGAGGAGGATTTCGCTTTTGTGGGAATTTCGGAGACCTGGTTCAACAGTTTTCATGATTGGCTGGCAACCATTCAAGGGTATTCCCTTTATCGGAGACACTGCTCGCCACCGAGGGGGGTGAACAGCCATTGGGCATGGCTGTTTACCACGTGATCGGTCGTGATGAAGTCACAGCCGATCACAGGTGGTACCACCCCACTTTGCACGGCGCATGCGCTCGATCAAGAGCGCGCTGCGCGTGCACGTCGGTGGCGAAGTGTTCCCAGGAACACTGTTCGTCACCGACGCAGGTAAACAGCCATTGGCCGGCGGCTGTTTACCACGTGATCGGCTGTGATCCTTTTACAGCCGATCACTAAATGTCAACAAACCGTGGTAACGAGATGTTACCAGGTTCTCCTCCTCACACACCGATCGTGTGTGAGAAGGAGATTGCGGTAACATCTCGTTACCGCTTACAGTGTACACCATACACACTGATTGCCCCCCCCAATAAAGAGGACCTGTCACCACCCATCAAAGTACCTGTCGCAGGCCATCGGAGTACCTGTCACCAGTCCATCAGAGTAACCGAGTACCTGTCACTAGCCCATCAGAGTAACCGAGTACCTGTCACTAGCCCATCAGAGTAACTGAGTACCTGTCACTAGCCCATCAGAGTACCCGAGTACCTGTCTGCAGCTCATCAAGTTACCCAAGTACCTATCTGCAGCCCATGCCTTAAAGAATATATGTTAGGGTGTTTGCTTTCTAAAATGGGGTCATTTTGTGGGTAATTCCACTGGGCTGGTGCTCAAGGACCTTCAAGTGTGATAGGTAGGAATGAAATGAGATGTGTAATTTATGCTGCTAGAACGCCTGAAGGTGCTACTGCAATGTTGGGCCTCTGTATGTGGCCAAGCTGTGTAAAAGTCTCACAATGTGGTATCGCCATACTTGGGAAGAGTAGCAGAATGTATTTTGGGGTCTAATTTGTTGTATGCATATGCTGTGTGTGAGAAATAACCCGATAATATGACAATTTTGTAAAAAAAAAAAAAAAAAAATCTTCATTTTGCAAAGAATTGTGGGAAAAAATTACAACTTAAAAAAACTCACCATGCTACTTGCTTAAAGGGGTTGTAAAGGTTTTTTTTTTTCTTAAATAACAAACATGTTTTACTTACCTCCACTGTGCAGCTCGTTTTGCACAGAGTGGCCCCGAACCTGGTCTTCTGGGGTCCCTCAGCGGCTATCTCAGCTCCTCCCCACAAGAACTAAACACCTTCATGCGAGCTCTCTCGCATGGTGTTTGATTCATGCGGGCACGCTCCCGTGATACAGCCGGCAGGTATAGCCGCTGACTGTATCACTCGGCCGCGCCGCGTCATTGGATGTGATTGACAGCAGCTGAGCTGCTTTTAATCCATCCACTCTAGCCAATCAACGGCCAGGCTGAGCGGCGAAGAGGATGTCAGGAGTGAGTACGGGACTTTCGAGGGGTCAGGTAAGTAAAATGGGGGAAATTGGGTAAAATGTGCAGTGCTTATGTGATCATATAAACCATAACAAATAATATGAGTACAAAAAACGTGAATAATAAATGATGTGCTCAAAAATACTCCAAGCAGTCCTCTATTATGACATGTGATGTCTATAAACAGAGGAACTTGGACGTGTGATGTCCAAAAAAGAAAAAAGTCAGTGACAAGCTTCAATCATGTGTGATGATAATCCTCAACCACATGTGGATATAAAATAGTGACAGTCTTTAACTTCAAATATGTATGATGTAATAACAGTTAATAGTAGGTCCAACACCAAAGACACCAGAAGCTGCTTACCAGAGGGATTGAACTCAAATAGGTGTACACCTAGTGAGTCAATCAAGCTTTGTGGTATAATATACCAAGGGGATCAGATGCTCTATCCAGATATGACCTCCAGATGGACCTCCGAACAAGTGTAAGGTATGGATGGGCTCAGTAGATATAGGCAGTCAGCCCCATCATTAAAAGAAAGAGGAAGGCATATAGTGTAACTCCGTATGGAAATTTTAATACATAAAAAGCAAAGGAAATACACTCACTTGTTTAGCAGTAAAATCAAGCGCTTGTATAAAAGAAGACAGTGGTCTCAGCATATCCTTCCTACCTATTTGAGTTCAATCCCTCTGGTAAGCAGCTTCTGGTGTCTTTGGTGGTGGACCTACTATTAACTGTTATTACATCATACATATTTGAAGTTAAAGACTGTCACTATATTATATCCAAATGTGGTTGAGGATTATCATCACACATGATTGAAGCTTGTCACTGACTTTTTTCTTTTTTGGACATCACACGTCCAAGTTCCTCTGTTTATAGACATCACATGTCATAATAGAGGACTGCTTGGAGTATTTTTGAGCACATCATTTATTATTCACGTTTTTTGTACTCATATTATTTGTTATGGTTTATATGATCACATAAGCGCTGCACATTTCACACAATTTGTAATTTTTGCAACTTTATCCACTGCTGTACTGGCTGCTTTAGTTTTTTGTTTTTTTTGTTTTTGTTTTTTTTGTTTTTTTTGAGACAGTGCGGTATATATTTGTTTATAATTTAAAGTAAAACGGGCGGGGGGGGGGGGGGGGGGGGGGGCGGCATTGTCGGATGTTTTTTAACCTGAATGCATAGGGTGCATTCAGGTGAAAAAACGTGAACCTTTACAACCCCTTTAATACCTTGGAATGTCTGCTTTCTAAAAAGGGGTCATTTGGGGGGTATTTGTACTTTACCGACTTGTTAGTGTCTCAAGAAATGAGATTCACCTGATGTACTGAAGGCCTGATCAGATGTGATCAATTTTCAGTGATTGGCACCATTGTTTGTAGACTCTATAACTTTCACAAAGACCAAATAATATACACTAATTTGGGTTGTTTTTACCAAAGATATGTAGCAGTATAAATTTTGGACAAAATTTATGAAGAAAAATTACTAATTAGCAACATTTTATGACAGAAACAAAGAAAAAGGCATTTTTTCACAAAATTTATGGTATTTTTTTATTTATAGCACAAGAAATAAAAAACCCACTAGTGATTAAATACCACCAAAATAAAGCTCTATTTGTGTGAAAAAAAGGATGCAAGTTTCATATGGGTATAGTGTTGCATGACTGAGTAATTGTCATTCAAATTGTGAGAGCGCTGAAAGCTGAAAATTGGTCTGGGCAGGAAGGAAGTGTAAGTGCACTGTATTGAAGTGGTTAAAAAAGGGCCAAAATACATCCCTGGGAATTACAGACCAGTTAGCCTAACATCAATAGTATGCAAGCTCTTGGAGGGGCTGATAAGGGACTATATACAAGATTTTAGTAATGAAAACAATATCATTAGCAGTAATCAGCATGGATTCATGAAATGTAATACTGATATATAATCACACACATAGGTTAGACTTGATGGACTTGTGTCTTTTTTCAACCTCACCTTCTATGTAACTATGTAACTGGTTGTGCCACCCTTGATGGCAACAACTGCAATCAAGCATTTGTGATAACTAGAAATGAGTCTTTCACATTGCTGTGGAGCAATTTTGGCCCACTCTTCTTTGCAGAATTGTTTTAATTGAGCCACATTGGAGGGTTTTCCAGCATGAATGGCCTTTGTAAGGTCACGATACAGCATCTCAATTGGATTTAAGTCTGGGCTTTGACTAGGCCACTCCAAAACCTAAATTTTGCTTTGTTTGAACCATTTGGAGGTAGACTTGCTGTTGTGTTTCGGATCATTGTCCTGCTGCATAACCCAAGTGCACTTGAGCTTGAGGTCAAGAACTGATGGCCGGACATTCTCCTTTAGAATTTTCTGGTAGAGCTCAGAATTCATGGTTCCATCAACTATGGTAAGTCATCCAGGTCCTGAAGCTGCAAAGCAGTCCCAGACCATCACGCTACCACCACCATGTCTGACCGTTGGTATGATGTTATGAAATGCTGTATTCGTTTTATACCAGATGTAACGGGATGCACACCCTCCAAAAAGTAAAATTTTTGTCTCATCAGTCCACAGAATATTTGCCTAAAAGTTTGGGGGTAATCAAGGTGTTTTTTGGTAAATGTGAGATGAGCCTTTGTGTTCTTTTTGGTCAGCAGTGGCTTTGGCCTTGGAACTCTGATAACTCTGGAACACTGATCTTACCTAAGTGAGGCCTGCAGTTCTTTAGATATTGTCCTGGGTTCTTTTATGACCTCCTGGATGAGTTGTCGTCATGCTCTTGGAGTAATTTTTGTAGGCTGGACACTCCTGGAAAGGTTCACCACTGTTCCAAGTTATCCCCATGTGTGGATAATCGCTCTCCCCGTGGTTCACTGGAGTTCCAAAGCCTTAGAAATGGCTTTGAAACCCCGTCCTAGACCAATACATGTACATTACTTTGTTTCTAATCTGTTCTTGATTTTTTTTTTTAGATTGTGGCTTGATGTACGGCTTTTTGTGATCTGTTAGCATGCTTAACTTTGTCAGACAGCTTCTATTTACGTGATTTCTTGATTCAACGGGTCTGGCAGTAATCAGGCCTGGGTGTGGCAATTGAAATTTAACTCAGCTTTCCAAAAAATTATGGTTAATCACAGTTCATTCATGATTCAGCATGGGTGGGGGCAATTACTTTTTCACATAGGGCCAGGCAGGTTTGAATAGCTGTTTTCCATTAATAAATGAAATAATAATTTAAAAACTGCATCTTGGATTTACTCGGGTTATCTTTTTGTAATATTAAAATTTGTTTGATGATTTGAATCATTTAAGTGTGAAAAATAGAGAAATATGCAAAACAATAAATAAATAAGGAAGGGGCAAATACTTTTTCACAGCACTGTGTATATATATATATATATATATATATATATATATATATATATATATATATATGTGTGTGTGTATATATATGTGTATTGTATATACAGTGCTCAGCACAAATGAGTACACCCCTTCTGAAAAGTAAGATTTTATTCAATATCTCAGTAAACACAAGAATAATTTCCAAAATGTTGACAAAACTGATTTTTATAGAACATTTGTTGTTATTTTTAATACATTTGCAAAGATTTCAAACAAACTTCTTTCACTTTGTCATTATGGGGTATTGTTTGTAGAATTTTGAGGAAAATAATGAATGTAATCCATTTTGAAATAGGCCGTAACATAACTAAATGTGAAGTGCTGTGAATAGTTTCCGGATGCACTGTAAAAAAAATAGCTCACCGCGAAAAATAATACATCAAATGCACAAACAATAATAAATATTCTCTACTAAATGCTGTGTATATATATATATATATAATAGAGGGAGAAGAGAGGGTGGGAGAAAGCAGGAGGGGATAACAGGATAGGAGGGGAGAGGCAGAGAGAGGAAGAGGGTGGGGGGTAAAAGTGGGAAGAGGGGAGGATAGGTCAGGAAAAGACAAAGGGAGAAGAGTGGAGAAGGGAAAGGAAACGTCAGGAAAGATGTATATACAGAGGAGGGAAGGGAAGGGGAGAAGAAAGGAAACAAACTGAGGAGAGAGGAGGAAAAGTAGTGAGAGGAGGGTAGAGTAGAAAGGAGAGGAGGGGAGGGAAAAAGAGAAGTTAGAGGAGAAGAGAGTAGAGAAGAGAAGAGGGGAAGAGGAGAAGGGTAGGAGTGAGTAGATGAGGGTAGGAGTGAGTAGGAAGAGAGAGGAAAGTGGTTGTTGGAGGAGAGGGGAGCAGGAGGGAAGAAAAGAGAAACGGGGGAGAGGATTTTTAAGCAAGAGGAGAGAGGAAGAGGGGAGGCCAGGATGGGGGGGTGTATCATACAGAACGATGGGACAGAGGAAGGAGGGCGAGGAAGGGAAGGGAGGAGGAATCAGGAGAGAAAAGGAGAGGAGAGGAAAGAGGGGGCAGTGGCTACATAAGGAGGGGAGAGGAGGAGGAGAATTGATGAGGTGAGAGGTGAGTAGAGAGGAGAGAGGGTGAGTGGGAAAAGAAGAAAAGAGGAGCAAATGGAAAAGGAGAGGGAAGGAGAAGAGAGAATGGAAGAGGATAGGAGAGAATGGGAAACGGGAGGGGAGGAGAGGAGGAAATGGAAGAGGATAGGAGAGAATGGGAAATAGGAGGGGAGGAGAGGAGAAAACGGAAGAGGATAGGAGAGTATGGGAAATGGGAGGGGAGGAGAGAATAGAAGAGTATAGAAGAGAATGGGAAACAGGAGGGGAGGAGAGGAGAAAATGGAAGAGGATAGGAGAGAATGGGAAACGGGAGGGGAGGAGAAAATGGAAGAGGATAGGAGAGAATGGGAAACGGGAGGGGAGGAGAGGAGAGAATGGAAGAGGATAGGAGAGAATGGGAAACGGGAGGGGAGGAGAGGAGAGAATGGAAGAGGATAGGAGAGAATGGGAAACGGGAGGGGAGAAGAGGAGAGAATGAAAGAGGATAGGAGAAAATGGGGGAGGGGAGGAGAGGATACAATGGAAGAAGAGAGGAGATAATGGGAAAGGGGAGGAGAGAAGAGAATGGAAGAGGACATGAGAAGTGAGAATGGAAGAGGAGAGAATGGAAAAGTGGAGGGGAGGGGAGGATAGGAAAGAATGGAAGAAGAGAGGAGAAAATGGGAGCGGGGAGGGGAGGAGAGAATGGAAGAGGAGAGAAGAGCAAAGAGCAGTGAACAGGGGGGAGAGAGCAAGAGGAAGAAGAAGAAGAAGGAGATGGTGGTGGGGGGGATGGGAGGGAAGAGGAGGAGCAAGCAAGAGGCGAATGAGAGGAGTTGACGGTGGGGGAGAGGGGGTAAGAATTAGGGGGAGGGGAGGATGAAGCAGAAGGGGACAGAGAGAGGAGGGTGGAGAAGGGAAGGGAAAGGAAGGGGAGTGAGGAGATGGGGGGGAGGGGAGAGGTCAAAAGGAGGAGCGGGAGAGACAGGGAGAGCAAAGTAGAGAGGAAAAGAAGAGGAACAGAAGGGAAAGGAAGAGTAGAGAGAGGTGAGGACAAAGAGAAGAGGGGAGAAAGGTGAGGAGGAAGAGAGGAGGGGAGAGGAGGATACTAGAGTTTCACTTGAAATATTTCACTTCATGTGCAGGTACGGGACCCTTTATATACAGCCATGATCATTGCTATTCTCTACATCATGTGACTTTATTAGAAGTCTATTAAATTATAGTTTCTTTTGTAGGTGAAATAGTTTTCCTTTTTCTTTACATGTAAGAAGACATCATTAACACTAGAGTTCTGTTTTCTTACATGTAATTGAACTGTGGTGACCTGCTATTTAAGGACAAATTCAGCGGTTTAATATATTTCTCCCCATAGATTCCACTCCACGTTTCCCCAGTAATAAATGAATCACTTAGTAGATAAACCTAATTACTTTGAATTAGCAGCTGAATCGGCTCATACTGAGGGTCTGCAAACTTCATTTCATGGCTGTTCTGAAGGTTCAGTGTCTTTATCCTTTCCCTGACCACAAAATGACAGCATTATTAAAGAAAAACTCAGCGTTCGTTAAAAATTGCTACAACGTATATAATTGCCACGCAATCCATTTTGTGATTTAATATTATTAAAAATGACCTTTTTCTTTTCAATCTGCCGTCAGACAGAATTTTCGATAACTGCTGGAAAATGTAAAATGTTCTTCTTTCCACCCACAGACACTGGATTTGCTTTGCCTCTCATGCAGCTTGTTTCATGGAAAACGGCACCGGCAATGCTTTTAGGTTTACTACACCAAAAATGTTACTGCTGGTGAGTAAAGCCGCGTACACACGATCGGATTTTGTGTGGAAATGTGCGATGACGGGCTGTTGGCGGAAAATCTGACCGTGTGTACGCTCCATCGGACGATTGTTGTCGGATTTTCCGCGGACAAATGTTGGATGGCAGGCTTTAAAATTTTCCGCGGACAAATGTCTGTTGTTGGATTTTCCGAGCGTGTGTACACAAGTCCGTCGGACAAAAGTCCAAAGTACAAACGCGCATGCTCGGAAGCAAGGACGAACCAGAAGCGGTCGGTCTTGTAAACTAGCGTTCGTAATGGAGAATTAACATTCGTGACGCGGCAAATTATGAAATCTCCAAATGCAGCGCACAATTCTTTTCTTCTTTAATGGGATAATAATGAAGCTGCTTTGCTGGTGATACTGATGGAGTTGAAATTAAAACGAATTTTCAAAGGCTTTTTTTTCTAGTGATATCAAGAATAATATTATTTATTTATTTATTTATTTTTTGGGCAAGTTACCACAACACCATTATCCCGTAGTTTTTAAGATCAAAGATACAACTATATTGGTGTCCCTTGTCAATTTTACATTTTTTTAAATGTAACTGCCGACTCCCAAACTGTCATTTGAAGTAAAACACACAGCCAAGTATTATTCTACACAATTTTTTTTTATTGAGCATTAAAAAAAGAAAACAAATAAAATTAGACATGAAATCTGCCAATAGAACTTAACCAAAAAGTGCATTCTATGCATCCAAAACTATAGAAAATATACCAAATCAAATCATTATTATTCAACCAAAAAAATAATGTCAAAGCAATAACTCCAAGACCAATAATAAATAACACGTTATCCCCTCCGATTCCGCAACATGGCTGGTTGATGAACGGCCGTTCAGAAACTAACTGAAAAGCACGAAATCAAAAGCGCGAATCAACACTCACCAAACTTCTACTAGCGCAAAATTAGCAGAAGGAGCCCAAAGGGTGGCGCTAAAGAGCTGAAAAACCACGTAGTACGTGACTACGTTCGTGATTGTTGGCCAACAATTGTGTGGCCGTGTGTATGCAAAACAAGTTTGGGCCAACGCCCTTCGGACAAAAGTCCACGGTTTTGTTGGCCAACAATACAATCGTGTGTACGAGGCTTTAGTTGCAAGAGTCAAATAACTCCAAGGTTGTAATGTGTATTATTTCAGTGCTAGGACTGACCATTTGGTTCTAGTCAATGAAGTGCCTCCCAGTCAGCATGTGCACAGGATCAGCTTATCTTAGTAACTACAGCACAGAAGCAGGTAAGAATCTGCAATAGTGTTGGCTTAACCACCTTACGAACACCCACCGTAGATATACTGTGGCAGGGCGGCCACTCTGCGCCATGATCTGTCACTTCTGGGTCTGGGGCCTGCCGGTGACCCGCTCCTGCTGTGCTATGAAAACAAGGCAGGTCACCATTCTGTCAGTAGGGAAGGCTTTGATCCAGTGTTCCTGTAAAGCAACATGGATCAATGCCTTCCCCTAGAGCAGTGATGGCAAACCTTGGCACCCCAGATGTTTTGGAACTACATTTCCCATGATGCTCTACTACACTGTAGAGTGGATAAGCATCATGGGAAATGTAGTTCCAAAACATCTGGGGTGCCAAGGTTCGCCATCACTGCCCTAGAGCAAGCACCTTCTACACAGTACACATGCACTCCCTAGGAACACATTTAAACCTTTGATTGCGCCTGATGTTAACCCCTTCCTAGCGAGTGTCATTAGTACAGTGACAGTGCATATTTTTTTTTTTTAGCACCGAGCACTGTATTAGTGTCATTACTCCCCAAAAAAGTGTCAAAAGTGTTAGTTATTGTCCAATTTGTCCTCTGCAATATCTCAATATAGGTCGCTGATCGCTGCCATTACTAGTAAAGAATAGAAAAAAAAAAAATATTCCATAGTTTGTAGATGCTGTAACCATCATTATTCACATATTGGGAATTTTTTTACCAAAAATATTTAGCAGATTACATATTGGCCTAAATTGATGAAGAAATTAGATTTTTTTTTTACCTTTTTATATTGGATGTGTTTTATAGCAGAAAGTAAAAAATATTTTCATTTTTTTTTCAAAATTGTTGGTCTCTTTTTTTGTTTATAGCGTAAAAAATAAAAACCGCAGAGGTGATGAAATACCACCAAAAGTAAGCTCTATTTGGGGGAAAAAAAGAACACACATTTTATTTGGGTACAGCGTCACACGAACGCGCAATTGTCAGTTAAAGTAACGCAGTGCCGTATTGCAAAAAAATGACCTGGTTATGAACGGGGGTAAATCATCCGGGGCTGAAGTGGTTGAATCCTAGCAATGTATATAACAAAATCAGCATCTCACTTTGAGCCCTGGTTCACATTGGTGCGATCTGGCATGCAATTTGACAAGTGCGAGTTTGAGGTGCGATTTCCATTGACATCTGTGCAGAAACCCGCACAGATGTCTCTGAAATCGCCCCCAAAGTCGGGCCTGACATGCGGGAATGAAATCGTGTGAGTTCAGCTGAACTTTCATTCCCACAGTCAGTGTGAACCAAGGCTTAAAGCGGGGTTCCACCCAAATTTTGAACAATATCTGTATGTATTCTCTTCCTTGCCTAGATGCTGACATGCCGTTTAAAAAAATTTAAATCGCCGTAATTACCTTTTACTTTTCTATTCTTCTTTGCACTTCCTGGTTCTCCTCCCGTGGGAGTAGGCGTGTTTCTAGCCTCTCCCAGACTCCTGGGAGCTAGTCTCAGGCTTCCCAGGATGCCACTGAGCATGTGCGGGAACGAGCGGTGAATGCTGGGAGCACAGCATTCACCACATCCAGGAAATAAATGCTTGTGGGCTTCAAATGCCCACAATGAAGATGGAAACCGCCTGCAGTGAATAATATAAGTTATTCTTTCCGACGAAATCTGACACAGGCGGACATATTACACACAATATGTGAGTATGTAATGCTGAGAAGAAAAGTTTGTGAATGAACTCAAAAAAAAAAAAGATAGATAGGTGGACCCCTGCGTTAAGCTGAACTCTACGCAGATATACACATAATGTAACTATGTATTCATTAATACATCATTAGAGCTTTTCTTTTTTTTTTTTTTTTTTTTAATGCAATAAATAATCCAGTGTAGGTATCTGAATGTGTTTTTTTGTACCACCTGACAGTTTGAACAAGCCACTGTGGATTATGGGAATTTATATCAGCTACACATAGCAATTTCTTTGATTTGCTGTTGGCCATACAAACTGGCAGATGTAATTTCCCATCCATCCTACTACCATGACCATGTTGCGATCTTTGGTGCACTTCAGACCTTGGAACCTTATTTTTCTGTGGCTCCATTTTTTTTTTTTGTTTTTTTTTATTCTTTTTATTAATTTTTAAAGAAATACAGTTAAGGTGTCACAGACCTATAAAACCAACATTCAGACAAACTGTGATGTAGTCATCCTGCAAGCAAAGTCAGAAGACACTCAAAAATAAGTTTTTGAGCCTCCAATCCAATGAGTCCAAGTTGGAGATCATGATGAGGTCTGGTGTGTTTGGACTAGTACCTGAACCCACGTGTGTGAGGCCCCCAGGAAGCGGTCATCTGTATGGGCCAATCATCTGAAGCTGGGACATTCCCTGCCCCACAGCCGCAAGTATACATATTCTCTTTAAAGGCACAGCTGTGGGGCGGGACATGCCCCACCCACAGATGTTTGGCCAATTAGGCTAGCACAGGTGGGATTGGATCCTAGTCTGAACATGCCCAAACTTATTACTATTGAAGATGGAGAAAAAAAATCCAAGAAACAATCCTAGTCCTTGAAGTATAGCCTCACCCGTCTCCTGGTAATTAGGAAACTAGTGGTAACACTTGGGAATCTCTAAGGAAAGCCATAGATGATGCAATTTCTTCTTGCAAACATTGCCTGTGTTGATGGGGAAATCCTTCCCCCTGAATCATTGTGTTCTTCTGCCGGAGGGGCGCAGGAAGCCCTCTCTGCTGGGAGAACACAATAATTATTGCTAGCGTCTATAGTCCCCAACAGGCATACCAACGGGGTAGAGGGGATAGGGAGCTGGGCTACCTCAGAAATGGTTCAGACAACCTCAGTCCAGTATCTCGCCAGCTTGGGGCATCTCCAGGTCATATCAATGAAGTCACCTGTATGGACTGCACAGTTTGGACAGGGGAGTCTCGTCTGCCCCATGCAAAAAATTTGGCTGGGGTACGGTAGAACCTATGGAGAATAAAGAGCTGTGAGGGTTTCTAGGAGGCAGAAACCAAGATAACTGGGAAGGATTCCAATGCCATATCCCATTGGTCATTATCTATCTCCCCTATATCCACAGCCCATGAGGACCTACTTTTAAGCAAATAGGCATTTTGGATGGTTGACCATAAGTTGGACTTGATGGACTTGTGTCTTTTTTCAACCTCACCTACTATGAAACTATGTAACATTAGTACAGAATATATGTTAGAGATCAGTCATCTGTGGGAAATGGCCTGGACGAGATCTTGTATCATTGGGGAAGAAGATAGGGACAGAGGTGTCACTTGTTCCTGGGCCTGTAGGGCATGCCGAACCTGGAGATACTGATAGAACTAGCCGTGGGAGAGCATAAATTCATTACCTAATTGCTCGAAAGCTTTCAAGGTACCACCAAAATACAGTTGGTGGAGGAACTATATCCCTTGCCTTCTCCATAGGGAGAACCCCTGAAGTTTATTTAATTCCACAAAGTTAGGGTTATGCCACAATGGAGTAAACTCCATCGGACCTGATAGGTATAGCATTTTTTTAGTTGTTTTCCACACTTTCCTAAGCATATCCGCTGTAGGCGAGGAGTGGGGGATGCCCGGGAGGTCCAATTACAATTGTGATATAGCCATTAAATCAGGACTAGTCCATGATACCAGCCGAGCAGCCGGGTCGATGTTGTCCTCTGTCCCCCAGCCCACAAGCTGTTGCAGCTGGGAAGCCAGAAAATACTTTTTTGAATGAGAGACTGTTAGGCCCCCCGTTCCCTGCCATACTGGAGAGTATTCAGACTTGTCCGGGCCTGTTCTCGTCTCCATATCAGATCTCGAAATTGGGAGTCAATACACTTAAACCACTTGTTCGAGATCCACATGGGCGAATTGTGAAAGATATATAGGAGCTGCGGAGCCCACACCATCTTTATTAAGTTTACGCGCCCCACCACTGACAACGGCAGTTTACACCAGCTATTGCCTTTGATCTTCTGTCTATCCAATAGGGAAGCTAGGTTCCGTGACAGGTATTCTGTTGGTCCGTGCATAC